>NW_017729025.1:92315805-92325756 GCF_001723915.1 Gavialis gangeticus | reverse complement strand
AAAAAAAGCCTCGAACTCACCAGTTTCTGCCAGGCGGGGGCCAGTTTCCTCTGCCTTCCACTGCCCTGCGCAATGTGGAAAGCTCTGTCACAAGGCCCCAGAAGGCCTGATGGCCGCTGCAGCAATTGGTGAGTGGGGGCTTTTTTTTTCTTCTTTTTTTCAAAGAGCCTGGAGCTGGGCTGGGGAGCCAATTGGCGGGGGGAGCTGGGGGCTCATGACAGCCCCCCATGCAGTGCAGGGCAGTGGGAATCACTCCCCTGCCTGGCAGGAGCCGGTGAGTTTGGGCTTTTGTGGGTTTTTTTTAAAGAGCCGGGAGCTGGGGCCAGGCGGGACAGCCATGAGAGGGGCTGGGAGAGTGGGCAGGGGTTGGGGGTGCTCAAGGGTCTGGGGCCTGGTGGGAATCCCCCTATTGTTCCCTATCCCCTCCTCCAGCCCCCCCTTCCCTGCCTCCTACTTAGCAGCACAGAGTCGGGGACCAGCTCCCTGCGGCAGCGAGCGGGGACTGCCCAAATCTCAGAAGCTTTCTGAATCCTTTCCAAATCGATTCAGAGAGCTTCAAATCAATTCAGACCTTTTTATTTGTCTCCTGATTCAATTCAGAGATTCAGCCACCAAACTGGGCTGAATCTTCTCTGAATCAAATCAGCATCTGAAGTTTCGCACAGCCCTAGTAGCTTTCATTTCACTCCATGGAGATTCCTCTGGACTATAGGCCTTTGGAAAGATGGTCCTTGCTGTCTAACAGTTTTCATAGGGAGGGACATTGGGAAGGATCCTCAAGGCTTTGATAAACACTTTTCTCCCAGATTGAAAGAGTCTATTTAGATTCTTGCATTACTGATTTTTCAATGAGCAGTGCTGCTCTCATCCAACTTAGGCTGTTCCAGCCTCACTCCTTTCTTGTCTCAGCTCTTTGTTTTTTTGGTAACCACACATTCCACATCCAGACTCCAAATTGGAATCTTGGGACAGAGTGCATTGAGTTCAGTGGTTACCTGCAAAACAGACTTGATGAGACACAGGAGAAAAATAGACTGGCAGAGTTATGGGAATGACTCCTCCTCCCTTTTAACAACCCTTGCTCACTGGGGATATAAGGAACCCTGGCAAAAGTTTACTCCAGGCTAACTCTTGACTTTGAGTGCAAGCACAAATGGACATCTGACATTTCAGTCAAGTCAGGTGAGAGGGCATTTTTCATTTAAAGGAGCCTAACTCATCTCCTCAGTGCTTTCATGCTGGCTGGTAGTGAAGCACATTCTTCTTCTTGAACAACCTCCCATCTGGTGACACTGTAGTCTCACTAATCATCTTGATGTTGGTATTTTCCCAGGGATGAGGGGGGCAGAAATCACTTTCCATTGCCAGCAGAGATTTTACTGTTTGAAAAAGAAACCCCTGCGCATGGGGCAAATGCAATGATGGTAGCTGCTTTTCCTTCTGCAGAGGCTGGCCTCCAAGGGCCTGTCTATACTGAATCAGTGGTGGGTCTTCAAGAGGACAGGACTGAGCACACCTTACCCACAACCTGCTCCAAAGTTGCTGACTTGTTACACAAATTGCGAATTGCTCAAATCACGAGCGAGACTTTATAAAGGGGGATAAGGCAAGGTGCTGCGTTTATTCATTACATGAGTTAGACATAGAGGTTCAGGCACACCGTTCATACAAACACACAAAAATCATCATACACATCATTACACACAGGCATACACATACACAAAACAACAATTTCATCCACACATACACCAGATATAGTTACCAGCAATAGTTGCTCAATATCAGCTCAGGGTGGCCAACCTGGGCTTATTGAGTAGATGATGATGATTTGAAGATAGCAGATTTAAAGATAACAGCTGGAGCGGGGTGAACAGATGCATCTATGCTCCGATGAAACAGCAGTAGAGAAAGAAACTCACCCAACCTGGCATTTTCAAAGTGGTTTTTTTTATAGGGATTGGCATCCTCTGTTTCAGTGCTTTGGGGTTTTTCCATACCCCGCTTCTGTTTTTGCAGTTGTTCTTCTTTTGTCTTCAGCTTATCTTAGCCTTGGAGTGTTTTTGTTGCCTGTCTGGCAGAATTTCTTCTTCTGTTATCTCTTTTGTGCCTTCGAGCTTCAAAGGGATTCTTCAGGTGTTTGTTAGTTAGTTACTGGTTGGTAACTTACATTTGGCGCCTTGTTGCTTATATAAACAATTGAATCTTCTTCTCCCGTCTCTACGCCATTCTCTCACCATTCACCCTTTTACACACACTCATACATACAGGCTAGGCAAAGTTCATTCACTTATGTCAAGCAGAAGGATACAAAATGGAGTTTTCAAGTTGCCAACATGGTTACGTTTCACTAGTATTACACTCTATGTTAACATCAGCCACATTAGTTCAGTTCATGCTACAGACCCCCCACATACTCAGCACCTCTGCCCACCCACTTGAGTCTGCTGACATTCTCCAGGGCTGAAAGCTCCCTAGCAAGGCTGCTTTAACCTTGTCCCTTTCTTGAGCTTGTGGCTGCCAGCAAGTCTGAGAGGAGCCAATGGGGACAAGATCAGAGCAGCCTCACTCAAAATTCCAGTGAACTTGAGGGCAGAGGAAGTATATGCTTAGTCCTATCCTCCATGAGATCTGCTGCTAATGTGGTATAGACAAGCCCAAATGTTTTATAGACATAGATCAATGATACCTCCCCACTCTGCTCAGTAGCAGGTATACATTATCCTTGTTTTACACTTGAGAAAATTGAGTTTAAGGATATGGACATGCAGATGATTTATTATGAGATGAAAGGGGTCAGAGCCTTACCATGTATCAGCTGTGCTATGATAACTCCCCATGGCCATGCTCTTACCTTGTGACATGCAGTTGACATGCACTAAAATCTTGCCTTCTTTTTGCCCTGAGGTAGATTTCTCATTTATCCACTCCTTAAATGACACATTAAGATCACACAAGGCACAGACAGAAGTGCAGCTTCCAGGTCTAACTCATAGCACTTCTCAGAAAGTACCATGAGTTAGACTGATCCTCCTGACCCAACATGTTAGCTGTTGTGTCAGGAGGATGGAAGATGGAGCTCCAATTTGGAGCCCATCCAGGAAAAGAGACTGCATCTCTGCAGCCTCTTCCCCAAGTTCTGCCCCTCATCTCCCTGATCCCATTCTGTCTCAGGATGGGATGGGGAGAAAGCAGAGGAAGAAGGTCCATTGTGGAGTTTCCCCAGCTATGCTGGAGTTGGGGAGTGGGGGGAGTGGTTTGGAGCCCCCACCTTGGGGTGGGGGGTAGGGGGCTCTAATCCACCCACCCCACCATCCAGCACCAGCTAGGCAACCCCCAGAACAAGTTTCTTCTACTCCCTTCCCCCTCTCCCATTCTGCAAACGGTACCAGGAGCTGTGCTGGGCTGTGTCAGCTAAGCCCTGTTTCTGGCATGTGCAGACAGAAGTTAATGAAGGAGTGCCTGGCATGTGCAGACAGAAGTTTATGAAGTTAACTTTGGAGTGCCTTCATCTGAACCCTCGTATGGGGGTTCAGATTGTGGTGGGATCAGGCTCTTTAAAGTGCTCTGCAGTTTTGCACTTGTGGCACCGTTAGAGGCCAGATCAGGTGAAAAATTGTCACTTTTGTTGGCACCTACAAGTCAGTGGCAAATCCAGAAATGTGGTCCAAAAGTCTTGGGTCTCAGCCCCCTGTTTGGACAATTAGTCGTCTCTCACTCCCAGTATTGTGGAGTCAGACTTTAGTGCCTTGGACCACTTTTTCTGTGTAGCTGCTAATGCACTTTTATTATAGTATGCTTCTTAACTCCATTGCTCTCAGCAGCTCTTCGCCCTCCCTGCTGGAGGCTGAAGTTCAGAGCAGCAAGAGCTCTGTTGCACTCAGTTGTTTTCTCCTTGGAAATGTCAGGCATTTCCCTCAACCTGCTGTTGTCCATTGCATCTAGTTTAACTCGCTTTACTCTCCCACATTACAGATGTGCCTCAGTACACTATGATGCAGACTTGCCAGCAACCAGCATCATCATCACCTTTCACAACGAGGCTCGTTCCACCCTGCTCCGCACAGTGAAGAGGTAGGTGCTTTTGGCAGGAGGGGCTTTTAACCTTTAGGTCTGAAGGAGTGCTAGTCTGGGGATTGGAGAGATCTTTTGGCAATGAGTCAGGGCAGGTAAGTTTTCATTCTGCAGGTCCCATAAACAGTGATCCCCTGCTGGTGGCTTTTGGTTTGACCATAAGCTCAGCAATCAGCAAAAGGGAAGGAGGTAGGGTGGCCAGTTGTGTGTATCTACAAAGGTCATGCAGGAACTGAGGGTGTCAAGGGTGTCAGGAGGATAGGTGGATAGGGGGCTTGTAGAGATCATTAACAGCAGGAAGGAGGCTATTGGGGTTGGGCCTGAAACATCATGGAAGCAACTAGCAAGAGGCACTCAGGCAGGAGAGGGAGGGAATCAGCAGGGTTGACAGAGCCTGCTTGAGGTTTTTTCAGGAAGGGAAGCAAAGGAGCTGGAAGGTGATTAAGTGAAATATGTAGCTGGGTCCTAACTGGGGCACTAGTATGACTTAACACCAGTAGCCAACCAGAGCCTGTTCCATGGGGGCAGAGAGCAGCACAGACTGTACACCTGTGAGTGTTTTTCCAAGTGAAAGGTGGTAGCTTCAGAACCTGGTGGAGAGGCACCCCCTAAGTCTAATAATACATTTAGAGCCTGTCTCTACTGCTTCCACAGGGCAGCCTGCCCACCATCACCTGCTGCACATGCACCAAACTCAGAGAGGAGACAGTAGACTGCTCTCAAGTGTTATGTCTCCGGCATACTTGATGGCAGCAGCAAGGGGCACCTTCAGGGTAGCTTCACTGCCTGCAGAGGTGGGTAAGGTGTGCTTTTTGGTGGCACACTGAACATCACCAAAGCAGCATAAACATACCCTGTAATCATGTATTTGTGGAACATCCTTTGCATCTGACTTCCTGTTAAATCCCCACCGAGGGGCTTGTGCAGAGCCCCTGCCAACCAACAGTAACCCAATTAACCAAGGTATGTGGCTGCTTATCTCTGAGTCCTAAGCAAATAAGCAAGGGCAGGGGCAGATCCAGAGAGGGTGCAGTGGTGCAGTCACCCCCTGTTTTTGGCTGTGCCACATGTCAGCTCGTGGTATGGGGTGTGCTGGGAGGCCGGAGGGTGAGCATTGCCACCACTGCTTGTCTCTTCCTTTCCCCTGCTGCTGAATTCAAGGGGAAGACAGAGGAATAGGAGGGGCAACAGCAGCAGCATTCACCTACTGGGCTCTGGAGCCACACAAAAACAAAGGCTCTGGCCAGACCCTGCCCCAATCATTTGGTGATCTCAGAGCTCACTGCTTACATGGCACTCCAGTAGGAGCCTGAAGTGACTGCACAAGTTTGGCATGGCCAAAGTTGGGGGCAGAAGCTACCCTCCTCTTATCTCATTCCTGGATCCACTAATAGGTAGGGGCCATAGACAGTTTGGGCTGCCCCAAACAGAAGGCAGTCTGAGGACACCTGCTGCTATTTATACAGCAGAGAAATATTTCCAACAATTTCCTTTCTTTCTCTTCCCCCACCTGTAATCCTTTTATTTGTTGGAGAGGCCACTGAGGCTCTCCAATTTTAGCTTTTCAAAGACTGTGCCTTCTGCCCTTGCTAACATATCATATAGTCACTCAAAGGGTCCCTGAAGTGGGCTACCAGGTCTTGGAAAAGCCTGTTTCTCAAGTGGAAGCTAAATGAAAAGAAAAAATAGCTCAGCTGGAAGGTAGAGCAGAGGGTACCTCTAGCGGGAATGCATTATTTATTGGTACTGGTTCATCTTGCATCAGGTCCTAGGGGGGTCTGCAGAAGTTTACTTTGTGAATAAATAATGGGCTTTTATAAGTGTGCCCAAGTTGGACTCATGGCTGGAAAGCTGGTTTTCTAACTCTTCCCAATTTGGTGCCACATGGTTTCCAGAGGCCTATGTGTGTTGCAATAACATGTTTGCTTTCTTCCCTCTCATTTCCTTTTCATTTGAACCATAAAATGTGTTCTACAGAACCATTGTTCAGAAAATTGTTTAGAGTCTCAGTGCTGCTAGGGCAACAGCACTGGATTTACATCATAGGCCAGGCTAGATGGCTAGAAACTATGGAATTAGGCATCTGAAAAAAAAACTGGAGAGAGGCAGGGACTGGTAGGTGGCTAGAAGTTGTGACAATCCGAATGTGGAGAAGGTGGCAGCTAGAGGAAAAGGCACATGCAGGGGTGGGTTTCAATTCAGGTTCCATGGTGTATTAATTAGCTGATCATAAGGCTTCCGAGAGCCTCAGGTAGCCAATACCCAAAGCAGACCAGGATCCCCGTGGTCAGACAAATGCAGCGCTCTCCAGCCTCCTACAGCATGAAAGGGGCAAAACCTGTCTGTTCTAAACAAACCTTGAGCTCTGCCCTGCTGCTCTTGATGATGTATTCCCAGGAGGAAACAGGTACACACTGCCCTGTATGGTTGGCTTATTGGCACTTCCTCTCGGAGCTGTTGCTGACAAATGATTCCTGGTTGTCAGACTGCTGGTAGCCAGACCGCTCAGTTCTCCCATTAGTGTTATGCCTTCATGGGCTACCATTAAAAAGTTGATCCTAATTCATACCAGCATAAGAGGGGATTTTGAAGATTGGGTTTCTCTGCAGTCCAGACAACAGCCATACCAATGTTTAGCTATTGCTTGCTAGGCAGACTACCATACTGTTCCCACTGGGTCAAAAGGATCCAGCTCATGTACACTGGTGATAGGGTTCTAGACATGGCTGCACCATTAAAGGAGCTATCTTTTGGAGAGACCTTAATCTGACATTTCCTTTTCCAGGGGACCAGTGTGTTCTTTTTGATTTTCAAGAGAAAATTAAAGATTCCAGGGCAACTTTCAAGGAATCTTATATAAAACCACTGGTCCTGTCTCTGAACAGGACAGGTCTGAATGTGCCTGGCTGAGTTATTGCTGTGAGTATAATTGCTGCTGAGTTCGCCTACACAGTCAGTGCACCTACCACTATGTAATTATTCTAAAGCACTTTGGGATACATCAAGTATGAAAGGGACTGTTCTGTTCTGTTTATTGGTTGGTTTTAAGGTTGCAGAAGACCTTTGCAATATTAAGCAAGGCAAAGCATAAAACTGCACCAACTAGTTTATAATCTGTTGGCTGGTCAGACTTCCAGAATATCATCATTTCTGAATCCACAACAGGTGAATCTAGCTTTCTGGGTCAGTTAGGGCTCTGCTTTTTAGATGATCATATTTAACCGTTCAAGTTGCACCTGATGAAAGTTGTATGTCAACATGGCAACTAGGTACTTTTTCACTAAATAGAACCTAAGTAATTTGAGGATGGTGAAGAGGGGTGATTGAGAATGAATGACACCTAAAGACAAAATTTTCTACAGCAGATATGGATTTTTGGGATCTGATTTACAGCCAGATTTAAAATTTTCACTGCTGCTGAAGTTTCAAACCAAGCCCTAAGGATCTTGAGCTGGAAAGCCAAAATCAGAGGCCACTGTTAAATATCAGTTTTATGCAAGGGAATTCTAAGAATAAATATGAAAGTGCGATCTCACCAGTTCAGCTAAACCTGTATTAAGATGAGTGGGAGCCCTAGTGTAGAGAAGGCTTCTACAGCTAGATTGCACTTTCAATGCACTTTTTATGGGGGTTAAAAATGTCTCTGTCCAAAACATTTTTTCCTTAAAATCCCCTAGCATAGAAAAGATGTTTGTGTCCATGGGCTCATGATTTGTTTAGCAGGCAATGCAGTATAAGTCCCAAATGCCCATGTTATACAACATCTTTAAGCCACCAGGATTCATTTTCAGCCTTGAGGCAATTGTCAAGGAAGATACAGTGTCTGAGGGGTGGTTAAAAAGACCAGTGGGAGACTAAATGAGAGTGGGAATACAGAACAAAATGAGGAAGAGCCTAAATGCTAGAAGAAGCTACTCAAGTGGCATTTCAAACAGCTTGCTACTGGCATCCTTTATTCTGTGGGAGATGGCTGTCACTTGTAAACTGCTTGCCCGCTTGACATGGCTTGCTCTGCAGGAGACAGCTATCACTCATAAACAGGCTGCTCACTTGGCATCCCTTGCTCTACAGGACATGGCTGTCACTCAAAAACCATTTGCCTACTTGGTATCTCTGCCTGGCTGGTAACTAAATGATATCACTGGTTTCTGCCAGGCTGGACATTTCTAGAGGGAGAGTTATGAGAATGATCTCTTTCTTTTCCTCTTTCTTTCTCTCACTGATTTTTTTTTCAAGTGTAAGGATAGATTTTCTCTATGGGTACTGATTTGTAGGCGGCGTGTTTTGACTAAGTCAACAGGGCTGTCAACTCTCCAGTGCCTATGCAGTGACTGTAAATCCTTGTGGAAACTATGCTGTATAATACACACACAGTTGGTATAGCACCTTACATAGAAGCTGCATCCCAAAGGGCTTTGGCAAGTTAAATAATGGCTGATATGTGCAATGAGGTGGAGAGTCCATAAACCAGAATGAGGATCATATATCTGTAGTGGGGAGGACCCTAAGACAGCAACACTGATGATAACCTGTGCGACGGGACAGAGACAAACACTGAGTGAACAGAGGTAGCTGTGAGAAGAGTAAGGAAACAAGAAATCCATGGAACAGGGGAACTGACTGACTTGGGCTCCCAGTTCGGATATAGAAGGTAATTCTGAACTGAATTTTGGACAAGCACCTAGCTGGGGTCGTCTGACCCCCGCGCTCTTTCCTGCCCAGGACAGGGGGTCAGACTCAGTGACCTGCTGAGGTCCCTTCTGACCCTAATATCTATGAATCTATGAATAGTGAAATGACATCTGAATAACTTTTACTTCTGAATTAACAATAACTAATTCTCATAGCACTTCTGTAAGGAAAACAGTGTTGCTTGTAGTTGCAGATCTGGGTTAAAATTAAGCATAGCATGGGCTGCTAAAAATTCATTAGCCCACTACAGCACCAGATTGAAGAAAAGGGAAGAATGTTTTTCTGTTTCTTTCTTCTCCTGGAGCTTGTGGAGAAGACACAAGTCGTGGATGTTGAAAAGCTGGTAAGGCTGGGAGGAGGTGAAGCCAAGGTGAACATTTCTACAGAGGTAGGGTCAGGCAGTGATATACACAGGAAAGACTGGGAATGGAGGAAGGAAGAATTACATGACAGGAGATATGAGGTCCATTCCTGTTAAATATTGTTTCAAGAAACTGTTTAAACTTTCTGGACCTGGTTCTCTGTTTCCTTTCACCTTGTGGTTATTTGCACCCGAGGAGAGTGGGTACAAAATGCTACCATTCAATTTAATTGCATTTTATACTGACATTGTACAGGTGTGAATTTCCATACAAAGTACAGGAAAGTCCTGTTTCTGAAATTTGCACATGATATTAAATCTGGAGGAGTTGCAATCACTAGTACAAACAGAAAAATAATGCAGAAGAATCCAGAGAGGGTTGAAATATGAGCTGAGAATGGCAAATGAGACTTGGCTTGGAAAAATGCAAGCTAAGACATCTAGGGACATATAAACTGAAACACACATACTCACGGAGGGGCACCTGGAAACATAAACCTGAAATAGTGAGATGTGATATTGAACAGCAAAGCAATCACGAGTTTTCAATATGAGACGACAGTAAAAGGGGCCAGCCAGTGCAACTGTAGGTTCAGTGTGCAAAGAGGTGACCACTTCTTTATGCACAATTCTGGTGTGATTGTACTCCAGCTTTGGAATATTGTAGTATTCTTCTTTTTGTGTATGTACAGAATAAAGCAAAAAATGCCAATGATCCCTGCCCAAGGGAGCTTAAAATGTAAAAGATAGGTGCCAATAAAGCAAGACAGGCTGAGAAATCTGAAGGATAATATTAGCTTTGATTTTTTTTTTTTTTTTTTTTTTTT
>NW_017729025.1:92314009-92315676 GCF_001723915.1 Gavialis gangeticus | reverse complement strand
TTTTATTTTTTTTTTTTTTTTTTTTTTTTAATACGATACTCCTTTGTTGCTTATGTCCTGATTCTGCAAGGCACTTAAACATTAGGGCTGTGTGACGCTTCGGTAGTCAATTAGATTTGGAAGAGATTTGGCCTGATTCGATAGCCGAATCTTTGAATCCGAATCAAATCGGGAGACCCATTAAAAGCTCCAAATTGAATTGGAAGCCACCAAATCGATTTGGAGAGATTCAGAGATTCGGAAGGCTTGCAGCAGGTTCCAACGAGGTTCCAGGTTTTGATGGGGGTTTCAACTTCACAATGCTGGACACAGCTGCCTCCAGCTGGTATGTCTGTTGTGGAGGGGGGAGGGAAGGGGCATGGTGGGAGGCAGATCAACACCCCCACAGCGAGGCAGGAATTGGGGCTGGGACAAGCTGCCAAGCCAGGGTGGGGGGGTGTGGGACTCGGGGAGGGGAGCTCCCACCACTGCATGCTGCCGCACACTGGTGGTCTGGGAGCTGCTCTTCTGGTGTCTCCTCTGGCGGCTCTCGCCCCTGGTCCAAGAGGTCATGGGAGTGGGCATGTGCCCCTGCACCGGCATGGGACAGACTGGGCCGGGCTGCACTCTGGGAGGCTAGCCCCAGTTGCCCACCACCAGGCTGCAGTCCATGGAGTGGGCGGAGCCAGGGCTGTGCTCCGGGTGGCAAGCCCATGCTGCCAGGCTGTGCTCTGCAGGGCAGGCAGAGCCAGGGCTGCGCTCTGGGAGGCTAACTCCAGCTGCCCGCCGCTGGGCTGGGCTGGGCTGGGCTGCGCTCCATGGCGCAGGCAGAGCCAGGGCTGCACTCTGGGCAGCAAGCCACTGCTGACAGGCTACACTCTGCAGGGCAGGCAGGGCTGCACTCCAGGAGGCTAGCCCCAGCTGCCTGCCACTGGGCTGCACTCCACGGGGTGGGTGGAGCCAGAGCTGCACTCCAGATGGCTAGCCCCAGTTGCAGCCCGGAGCACAGCCCTAGCTTCACCCACCCCGCAGAGCACAGCCTGCCAGCAGGCGGCTGGGGCTAGCCTCCCGGAGCGCAGTCCAGTCAAGCCTGCCTCACACAGATGTGGGGGCACATGCCTGTTCCCGTGCCGTCCCAGACTGGACACCAGAAAAGCAGCTCCCGGACTGGTGCCGAGCAGTAGCGGGAACCCCCCTCCCTGACTCCCATGCCACCCTGCCCTGGCTGGGCAGCTTGTCCCAGCCCCAATCCCTCCCTCGCTATGGAGGCATTGACCTGCCCCACTACACTCCTTCCATCCCCTCTCCGCCCACCACAACAGACTTACCAGCTGGAGGCAGCTGTGTCCAGAGTTGCTGAGGACTGCCTGTATAGTCTATGGCCGAATCTCTGAATCGGCGCCGAATCGCTCAGTCCAATCAGCCAAACTGAATCAGGACAATGATTCAAATCACTGAATCAAATCACTGTCCCTCCAAATTGGCCAAATCCGAAGCTGAAACAATTACTTGCTGCTTCACTCAGGCCTATTAAACATATGACTTTGTATCAGAGAGCTAGTCCATGTTCAAAGGTGAACAGCAGAAAAAGGTGGGGGTCTTGAGGGAACACAACCTGGAAGGACGTGGGCAGTGGGGTCCCGCAGCGCTCGGTCCTTGGACCAATACTCTTCAATGTCTTCATCAGT
>NW_017729025.1:92312887-92313998 GCF_001723915.1 Gavialis gangeticus | reverse complement strand
TCCCTTCCAACCCTAACATCTATGAATCTATGAATCTTCTGAAGGAGGGATATGAGGGAACTTAGCATGTGTTACCTGTATAACTATGATTAAGGCCCTTGACATGTTACATGTAAGAAGTGATTAACTGGTTAATTGCATCTTAAGTAGTGACTTGCAATCAGTTAATGGTGTGATACAACCAGAATAAGGGACAAAGTTATTACATAAAATACATATGATAACTTTGTTGCTGGGTCCTGTCATACCTTTAATTGAACATGTGGCTACTACTTCCAACCTCTGAAGCTCAAGGGAGCATACTCTGAAGGCTAGAAGCACTGGTCAGCTGATCAGGGATCCCAGCTGGGGGAACAGCTGGGAACCCCAGTAAGCTGAGAGAGTTCACAACCATGGGAGCACAAGATGCCTTCCAACTGTGGCTGAGAGTTTTGATCACTGATGGGGCTCTCAGCTGTGTGGAGGCACCATGTGCCCTTGCAGCTGGGAGCCCCATCAGTGATTCATCAGCTGTGGTGATGGACTGCAGGCTGCTCAACACTTGTTCCTTGTTGCATTTCCTCCCTGACTCCTGAGTTCTTAGTTTCTACCTATAGGTTTAAAATCCTGGCCATCTTGGGTTTCCAGCCTTCTGGGCCAACGTGGCTTCTCATTTCACCCCTTACCATTAGGTCAGACCACCCATGCCTTGATAGTATAACACTTGGAAGCTGCATCTCCTTAAGGTGCTCCAACCCAACCCCTACAACCACTTCTCCCTGGTAGCAGGGTTCCCACTAGGTTCAGTTCACAAATCCCATCCAAGTGCATATTTTCTTCAGCCTACATTTGGTCACGCTTCTTGTCAGTTTCCTGGTCTGTCTCCCTGCCTGTGTGTCCCTTACACCGGTAAGACAGTTAGTCTGAATTGAATTTCCAGCCCCTGCCTCTCTGAAACCCCCTCTCTGGAAGGGGGCTACATTTCATAAAACCCAAATGGAGTACCTAAGGGGTATAAATGTCCAAGTGGGGATTAAATGATGGAGAGTGTCAGAAGATGAAATCAGGAAGGGAATATTTTAACACAGACTGGGTGCACCTGCACGTTCATTAATGTGCTGTAGTTACTGCT
>NW_017729025.1:92290783-92307887 GCF_001723915.1 Gavialis gangeticus | reverse complement strand
GGGGCTACATTTCATAAAACCCAAATGGAGTACCTAAGGGGTATAAATGTCCAAGTGGGGATTAAATGATGGAGAGTGTCAGAAGATGAAATCAGGAAGGGAATATTTTAACACAGACTGGGTGCACCTGCACGTTCATTAATGTGCTGTAGTTACTGCTCATTAAGTTTAGTACTTGTATAACCAAGTACTAAATCAATGCACAGTAATTGGTGCTACTGTGCAGTAGTGCCAGCACACAGCTTTTTAGTGTTGCTAACTGTGCAGCAGCCTAATATTACTGCACAGTAGTGTATTAGCACGGCTTTTGCCCTGCACACTACTGTGCAGTAGGATTAGGCTACTGAGCAGTTAGTATCTTGTGTAGACACCCCCACTGAGTAATGGTTAAACCTGTTGTTTTATTGAAGAGTCTCTTCCTAAGGGAAAGGATAGAAGGCCCCCTATGTGGGAGTTTAGATATACAGCATATTGGACAAAGCTTTAGAAAATACATTGAAGGCAGCAGTCCTGACCAGGGGCCATGGGTGCTATCATAGCTGACCCTCAATAGGTCTCCTCGTGCCTAATAGATACAGGTGGAGGGGGCAGTGCAGTGGTAAAGAAGGTGGCCAGTAGCACCCTATTATATCATTACCTCTCAGAATTCCTCAGTTAATATGTAGCAGCCACTTATATGTCTTGTCAGGCTTACAGACACTGCAGGCAAAAGCCTTTATTGATGCTTTCTATAAGTTATCACAGTGATGATGAGGGTCATTTTTTTTCCATCTTGGATTCCTGCAGCGTTCTCAACCGCACCCCTGCCAGTCTCATTCAGGAGATCATTCTAGTAGATGACTTCAGCTCAGATCGTAAGTACCTATTGACTTCTCTTCCTTGGACTCTGTCTTTTGCCCCTTTCTCTTGCATTTCCTCCTTCACTCCTCCTCCCCCCTCTCCCTCTTGCTCTTGTGCCAGTTGGCCAAAGAAGAGAGGCTTTTTCTTTACCTAGTTTGCTTTCCATCCATGGCAAAGAGGCCGTGTTTTCATTTTGAATATTTTCCTCTGATTGTTTCCTCATTTAACCTTCTCTTCTTTGTGTCACTTTGGCAGTTCTTGTCAGGTTGCCAGAGTGCTTGGTCTGATCTCATTAAATGCTATCTGATGGGCTGTTTAGGACAAATATGGTGAATGGTGTTCAGGACCAGCAAAGCCTAGTTACATGGTTGAGAGAGAAAGGGAGAGAGAGACTTGACAGCAGAGAACTGCTGCAAAAGCTTGTGTTCTACAGGTAGAGGATGCCTTTTAGCCATGAGTCCAGGCTGAGGGTACTCTAATGCATTACAGAGCCAAGGTCAACATTTGAGGAGGTCCTGGCCAGATCTCCATAAGTGGTCAACCAGAAACTGCCTTTCACAACTGATAGGATTATCCCAGCAACTCCTTATCTTCAGTGGCAGCTGTTGGGTGCCAATCTCTTCTGAAAATACAGCTACTCTATTTAGGTACCTATCACATAGTTGAGCTGTCTCATATGTCTGCCTTCAAGGAGGTGGGCTCACTTCTTTTGAAAATCGGGTTGTGTGCCTCAGTTTCTCCACATACACTAAGAAAATCAGTGTCAGAGCTAGAAAGTGATTAAAAAAAGATCAGCTGTATGCCCATTGGGATAATTTGGCAAGCTAGACCTGCTTCTGTAGGCACTGGCACATGAGAGAGATCACAGCTGACTGCCATTGACTCTTCAGTCCAGATGATCAGGTACCAAATAACAGCTGGGCTTACTGGAGACAGTCCTCAATATGAGTCTTCAGAGTGGCTCTAACTCTCAGCACTGGATCTGTAGTGAGACATCTTAATTGCTCTGTTCTGGAAAGTGATTAGTCAAGCTGACTTTCTGGGCCCACTCTTGTCATAACTTGTAATGCATTCACTGGAACTGTGGCTTATCTGATGCTGGGGCATGGTCCTCTTTTATAGCAGATGTCTAGTAATATCTCAGCAGTCTTTAATCATGAGCACTTGCCACTGCATTTGAATGATACAGCAGCTGCCAAACTGCCCACACAAGAGCAATATTTCCTACTGCGAGTACCCTAAAAATGGAAAAGCCTCTATGCAGAGATGCCAAGAGAAGCATTTTGGCTGGGGGCTTTAATGTTTCTCTCCAGAGCACTGAGGCTGTGAGAGGAGGAACAAAGGGGGTTCTCCAAGACACTGAGAGGTGCATGGGATAAAAGCAGGCAGAGGCGAGGATAGCTGAATCAAGGGAAACAGGGTTGTAATGGCAACTTTTGTTCCAGTAATGTTTGTTGGAGCAGGAGTGGCAGAGAGTGAATTTATATAACCCAAGTGGCCAGTGACTTGCCTGCTCTTACTGTCAAAGTGTGGCCTTCCAGGACTACATGGCCCAGCGTGCACTGTTTCAGCTTAGTGCAAGGTGAAGGCTGCTGTGATCCAAATGAGACATTCCATGCCAGGACATATAGCACCTGTGTTTTGTAAAGCAGGTGTGACTTGGACTCTGTGGACTGTGAACGAGATTCTCAGTTGGATGTCTCCATATTAGCAGAAGAGTTTCCTCAAGGAAGATAGTGAAATCCTCATGGGTTGGATTAATTAGTCAACCAAAAAGCTGTCCTGGAGAACAGATTGTAGGGAACACCCAGCCTGACAACTGATTGCAGGGAAAATGGATTAAAACAGCTAATAGAACAGGTCTCTTTCACCTGTAACTAACTCCCTGGTTCACTAGGCACTGATGGCCTTCTATTTCTCCTGCTCTCAGTTCTGCACCTTCAGCACATGACCCTTTGTGCTTCTGAAATGCTGAGGGTGAGGTGGCTGCAGCCTCAGTCCTTCACAGCATTGGAGTGGAGGCATTGGCTCATCAATTGGAGAAAGGATTGTTAAGCAAGCCATGCTCTTTTGTGCACTCTTTAAACCAGTGGTTCTCAACCTTTTTTGTACCAGGACCCATTTATCCTGACCAGTGCTCCAGCCCCCTAGTGCGTAGAGCATGGGGGGGGGCCTCAAGTAGCCCCTCGCAGGCTGAAACTCTGCCAGCCTGCAAGCAGGGTGTGTATTACAGGGGAGTTCAGGGGGGCTGAGCTCTCCCATAAGAGATGAGCCCCCCTGTCAGATTTGAAAATCATAACCCTGGGGGGTGTCTCATCGGATTGCTCCCTCCAGTAAGCCAGTTTGGTTTTTTTTGTAGACCCTTCCACCCCCGGAGTCAAAGTGTAATTTGAACCTTGTCTGCAAGGGGAAAGCCCCATTTTCCCACATTTTTCTTCTTTAAAGGAGAACCATTTTTAAAGTTTGACAATCCATTTTTCAAGCTTGTTCCCAACCCTTTCATATATTCTTGGGGCCTACGGGTTGAGAAACACCACTTTAGACAATGGGAAGAAGGCCATCAACACAATTAATGTGATATTAAGTGAAAGCAGAGCTTTCCCTCCTGTGGAGACATATGAGAACAGTTCATCAGAGCTCTCCACTGAAGCCAAATAATTCATGTGTTTTTGCCAAACATTTTTCCCTTTCCTTAGCTGAGGACTGCCAGCTCCTTACCAAGATCCCCAAGGTTAAGTGTCTACGCAACAGCCGACGAGAAGGTGAGCATTGGAAACTTTGCAGGTACCATCTGTTCTCAAAGTCATGCCTTATCCCTCCACTCCCCTAGAAGCTATTTCTCATGGTAGTGATTTTATACTTGCAATAAAGTTGAAGTTTTTATTTCACAATCTGGCAGCAATCTGGTTATCAATCCTCATGTTTTATGTTTCACATTGTATATTTTTTTATGCATTCACAATGCAGTAGTGCCCAGAATCCTCAATAAAGTTCAGTTGCCCTCATTGTGCAAGGTGCTGTACAAAACTATAGGTAGACATGATTCCTGATCTGTTTAGCTTACATCCTAACAAGATCTGAAATATCTGAATATGGAAGAGAAGACAACCATATATGTGTGTGTGTGTGTGTGTGTGTGTGTGTGTGTGTATTACACACACACCCCCAACAGTTGGGAAAAGATAATGTTTCACATATATAACATGTTCATAAATTGAGACACTGCTTTTCACTTGCTGTCCTCTAGCTGAACCATTATGAACTGCTTGATGTTGGTCTTGAAAGAGGTATGGAGTTGAAATTGGGTGGTGACTTGACAGATCAGGCCAGGAAGGGGTATCCTAAGCATCAGGGATGAGGTGAAAGAAAGCACAAATTTTATGGGATGGTCCAGCACCAGTAGCAAAGTAGAAAGAGATGCAATAACAAACAAGAGCATATAAGAAGGGAGGAGCCAAGTTGTGAGTACTGGAGGTCTGGACAACCAGCATGAATACAGCAGACTGAAAAGGGTAAAGAAGCCAGTGGAGGTTTTCTAAGATGGGTGTGATGAGATGAGATGAGAAGGGATAGTAACAGCTGTGTTTTTTGTTTTGACTGGATGGTAGTGAAGTGGGTGTGAGCATAGGTGGAGAGGAGGGGGTTCAGGTATTCACAATAGGACCTGAAATGAGCCTGGATGAGTGGATTGGTGACATGGGCAGAAAAGAAAAGCCCACATCCCTGGCCTGGGCTGGCTTCTCCTCCTGGGCTGGTAGGGAACCAGCCAAACCAGCTACATATTTTGAGCCGTAACTTCTTTGCTAACAGTATTCCACATACTAGTTGGCCCTGTTCAGGTTGTGGACCAGTGTAAGAGAACCAGTTAACCATGGAGGAATGGCCACCAGAGTCACTGAATTGGTGTAAATGGTTACATGGGTTGACCAGCAGCAGTGAGAGTCCTGTCATGTTCTCTAAGTGGTAGAAGTGCAACACATTTCTTTCCTAATCTCCCTGCCATGGCTGCTTTTTTACTCTCTCCTTTTCCTTTTTGCTGTCCTCCCCCTTTCTCTACCCATTCCTTCTCTTAGGACTGATTCGCTCTCGAGTGCGAGGGGCTGAGGTGGCGACAGCTGAGATTCTCACCTTCCTGGACAGTCACTGTGAGGTTAATAGTGAGTGGCTGCAGCCGATGCTTCAGAGAGTGAAAGAGGTGAGCACCAACTCTCCCACCCCAGTCCTTACCTTCTACAGCCCCCATCTGGGGCCAGTCTTGCCAAGCAACCAGTAGTTGGCACCATCCATGTGGGTACCAGCATCAAGAATGGGCACCATCCAAACATGTCCCTGTCAAACCTGAATGTTTTGGAGAGGAGTATGGAGTCTATAATAGCTAGTGCAACATGCACCTGCTGTGTATTACAGAGCTGTTCACTGAAAAGCCCCAGCAAACTGTCCTGTTGAGAGGAAGAGGAACGTGAGGTGTAGGATAGGGAGATATCGTAAAGTGTGCCACTGACTCCTACATTAGCCTTCCCTGAGGCTTCCCCCTATGCAAACACTCCCTTTTATGAAGCATACCCAGCACACACTGAAGCATACCCAGCACACACCATTCCACAGTCTCCCTTCTGACTGCTGAACCTTCCCCCTCCTTCCTCTCACAGCTAGTCAAGTCCTCCTCCTGCTGACCCCTGACAGTAAGCAACATGCACAAGCACACATGCACACTCATAGACATGAATATATGTATGCATACATATACATGCATGCACAGCTGTGCGTTTCCCCACGTAGCATAGGACCCTTAAATGTACAGGGGGACAGCCTTTAAAAATGTAGGCTTAAGAATAGTTTAACCTCAAGTTGGAGAAACAGATGAAACAGCAGCATTGGTAGCTCTCACCCTGACTGTGCTGTGGAGTTGAACTGGGGATGTGACAGGACTGCTGAACAACATGCAGTGGAAGAGCAGGGGGACGGGGGACCACTCCCAGCCACTGACATGTGTGGCATTCTCCTTCTCCGGTGGAAGGATTACCCAGATAGTAATAGGACCCAGGAGAGAGTGGGAGGTGCTGACAACTGCTCTGCATATTTTCATATCTGCTCTACTTGATATCAAGGGGAGGAAGAGGGTGACTTGAAAGCTTCAGCTTTTTAGTCCTGTTCAATCAATCCTCCATTTCAGTAGCTCATAAATGTCTGTTTTACTTCTGCTCGTAAAGTCATACTCCTGGCAGCAGCAGAGGCAGCATGGTGATGGTTCCTAAGCAGAAGGGACCTGACAAGTCATTAGCAAGGATGAATCTTAGCCAAGAACTCAGGACTCTGGTCCACACTTTCTGAAATTCTGGGATTTTGGTTGAGTTGATTACAGACATAGGTCATAGGGGTGTAGGTTCAGATGCCAAATTTGCTCCACATTCACAGCATCTTTTTATCTTGGTTTTGGATCTCTCTGGCTGTCAGGATTGATTCCTGAAATGGCCTGTCTCCTGGTTAGTTGTAGACTGAGCCTAAATCTTGCAAGGAATAGACTCGGGCACATCTGGAGATAGTGTTCATATACTGGAAGAATTGACACAAGCCTAGTAAGTCACTAAATGATGAACATGGTATACATAGGCTGAGAGACACTGCACTGACTAAACTGGCCAGAGCAGAAGGAACTCTTTTGAGAACAAGAAATAGTCACGTGATCAGAAAGCCAAGGAAGTTTATAGGGAGTGGGGACTGAGAAAGACCCAATAAATGGCACTCTCTCTGAAGCATGGCCAGTGCATACAGTTTTATCATAAATCTTGTCATGTTTGGTGTGCGTCTTTAAAGCTCCAGCTCCTGGAATCAAGTGATTAAAATCTCAACTTTCCTTTAATAAGAAACACATTTCTAGTCCTCAGGCTAGAAAATGTGACCTGAATGTACTCTGCCTAACACCTCAGACACCAGAAGACCAATAAAACACACCAAGTTTGTTAATTTTAATAAAATCTTATGATTTTTAAGCCTGCCTCATGGTTTTAGGGAATTTGATTCATAATGTTTAGACACTTGCAGTTGACAATACTGCATCTGTATTTGTGTTCTATTAGTTGACTGGTTGTTTGGGGTTGATAAAATTACTCGCATATAATCCAAGCAAGATTTAATGCAACCGTAGGGATCAGTAGGTGCCGATTCTTATTCACAGGACAGAAATATTAATCTTTGGGACTGTTCCGCCAGTCATGTGACCAGGCTCAAAGGGCTCTCTCTTCCTTGTGTGTCTGTGTGTCAGTCTCACGTTGTAAGAGGACCTCAATTCCATTCCCTCATGGACAGGAAGTGCAATTGATGACTATCATGTGTCTTCAGTGGTTATGTATTCATTACCCAGTTGCCAGATTGGAGGCAATGAATGCTGTCTGTGTGATGCTTTGTTTTGTGTCTTGAGGCTGTATGCATCGCTTTACATTCTCTGATCTCCTGTAGCTTTGGCATCTCTTCCCCCAAGAGGGGCCTTGACTTTTCTCTCCTCTGTTCTGGCAGGATTATACCCGAGTGGTGAGTCCAATCATTGATGTGATCAGCCTGGATAATTTTGCCTACTTGGCAGCATCAGCAGATCTCAGGGGAGGTACGTAAGGCTGCCAGCTTGGATATGTTAGAGGGAAAGTGCATGAGGAACAGCTGATGTTCTCTTGACCTTCCCAGGAAGCCAAAGAGAGGTTTTCCCAGCCAAGTTCTGTCTCTTGGTTCTGCAATGCTCACTGCTCAATCTCTTGTAGGAATGAAATAAAACCATACCAAGTCTGTCCTTAGCTTGCATAGATATCTCAGCAGCAGGGAAAGACCAGTCAGTGCTATTCAAGTATTGGCAGCTCAGCACTAAGAGGGATGAAGAAATGTTATCATATCATCCAGGCCCCCTTTCCCCCCCAAGCCACCTCATACCCAAGGGGTATGAGGTCACTCGATAAAGGTAAGCAATCAGACTTCCAGGCTGTAGCCCTGAAGCAGGGATTTAGATTGGTACAATTTGCTTCCTGCCCCACTTGTTTTTATGTTGACAGAGCAGAGAGAACCACTTTTACTGCTTTTCCTTTCCTGAGAGATGGCAGGTAAGAGGAGAAGCAGGGAAGGCAGCGTGGTTGGTAGGGCTCCCTTAGAAACTCTTGAGCCTTCCTGTGTTGGTTCCAGTGAGTGGTAGCACCAGTGCTGCTCTGGACTTTCTGTTGTGTTTTACCCCTTGGGAAGGACCAGCTGTAGTGAAAAGGAGAACATAGAGCTTGCTGGGGAAGAGGGGTGGGACTTGCTGCTCATCTAGGATCTCCCCTCTCACCCTGCACTTAGGCTACTTCAGTCAGAGACATTTTTTGAGTCTGAAGTTTGCTCTCTAGGAAGGATTGGTCAGTGGACTGAAGGTCTAGGCAGACATTGAAGAGAGGTCTGCCACAGTACAACCCCTGCAGTGCTCAAGACCAGTATTCCCAGTGGCTCAAGGATGCCCACTGACACCCAACCCAAACCCTCCCGTGATTGCTGAGCTTATCTTTATCTCACAGGCCAGCAGTCAGAGTGTACCTGGAAACTTGCCTACACATGCTGCATACACACATGCATGTATAGATTCATAGATTGTTAGGGGCTTGGAAGGGACCTTGCAAGATCATTGGGTCCAGCCCCCCTGCACTAGTAAAGACAACTGGGGTCAGGTGACCCCAGTGAGGTGACTGTCCAGTCTCCTCTTGAAGATTTCCAGGGTAAGTGACTGCACCACCTCTGGAGGGAGCTTATTCCACAGTCTGGACACCCTGACTATGAAGAAGTTTTTTCTAGTGTTAAGCCTGAAATGGTCTTCCAGGACTTTGTGGCCATTACTCCTGGTTTTCCCCAAAGGTGCCCTGGTGAACAGTTGTTCGCTGAGCCCTTGATGTATTCCCCTGATATAGTGGTAAGCTACTAGTAACTCCCCTCTCAGCCTTCTCTTTTTTATCACCCTGAGCCTGTTGACATTTGCTTTTTTGATATATGCCCCCCCACCTCCTCCTGACAAAGCACATATACCAACCCCACTCACACTCTCCAATATCACCCTCACTCTGATGGAGAAGTGATGAAAGTAACCACTTCCCTCCAACACCTTTGCTGACTGAGTAGCAAGAAGGGCTAACCAGCAATACCTAACTACCAAGAGGTCACTCAAGCAAAGTCCCTAGGCTGATCCTCCTTTCCTAGCTGTTGCATGTACCTGCATCCGCTCCATGATTCCTGGAAAACAGTACAACAGCCAGCTGGCAGCTTACAGACAAACTCCCTGCTCTCTGTAGATCCCTCTTGCTACTCCCTGCAGTATGCAGCTATCTGGACTTCCTTCTGTCACCTGGGAAGTATCCTAAAGCTGCTCCTCCCTGCCTTTAAATCCTCCCTCAGTCCTCCCTGAAAAACATTCTCTAAGCTCTTATCCTGCTGTCGAACCCTTCCACCAACATCCCTCTTCCCTCCCTCTCTTTCAACTGTGTGAATTCCACCTGCCAACATCCCTTCCTATCATCCTCCTTGCTCTCAGTACCCGCCCCATTGCTTGACATTGTTTTAAGGATGACACTGAGCTCAGGTCTCAAATATGGGGCAACAAAACAAGTGACAGAACTGGAGAAAGCCAGTTACAATGACCTGGAGCCTTTCTTCCCAGAAACAGCCGCATCCCACTGAGAGTGTTGATTAAAACCTCATAATTTTGGCAGCCAATGAGGCATTAGACACACTGGCCAGAATACAGCAGCACTAATTATCACATCTCACTCCAGTGACACACTCCAGAAGATCTGAAGTGTAGTTGAGCACAGACAGGGACTGCTGAGGGAGGGGAGTGCTTGGGAAGGGGTCGGGGGGTGATACCTGGAAGCAAAGCAGCTTCCTTGCATTCTTTTGTAATGGGATAAACTGCTGGCTAATTTGAGATGGGTGAAGACTGTAACTCTGGGACTTTCTGTTCACTGGTGTTACGGATGGCTCCATGAAGGTCCAGTATTCTGGGCTGCCTCCTGCTGGCTGATGTGCAGAGTAGCACTGGCACTCTGGTGTTATACTTGCCGTGGGCAGGGATGCAACAGGCAACCCCACAACACCATGGCAAGGTGAAGATGGGGATCAATCATCATAGGGGGCGGAAGAGTGTGTGCGCAGAACAGGATTCCATTCCTAGCCTTTTTTTTTCTTCTCAGGGTTTGACTGGAGCCTTCACTTTAAGTGGGAGCAGATCCCCATAGAGCAGAAGATGTCCAGGATAGACCCAACCCAGTCTATCAGGTACCAGTCTCTGTTGGGTTTGTGTAGCTAAGACTTCACTTTGGTGATAGAGTATGCACAAGAATTTGCCTTGCAGAGATGAGATGCTGTCCCACACGATAGTGCTTTGAGACACTTGTCATGTGACATATTTGAAGAGATATTATGATGTGTCTGAAAGCTGTGGTTTATGATTGTGTTACTCCCTGAGCAATGTAAAAAGGAGAGTGATAGTAAATTAAGTGCATCTACAAGCTGTTGCAGCCCATTCTCCCTGTCTATTTATATAGCCCCCATCGCTCACCTGTCTGAGTGCATCATGTCTCTCCAGTAAGGTAAGAAAGCGGCATTTTCCCAATTTTACAGGCAAGGAATTAAGGACTAGAGACACTGAACAATTTGTCTGGTGTCAGACAGGAAGTCAGTAGCAGAGTCTGAGAACTTAACCTGCAACCACAAGTGGTCCTTGAACACTCATATTTTGGGGCAAGGTTTTGACAGAGATGGGAACATCTACCAGCTTCCCTGTTTGTCAGAACAACTGCTGCCTAATTCACGTCTGTGTACAAAGCTTTGAGAAGTTTGGTATGTGAACAATGCTGATGCAAAACCAAAATGCTTGTCTATTTAGACAATAAGGTTCCTAACTGTAGGACATTAAGAATTGGGTAATATCCTTTTAAATAGCATTAGAGACTTTGTCATCCTTACTGATTCCTGCTTTCCAGAAGCCAAAAGTGGGGTGCATTTGTAGCTGTGTCCTGCATGTTTTATGGCAGGGGGGTGGCCATCCTTCAGCATGTGTGTCACAAGTAGCACAGGCAGCCTCTGTGGCATGTGGCAAATCAAGGAGGGGAGAAGCACTACAGTGGTAGACGGGGCAGAAAGGAGAAAGCAGGGCAGTAGGTCAGGCAGGGAGCACAGGGCAGGAAGCTGAAACCAGAGCAGCAGATGAGGCAGGGGAAGGGGATTGGAGTGGCATTTGGGGATCCTATGGAGCTAATTTATGGTATACTTGCCAAAAAGGGTGGATCCTACTGCTTTATGGAGTCAGTAGGTTGTTCGGACTCTCCCATGCACACATGCATCCTTCATATGCATGCGAAGATGGACAGCCTGATGACAAAAGTACAAGATTTAGAGTAAAGAGCTGAGTCCTGTTCCCAACCCTGCTGTCTCCTCATGGTGAATGAGGCAGAGAGCTAGGACAGGCCAAGTTTTGTCCAGCCATAAAATGGAGAAGATGAAGTTGGGGTTATGAGGCCTGACTAACTGATTAACTAAAGTGTCTTGTGACTTTCAGCTGAAAGGTCCTGTGCAAGTGCAAAGGGGTTTGTATTTGTGGTGGTAATATTTATTATGTTTGCCCTTCCTTTTCTCCAGAACACCTGTCATAGCAGGAGGCATCTTTGTTATTGATAAGTCCTGGTTTAATCACCTGGGGAAATATGACACTCAAATGGACATCTGGGGAGGAGAAAACTTTGGTAAGTTATGAATTAACTTCTTCATGCCCCCTCCTTGCATTTCCTTCCTACATCACAGAAAATGACTATAGGGAATCTTGAGGGTGCTTCATGGTTATTTTGGGCCTCATTCAAGTGCTGCTTGCAAGCAGATGGACACCTTCCATACCTACAGAATTGCCCCCCTTGAAAGATCTGTGTATCACCCTAAGGTTACATATGCTGAGGTAGGCTCAGTGCCAGTCAGATGTGTATTACTGGCTTATTTGTACACAATAGGTGTAAATTCTTTGAGGTACACAGCCCTGACACAGCAAAGCCTTTTAGGTATTGTCACAGTGTTTACTTTTTAATATTACAGAGGTTATTTTTATTTACTAGTAACGTCAGATCTTTGGAGGAGTTTCTCCTTCCTACTGCACTCTATTTTTATACAGCTCATGAACTTAAGGGTCATCACCACCTTTTAATCTTCCTGTACCCTTCTCTTCCTCCAATAAAAGTGAGTTCTGTCTCAGTTTGGTGTCTTCCTACTATATCAGACTTTCTAGTGAGCAGAATTTGGGCATGGTCTGTTTAAAAGGGGACTGTAGCAGGGCACTAAAGTGCCTGCTACTGGAGGCGGTGTGACGAGCTCAGCTGCCAATCCCCAGGGCAGCACAGGTGTGGGGTTGCCGTGACAACCGGTCTGGTCAGCTGACCAGAAGGGGGTAGGACCTGGCCTTTATAAACAACATAGGCCGAGGCCAGAGCTCAGTCCCCCTCTGGCCGCCAAAGAGAATGGAGCTTGAGAAAACCCTGATGGGGAGATGCATGGAAGTAAGCCAGGTTGGCCAGGAATTTATGTTATAGCCCAGGGGCTTGTGTTCATGGTTTTAGTTGTTGTGGCGCGAAAAGCACAGTGTCACCGGAGGTTTGGGCGAGGCTGTAGGGGTGGAGGAGGCCTCAACAGGAGCCCCCCAGTAAGGTGGGGGTGCTCCGAGCGCCAGGGAGGGGGTTGTAGTGGGCGCGAGAAGCACGGGTAGGAGCCCGGTGCGGGCTATGCAGACACGGGGAAGAGACCCTGATGCGGGCTATGCGAGCACAGGGAAGAGGCCCAGTGGGCGAGGGCGCGAGAAGCACGGGTGCAGGAAGCACGGGGGGGCACGAGAAGCGCGGGTGCGGGAAGCACGGGGGGGCGTGAGCAGGGCGCGAGAGGCGCAAGAAGCACGAGTAAGGAGGCGCGAGAAGCATGGGTAAGGGCCCCGGTGTGGGCATGGGCACGAGAAGCGCGGGCATCAGAGGCATTGTGCCAGGGAGGGAGAAAGGCAGCCTCCCTTTAATGAACTAAAGATCAAAGACGTGGCAAGCGAGTGATAGAGGGTGCAGGAAACCTGATCTGGCATGGTCGGCAGGGGTGCGAGGGGAGGACACGGCACCCCAGGCCCCCGCCCTGCCACAGGGACTAAACACAAGGATACTTAGCATCTGAGGAATTCAGAGTATAATGGCAGTATTATTTCTATAGCAAGGGTCTGAGATCTTCCTCCCCAAACCTAGCAAAGATGACACAATTCTAAGGTCTGCTTTCTCCCAAATGAGATGATGTTGTTGAAATAAGGGGGAAATAGAAGACTTAAAAGTACTGAAAACAGATTCACAGAGAAATCAAGTATTAGAACAATGTGCTGGGAGAAAGGAGAGGAGAAGCATTAAAATAACTAATTTATTATTTATATTTCCTGTTAAATAAATAGGTACAAAATAAATCTATACATAGCTGTGCCAGTGTTTCTGTACCTTTCATAGTAATAAAACAGATCCCTCCTGGCTGAAAGGATCTAGTGTTTCACAGTGCTTATGCTCACTCTTAAGTCATCCCAAGAGTCACCCACATGCAGGAAATGCAATTTGGTCTTGTCTGTAGAGCTCAGGAGTGTGTTTCATTAGAGAAGTAATAGCTTCCCTAAGAAGTCAAGCTACAGTGGCAAAGCAGTCTTCTTGTGGCTGCAGTTATATCAGCAAAACTGCATTTTTCTGCCATTCCACCACACCTGAACAAAGCAAGTTGTGCCAAGAAAAAGAGCCGTTTTGCCAATATAAGTTTGTAAGATTACGACTGGGGTTTCTGATGGCACCATTCTGTCAATTGGGGATCACCTGTCTTCATGGTCTACCTGACACAGTCACGCTGACAGAATTTGGTGTGTTTGGTGCTCTGCTGGAATTCCACCATGCAGCAACTGCAGGATTATTGAGAATACAAAGCTGCTAACAATTTACTGTATTCAAATTATATATCTATTAATACATAATGTAGATGTGTAGATGAGTTCCCTTTAAAAAAAGCAAACAAGTTGTATGTCCTAGTTAAGGATCAGTTGAGAAGGCAAGAAAATAATGCAACCATGGGAGCTTTGTTGTAAAATGAATGCTGTCAAGTGACTCGATACTGTGTTTTTTCGAATTCTCTGTAGGTGCCCATCTCATAAATTAAATACAAATATAAAGGCCTGCTCATCTCATCTTGACGCACACATAAATACCCACCAGGTAATAGGAGGATAATAAAATAAAAAACCCTGTTATGCCAGTGCTGCAAGCTAATCATTAGCAGAGTATTAAGGGCAGAAACAGAAGTTTTCCGATAAGCAGACACCTGGGGCTGCTGCCTCTTGCAACAGAACTGAAATGCTTTTGAAAAAGCAAATGATAGTGTAACCAGTAACAGAATGTCCAACTGACACAATTTAAGAGTAAAATACACAAGAGTCAATGGCTGCTTTGCTTATCTGCCAAGACCTTGCTTCCTTTCCTGATATCACAGACATTTGAAGGAGGCATTCCACCCCAATGCTTGTTTAGAGTGTCAGTGATGCTATGAACAGCTCATCCCTCTCCGCCCCAACAACAGATAGCACTGGTCTAGAAGCAGGGCTTTATTTCCCTCAGACTTTTAATATTCCAGCAGTAGCGTAGGGACACAGCCAGACCCCTAGGGCACAAAGGCAGTGGCAACTTCTAGTTTCTGCACGAGTGCCTAAGGCCCCCTTAAGTTGGTTCCTGGAGCAGTTGCCCCATTTGCCCCACCTTAGTTATGCCACTACACCACAAAAGTGTCATGGCCCCTTCCACCTCTGACCCCGTGTGGCATGCACACACACAGACATGCAGTTTCTTACTGCAGTTGTCACTAGCCCTCCTTAGACTTTGATAGCCTGACACACACGGTTCCCATTCCAGCCTTCTACTTTCTTCCATACAACTGTTTGTGTGGGACCTGTAAGCACCAACAATGGAGACAGATTATTTATTTAGGTGTTTGCTCATTCTGTACTGCACGCTAAGGAGTGCACGGTGATTGTTCTCTACAGCATTTATGAGTAGACACCGTGAGGCAGAGTTCTCTGCAGCGAGCAATAGTAAATCAGTCTCCTACTTGCCCACATGCCATTACTTGGGGGTCGGACTTGAAGATCTACAGGGTCCCTTCCAACCCTACTTCTATGATTCCATGACTTGCATGTTGAGCTGATTGAGCCATCCACAAAGTCTCTTAATTGTTCTCCTTTACATTCCTCCATAAATATTCCCTCTGCTGGGATGTCTCCAAAAACTTGGCAGGGGCTAGGCAAAGGGTGTCTAGTGACCGCTGCTTGTTGACACATTTCTCCCATTACATCGAGTTCCTTGTCTGTTTGTTATATTTGCTTCTTGTCGCATCCCTTATGGTTCAACTATAGGTTCAATACAACACAGACCCTTTATGTTTGTACAGTGCCTAGAAAAATGGGGCCTAGGTCTAGGACTTGTCCTACCTTAATGCCAATATGAATGGCAATAATGAAAAATAGTTTTGTAAAAAAATCAGAGTGTATATATTTTAAGGCTAGCCTGTAGCCTAACTTCCTGAAGAAAAGAAGCCAAAGAGTCTTAGCCAGTAACTTTCTGCATCGAGCCAGTTGTTCCACTTCCAAGGTTAGAAACTGATTCTTATTGAATTTTTTAAATAGATATTGAAGTGCTTGTATTTTTTTAAGAAAAGCATTATTGAATGGTGGTTTTTCATTTGCCTTAAAAGAGTTCTCAAGAAAAAAAAAAGATTTGTTGATCAAAACCCAGGTTTTTGGTAAATTCTGATAACATTTTTAAATATCCTCTTTCTCAAAATTTATATAAAAATGATATTTTTTCATGAAAATGAAAATTTAATAGTGTCAGTAATATTTTGGGGGGGCAAGAATCCTTGTTTTTTATAGAGGACCTTTGTGACAAATGTTTTGCTTGAAAATGTGCCCCACTGTCTATGAAAGTGAGCAGGTTAGCAAAGGGACCTGGGTGTGGGTGAAGAACAGCTGTCCTGAGGAGAAATATTAAGAGGGAGATTTGCACTACAATACTCTACTAGCTTTATTTCAGCTAAGAGACAGGAGTGAGTTGTTAGTTACTCAGAAATCTTCTGCATGTTCAGCTGTGGGTTAGCAGGAGTCTCTTACAGAAAATGGAGCACACCAAAGTGCTTAAATCATCCTAATCTAGACTGGACTGAAAACTGGAAAATGCACAGAGGAAACAATCCTACACTTCTCCCTAGGGAATGTGCTAAAGCACATAATGGATCTTTTCCATCTCCAGTTTTTCTTCTACATTGGAAATAAAGAAATTTGGATATAAGGATGGATTATTGAGTTTACTGCATAATATTTTTGGACTGTCTTGCCTGCCTTTAAAGATCCTGCCTGCTCAATGATACAGGGATGGATCGGGAGGGGTGTAGTGACCCAGTTGCAACTTCTCTGCACTGTAGGCCAGAGCCAGCTCTCTGGAGGGTATGCTGGCTGGCTCCAGTTCTCCTTGGCCCTGGACATCTTGGTCCCCTGAAGGGTCCAGGCAGAAACTGAGGTCAGACCATGGGGGAAAGGAAGGGATGGGGAAGTGTAGCTGGATTTCCTGGGCTGGCGGGGGGTACGGGAGGCCTGCCTGCTGCTGCTTCCACGTCCCCTGTCAAGTCCGGCAGCTCATGCAACTGCTCTCCACAACTGGAGCCTCAGCTGGTTGGGGACATCAAATGGGACTGTGTAGGGAGTAGGGGAAGGAAAGAGGGACCTGCCCACTGCCCTGGCTGCCCCCAGCTGGTGGGGGAGCGGCTGCTTGTGTTAGGCTCCCCTTGGAACAGCAGTGGTGGTAGGTGGGTTCCACTTACCTGTTCCCTGCCTGGCTCTCCCTCCCCCTGGTGTCCCTCACTGGCCTAGAGGCTCCAGTCATGCCTCACCCCCATGCCTCCCTGGTCTGAGGGGCAGAAGGTGGCATCTACTGCACCCCCCTTTTTTCTTAAGGTGGTGTTGGTCCATGCATGGACATGGACACACTTCAGTGGACACACACGAACAGTCCTGGAAACTCTAGATCCAGTTAGCATGTAAACAAAGCACACGTGGGTATGCTTGTACAAATATTAGCCCAGAATGAGTTAGAAAACTGTTCCAGGAGAGAAGGTGCCAGCTGGATATGAGGCCAGACAGAAATTTCAGGCTTCGCTGTAAAAAAAAAAAAAAAAAAAAAAA
>NW_017729025.1:92286614-92290704 GCF_001723915.1 Gavialis gangeticus | reverse complement strand
AAAAAAAAAAAAAAAAAAAAAAAGAAGAAGGGGGTTTTCTCTGTTCCTGATGTTGGCTAGCTGGGAAACTTTCCTTTGCTGCTTATTTCTTGACTGACCCCTCATTCAGACCAGACGGGAAAGGACATGCTGTGGGAAGTGGGCAGGACAAAAGGCAGGTGTGGATTCCACAAACTGATGGCTTATTACAATTGTCTTCTGTACTTGAAAACAAAAGCTAACTAAAAAAATAGTCTGTTCACTTTAAGACACTTTTCCCACTCATCCCAAAGGAGCTGGATAGACAAGCTGAAGGGCTCAGGTGGTAGCTTTCAGCACGAAAGGATTTATTTTTAAACTTCCCAGTGCTAGAATCCCCCCTCCTGTAGAGCACCTCAGGTGGGGAAATTATTTGAAAGAGACAAGAGTCTACATAAGCCTTTGGTAGGAGGTTTATCCAAAGCCATCCATGACTCCCTAGATACTTTCCCCCATTCTCTTTCCTCTTTTATTCCTTTCACCTCCACATTAAATGCAAGTGAAGAACCCCTCCAGTGTGGCAACCTTAACTCACAGGGACAGACCTGGAAGCTTTAACAAGGTCCTGCCTCCTCAGTGATGCAAATGAGCTTCTGTACATCAAAGCCCCTTTGCTCTTTTAATCCTTTAACAAAATGTTGAATTTTACTGCAGGGCCCGTTGGGCTTCTGTAATCAATGGCAAGGAGGGTGCTCTTTTAAATAAATGGGACTGAATTCTGTTCTTGATAAAATTCCTTCAACATGGGGAACTGTGAACAAACTACAGCACTGCAGTTTCAGTCTTGTGCTGTTTTTGATAGAGCCCAGTGGATTTTGTAGTTTACAATGAGGTTTTGCAAGGCAGATAATATAGTAACTAGAGATGTGTTGCAGCTACTAGAGGTTGCAGGGCCAAGAGAGGAAAAGGGTAGACTGGTAGAGGACATATGGTGTTCACTGTTCAGACTGGCACAGGGGCCTTCTACAGCAGTGGTCCCAAACTCTGCAATGCTGAGGGGTCACAAAAGTGCCTCTGCCAGAGGAATGAGTTTAATTTTATATACAATGTACATAAATGCAGTCAGCTATGTCACCACCCTGCCATTACAGGGGAATTGCAACTGTGGCCTGAACTTGCCAGGTGTTTACGGTACACTCTTCTTTGTATCCCAGAGTGATATACTTGAGGGCACAGAGGAGGAGATGGGTCGCTAGGTGTGGACTGTTTGCTTCAACCAAAAAGGACCTCTTCACCTCCTCTATTTCTTCTTTTCGAAGACATGTTTATTCACACCTTTTTATGAATCTGTTGCTTTTCCACTTGTTTCTATTTGTTCTCCCATTTAAGTTTTCCACCCATTCTAAATTCTTCATGGGTTTCTCAAATTCACCAGTGCAGCCATATCTCCTAGAGGAAGGGCTTGCAAGGCACTGGAGTCCAAAACCACGCAACCCACTGTAAGGTCACATTAATATCACATACTTTTCCTGAAAGCCATTTTAAGTATCTGAGAACCCAAAGGAGCAGGATAACTAAGCAAGTATCTTGCTAAAACAATAGTCTTATTGGGACCAGAGGGAAGAGAGACTGGAAGAAGGTTAGGATGTCTCTTGGAGGGAGGGGGTCTAGCTCTGATTCAAGAAGAAATAAATTATCTCACCCTGCATCATTCCCAACCTTCCTAGTCATACTTTTCTTGGTGTTTGTGGCATGGGCAAAGATGGGAGGCAAGGATTTCAGGGACAGCATGTGGATCAACATTGCTGGAAGTCTGGTATTGCTTGCCTGGCTGTTGTCTCATGATTCTTGGGATCTTTTCCAGAGCTCTCCTTCCGCGTGTGGATGTGCGGTGGCAGCTTGGAGATTGTTCCCTGCAGTCGTGTGGGCCATGTGTTCAGGAAGCGCCACCCCTATGACTTTCCTGAGGGCAATGCACTGACCTACATTAAGTAGGTATTAGAGGATTGCAATGACAAATCAGTCACCCTTGTGCTTAGCATGCCTAAATACTCTCATTGCAGAGTTTTATCTTTTCTCTTACCTTTTCCATAGGGACTTAGGGGCCAGGGGGAAGTTGCACATGATTGAACATTCATATTTAACCAGGGTTTCTCTGGAGCCTTCTGCATAGGAAAAGAAATTGTGCTGTTTCTACACAGGAACTGTCAGCTGGATCTCAGGAATTCTTGATCACATATGTTGCTACTGATTAGGAGGTAGTACCTGAGCCCCCTGAGTCCAGATGTACTACCTGTCTGTATCAGCTCTGAGAAATCACAAGGGAAGGTTTCACTGGAGAAAAGTGTGGGGAGAGAATCATAATAAGGAAAACTGGCAGACATGTTGGGAGGAAGGAGAGAGTGGCCTGTGACTAATCACCAAAGACATGTATACACAAAGTCACAAGGGAGTAAAGCTGTTGCAGACTAAAAGACAGATGAATACATTCCCTGGTATAATTTGTCTTGGTTTGTGCCCATATGGAAATTATCCTGGGATCAGGAATGGCCAAACCTGCAGCTATCCCAGGGCATCTTACACAGTAGATGTTTATTACTGCATCTTGTTGCTAGGCAGTGGGGGATCAGGTTCTTGCCTGTAGAAACATAAACCAGTGTAACTTATACTAGTAGAGTTTTACACCTGGGTTAGCTCTCCCCAGATTGGGTAAAGTTAGTCCAGTTTAGGGGTTAGTGTAATCTGTCCACTACTGTATGTGTACGCAGGTGTAATGCTGATTTTACACTGGCAGAAATGCTTCATCTGTCTATAATCTTTAGGACACTCTTACTTCTGAGTGTGAGCATCCACACAGGTATCTAAAGTGCTTTAACTGATGCATTCTATAGTCACGCTGTTAGTTAGTTTGGCTTGAACTTTCCTGAGCATCCTATGCCCCTGTGTAGACACGTTCTCAGTCACCACAGTTCTGTCTCTTGATGAGCGATCCGCAGGCAGCTGGCACTCAGCAGAATTGCTCCTTGCCCACATGCAGGAACACCAAACGCACAGCAGAGGTGTGGATGGATGAGTACAAACAGTATTATTATGAGGCCCGGCCATCTGCCATCGGAAAGTCATTTGGAAGGTAAGTCATCTCTGAACTGGGCTGGCTATGTTCCTGCTAATGGACTTGATAGCTGGGAAGGATTTTATCCTATCGTTGAGATAAAGATGCCCTGCAGAGCTCATGTTTGGAAGCACAGCAAAAATGGTTGTATGACTAGGCTTCCTTTAAGTTTTTTATAAGAAGTAGATGTCTTTCCCTACTATGACTCTATCGAACTTGCTCTATAACACAAAACCGAAGGGATCCTTAAAAAAATGAAGTAAAAAGGAAATATGCTTTAGATATTATGCTGACAGAAGGTGCCTGGCCTCTGCAAGTCTGAGCTGAGCTGTCACATGCAGACTTACACCTGATGTGGCATTCCTCTGCAAGTGCTGGATTCAGACTTGACAGGACTGACTTTTACTGGTATAAATGTTCATGAAAAGGCAGGGATAGGCAAGCTGGCTTCCTCGTGTAATTAGGTGTGGAGTAGGTTATACGCACCTGAGGGGCAGAGGACGAGTTACTTCAAGGGCACTGAACTCTTAAAACTTCCAAATAAGTTATAAAGATTTTTAAAAAATAGGATGATGTGTCCCCATAGATGCATATTTGTGAGAGTATCTGTTTGTGGATAGTGAAGAGCTATTAGTTTCATAGTTTCTAGGGTCGAAGGGACCTGAGCAGATCATCTAGTCTGACCCCCTGCCATGGCAGGAAAGAGTACTGGGGTCAAACGACCCCAGCAAGGTGTTCATCTAACCTTCTCTTAAAAACGCCCAAGGTAGAAAACTGCACCACCTCTCTTGGAAGTTGGTTCCAGACCCTAGCCGCCCTGACCGTGAAATAGCACCTCCTGATGTCTAACCTAAACCTACCCTCTGCCAGCTTGTGACCATTATTCCTGGTCACTCCTGGCGGTGCTCAGGGGAACAGGGACTCCCCCAATGCCTGCTGATCCCCCCTAACCAGTTTATAACAGGCCACAAGATCCCCCCTCAGCCTTCTCTTTTGGAGGCTGAACAGGTTCAGGTCCCA
>NW_017729025.1:92258896-92286497 GCF_001723915.1 Gavialis gangeticus | reverse complement strand
GGAAGTTCAGGTCCCCCATGACTACCACATCCTTAGCCTTCACTACCTCTGTGAGCTGACCCAAGAATTCCTGGTCAAGCTCCTCTCCCTGGTTGGGAGGTCTGTAGTAGACTCCCACCGTTAAGTCCCTTTCCCCTCGACTGCCTTGTACCCTAACCCAAAGCACTTCAGAGTGCCCCTCCCCTGACTCCTTACTAATTGATGAGGATGTGTATTCCTCCTTAATATAGAGTGCCACGCCCCCACCTCTCTTTCCTATCCTGTCCCTCCTGTACAGCCTATAGCCCTTGACATTCACCGCCCAATCATGTGTTGAGTCCCACCACGTTTCCGTAATCCCCACTATGTCCGGGCTGGTGTCAGCCAGCAGGAGGGTGAGTTCCTCCTGCTTGTTACCCATACTATGAGCGTTTGTGTAGAGGCATTTGAGGCCTCCTGTAGTTGTGTGTACTGACCCCCTAGTCCCAGCGTTACCCTGGCCCCTATCTCTTACCTGTTTATTCGCTATGCTCATTGGTCTGGGCTGGGCTGTAGTTGTGGGTGTTGTTTGGTCCGGCAGTCTGATGTTTCCTCCGCCCTCATCTACCCCTTCCCCCGATGAGCCTAGTTTAAAGCCCATCGGAGGAGGTCCGCCAACCTAGAAGAGAACACACACTTACCTTTAGGGGAAAGGTGGAGCCTGTCCCATCCCAGCATGTCTCTCCCAGCATTGCTATATTGGTTTGGGGCAGTGCTTCCCAGACTGTAGAGTGCAGCCTCTAAGGAGGTACAGCAGTTGGCGGTGTGGGGAGTCAGTGGTGGTGAGGAGGAATCGGCAATAATCAACAGCTGAAGTAGGGCAGCACAAGAATGGCAATGGGAGTGGCACTGGGACATAAGCCCCAGAAGTTTGTTTGCTAAGTATAGTTGTATTGCCAATATGTAGGTTTGCTTGGTAGCAATACAGGCCCTACTCTTTGTTCTGAGGCAAGTAGCCTTAACCCTTCATGTTTTACATTCTGGCTAATTTTCCCGAACAAAGAGCTGATTTTTTTTAATTAAAAAAAAAAAAAAATCAGGCTTTTCCTACCTTATTTACCTGACCTGGACTGCGTACAGCATCTGAGCCAGAGCCTAAATTGCAAGACCCAGGGAGCCTGCGACCCTGTTGCTTGCCTCTTAGTGATAGAGACCTGCCTATTACACAGTTCTTGAGCCTGCCTGAAGATGTACTAACATCATTTCTGGATCAAAGCTTGCAGTACTTCCTCATGAAGTTCTGTTAGTGACCTCAGTAGCAGCTTTGGCTGAATAAAAGCTATATCAGGGCTGCAGGGTTTGGCCTTAGGTAATTACATAACCTATAGCAACAGTGCTGTCAAGCCTACATTAAATGTACATGCAGGATGTAAATGTCACAGATGCTGTCAAGATTAATAGGGCCTATAATGTGACCTGCCTCCCCACTGTTTAAAACAGATTACAGGGTCTGTGTAGTTCCTTATAAGGTACGGTTGTTTATGGCTGCTTCCAGCTGGGTGCCTGAGGGACGACCAGAGAAAGAGGATGCATAAAGAGGGCACAACACAACATAGAAATATATTGAGAAGAGGGGAGTCACTGACTGTGTGGCAGGATCATTCAATGAGTGGGTTGGAGATGGAACCAGGGCCCTCTTCTCACCCCAGCCTCCACTCCCCATTCACCACTGAGAGCCAGTCGAATTGACAAGAATGTACTGAACACCTCTTGTACAAAGGAACGGAGTATGACAGCTGAGCGAGTTCCTTCCCAATCCAAACTCACCTAAAGGCAAGACATTAGCTCCCTGCCCACCTTTCATACCTTCACCACTGCTTAAGCGGTGTGGCTGTTCTGTTCCCCAGGCTCACGGCACATGTCGTTTAACCCATTGTAGCCTTTTTAAGACAAATGCTTCATTCTTCTTTCTCCAAGGAGAATAGGAGGACTGCCGAATGGCAGCTCCAGTGCAACCCTCTACTAACAAACTGGTGCAGGCAGCACAACTGTGAGGATCTGCAATGTGGCATAGCCATTGTTTTTATTAATTTCAGGATGAAACTCTCAGGTGTTGTCCTAAATGCAGGGGAGAAAGATCATTTTAAAAAATGATTTAAAATGCCCTTTATCCTTGGCAGCAACTCACATTTTCTGAGATGGTGGTTGTTTGAGGCTTACATACGGTACAGTGTCACAGGGACACACCACAGGAGACAGACTTTCCTGGCTTTCAGCTGGCTTTACTATGCTGCATTCACCAAAGGGTGTGGGGCTTTGCCATCCATCTGAGCCAGAGGAAGCACAAGAATCACTCAGAGCAGGGCCTTAGCATTTAAGGCTCTTCTCACATCTCCTGACACTTAGCCCTTCTTGTCCTCGTTTCTGCTCAGAGCAGCGTGTTAAACTGCATGGAAAGGTACTATGGGCAAAAGGTCAACCTCATATTTGCTCATTGTTCACATGGCACTAAAACTCACCCTCCTCTCCCTGCTGCTCCACATCCCCTCCATTCACTGCATCATTCTGAAAAATGGACTTTTACTTCCAGCATTGCTGACCGAGTGGAGCAACGTAAGAAGCTGAACTGCAGATCCTTCCAGTGGTATTTGGAGAATGTCTACCCAGAGCTCAAGTAAGTTGATCACCAGTGCTTAAAAAACCTGGGAAATCCCTTTCTGAGGTTGTACCAGTTTGGGAAGTGTCAGCCACAGGACAGGGGGAGATCTGTGGCAGAAGCTGGGAGTGAGGAAAGATAGGAACTCTCATATCAAGTAAGTCCTGCCTCATTCCTTTAGCTAGAAATCTTCCCTTGTTTTCCAGCCTGCACTTGCATATGACCCATCTCCCCACCACCACTTCCTAACTGAATGTTTGAGTTGGGAATTGGCAGTCTGGGAAAGGATCTCTAGCTGAACCCAACCTAGAGACAATAATTGCATATAGCTCAGAGCCCGAGAAAAACAGACATAAGCTCAATCTGCCTGTGTACTTAGATGGGAGACCACTAAAGAAAACCCCACATTCTGGAAGACCTTTACAAATTGGCACTCTTCTGCATTGGTACTGAACCATCATGGTAGTAAGCAGACCCATCTACACTAGGTGCTGCGTTACTAGGGCACGTTGGCTAACATCTTCTAGCAGCCCGCCTAATCTGAGCGAGATGGCACCTTAGGACTGAGTCAGGTTAGATAACACAGGGGTTAAAATTCTGGGGAGCTGGCTGGAGTCTTGTCTACACGAGTATTCACACTGCTATTATCAGTGTGGTGATAACCTCATGTTAGCAATAGGGAAACAGATCAGTGGGGAGACAGCCTGTTGCTGGAAGTGCCACCTTGCTGATGAGATACAACACAACAGTCCAACCACTTGGAGATATTAGGGCTCTTGCAGCCCTTTTTGGGAGGGATGCTAACTCCATGGGCAAATCCTCCTTCGCCTTTTGCCTCCCTAAATTCCCTCAGGTATTTCAGTCAAATATGATGACATTCTTCACGTTCTGTGTAGTGTACTTGCATGCTGCTGTGTCTCACTCCAGAGGGAAGTGCATTTCAGATGCAGCGAGTGATCCCTATATAAATATGTAAAATGCTTTCCAACACTTCTGGATACAAGATGCTATGAAAAAGTTGTTTTCCTACAAGGGTTCCTGAAAAGGAGCTAATTCCTGGGATTATCAAACAAGGAGAAAATTGCCTGGAATCTCAGGGACAGGATATGACTGGAAATACTTTGGCTGGCGTGGGAAGCTGTAAAGGGACAATGAGCAGTCCTCCTGTCACCCAGGTGAGGCTGTCCTGAATTTCACTCTTCACTTCTGCTTCCTGCTTCTTAGATACAGTACGCAAGTACTTAAGACAGTGGTACCTAGATAAAGGTGCACATATGACCTTCAGATGCACTGAGACCTTAAGCGCATATGCTCATCAGATTTGGTCCATATTCAAACCACTCAGATTAAGTTGAAGCATTGCATGCTGGGACTTGTCACGTCCACTGGCCACACTTGTGTTTCTGAGAGGAGGTTGCTGCAATCTTAGTTTTCAGCAAATTCAGTTTGGCCCCTGGGCTTTAAGGCTAATTGTTAAGATGGCTCTCCGTATAACAAAGTTCAGGTATATGTGATCAGCTGTATTAATTATAGAGCCATATAATACAGTGATTCTTAACCAGATACTGCAGCTACACATAATTTACCAGATAACTCCAAACGTATCCATAGTGTCAACATCATTTTGACCTGTTGTGGTCTTTCTGAGTTCCTTGCAATAGAAGAATTATTCTGTTGTTTTTCTGTAGACAAAAAATGAATGAAAGCTGAGAACTGGCACTTTCCAAGGGCTGCCTTGAGTATAAAGATTCAGAACCACTGATACAGCATGTCAGTAGATACTGACAGGCTCACACAATAATCTATTAACTCCTTGAGAGCTACGTGCTGTGTTCTGGGAAGCTATTTGTACCTCTCTCTCTCTCTAGCTCATCCCTATTTTACCAAATGCCTTTGTATCCAGGCACTGTAAAGTGGCATAATATATGAAGGTGAGCTGCACGAAAGTTCAGCCATTCCCCTGGAATATATGGTATAGGACAGCAGTCCCCAAATGTTTTCTAGTTGTGGTCCACTCAGAGCAGGGCTAATTTATCACAACTCTGTATACCCAATTGGCACGGGGTCATTGCAGGCATATGAACAGGTATTGCAGAGCAGTTGAGGCCTTGCAAATCCCTTCCCCCTTTTTAACTGTGGCTACATGAACTGTCTGACTGTGTTGCTGCTTGTACCCTGCAGTAAGTGAAATTCAAATGAGCCACTATTGAGGCCAGTTTCACTTCATGGGTCAGCTTCCTCAGTTTAGCTCAGGCTGGAGGTAACTGGGGACAGTTACTGCAGAACAGCTAAGGCATGAGTTCTTCCTGAGTTCAGTAAGGGCAGCAGAGACCTTACCAGAACTGGGTGCTCACAATTAACAGCGCATGAGGTTTTACTGCATCTTAGCTGCTCTTTAGTCGTTGTCCCTACACCATCTTGAAACGTATGGTGGAAGGTAAACCAGGGAAAGAAACAAGGCTGAGTTGCTCCATTTTCATTTACTGTGCGGTAACTGAGCACAGCCACAATTACTAGTGCAGCTGTGGCAAAATCCCACTCCCTGTTAATTGTGCACACATGGGATAAACTGAGGCTTAAGGAAATCAGGGGCTCCATTGTGCTTGTGACCACACTCCAAACTGCTGCAATGCCACTTGGGGTAACAACCCCAACACTGGTAACCACAGGCATAGGACCTTACAGATGTCACTTTCTGAGCACAATGTAAAAGTTCACACAGATTTTGAATTGGTCACTCTGAATTGCATGGTATACATTAAGTAGTACAGCCCCTAGAGGAATCTGAAATCTTTGCCTTGATTGCTAGAAGAATATATTCAAATATTTATTTAAGAATAAGCATTTTAAAAACCATTTTAAAATAAGAATTCTGTTAGTGGAGAACTGTCTCGACTAAAAATATATATTTTTAAATTCTTTATGTTTCTATGTAATCTAAAATGGTTAAAAGTCAAATCATGACCCCAAGAAGCAAATGCAACAGCCCAGTATGACCTAACCCTCTCCCTAAAACACACACACACATGTGTATGTATGTGTTTTAGGGACAGGGTTAGGTCATATTGGGCTGTTACATTTGCTTCTTGGGGTCATGATTACACACACACACGCATACTCTTCTAATTCACTGTGGGAGTATGTCTCCCTCAGTGACTCCAGATTGAATACACACAAGTTTTGACAGAAAAAATGTCAACCTTGTAACCATGACCTGAGACCTGAAAGTCATGATGCTGCCTTGCCCATCATCACAGGATTGTGTAAGCCTAAATCTGCCCTCAGTGGACTTGCAGATTTGTGACTGAGGGCAGAATCTGGCCGTATATTTGGAGTCTAGTTGATAAGCTGTTAACAATGGGCAAGCTGGAGTAGAACAATAGTTTTGTCTCAAAAGTAGTGTTGGCCCAACAGGGTTAACAGAGCTAAGCCACAAGGGGAAATAATAGTTGTCACTAAAAGTCAGCTGATAATACCCTGAAAACCCACAGGGAGCAGACTGATTGAGTGGGAAGGTGCCACTTTTTCAGCAATGTTTCCAAGTAAAACCAAACTGTACAGTAAGTGGTCCACAACTCCTGCTGCCATTAATTAATGTAGTAGCTCCACTGACTGCAATGTAGCCATGTTGGTTTACAACACCAGAGGGTGTGCCCAAGATACACACTGAGAAGCTATGATGTAGTAGGGAAGCAGTTTGAATAAGCACAGGGTCACAGTAGGATAATCTATGCCAGAAAAGGCTTATTCACATCTGTTAACTGTTGGGAATAAAGTTTGCAGCCAGTATCCAACATGTCTTTTAATCCGACTCATTGTTACATGTCACGATTTTTTGAAATCACTGATACTTATTGCATTTTCTTTGTAATTAAAGAATAATCATAATAATACTATTGTTTTGGGCATCTACCAAGTGGGGGAGAGGGCACATGAACTGACTTGTATTTTGCATGTGTTTGGCACATCTGTAAGTATGCAGATTTATATGTATATGTTTTACCCAAGACAATCAACTGTCTGCATACCACAGCTGACAGTCACTGTTGGCTGGTGTAGAAGTTAGCCAGTGAGTTTCTCCATTATGTATAATAAGAAAAACATGTTTACGTTTCATGTGAATTGCTTCTCAGCCTCTTGTGGGCTAAGATCAGGTACCTTAGCCCAGGGCCCTACCTACTTTGCAGCCCTAATTACATGAGGATGCTGATCTCATCCATAGATCATTTGGACAATCTGAGAGTCAGGGGAACCACCTAGCAGTGTTTGAAATCCATGTATCATAGGTTCCCAAACCTGAATACATACTCCAGAGCAGTGGTTCTCAATATTTTTAGACTCAAGGCACCTTTAGGAAAATGCCAGCTCTTACCTTTCCAGAAGAATAATTGAACAGTTCTTCTCTTGCAAAGAACCCAGAAAGATCACAGCAGGTCAAAATGTTTTTACACTATGGATTCCTGTTTGACATCTCTGGGTTTATCTTGCATAGATATCTGTGGCAGTGTTGGGGTGATGTTGCATACCTAACGGTGCTAGGATTGGCCACATATAGACATTCAGTTACTCCTGGGAAAGTTGCTGCTCTCCCAGGAGAAACCACAAATGTACAGTTGTTTAGGGGTTTTTTTTCTAGAGCAAAAATAGCTGCTTGAGGAGAAAAATGACCTGGAAACAACCAAGGTTAAATCGCTCCCAGGAGAGTTTCTCCTAGGAGAGTGCATGTCTGTACATGTTCTCTTCTGAAAGCAGGCATGGCACAGCCCTCCAACATCCTAGGGTTCTTTGCTTCCAACCCTCTGTCTCTCAAGGGAGATAGTGTTCCAGGTAAGCAGGGAACACAACACACCCCTTCACAATCCCATATTGTGCTGCAGGGTGACACAGGCTGACCTTGAGCAGTGTGGGTCAGCAAGTCAGGGCTGCCCTGTGCACTGCTGCAATCTGTCTCTGGGTAGAATGAGGGAGTCTGCAGAGTGTGCAGAAATGTGAACGCAGGTGCTCCTGGGCTTTGCTGTGTCAACACTACAAACTCTTTGTTCTTCAAGAACTCAGCACTCAAATATTCATTCAGGCATCTCTGAGTAAATTTTTCTATCAGGGAAACAAACCCAGGAAAATGTGTACGCAGCTAGAGTGTACCACCTTTAAAAGGATTTCAGAGCACCCCAAGGTGCTGTGGCATCCTGGTTGAGAATCACTGCTGCAGGGCATGGTAAAAGACTTCCCCAAAACCCACCAGCTCAGTGCATTCAAGTCTTTTGCTAAGTGAGAACTCTGGGATGTGGTTCAGCATTGATGAAAATCTCATTTTTTTAAAATACCATCAACCTCACAGTACTAGAATCTTTATCTGTTTGGGTTTTTTTTTCTCCACTAAAGGAATGGGTATTCAGCGACCCTTTAATTAGACAGCAAGACAAGTGTCTCTCCATCACCTCCTTCTCCACTGGGTCTCAAGTCACACTGGAAGCATGCAATCAGAAAGATGGCAGACAGGTATTGTACTATCTTCATAACACTGTCACTATCACATGCTGGTGTTTCTTTATTAGGACTACCTTAACAGAAAGAATTGGCACTGGTAAGGAGACTGTATACCCTAAAAAGTCTCTTCTGTCTTCTGATTCTAGAATCTCTTCTTCCATATGTAATTTATAAATTTTCATTTGTAACCCTCACCTTTACTCTAGGGATGGGATATAGGTCACTTTCCTTTGACACCCTTCAATAAAGTGTCAGGAACTCCACTATTTGTCTACTTATTTTGCATTTGGGATAGTGTTAGACAAACTTTTGAATGCAAAATGTTCTTCATCAGGTCTGGCCCAGTGAAGAATGTCTTGCATTCAAAAGTTTGTCTAACTCTATCCCAGCTACACAGTTGGTCCAATAAAAGATCTCACCCTAAGAAATCCTTGTCTTGTGTAATTTATGGACCATCACAGCTACAAAATAACTGTTACACTACCTTTTTACCAATATTTTTTATTTTGAGATTTGGAAAATGTGCCCATCACATAGTCCTTGGGCACATGTGCATGTATTTAAACTGATACAGTGATAGATACCAACCTGGTATCACTTTGAAATCAAGTTCAGTATGTTTCATACAAAAGTCAACAGACACAGAACTTCCTACCTTTAGCTCACCCAGACATATATCAGAGGGCTGTCAGTTTACGTGATCTTTTCTGCTGAGATAGGGAGAGAAATGGTTTCTCAGATATCCAAGACCTATCTATAAGTACAGGTATGCGTTATTTTCTTCACTGGACAAAGTGCAATAGGGAATGATCCTGCACTAGCAGAAAACAGATTGACAGGAGGCCTATATTCCTGACTTGTGTGCTTCTTTCTGCTGCAAGTGAAAGTAAACTTTGCATCATCTAGGGCTGTGCTGGCTTCTTTTCTAATGTGTCTATTGCCTTGGTAGCATAAAGGTATGAGGCTGCATAGCCTATTACCAGTACCCAGCACAATGAGTCACTGATTTTAGTCCTTGCCAAAAGGAAGTGCTTTAAAAAGTACTGAAATTAAGCCAGGCTCATCTATGGAAAGCATGAACTGATATTTCTCCAGAGGATTGGTTAACACAGTGATGTCTCAGAGCTGTTACTGTGAATACATTGGGAAAATTCTCACTGTTCAAATCAGCCCTCCAAGAATATCCCAGATGGGTTGTATTTTCCTGGGTCTCTCTCCCACTAGTGACCACTCACTGTGTAATTAGGTCACTTAATTCCCTGAAGTGCTTTACAAAATCTTCCTCTCTGGTAGCAGAAAGGATGCTGGCAGCTGCCAAAATCTTCAGCTGCCCTTCCCTCTCCTCCCCTGGCACAGCAGGACCAGTGTCTTCTGCACAGAAAAGGCATGCAAACCCTGTTAGTAAGAAGTGACAAATCAATCTGCACTAACACACAGATTCCTTTCAATGTCAAAGTGATTTACAGAGCACCTCTGTGTCAGTTTTTGTAGCAGCTGTGTTATAAGACGGTCAGAATTTGGAGTCAGCCTGCTAAGGATGTGTATTGTTGTTTTCCATTACCTTATGGGGATAAGGTGGACTCAAGTCAAGGACTTCAACCTTCCAGATGATTTTACCAACAGTCTATAAACAAGGATTTTGTTTAAATATTTCAAATAATTAGAGTTTGCTTTGGACCATAGCTGTAATTCTAGACTTTCTGCATCTTTGTGGGATGCCTGTACTTGAATGCAAACCTGCATTTGAATGTTAAATACAATCCATCTCTATATAACAGGTTATATATGAACTCTGAATCAAAAGAGCCCTGAAATGCTGAGGGTTCAGAAGCCCAAAGATTTTTCTGTCTAGAGCCATCTCCATTACTATCTTCTTTGAAATACTATCCTGGTTCTTTCCATCTGTAAATAGCAACAATAATTGTGACTTGTGACTGCTGCTATTATGACTGACATGGATTTTTCACTATCAGGATTCCTTGTCCTTCCTTTACTGTATCTCCTGGTCTTCCTCTTCCTTGCCCCTCCTCTTCCATAGCATTGCTTCTCAGATAATGCTTCAACTTCATTTTGAGAACTGGTTCCTTCTCTGCCAGCCCCCAGCTGAAGTGGAAACTGAAGCTGGCAATGGCAAGATGGATTACCTGGGAAGGCAGGGCTAGGACTAACAAGGAGGAATCCTGGCAACAAAGTGATAAAGCAGAGTGGCATATCTGAGGCCAACTCTTTCCTGTCTGCCAGCTCTCACAACCCTCTTCTAACTCATTAGAACCTCTGGGTTGTGTCTACACCATTTCCTCGGCACTCTCATGGAAGGATGCCCTTGAATACACCCCCCACCCAAACAATCCCACTTGCACATGTCAAGCCCAGAAATGCAGGAGCCCATCAGAGTAGAGGAATATTAACCCTACTGATGCCATCTACACAAACAAGATTTGGGGGAAAAATGGTGGGACTAGGCAGACAGGTATGGTTGAGCTTTGTTTTGACTATGTTCCCTAGTAGTGTCCTGATCAGAGGTGTCCATAGTGAAAGGAAAGGAAGAGATATGGATTTTACAGGATCTAGGGCTCTTCATCTATAGTCAAGTGGTTCAAAAGCAGAAAGTTTAGTTACTCAGTCAAACCAGAGTGGACTGTCCAGCAACCTTTAGAGTCTTGCTCTGCTCCTGAAAAAATAGCATGTGATTTGATTTTGAGAGAGACACTAAGGCTTGCAGCCTACAGATCACAGTTGGATAGTTCAAAGTGTAGCAATTGCTGGGCCCCAGGGGTGGCTGAGATGCCCACTGGTAGCCACACTGTTCCTGCCCCCCACTCTGGTGCCTTGGGTTCCCCTCCTTTTCTCTCACCTGCCATGCCCTGATGTAATCAGTTGATTAGTGAAAAAAAGAGGCTGCCCTAGGGTCCCAGAGAGAGTCTCAATCCTCTTCCTGCCGGCACATCCCTCTCAGACTCCGCTGGTCTCGGTACTGTCTTCTCACTTGGTGGGCCCTCCCAGCCCATCCATACCCCCAGGGGCATTAATCGCTTTAAGGGCTAATTTTGTGGTCTCCTACCTCCCCTGTAGCCACAACCATATCTCTCAGCTGTTGCTGTTCAATTGCTCTCCTTTGTTGGGGCTTCAGCCTTCACCTCTTTCCTCTCACTGGGCCTTCTAGCCCAGGCCTACTGTGTCAGACCTGGCTTCTGGGTTCCAGCCCTTGTAATGCTTATTTTGGCTCTTGGTCCTTTGGCCCTGATGTCCGTGCTGCTTGGGTACTGAGCCCCCTGGCCCTGGTGTCCACCCTGCTTGGGCACTACTGAGAACTCCTCCACCCTTGATATTCCCAGTCAGTGTAAACTATAATACAAGAGTAAGTTCACTGGCTATAGCACAAACTATCCCCACACCAGGTCTAAACACAAACACCAGCTTGCTGGCTGTACAACAAAACTTCCCTCTGCCTGGGTTATATTCCTTATCAGCACCATCCCAGGGTAGCATCAGCCAGGCACTCCTCTACAGCCTTCCTGGGCAGGATCAATTCCCTCTCCTGCCTGCAGAGCCAGACTGCCTGCCTGGGCTCAGGCACTGGCTTTATGTGCCGCCTAAGCCCAGCTCCCTTCCTTGCAGGTGACTCCCCAGCCACCTACAGGTGTTTCCAGTCCAGATTGCCTTTGGGGCAGCTTACTGCTGCTACCCTTGCTGCCTTAGTAGTGTCCTTGCTGCTTAAACAAGGCTCTGCCCTATTGTACTACTCCTGAACAGCTAACCCCACAATAGGCACTCACTGCCTATGAGTCCCTGGCTGCCTACATCTTCAAGTAACAGGAGCCACTGGCTTCCCATTACAAAAGACAGTAACTTTTGCCAGAAAGGCAAGCAACAATTTGATTTACCAGCTAGAGTAGGGGGAGTGCTTTGCAGTAATGTGAGCTACAATTGGATTACTTCAGCAAAGTAAGTCTATGCATGTGTGTGTAGGAAAGAACTTGAGGCATGTACCAGCGAGTGGCCTGAATCTGGGTGATTTCTGGTCCCATTAATTTATTCTGTCCTGGGTTGAAAAGAATCAGAAACAAGACATGTTTGGCAACACAGTCACAGTGATCACTCAATAGCAACAGCAGGAAGCCCTAGTGGAAGACTAGCCAAAAGCTATTCTGCATAATCACAACTAGATTTCAAACCAGATGGATGTTATCCATAATATTATTTAGATAATAGCATTTTAACTTGAATGCAAGATAAATTATTACATAGTCTCATTTTGGCTCAGATGGATGATGGGAGGTGCATTTTAATTAGTATTATAGGAGGATAAATATAAGACAAAGTGAGAGCCAGACACTAAAACAAGAATTAAACTGAGAAACCTTGGCAAAGTGTTCCCCAACAGAATAAGGAGAATAAAGAAAAATCCCTTTACTTCCCAAATCTCCCAATCCCATTATTTTCTAAATCCCACCAATATTTTATTTTAATTTACCAAAACAATGTGACCTCAGTCTTAAAATTAGAACAACCAGGTTTTCTTGTGGAGCTACCACACATGAAATCTCACCTGCCTTTGGACATATGATTGGAATATTTTTCTCCAGTCTGCTTTCCAATGGCTCGTATCATCCGAGATACAGACAAATGAAACCGTATGCAGACTCTCTGAATGCAGAGAGAATGAAAACCTCCCAATTTTGCAAGTGCCTGACTCAGCATCTTGATGATAATAACCAGGTAAAATGTTCCTTTCATCATGCCACAGCTTGAAAGCAATTTTCCAGAGACAAGAGTTTTTCTCAGCTCCAATTCTTTTCATGTGTTTCAAGTTGTGTGAATTTCTAAGCTCAAAAGGAGAAAGACAGACTTGCTGTATTCTTGTATGATGCACCAGCTGTTGTACACACTTTCTCATCAAACACCTCAGCCAAAGTGCCGATAATCTTCCATGAAATATCTCCTGCAGCTAGGCTTCCCAAATCTTTGTAAATACACTTCAGTCTTAGCCTGTGTCAGCCCCCACTTGTTCCAGTTATCAGTTACCTTTTCTTTATCACTATCTAAGACACTCTGCACTTTCTACATCTTTCCCAAGATCGCTTTTCTCTAATAATTTGTTAGACTTTTGGAGCTATTTTAAGGCTCTTAAAGTTCCAGATCAACCAAGACTGATTGGGTTTAAATATTCACTTGTCATCACGCTGAAAAATTGTGACATAGTAAACACTTCCAGCTATATTTTAGACTGACTAATAGACCAGGAGGACTGGATGACTGGGGCATTTCTTTCAGTCCTAAAGAAATAACATTTTGACCCTGGCTTTTTTCCAACTATTTAGTTGGTCTAATAAAAGTTATCACATCTACCCAAAGAACCTTGCCTGCCTATGACCTTAGCAACACAGCTACGACCAACAACCCTGCTATTTTGACCCTGGAGAACTTTCATCCATTCATCTAAAAGCACTTTACAGTGGCAACTTGTTTGTGAAAATGTTGACTCTTTTTTTTTTAAACTTGCTTCATGGGTAGTCTGTATTATCCCCCTTCCACAGGAAGGAAGACTAAGAAAGATAATTCAGGTCACAACTTTAAAAAAAACTTTGCAGCATCTGACTCTTTCTTAGAGGCCTCCCACCCAAATACTGATCAGACCCAGCTATGCTTGGTAGATGAGATCTGAGAGAACCAGAGCTGGGAACTGTGAGACTGCAGGTAGTTTCCTGTGCAATTTTTCTTCTGATTGTGATTTCCCCAGCCACTCTGTTTCCTCCCTTCCTCTCTCCCCATTCTCTTTAGTTATCTGGCTGAGATATCACCTCTGCTGCACAGACCAGACCCTGGATTGTGCTTAATAACTTGTGAGGGCACTCGAGCAATCAGATGAGACATTTCAAGCGAAATGGAGTATGCCTCTTGCTGTATCACAGCTCCCCCTTGGACACTGTAGATGGAAGCCAAACATAACATCCAGGTCAGGAGAGAAAAATTGATTGTTTCAAAGGCACTACTCAAACCTAATGAGTAGAATCAACACCACTGTCAAGACACTCCAACTGCTGTCTGTGTGAAATCCCTGCAGACCAGCAATGTTCAACCTCCAGCCTGCAGGCAGAATCTGGCCTGCAGGTCCATGTCATCCAGCCTGCTGGGCTCCCTGTAGGTCCAGAAACTTGGCAAAAGAGAGCTTGGCTTCCGGAGTTGTGACAATTAAGGCTGCCACTGCTCCCCAACCGTCAAATTTCCAGCTCCATGGGAAACCTCATGGGCCAGATAACACAGTCCATATTCCAGACTGTACTGGCATGTGGGGTTGCCCCATGGCTGAATCCAGCACACAGGGTTGTGGTGGCATGCCAGATTGCACCCCCACATGCTGACCTCAGGCTGGATTTGGGCCACAGACCAACCCTGCCCCCAGGATCCAGCCAGTGGAGCTAGAGGGTTGAGTATCACTGCTGTAGCCAGAGCTCAGGGCTGCACACTCCTTTGCCAAAACCCACCTATGGCTTTCTATTGCACAGAGAGATTCAGGTTGACTCTGAAACAATTGCTCATCATTCAGGCTGTGTAGCCAATTGGGAAATTTGTTTCTTTGGTGTAGTTCATTAGCAGAAGAAAATATGCTGTAGTTAGCAGTCACTGGAAATCTCTGCTGCTGAACAACTGGGTTCAGTTTAGCACCAAGAAGTCACAGAGCAGTAGGTCACTAATCAGAAGAAACAGCATGACAGAATTTCCCAACAGGGTCAGGGACTGAAGAGGAAGAAGTGTCCCGTGCTAGTAGCCATTGTTCTAGATTTTTACTCCTGTAGCAGCTTATACCTTTATCATAGGTATTTCCAGTAAAAGGAGACCAGAAGAGATACGAGGGGGAGGGCTTCAGGTTGCTCACTAGAGTGGCCGGAGGATAAAGCAAGGGAAGGGACCAGAAATTCTCAGTCACACCATTTAGGGTAAAAGATTTCCTCTGGTAAATTCAAGAAGGAAGTTTGGGCATGTATGGTCCTAAGCAGGTAATTGGAATATGGTTAGAGGTTTTCAATCAAGGCATTTGTAGAGCCGGTAAAAGGTGGAGAGAATGTGTTGTAATGACATACATAGGTAGTACTAAAGTGAGATCTGGAAGGGCATATGCGGTACATACTTCAGAGACATTCCCAGAAGCACACATGCCCTTCTTTGCACTCCCTGCTGACTATGTATGCCACATGGTGGCTTTCTTCCTCCCTGACCCATCACAGTGGGCCCTGCCAAGTGATAGCCAGTTTGACCTGGAACCTAGAGTCTGAGTCCTAACAAGCGCCAGATGACAAAGGCCCCTTAGGCTCCATCTTGTGCTTCAGGAGGAATTGCAATTCCACCCCATCCTATTTTTGCCCTTCTTCCCAGCACCTGCCTGCCAACGCTTACTTCTTTCCAGTGGAGCAAGGCCGCTCATTCCTCCAACAGGTGCTTCTCAACAGGAGTGGCACCAGAGGCAAGTCAAGTGTTAATACTAGGAACTATTTATAGGCTACTTAAGGACTAACTAATGCAGGTGGGCCCTGCACATGGGAGTCCCTATCCTGCACAATTGCTCTGTCATGTGGAGGAAGGTAACCTGCACACACATCAGCAAGAGGACAATTGGCAGCACCCAGGTGCTGCTTGGTAAAGATAATAAATATCAGCTGGAAGTGCCTTGCTATTGATTTGATATTGACTTAAACAGCAGGATTTTCACTGAATGAGTCTGGATGCCTGAGCCTATAACATATAACAACTTAAACTGTTTGCTGTGTTACTTACCCAGGAAGGACAATTCCTATAGATTTTAGGCATTAATTTAAAAGAAGTTAAGTCTGACTGCATGGGGTATTTCTTGCAATACCTTCAGAGCCTTCAGTCCTGGCTGCCAAGCTACCCTGCTCTTCCTGGCAGCTTGGCCAAACAACCTGTTAATAACCCCAGGGTCTTGCCCCAATAAGCACTCAATTCCTATGCCCTAGTTGAGCCATCTGCCTGACCAAAGGATGCAAATGGGAAAATCCCAACAGCCTGCAACACTCAAGTCAATGAGCTCCTGATCTCAACCATCTTCCTTTGCAAATGAACAGCAGAGAAACTCCAGGGCAATCTTGTTTTACATCTTCACTGACTGTCTTTCTTGCATGCACGCCAGCCTCTGGCTTCTTTGCTATTCATTCCATCCAGAAAGAGCACACGCCAACTGTAGATACTTCCTTAGCCTGGCAAAGGGTATTGATACCCGTAAACTTGCAAAGAAGAAGTTTTTTCCAACTATTTGAGTTGGTCTAATAAAAGAGATACCCAAAGAATCTTGTCTGCTTGTTTCCCTTATGGCACTTACTACTATGCTTTGTGTATGGTAGTGACCTGCTTTCCAGCCAGGTGAGAAACTCCTCATTTAAGGAAATAAATGCTGAGCAAAGAGGACAAGAGGGAAACAGCACATCCTCTATCCTTTTGCTGTAGGTAGCCAAGCCAGGGTCAATTTCTGAGAGACTCAAAGGAGGGTAGAGGTCTTGCAAATGACAAGCTCACAGAGGCTGTACCATACACAGATGGCAGAGGACACAGAGGCATTGGCCAGTAAGCTGACAAGCAGGCACACTCAGGCAGGAACACTAGCAAAAAGGGTAGTGTTATGGGGTGACATGGAGTGGAGTGAAATGAGTCAGGGACTGGCAGAGTTACAAAAAAGCTTTGTGTGTAGTGACAAGAAGTTTGAACTGTTGGAAGTGTGGACAAGGAGCCACAGAAGGGATTTAAAGAGGGAACCAACTTATCAGATCAATGAGCAAGAGAAAGGGCTTTTGCTGCTGTGTTTTCTGTGGGGGTAGAGTAAAGCAGTAATTTTTGGGGAAGGCAAATGGAAAGAAGTTGAGGGAATTAAAATGGAATATAATGGGGGCCTAGTCAAAAAATGCTGCTATGTGGATCAAAAGAAAAAGATGGATCTTGGGCATATTGGGGAAGAGGAAACAACAGGGTCTGTCTATGGCCCAGATCCAGGGAGCAAGCAAGAGGGAGCAACCAAATTCCCCCAGATTACAGGCAAGGGTGGTGGTGGTATTGCAGCAATTGCAAGAATAGTGGAAGCTGGAGTAATGAGAGCAGGATATAAGGACTTTGGTTTGCCCCATGCTAAATTTAAGCTGATAAGATGAAGGGGTCAGGACATGGATGTAGAGAGAGATCTGGAAACCATCCTCAGGAACTGGATGGAGGAAAGGAAGCTTTTAATAGAATTGCCCTTTGGCTGGGCAGAGCCACATCCAGCAGAGCTGGTTTGCCATGGTGGTGATCAGGCCATCTTCCTTGGTATGAGGAAACTACAGAAGGCAGCAAAATGTATCTTGGAGCTCCTGGTGGACATAGAGCTCTGTGCTGCTTGCAAAGGGGAACCAACACTCTGAAGGTCCATTTCAATCCATGACTGCTACCAGCCAGTGCAGGACTGCCCAGAATTACTCCTCCATGTAAATGCCACTTGTTTGGATCCTTGCTGTCCTTGGTGACTTTATATTGTATGTTTTAAAATGCTATCAGTTATTTAGGGAGACCTGATTTCCTTCTCAGTTCCAATAGTGTAAACCCAGAGCAACTGTACCTGGGCTCACTCTGGGTTCATACTCATTTAAGTATAAACAAGATTTGGCTTGTGCCCTGGGGGAGGGTGATGATCTATGGGCCAAATTTACCAAGCTATTTAAGTACCTGAAGATAGAGATAGACATCTTAGGCATCTGTTTACAAATCCCATTTGGTGGATGCATTGTTAGCCTCTTAAATACCGTGGCAAATCTGGCCATAGCTCCAGGCCAACCCCAGTTACCCAGATCCCACTTATCTGACAGGCAGATAAGCCGACATTTTGAAAGAGTTGTCTAAAGTCAGAATTGAGATTCCCTGAATTTTTACTCTGTTTCCCTGCCAGCTGGGATATACTGCACTAAACCTTGTTGCCCAGTTCAGACTGGGAGGCACCACTCCCTGGCAAAATGGAGGGCAGCAAGCCATAATGTTGTCTCTTCCCTCCTCTCCTTTCTCCCTCCCCTCTCCTGCAGAAATGGAAGATGAAAGGCAGTTTCGTTCAGCACTTTGTCAGCGGCCTCTGCTTGGAAAACCAGTCCAGCAGAGCAGTGACCAACCCATGCCAATTGGATGTACCTGGTCAACAGTGGGAGCTGCTGCAGGCCACATGATGGTAGCTCAGAAACCTCTTTGTTTCCTTTGCATGGAACTTCGGGAATGGAAGGGGCGTGGGTGGGGAGTAAAGGTTTATTATGTCTAACCCTTAATGTCTTGATTGTGGCCATCAGTAAGTCACCATTTCAGTTGAACATTCAATGTCTTTGAACTTTTAAGGAAGAAGTTGGGGGGGAGGGAAGGTCAGAAATGGCATTGAAATCAGCCCTATTGCCTCCATTCTGCTCCGTAATTGACATCCTTGTCTAACAACAGTGAAAGGCAGGAGAGGGCACAGCCCAGTAGCCAAAGTCACCTTGGAATGGCAACAACTGACTAACAGCTCTCCCCTTCGGTTCCTTCCTCTGTGTCGAAATATGTGGTCTTCAGCCCCATTGATTCCACATCACCAGCAGCTTCAACAATGCTTGTACAATCTCGTGGTACCTCTCTGGCTTTACTGGCTTTCTACTGTGACATCTGGGTCACTGCTTGCATGTTGTCTGACTGCTGCAGTGAGGTGGCCTTGCAGGAGTGTCAGCATAAATAACAAATGGGTCGGGTATGGGTAACTCATTTCAGGGTAGGCACTGTTTATTACTCCATGTTTGGACAGTGCCTGATCTAGTGGAGCTTCCTCTTTGTGGGATCGAATGAGATGGAAGAAGAAAGATGTAGTGGGCCAAAGGGCAGGGTGATCAATGGGTAGGAAGAGTGATGTATTTTTGCTGGGTTGTGTCAGCTCACATCTATGTCATTCCTTGCAAAGGACCTTTTTATGATTCCTGCTTCTTGTGGCAAATAGCCATGATGGTCAGGAAGACTTCTGCACCAACACCTCGAAGAGGCCAGTATCACTGCAGTAGATAACCCAGGGCTAATCCTCATCAGCCAGGCACATTGTTGTGTTTCATAAGAGTGCTAGGGTGTAAATGCATGTCAGAACTACAGTGTCTGTGTGAAACCCCTCCACACAGGGAGCTGATGCCAGGATTTAGCTTGTGCATGCCCCCACTTCTGCATGACTATTCTGCCATGAACTGGCCTGACATTCAGAAAATGGCTGCCTAAACTCTGGGGTACTGGAGGTTGCTGGAGGTCACTCTGAGACTGATAGATGAGATGCTACAGCTACTAGGAAATATCCATTAAGTGCCACCCTGCAGGCATTCCACAGCAGTGCACTGACAGTGTGTGTTGAAAGCATTGCTGTATTCTGGGATGACAAGGGGAGGGCTCCGAAGAGAACATGTATTGCTGCCTTCTGTCATTCCTTGGCTGGGATGCATTAACAGAGAGCGCGCGAGAGAGCGCGCATCCCCCTGGGTAATAACTGTGTTCCAAATGTGGGTTATGACTAAGGAAAGCCAGTGAAGTGGCCACGTGAGTGTGCATTGCCCATGTGAATGCAGCCTGGGGTAACAGGCTCCAAAGCTCTTGCTCTGAGAGACAGAGGCAGCTGCAAAGTTTGAGGATTTGGCTGTTCTTTTCCCACCTCACTCCTTACACCTGGAAAGCCCAGCTTTCCCTCCAAAGCATCAGTACCCACTCACCTGCCCTTTCTAAAAAGTCTGCCCTCATTGTAACCCATGAGGACTCACAGTAAGGCATTTCCTGGCATTATTCCTCACTGACAAAGGTAGATACACGTTCAGTAACTTGTTCCCTGACCCCTTCCATTTTCAATTAGTCATGGTGAGGAGAGGTAGGAAGAAAATCCTTCCCTGTGGTACTGGATCAAAGATACTCCATGCCTTTCCTTGCTGGTGAATTGCCCCACTGCTTCAGGATCCTCAGTCAGTTCTGAAGCACCTCTACAGAGACCCTGTTCCAATGCTGGGGGTGGATCTGAGTGGACTGGAGCAGTTGTGGCTGACAAGATCCTGTCCCGGCACTCTGTGGACTTTGCCAAGCTGCAAATTAGGACAGCCCTACTCTGTAGCAGGGATTAAACCAGCCATTGGAAGCCATGGAACAAGAAAGGTGCAAGTCACCTCCCCTGTGTGCCAGGACCTGATGCCAGTGAAGCACAGGGATGAATCCACTCTTCAGCATCTTGCATCACCACAGTCTGCTGTTGTTAATCCCTTCCATGCCAGACAGACAGGGTGTGCCCACTGAAGTATCTCCTCCTGTTCTCTTTTACTTAAACCAATGGCCTGAAAAAAAAATCTGATGCTGGGAATACTCCAGAGTCAGGCAGCAGTGAAAGGATTAGTGGAGCAGACCCTGATTTCTCTTTTTTCATGGAGAAGAGGTAAGGGTTTCGTAGGGTGAGGTCACCTGAAGAAAAATGCCTTGCATTCAGAATCATGTCTGACTTTATCCTAACTACACATTTAGTCCAATAAAAGCCATCATCCTAAGAAAGCCTTGCCCCTCCCATAATTTCTGGACCATCATGGCAACATCACTCTTATACTACTGTTTATGGAGAAGACTAACTGCTCTCACTTAAAAGGACAGTGGTAGGATGTAAATCCATCTATTAAGGGAAATTGGACTTTATAGAAATAGGGAAAAATGAAAAAAAAACCCAAAACAAACTCCTAACAGATACTCTTTGCTTCCCTCATTTGCTTTCTGCAAAAAGAAAAGCCAGTGTCTCCTCCTGTGCCTCTATTTCTGGTTCAAGTGAACTGGTCAATGGTAGGAGTTCGGTTTGGTTCCCAGAGATGTTAGATAATCTTTCAGGCACAAAGTACCCTTGTGCCCAAAAGCTTCTCTAATACTTCTCCCAAATGTACAGTTGGCTCAATAAAAGGTATCATCAAAACCCCTTTGCTTCTTGCATAGTCCCTGGACCATCATGGTTAGAACTACACTCCAATTCTGGATTCTGTTGGCTTTGACCATGCTTGTGCCTGTTTCTAATTCTCCATTCATAACTTGCACCAAATTCTTGGTAAAAGAACAGATTCTATTCTTTGAACCTGTATTTTCTTGCAAACGAAAAGGCTTATGTGAAAACAAAGGGGTTCGTTATTCTGTGTTGTTCTTCTATTTTAAAAAGTTTGTTGCTCGACCAGGAGCAATGAGAATCTTCAGTTTCCTCTTTTCATTTAGATAGGAGCTTAACAGTATGGCAGTGGTTTTCCTGCCTGGTCAAAGAAAACTCAAGAGACTCCTCTTACGGCTATGGCAAGTTCAGTTTTGTGCAACTGAGCACTTTTGTGTAGGAAGGAGGGAGCGTTGTACAACACGTTTTCCTCCTCCTCCTGTACACTACAGAGATGCTGTGATGCTTTCATGCCAGCACACATCAGAGGGATTGAACTTGATGGGCAAGTTCTTAGGGGTAAAAAGACAGTGAAAGGGAAAAGGACGAGGTAGCATGGGGAGAAGAGGCAGAGAGAGAGACAGAAGGAGAAGAAAGAAAAAGGAGAGAAAAATGAAGGGAAGGGAACAGAACAGACAGGCACCATGAAAAAGAGATGAAGTCCATCATTCCTCAGTCACTGGTCACACCCATGAGAATCTACTTCCAGGATAGCAATGAGGAATAGCAACAGGAAGGTCTAACTAACTTGACAGAAAAAAAAAAGCAGCATGTGAAGAAAGACCAAAGAGGAGAGGAGCAGGGAGGTAATTTCTTGGGGCATTAAGTTGTTTCCAGATAGGATAGAGCTCATAGAACAGATACAAAGAGGTTGCCTGAGCACCCTTTTTCCCCATCATGTAGATTCACAGTCTCAGCTACTGGTGCAGTCAGCTCCTTCCTCAGGCATTGCTCTCTTACCTGTTCCCATTGATTCTTGTATCTGTGGCCTTCCTGTACTTTGATTTTAGGGCTTTGTCTGTTAACCACAGTGGGGACAGAAGCCATCTCTAACTCTTATCTTATGAGCCAAAACAATCACATAGGGCTGCTCTTTGAGAGGGGACCTCTTCAGAATATTGCTATTGGCTTGGGTGCTGAGCTCTGATTGCCCCAGGAATCCCACTTGTAGGGAGTCTTCAAGCTGTCTGTCATCCTAAGTTTGTCCTGTGACTACAGATCAACCCTGGTTCAGGCACTCCATCGATCGTGCTTCGTTGCAAAAGTCAATGTGAGGTAATTTCCTCGTGGGCTGTCTTGGGAGTTGGGCAAACTCTACCTGCAGGCACTCATGCTATCTGGAGGGTGAATTCCAAAAAACTCACCTCCTGCTTTCCAGGTAACCTGTATTCTTCAGCTTTCCTATTAGGTTTTAGAGATCACTGATAAGGAGGAACAGTGTCAAAAGTTGCTTCTTTTCATTTCAGGCAATCCAAACATCTTCTCCAGCTAGATGAGGGTACCCCTAAGTGTGTTGCTAACCTGCTCCTTTGTGCATCTCACTTGAGGAGATGATGTTAACAACATGTTTTCCCCACAGTGCTGCTTCTGCCAGGGTCTCTCCTTTAGCACTGGACTTTGATGGCTTCTCACACTCAAAGGTCCCACCAACTTCACTGAGGGATTTAGCTGGGTAAAAGCTGAGGATGGACCTCAAGGCTTGTCCCACAGTTTGTGAAAACAGTCAGAAAAAGTTGTGGCTGGTCCTTGCTTTGCTATTTACTTTGAAAATACACCTAGACCAGGGGTTGGCAACCTATGGTCCACAGGCTGGATCCATGCTGTAGAGCTGTTAGACCCAGCCTACAAAGCCAGGGGGCTTTGCCTGCAACATGGCTGGGTAGCTGGAAGCTTTGACCATGCCACACCTGGGCAGACGAGGAGACAAGGCAGTGGGGAGAAGCAGTGGTGGCAACAGCAGCCAGGGCTAGTGCTGGTGTGCCTTGGACCTGAGCTGGGTCCTTCCAGACTACAGCTTGAAAAGATTGCCAACCACTGACCTAGGCTACAAGGAAGAGTGTCCTTAAGAAAGTTGTTATTAGATGATATCACCCAGTGTAATTTCCTGTGCCATGTGGGGAGTATCAAGGTTTATGTAGCAGGAGTGGAAGCTACTGTTGTACAGAAACCAGTTTCAAAGAGTTTATTTTCCCCACTTGGCTATCAAATGCACTTTGCCAAATGTAATTTATGTGGAACACAGATTTGTTTTTCCTTTTCTTGAAGAAAGCATGTGCCAGAATCTGTCTGTTTAAATGCCTGGAATTAAATCCACTTTGAAACAAGAGTGTCAGTCTGTTTATTTCCCTTACTTTTTATGGGCAAAAGTTCTTCCTATTCTCCACACCCCTGCCCCCAACTACATTCAACACTGGTAAAGCTTCCTCTTCAGAGACACCCCCAAATCCTTTGCACTGATTGCCAGATCACTTCAAAAGAGACATCACTGGAGCAATGAGCGATTTATAAGACACCACTGGCAACTAAAGAGGATCAGCTGCAAGTGCTTGAGCAAATCTCTTTCAGTGAATGAAGAAGGCCTTTTCTTTCCAGCGACACCAAAATTGCAAAATGCAATTAATATGAAAGTCCAACATGCCCCAAAAGTTACAACTTTCCAGTTACTGTAGCTCTGGCTTTCATTTCCTCAGGTCACTGCTATCATGCAAATCTTTCCCTTAAAGGCCCCGGTTTACCCACCCCTCACTAAGCCTCCCTTGGGTCACCCCCTGCCTCTGTCATGGAGGAGGAAATGCACCACTCGTCCCTGGAGGCATATGTTAGCAACTCGGACTTGTTTTGCAGTTGGATTTCTCTGAATCCTAGAAAAGCAAGTTAACAGACTTCCCTAATCCTTATCTTGCTTGAAAAAACATAACCAAAGTAGCCAATTGGAGATTTTTGATTTGAAGCCCAGGCTTAATTATGCCTGCCTGCTGCTGCACCTGAGGGGGAACTTTTTAAAGCCAGGAGCAGCTGGGTCTGTATGTTTGGAGCAACTATTCCAGCAAGTAACTGTCTGTGAGAGGACTTGGCTTTATGTTTCACTTCAGTGCTGCTGGATTAAGAAAGACCAGCCTTCCCTCTCTGATCTGCAAGGTATTGTAGCTTGTATTTGATATTCATGATGGTATGTTTAGTAGAAAATTTAATGGGAGCACCTGGTCTTTCTTGCTAGGCCTTAGTTACACTGCAGACTATTAGCCTGACTGTAAATCTGGTATCCAGCTCCTCCTTTTGTATTGTAGCTCCACAAGTGAATTAGCATGCAGGAAGATGGGCATACCTATTGGAGTAGCAACCTCACCCCACAGCTGATACCAGTCCATTCTATACAAGGATGATTTTTGCACTCCTGAGGGCCAAGCCGGTTGCTTCTTCACTGAGGCAAAGAGAAATAGAGGAAGGATGAGAAAGGTAACCTCTTCATTGCAAGGAAGGCTTAAGGAAATTATATAGCAATTTAGAGGCCAGTGAATTGGTTAAGGGCTTATTCACTTGGAGATCTGTGCACACAGTTACATCCTAGAGAATTCTTTTTATCAAAGCTCAGTAAAGTATTTGTAACAAATCACTTATTTACAGAAAATAAAAATACATGGGGGGTGGGGGGAACTATTCCTAAACTTGGGTGAAATATTATTAATAGCTTCTGATACAAAAATAAAGAAACTAAAAAATTTTCTAAAAATGCCCAAACAGATCACTTCAGCATCCCACTAAGCTATAGTTATTCTTGTGTGCTCTCTCTGGGCTTTCATAGATGTGCTGGGGGGGGGGCGCTTAGTGGCTCCTGATGTTAAGCTTCTTTGTCTACAGGGCAAAAAGTTGCCACAAGCCTCTCCCATCCTGTGAATCTAGACTTCCATTTCCAAATTTCTTTTTTGCTTTTAATAACAATACCCAAAACTTTCTGTTCTTCAGTCACTGAAAACCTCTCCTCCTGGATAGACCCAAGCTGAAACACTTTTTCAATGTTTCTGTTCTGCCAGTGAACCAAAATAAATCAGTTATTCACACAGCTCTATCCAGAGAAGCAGTTTTGACAATAAAAAAGAACATCCACACCTGCTTGAGCTGAGGTAGCAGGTAAAGGGTCTGGATTCTAGCTAGAAATAGCCAAGGGAGAATTTCCTTGCCCTAGGATTGTGCAGATCAGTGCACAAGCATCAGAGTTTGCTTCTGCGCCAGCTACTTCTACTTGGGGTGAGGCCCTCCCGGGGGCGGGGGCACACGTCGATTCACTGCTACTTCATTTTTGTAAGGTCTCTTAAGGACATTGCATCTGTGACACAAGTTAGAGCAGCTTCTAGGTTACTGCAGCTTCTGCTGCAGCTGGTCAGGCAGAGCATCAAGAAGCTGTAAGCACCTTTCTGATAGCCTTTACTCTACACTAGTGCTGCATGGTGCCCATGCATAGGGGAGAATTGATCTCACCATTGTTTTCTGACAAATTAATCCTGTATTTTTTAGGGTGGCTGCCTGAATCTTTCCAGTGGGTGAGCAGAGTGGTTAATATAGCTCGGAAGTTAAGGATAAGACCATCTCTTTTACACTGGAAACCATTCCAGTAAATGTTCAAAGCAATCATTGAAATGCACAATTTTTTATGCCAAGGCTGTCCCTTCTCTAAATGGAAATGGTAGGTTCTTCTTGGGATCTCCATGATGCCTGTTGGATTGTATGTACTGTGTAAATGAAACGAAGTCTAAATGCATCCAGCTCCATCAGTGTCCCCTTGTGTTTCCACCATGGCAGAAAGGACAACAAAATAATCCCCTTGGGCAAAATTGTGTTTTTTTTGTTTTTGTTTTTTTTTAACATGAATTCAGTGGATAGCAGCTGCTGTATTTAACATTTCCATGGAAACTAATAAAAAACCACCACTTATTGCAGTCTGCAGCTGAGCAGAGCTAGGTAAAAATAAATACTCTATCTGCTCTTAGATAAGGTTTTTCTTCCAACTCACATATGCATGCACATAAGTCCCCTCTTACCTATGGCCTTGTCTCTGCTTTCTCTCCCCAAGGCCCTTTTTCCTTATCACAGCTCAGATGCTGGCTCTTCTGGCCTCCAGGGCTGCTTCAAGCCCCACACCTTTTTCTCTTCCAGCTTTGTTTTGGTGGCTAGAGAGTAGGAGTCTTTCCTCTATTTTGACAGCTGGCCAAGGGCTTCTCTTGTTCCCCTGGCTTCTCTTGGCCCTTGCTTCACCTTCCTGAAGTTCTTCCTCTTCAGCTGAGATGTTGGCACAGTGCTTCAGTGCCAGCAGGGCTGCCGTGGGCACCTAATAGCTCTTGCTGCAGTTTCATTAGTATCTCCTGACTTCACACAGCATTTCTTTGGCCCTGCTGCTTGCTTCTGTTGGCTCCATCCACTTGCTCCTTCAGTAATTGGGTTACGACAATTGAGCATTTTATTCATCACCGCTGCTTAAAATAAATTACTTAAAATGGGAACATAAATTTATCAGTGATTACCTACATTTCACAATGTAGGACAGTTTATGAAGAGTGTGTAATGGGGAGAAAGAACAGCTTATTTTCAAGAGGCAGCACCTCTTAATATTTCATTCATTTGTATCGCAATAAATAATTCTTTTTCCCCCTCAAATATTGCTCAAGTAGGCAGCATTACATCTTGTATCTAGCCTTGATTGCAAGTGCAGGACAGAATGTCTGGTGCCCCAGATATACAGGCATTTCTGTATCTCCTTTTTTTTTTTTTTTTTTCCCACACCTGGTTTCCTTGCTCCTCCTTCCTTTAACATCCCTCTGCAATTTAACCCTAGCTAGAAGAAGGTTAAAATCAGGCAGTCAGTGTTGTGGGCTAGTGGGGGAAAAACACAGACCAGATTCCCCAATGAAATGGGTAAAACAAGGCGCTCACAATGGGGGAACTGACTTGGGAGTACTTGCCAGTTTCCCTCAATGATTTAATGGAGAAATGCTTTTGGACAACATCATTGGATAGATTGATTTTTATGGATAATAATACTGTAGAGACCACCACAGATTTCTTCAACAGAGCAACATGTGCTCAGTAACAGAAAGAGAACTTAAGGATGTATGGCCAGAAGAGACCTCCAGTGTAACTACTGCAGAGCAACACTGACATGCCTGAAATGTGGGAGAGCAGTCTGGGTGCAGCTGCTCAGGGCCCCTCTAAGGTGGCCACATTGCCTCATTTTTAGGAGTTGGCATGTGCAGAGATGGGGTGTGTAGCGGTGCATCCAGGCCCAGGTCAGTGGTAGTGTAGATGAGCCCCTAGGGGACAACTCAGCAATAGTTTGGATGCTTGATCCTGCTGGGCTCCTCCACCTCAAATTTCTTTTCTTTAAGAAGAGCACAAGCAGTTACCAGCCTGGCTGGGAAATCCAGGGGAGATGGTGCTGGTATGTTTGCTTGTTTATTCTTCCATTTGGTGAGAAGGACTGGGAGCTCGGAGGTGTGCGTTCTACTCTTGGGCACTCTGTGACCTTGGCCAAGTCATCTTACCTCTCTGTTCAT
>NW_017729025.1:92251852-92253896 GCF_001723915.1 Gavialis gangeticus | reverse complement strand
TTTCTTCAACAGAGCAACATGTGCTCAGTAACAGAAAGAGAACTTAAGGATGTATGGCCAGAAGAGACCTCCAGTGTAACTACTGCAGAGCAACACTGACATGCCTGAAATGTGGGAGAGCAGTCTGGGTGCAGCTGCTCAGGGCCCCTCTAAGGTGGCCACATTGCCTCATTTTTAGGAGTTGGCATGTGCAGAGATGGGGTGTGTAGCGGTGCATCCAGGCCCAGGTCAGTGGTAGTGTAGATGAGCCCCTAGGGGACAACTCAGCAATAGTTTGGATGCTTGATCCTGCTGGGCTCCTCCACCTCAAATTTCTTTTCTTTAAGAAGAGCACAAGCAGTTACCAGCCTGGCTGGGAAATCCAGGGGAGATGGTGCTGGTATGTTTGCTTGTTTATTCTTCCATTTGGTGAGAAGGACTGGGAGCTCGGAGGTGTGCATTCTACTCTTGGGCACTCTGTGACCTTGGCCAAGTCATCTTACCTCTCCGTTCATTTCCTACTGGTGTAAGGGGAGTGATAGCGTTGAGTGACTACGTAGGGTAAGGTTGGATTTGTGAAGTACTTGGCTGGAAAGCACACCCCTGCAGAAAGATAAAGGATTTATATAATTAGCATTTTCTAATCGGTCCTCTCTTGGAAGCTCTGCTAATGTGCATAGCATATCTGTTTCCGTCAGATCTATCCTAAAGCTACGCTTCTGTAATTCTTGGTTATGCCTATGCCACCATCTCTGTAGTGACTGGAGAGTAGGCCCAGCTAGCTTGGGTACAGTAGCAACATAGCTGTGATATGTTGTGGGGTCTGCTGAATTTCATCCAAGAAGCTAAATAAGCCAATCACTTGGGCAATTTGTCTTGAGCTTGTGACTCTCAAAGCTCGACTGCTGCTTGTCCCTGAGCTAGCCAGTCTAAAGCTAGTTGGGTTTCGAAGCTATATTATGTAGTCCCCATAGATGCAGCAGGGACTATAGCTTTTTTTGGTGAAGCCTTGGCTCTATTTGGGGGAATAGGGATTTTGCCAATGACTTCAATTGCACCCACATATCAGTGTTTTGTTTTGTTAAAGAATTTTTACAGATGAGACGTGGTACAGTGGATGCAATTCACTTGACTAATGAATGCAGAAATTGCTTTTGTCCTGACTCCTGGTAAAAGCTGAATGTGAGGAGGGAAAAATACAGGGATACAAAAGGACTTATTGCCCTGGGAAGTACTGCAGGTCTGCGTGAGTCCAGAGTGCTGCTTTGGTACAAACGCATTTTATCTGTTCTGTTCTAGAGAATGGCAGCTGCAAGGGGAAGTGCCACAGTTTGGTTTTCCCTGACCTGTTATTACTAGCAGCAGTAGTAATACTGGCAGAAGGGCCAGTAATAGAGCAGGTCAGGAAAAACAACACAGTGGATGACAAAACAAGGGAAGAATGAAAACGGGGCATAGCTGAGACACTTTTTTTTCTTTAGGATCATACAGCAGGTTCATCTTTACCAGTTGTCACAGAAGGGGTCACAGTTAGTACTTGCATCATGGATGACTACTTGTTCTGGCATGTGTTTAAAAAAGGTACCCTTAATCACCAGTGACTTAATTCCTAGCTGGAAGGAAGTATCAAGTGGAGTTCCCGAGGGGCTGTTCTGGACCCAGTATTGCTTAATATCTTCATTAATGTTTCGAATGATGAGCTAGAGTGCGTGCTTAGAAAACTTGTGGATGACACCCAAGTTGATGGAATTGCAGATAATCTGGAGAGCAGAACTAAGATCCAAACCAGCCTGGATAGACTGGAGAAATGGCCTGCAATCAATCAGATGAGTCAACAAGGTCACTTGGGACAGAATAACTGCATGCACAAATACAGACTGAGGAATGACTGGCTAGGCTGCAGTACTGCAGAGAAGGACCTGGCTTTACAGTAGACTGTAAGCTGAATGAGCCAACAGTGTGTTCTTGCTGCAAAAAAAAAAAAAAAAAAGCTAACGGCATACTGGATGGTATTAACAGGAATGTCACTTGCAAGTCGAGGGAAGCTATTTTTTTTTCCCCTGCT
>NW_017729025.1:92242625-92246852 GCF_001723915.1 Gavialis gangeticus | reverse complement strand
GCCCGGGTTTTAAAGAAAATTTAAAGGGAAAGGGGCCAAAAGGGTTTTTTTGCTGAAAAAAAAAAAAAAAAAAAAAAAAAGCTAACGGCATACTGGATGGTATTAACAGGAATGTCACTTGCAAGTCGAGGGAAGCTATTTTTTTTTCCCCTGCTCTATGCAGCACTAGTGAGGCCCCCCTGGAGGCCGGTGTCCAATTGTCAGTTTTGGATCCTGCACTTCAAGAAGGATGTGGACAGATTGGATTGAGTCCAGTGTAGAGCAACACAAATGATTAGGGGCCTGAGGCACAAGACATATGAGGAAAGGCTAAAAACTAGGGTTATTTAGTTGCAAGCAAAGAAGACTGGGGAAGGATGGATTTGATAAGTTTTCAAATGCCTAAAGGGCGATTTACTGAGAGAATGGGGATGGGCTTTTCTCTGTAGCTACTGGGAACAGGACTAAGAGCAATGGCCTCAAGCTGAAGCAGGGCAAATTTTAGGTTGGAGATTAGGGGGAACTTTTTGACTGTGCAGTCAGCACAGGAATTGGCTATTTAGAGAAACTATGGAATCCCCCTCCTTGGAAGTTTTCAAGAACAGTTTGCACAGACACTTAGCTGGGGTGGTTGAGTCAGGGATGATCCTGCCTTGAGGAGGGGTTTGGGCTAGATGACTTTGTGAGTTTCCTTCCAGCCTTACTTTCCTATGATCCTATACAGCTGTTCAGAACAGTCAACTTTTCACAGCTCAAGAACAGTTTTGTTTTTTGTTTGTTTTTTTTTTTTTAAAGCAGCACATGCATGCACACTCACTCCAGTCTACATAGCCTTGAAAAATTCTATGAATAATATTTTTGACAAGCAATTACAATTATATATTTTAAACTTGTTCTTGGGTTTTGAAATGTTGATGGTTTTGATGAGCTGTATGGGTTCCCAGGGAGTAGATGCTGACAACTGTACTACAACAGACTGCTAGAAAAATGGAACCTCGCTTACTACAACACAGGTGATGCATAAGTAGTCAACAAAGTATCTTGCATAGTCATCTCAATATGCATCTGAGGCCTTGTCTATACTTACTGATAATGACTGCAGCTGCCAGACCGTGCACATCCATGCCTTGCACATCCAAGGCCTGTGTGCACATTGCTTGCTGCTGGCTCTGTGCAACTTCACTGCAGTCGCTGCACTGGCAGGACATGAGGGCTAAGTACAGACAGTCAAAAAGCCCGAGGCTAAATTGATTCGTAGAGATTTAATCTCTACAGAGATTAAACTGAGAAACAACTGGACAGATATTCACTTTTGATTCTGGAAATGCAGCCACATGCCTGCAGTGGCTAAGGCCAGAAGCTGGGGGAGGAGGGTACTAGAGTGCCACTTCCTCTTTCTGCTGCCTCCAAGTTCTCTGGGATTTGTAGTGCAGAATCACAACAGCAGGACTCTGCAGAGTTGCTAATCACTTCCTCTTCCTGCTGCCAGGTGCCTCTGGGATTTGTAGTCCACAGCTGCAGTTGGCAGTAAGATTTTAGCAGAGCAGGGCAGCTCCCTACTTAGTAGTAGGGGTGTGTGAAACAGTTTGTAATGGATTCAAATTTGGCCTGAACTGGGGATAGTGATTTGGACCTCTGTCCCTGATTTTTATTTGGCTGAATCCAAATCTAAAGATTCGATGCCAATTTGGAGAATCAGCGATTCAGCCATAGACATGGCTTTAAATGTTTTTTCTACATACCTCAAGGTACCAGGCACGGCTTGTGAATGCTGTGATGGTGGAGTGGATGGAGCACCCTACAGGAGTGCGGGAGGGGGGTCCCCTGCATGCTCAGCAGTGACCCTGGTGTCCTCCTGGCTCATGGATCAGCTGCAGGGGGACCCCAGGTGCCCCCTGACCCAGGAGGCACCAGTTGCCAAGCAGCTGGAGGGGTGGGGGCGGGGGCAGTGTGCTCCCTGGTGGACCTGGAAGTGGACCAGAAGTGCTTCTGGTCCACTTCTGGGTTTGCTGGGGAGCCCCCTGTGCTCCTGTAGGATGATCCATCTGCCCCAGCATCGCATCATTCATGACCTGCCTGGTACCTTGAGGTATGTAGAAAAAAACATTTAAAGCTGTGTCTGTCTGAATCTCCAAATCTTTCCGAATTGATTCGGAGGGTTCCAATTAGATTCAGAGAGATTAAAGGGTCTTCTGATTTGATTTGGATTCAGAGATTTGGCCACCAAATCGGGCTGAATCTGCCAAATTGAATCTGGTACCAAAGTTTCACACAGCCCTACTTAGCAGGGGAAGGGAAGTTTAACCCCCCTTTTCTGGCCCCAGACCACAGCCAATAGGGTTTGCCTGGGGAGGGGGGCAGTCCCTGCCTCCCCACCCCCAACCCTTCTCTGCTGGAGCAGATAGCACAGCCCCACCCAGGGCTAGAAAGCATCATGAACTTCGTGCCCCCAGTGGTGGGAGCATGGTGGCAGTAAGCAGGGAGCTCCTGCAAGTGCAGCCAGCGCTGTCGGGGGGAGGAGGGGCGGAGAGGGAGTGGTGAGTGCTGACCAAAGGTCAGTGACCACCCACCGCAACTGGCCAGCAGGGATTGCAGACTGCCCACAGATGCCGCCGGCAGTGTCAATGGTGAGGTGGCAAACAATGACTGCCCACAGGCGCCACCGACACTGGCGGCGGCACTTCTTTGTAGTGACCGCCACGTTCGGGGGGGTGCATGTGCACCCATGTGCACCCCCTACGCATTGCCCCTGGAAAGCATGCTGGGGGACTGTTTTAACTTGAACCAGGAAGGGGTCTGGGACAGAAATTCCATAAAGCGGTTTGACCCAAATCCGTTAAATCTGATACTACATTCAGTCAGGTTTGTCTTGAACCAGTTACAGCCATTTTGAAACTGGTTTATGTGCACTGAACTTCTGTTCTGTTACAGGTTTAAACCAATTTCTGATCACTTAAACTGGTTTACATGCAACTTCTTTCCCTAGCCACAGTCAATACTGGGGAGACACCACTTGCTGAAGAAGCTGCTGCAGCCAGCAGAAGGCATGGGAACATTTATATGTACCATCTCACTGCTGGATGGGGAAGCCATCTTTGGGTTGATGGTGTTACTTTGCCAGCAGGGAGAAGTGGGTCCTGACTCTGAAGCATCTGTGCTCTGCAAAGTGTTGCCAACAGAACTTGAGGTATTGAGCAGTAGACACCAATTCCCAATTGGAAAATGCTTTTAATTCTGTAGAACAAATAACTTCTTGAGGCTCTGAAATGAAGCAGTGATGAATAGAAGGAATAAAATTGTCCTTATGAGGTGGTTGGGACCTTGATTTTTAGGTGTCATTGGCAAGACTGATAATAGCACAGCATATCCTAGCACCAGCCTGGGACATGCTTCCCATGGGGAAAGGTCAGCTCCTGCTTCTCCACTGCACAGCCAGTACCCTCCCCCCTCCATACAAGCCTGTGATTCCCGCCCCCCCGAGGGGAGGCTTTCTTTCCAAATCCTGGGTTGGTCTAACCTACTCTATCTGTGGGATATGGTAGTATCATTGCCAGAAATATTAATTGATGGAAAAGGATGTTAAAAACCTGACAGGTGTAGCTGTGTATAAAACCATGCTGAGTGTTTTATCCTTTGGGTTCAATTACAAACCATGAACATTCAAGTTGGGTCTGTCATAGCCCCTCTCAAAAGACTTCAGTGCACTGTGGTTAATGCTGTGTACTCCTTAGCATGGGTTTTTTAAAGCTGGAGCTGCATGTTATAATGCTGTTGACAAGGACAACCCAACGATGTCAAAGTCCTTCTAATTATCCCATGCGAAAGTGTCATCTCTGTTTTCTGTCTGAGCAGATGAAAGCAATGTTCAAGGAGACCCATTTAATGCCAGAGCATTTTTCAAGGCAATCAGCTGCTGGAAGCTTTTTCTGCCCTTAGCAATCTAAATGCTAAATAGATCTTTAAAATAATTACCATACATAAGATGAGAAGTCATTTTCCTCTGCAAACACCTGATGCTCATTAGCAATATTTAATGTGTCACACATCACCTCTGTTTACTCTCAACTTTCCTGGCTTGGGTTTGTCGGGCATGTGTGAGATTCTGTACCTCCCCCAAAATGCTGAGAACCACTTGGGCATGAAGCTTTGCTCTTCAGAGAAGAAGGTATTTGAAAATGTTTATTTCCTCAAAACTACCATTCACTTTGTCTCCTAGATGATCTCTCTCTCTCTCTCTCTCTCTACTTG
>NW_017729025.1:92235662-92237625 GCF_001723915.1 Gavialis gangeticus | reverse complement strand
TCTCTCTCTCTCTCTCTCTCTCTCTCTCTCTCTCTCTACTTGTACTGAATAAATTTTTAATAGGCACCTCGCTTTCTCTAGCCCCCACAGGCTAATGTCCCAGTTAAGGATAGCCAGAGCACAACAATGATCTGGTTATCGGGAACAGCCTCTGGCACACTTTTTGTGAAACTGCAGCTAGTCAGGATTGGTTTAGATGCTGTTATGCTGCCTCTGTCCCATACAGTTTAGTTCCTTTTGTCAGGGAAAATCCACAGGAGATGGCCTACTAACTGTTCTTTGATTTTTTTTTTTGTGGCTCCCATGAGTTGGGCCCACTCCTTTAATAATGGAACAAGCTCCATGAGGAAGCCAGAGCTCTTGCCTTGTAGAACAGGTATAGCCCAAGCAACAACTATATAAACGTACTTATGCTACCCAATAAGTGAAGTCCATGCCCTGATCTAATGGCAGGGGAGTAATGTGATTTCCTTGCTAAGGTGACAGTTACACTAGCTACTACCTGTTTGCCAGAAGCTTGGACTTGAGTCACCACCCAACATGCCTCAGCCTGTTCTAGATCTGAACTGGACACCTAATGGGATGTGGATTTTTTTTTTCATGTTATCAACCCCTGCAGGCATTCACAGTGCAACTTCCAAACTGGAGGCAGCAAAAATGTCCTCCTTCACAAATTCTCCTTAGAGCAGAGGCCTACTCTGAAGGCCACCCAGTACACTCCTTTTCTGTTGGCATGCCAGGAGCTCAAATCACTTCCCCAAGCAGGGACAGCAGGTGAAGTGTGAAGAATGAGCTTGCATGCTATTGCAACACTCAGTAAAAAAATAAAATACAGCTTCATTAGCCTTGGATGTTATACCCCTTAACATCTGTAGCACAGATCACTCTCAGCGTTTTGCAGATTGTAATGCTCTTATTTCGCCTCGCCCAGCCTTTGGAGGTACACCTGAGATCTCTTGGGTTATTTGATTGTTTCAAGGGGCACCAAGGAACATGTGTTCATGGGCTTCTGGGGCTCTTTTTTTTTTCTAAGGGAGGTTGTAAATGACTGAAATTCCTCCAGGAGGAGATAGGAGAGAGACAAAGAATAGTGCTGAGCTTGTGAAATTCTAACCTAAACTACTAGCAATGACCTTCTTGGTTGGAATATAATCCCAGATTTAGAGCTACTGCTGCACATAATTTGCACAAAGAACATCTTTTGGTAACAGTTTCATGCTGTGAAAAATGCTGCCCCACACTTCTCAATTGTTGGAGGTAGACCTTGGCTTAAAATACCTGCACTGACCTATGAATTACTTGAGTAAGGGGCAGGTTTTTAACTAGTGTGAGGCTTTAACGGTGTTGTGCCAGTCAGAATAACTCCGAAGGCCAAATTTTCAAGTGCTTTCACAGCCCTGCCTCCTGTCATGCCTGTAGTTCTATGCATGCATCCTTTAAAAACATAATTGCCTGAACAACTGGGGAATCTTTTTTTTTTTTTTTAAATGTGTAGGACATAGCCACTGCATGCCTTACAGCGCTCATGAGGACACAGTTACTTATTTACATCCCAGACTGTGCCTTCATAAATTCAGTGCTGTTAGTGTGTTAGGTGGGCTCTTTAAGTGTACATTTCAGACTGGCCCTAAAGGGATTTAAATACCATACCTCTACCTTTTTGTGCTCACATGTGGTTTAGATTGGGACCTCCAGGGAATTCAGATGTAAAAAAAAAAAGAGGGACCTAGTAAGGCTAGGCAGCTGCTGAAGAGGGGTGTTTTGGATTATAGCCTGTGAATCTTCTTATGGATATGGGCTTAAGCATGTATATAGCTGATATAGGAAAGACCAACATAACTTGAAATCAAGTTGTATCTTTCAGTCACTAGGTTGTTTCCTATAGGTCAGGGGTTGTCAACTGGGAGTACATGTACCCCCAGGGTACTTGGTAAGGGGCTAGGGGGTACGCACAGGCAGGTGG
>NW_017729025.1:92225486-92230662 GCF_001723915.1 Gavialis gangeticus | reverse complement strand
ATATAGGAAAGACCAACATAACTTGAAATCAAGTTGTATCTTTCAGTCACTAGGTTGTTTCCTATAGGTCAGGGGTTGTCAACTGGGAGTACATGTACCCCCAGGGTACTTGGTAAGGGGCTAGGGGGTATGCACAGGCAGGTGGGGATGGCGCGCCACCACTCAGTGTCACTGCCTCCCAGGAGGTGAGGGCAGTGGCTCTCCTCTGTGGGCTGCACAGATGCTGCCCAGCCAGACAGGCACAGAATGGGGGAAGCTCGCACGCGGCAGGTGTCGCTGCTGTCCACCACCCCGTGCCAGAAGTGTATGCAGAAGGGGTACACTTCTTTAAAAAGATTGAAAATCCCTGCTATAGATATCTTGATGTACAACTCTTCAAAAGCTTAAGCATCTTGCTTGCATGATGTGTCCACTATTATCCTTGGGGGTGTGGTATTGAAAACAAAGAAGTTGTTTTTAGTCAAGTACTGTTTGACTGGAAGTTTTTGAGTTAGTGGAGCTCCTGGATGCTTTTTTGCTCATCCTATATTCACATGTGTACTGTAATGCTATCATCTGTAACCTTTACCAAAGAAGTTCAGAACCCCCAGATCATATGGTCTTGTTAATAAAAGTGTAAAATCCCAAGGAAGTCCACTCCAGCTTGCAGGAGGAACAAGTGCTGATTGGAAAAAAGGTGGAGGTGCTACTGTCATGAAAAAAATCCTGAAAGAGAGAGAAGTAGGTTATTCTGGTCCTTCTGTCTTGGCCCTGGGCTCTGTCATCTGATCCAGTCAATTATATCTTAATTTGCCCATACTCATAGCAGTTCAATGAAAGGGAAAGAGCGGCAAGGGCTGGGCACACTCCCTCACCGGAGCAGGCAGACTTTGAAAGCTGGAAATCTTTATGAGGTTTTAAGATTTATATCCCTTTACTCTGTGCTTTCATTTCTAATTGGGCTTTATACAGGTCTCTGACTCTTGCAGTTCATTAAATGGACCCAGAAGAAGTTTCCATAACAGAGTTTATATTCCCTACCCACAGGACTCAAAATATTAGCAGCACACAACTGCCAAAGCTCAGCAACTCCATCAGGAGAGTAATTGCCAGAGTGCAAGTATTACAACTTCCAAGAGCCATGAATGTGGCTAATTCGTTATTATTAATTGCATTTAGCTTACTAGACATAAAACTTAGCGGGCGCATTAAGAGAGCAATCGCTTTAAAAACCACTCAGTATTATGAAGTAGCTATTGCTGCCCTTATAGAAGACTCTCCAAACTTCTTTAGGGAGTGAAGCTTTTTATATCTTTTTGAGGTCTACACAACTTGATTTTTAACTGCTTCTACTCAACCACACTGGCCCCAATGTTTCTTTCTGCTATTTAAGGCAGAAATAATCCAAAATCAGTTGAAAAACTAAGGAAAATGTGGAGAAAATGCCCCCTTCTCCCCACAAGATTTGTGATTGCACCTTTATCCCCTTTGGTTTATATGGCTGTTCCTGCCCAACATCTCCTGATCCACCTATGTTTTTTATTTTGCAATGTGTCCTCCTTTTTCAGTGGATCTGAAATAACAAGATATTGGCCAGATAATTTAATGCCAATATGACCAAGTGATAGTAACTGAGCAGAGTTTGGATGAAAGGTTTGGTCAGCAGACAGTGGGCTAGCTGAGGACCTGGGAGACATGAATCTAATTTCCTATTCCATCATAGACTTGCTGTAGGACCTTTGACAAGTCACTCAAGCCCAGGTCCTCTAAATCAATGGTTTTCAAACTTTTTTTTATTTGAGGTTAAATGAAATCCTAAAACACTTTGAATAGAGGTGTGGACCCCTTTGAAGTGTAAGTGTGGGTATTCACATACTTTTGATTGATCATAGTCATATTTTGTGGACCCCTTAGACATAGTCTGCAGACCACCATTTGAAAACCACTGCTCTAGATCACCTTTTAGCTCTCAGAACTAGACCTACAGACAAGCTTTGCAAAACCTAATCTTTCAGCCTCCCGCGACTGAAACCAAGTTTAATTAACAAATAACAAGTTGTTGAATGTAAAACACTTGTTTGCAACCACTCACATGCGACAACAATTGCCAGGTCCCCAGCAGGATGATGATAATGGGAACCTGCTTAGTTTCCTGGTGATCCATTTCAAAGATGAGGATCTCTTGGTTCCAGGGCTGTGGTACTAAGACAGACCTGTTGGGTGGACTCTTGCAGGTCTAGAAACTGCATGCTGCCAGGGTCAATGGCGCTCGGGTAGACTCCACCTGGCAGCTCCCTGCAGCTGTTCAGTGAAACGGACGTTCTGGTTAGTTTTCTGAAACAGCCCCTGCATCTGCAGCGCTGCTGCCTTGCAGGAAATCTTGAACACCTTGGTTTTCATCCAGTTAGCCCTGCATCATCCAAAAGTGCCACCCTGATCTCCTTCCCCTGTCTGATCTGCTGTTCTGCTTTCTGCTCCTTGCCCTATTTGCCACTGTGCTGCCTGTCCCCTTCCCACTCTACTGTGGGTCACACCATGGGCAACTGGTACCTCCTGAGTCAGGGGGAGCACTTGCTCCCCCCCGGCCAGTCAATGATAGGATGGGGGTTGTCCCCCCCACCTCCACGGCTCATTATGCTGACCCAGAAATGGCAGTGGCACACCACTGGCACTTCTGGGTGGGCACGATTGGCTGCGGGGATCACTTCTGGTGCCCCCACACTCTGGCTGGTGCCCTCACCTGCCCCCCCTGCCCAGAAACATTGGCTGTCAGGGGGTGCACCAGAGCTCTCAAGGGGTGCATATACAACCCCTACGCATCGCCACTGGATCACACAGAGACTGCCCATGCCACTTGTGTCGCACATGCCAGAGGGTGGCCACCCCAGGTTAGGGGCCCAGATGCCCTATCCAGTGCATAGAGTGCTTAAGACTGGGATTCATAGGAGTCAACACACTGCATGGGAAGCTGCCTTGTCTAGATAGCAGACATGCTGAGGAAGGAGCAAGACCTGGTAGATGAGATGCCTATCTCTGAATGGGATTTTTAAATGTGGATTGTTTCCTGGAGTTAGGCACCAAGGCCAGGTCAGGTCTTTCTCACTGGGAGGGAAGGGGAAGTGAGCCCTACCCATGCCCTATCCAGTAGTATTTTGGGGCATTCTCATAGGAGGCTTTTAAATCCCTGCTCTACCTGTTTCAGAGAAGGGACTTGAACTCAAGCCTCTCTTCCCAGAAGAGTGCCCTGACCACTCAACAGGCTGTTGGATAGCTGAGGTTGAAGCTGGTTCAGTTATTGATTGGAGTGGCGGCTGGATTGTAGGGTATAATGTGAGCTTTCCCAGATGATGCGTGGGTTAAATATCCCCCGAGTACACTTTGGGATCAGTCCTTGCTGGAAGAATAGGCAGGACAATACCTAATTTGAAAAGCCTGCTGGAGCCTGAGAATTGGCTAACACAAACGGCAGTGGCAAGACTTGGGTAGGTCTGTGAATGCCCACTGATGGACACTGGCATCTTCAGGGATGGACAACAGCAGTTCAAGAGTTTTCTGAATGCCAGTGATAATAATGTTGGACCTGGGTGTTTGATCCTTTTATGGATCTGACCCTCTATGCATCAGTTTTCCATCTGCAAGATGGAGATAGTACTCCCTCACCTCTCAGGTGCTGTGAGGATAAATATGATAAAGACTGAGGCATTGTGAAATAGGCCATGTAGACATGTACCTTACTACCTTTTAGCTATGGAGAGGGCAAGCCCAGAAAACAGCCCCTCTGGGCTCTGTTTGCTTAGGTGCAGGATCTGCTGCAGAGTAGAGAGCACAGTGCAAACTGCAGCCAGGCACAGAGCTGTCCAAGTACCATCTCCCACCATGTCTTTGGTTATCAAAGGATAACACAGTGATGCTGGTGCATCACAGCAGGTTTATCTTAGTAGATTACAGGGATACAGCAGGAGGTGGCAACACAGGATCAACCTGTATTTATACAACCTTCAGATTGTTAGCAGAAGCCCTGCTGAGGCTCCAGTAGAGATGCCAGAGAGCTGGGATATGCAGCAGCTTTATTTGCATTTTCAGACTGAAACCGAGCATGATTAGGAAGGAGAGCCTCTAAATTGGAGCAATGCCTTACACTCAGCCAGCTAGACTGTCACACCAGCATAGTTCACATTACTGTAATGCAGGGGCAGGCAAAATATGGCTCATAGTGTCCACCAATGAATTGTACCCTGTCCAGCCCTTCCACCCATGAGGGTGGGAGCGAGGTGCCCATGTGTACACCCTCTCCACCCCCAAATATACCCTATTGAACTTCATTCCCACCCTCATGGGTGGAAGAACCTGGCTCAGCCAGCAGCTTCCGGACAGGACTGCTGCAGCCCCCGGGGACCTGCTCCGCTTCCCTGGTCTCCTGTGGGTTTGGGGCAGCAGGTAGGGAAGCATTGGGGGCAGGGGCTGAGCTGTAGCCAGGTGGGAGTGCAGAGTACAGGGTTAGGTTTGGCAGCCCAGAGCCTGGGCCCGGTATGGCAGCATGGGTGGGCAGCATGTGGGTGTGAGGGAGGGCAGGGGGGTTTAGGGACCCCAGCCCTTCCTCCTCCCTCCCCCTGCCATGGTGCACAGCCCCAGCAGGCAGTGGCAGCAGCAGGCAGGAGCACTCAGGGTACTAGTCCCTGGGAGGGTGCACCTCCAGCCAGCACTGCACATCATAGCGAGGTGTGCAGCCTCTGCCAGACAGTCTGTATTGCTAGCACTCCCTGCCACGCAAGCACAACCCTCGCGCTCATACAGCACAGGAGGGAAGCCCCTCGCACTGGCTGCCTCCCCTACCAGTGCTGCATGGCATGGGAGGGAAGCCCCAGACCCGTTTCCCTTGCGGGTGGGGAAGGCGGCTGGCTCCATTGCTTGGGGCTTCCTTCCTGTGCCATGCAAGGTGCATTGGCTGCTTGTATGTGGCAGGGAGCGCCAGTGATACAGACTACCTGATGGAGGCTACACTTCTTGCTGCAATATGCAGCACTAGCCAGAGCTGCACCCCACCAGCACCCTGAGTGCCTCTGTGTGCTGCTGCTGCACCATGGGAGGAGTGCAGGGGAGGGGGTGTCTCCACACTCACACCCCACAAATGCCACACATCCACAGCCTGCCCCCACAACCCCCAACATATACACAACCCGACATACCCTATGCCTCC
>NW_017729025.1:92218820-92225461 GCF_001723915.1 Gavialis gangeticus | reverse complement strand
AGTGAAGTTTTCCTCTATAATACCGGGATTCCTAATAGAGACACCCAAAGCAAAATAAAACAACAAATATAACAACCCTCCCGACAAGTGACATCATAAAGCAGAACATATACACAACCCGACATACCCTATGCCTCCTCCCCCACACCCTACCATACACATGTACGCACACCCCCAACCACCCCACCCCACAATATATACAGGACTAAGAATTTATTTGAGTTGTTATGCAATCACCTCTCTACACTATGCAAACACAAATCATGACAAAAATACCTTTCTAATAAAGTTAAAATATGTTCTAGTAGGTGTTTGACTTTTAGTGTACAATCTGGGTGTTTTTTCTGGTTCTAAGATGCCCCCCCCCCCCAGTGCTTGGGTGGGGGAGGGCAAAGGAAGGGACTTCTAGTGGCAAAGGTCAGGGGTTAGGGGCAGGACTTCCAATCCTAAAATGGCAATTGGGGGTAGTGCAACTGTCAAGGAGCAGGTCTACTCATGCGGCCCTTGACAGCTCACCAAAACTCATTAAGCAGCCTTCCAGCCGAATTGCCCACCCCTGCCATAATGGGACAGCTAATTGCTGACATTCCCCACTTCCTTGTAACACCTCCAGATAAGCCCTTCTTTAACATCCATGGTTTTCAGAGTGCAGGTGCAACATTTAACAGGTCATAAAAAACTTGTATAATATGCAAACTTGAACTTGTCCTTCCAGCATAGGTGAGTGACCAACCCACTTCTCCATTCTACTGAACACTGAAGTGCAGCTATTGCCAATTCTGCTAATACTACATTTACAGCAGATCAGACCTCTGGGATGAAAAATGACACGACTGATACTGTTAACCAGTACTTTATAACTGATTTCTACTTTGATTTTTCTCAGTATGTAGATTAAAAAAAAATATACCTCTATTTTGGAGAAGTGTGCTAAAGGCCGTTTTCAAATTTCAGTGGCTGGTTAGGCATCCAAAATAAGCAGCTAGTTCTTCAGAGGGGCTGAGCATCTAGTTTAGTCACTGCCCTCTGCAGAACAAACAGGCTATTTTGCTGGAGCACTGCACAGTGACTCGCCAAGAACAGATCTTATGAAAACAGCAGGACAGAGAAACTGAGCATCTTTGCATTTCCACCATTCTACAGGGTCAGCAGACAGAGTAATCCCAGGTTCCAGTAGATATATAATGGCTCTATAATGGTTGAAGAAAAAGGAGCCTAAGATTACATTATATCTGTATCCCAGCAACTACTGCCTTTCATTGTCTGCTTGAGTTTTTTCTTGATAGGCTGTTTAACTGCACTTATTTGCCAAACAAGGCTCTGGGTGTGATTGTACTGCAGAGACTTGTACTGGAACTGAAAGGTTGTAGCTTTGTGCAGATTGTAGATGTGACTTTTTTACACTGTTCTTCAGTTATTTTGATTTGGAGTAGAGTCTGTGTTTTGTTTCTGCTTTTACTATAATTAATCTTTAAGCAGCTTCCAGGCATTTTCACTGCATGCACTGCTGGCAGTATAGCAAAAATGACCCCTGCTTAACTCCTGCTAATAAAGTCATAAAAGTGCCTTGTTTGTTTATTTTTCCTCTTTTATGAGTCATGACAGTTGGAAAGCTTAGCTTTTTTTCATCATCTAATTTTGCTTATTTTTACCTTAGAAATATCAGGAACAGTTAAGTCTGAACCTGATGGAGATCTTGAGATTCTCAGACCACACCTATTACAAGTGCTTACCTTTTGAAATACACAGTGGAGTCCTTCTCAAGTCCTTTCTCCAAATGTTTATTAGACATTCCAGTTTAAATACTAAAAAAAGAGAGACTAAAAATACCGTTCCCTTTACTTGCTCTGCTTTTAGTCTTTTGAACTGTGTGATGTCATAGTTGCACTACTTCTTCAGTTAATATAAAATCTTCCAGGATAGAATAAACTTTTTTTTTCTCCCTTTACAAGGCTGGGGAGGGAGGCATGGGGGTGGAAAGGGATAGGGATTGACACATTTTCTGCTTCCTTTATCCATCGTAAAGCAATAAAATATACAAGCCTAATTATTTTCTTTGGTGATCACCTTTAACTCCCTAATACATTTTCCCTAATATAAAACCTATCAGCATAATTCCACTGTGAGGAAATGGCTAAGTGGCATTCAACATTTTATGAAATATTTTAGTCCAGTATTGTATCTTGAATTTGTCTGACTTGTCTAACTTAATTCTTTCTGTAAACAGCAAGATTTGGGACCATGGCAACCGGATAGTTAAAAGGTGACAGAATGTTAGACATCTGTCTCAATGCATTGCTAATTAAGTAAAGTCACACTAATTTAGAGCTGGAAATTATGGGCAGTGTTGCACCTACATTTAAACAGCCGGCCACTTTTAAAGCAGTTACAGAAAAGAATCTGAGACGGACGGACAGACAGACAATGTATCCCTTCCCAGATCTAGTAAGCAGTCATGACAAGGAATGTCTGAGTTCCAGTGCCCTGAATTCTAGTGCACACTTCAGCAGCAAAGGCCAGACATATTGAAATTTTAAATGGCTTCCAACACAGCTTCACAAAATATTAGGAATCAGTTTGAACAGTGAAGCAGAGACTTGATAAAATAGTTCTAGTTTGTGCTGCCAGCAAATCTGTCATCTTCCATTACAGATTAAATGAGATACACTATGGTCAGTGGATCTCAGAAGTCAGACACTTCCAAGCAACTTTATCTTTCTGCCTCAGGTTTCACACCTATAAGAGGAGGATACTGTACAATACCCATATTACAGGCTCAAGGTGAGGCTTGTTTACTAAGGTCATGTCTGCACTGTAAATTGACCATGCCAGGCAGCGCATAGAGCACTGCTTCTAGTCTCTGAAGCAATGGGTTAGACCTGTGCAGCATGCTTCAGGGAACCACTGATGGGCATGGCAAATTTATCACCTAGACCTGGCAGTAATTGCTTATAGCCCTTCCACCATTCAAATCAATCAAAGTTATTTCTGCCATCAGCATGTCACTGAGTGTTGTAGGCCTCCAGCTTACTCTTTGTGCCTTCATAGGATACCACATCTTTCCAGTGCAAGCATCTATTTGATCTGTTACTGCTACAGTGTCTTGCTGAGTTCAATGGCCATAAACATTACTGTACTCCACCTCACTTGTGAAGAACCCTGCAGTTGATTCTTGAGCTTATTTGCAGACAACTGTTTGACAAACTTTTACTTTTATAATTGCTACATTTTTGTACAAAGCCCATTAGTGCCAGCCCTTGATTAAAATTGCTGAGGTAAACAATGACCTTTTTAAGGCTCTGTTTGCTACTATATTCAAACATCCTGAACATGTAGTCAGTATCTCCTGCTGAAAGCCAATTAGTGAAGCAAAAGCCAGAACTATAGCATTTATTCTCTTCTCATTCTCAAGTCAACAACAGAATTCTTGAGACAGCACCTGAACAATGACATAAGATTAGAGTTAACAAGTTGTGCTTTATCTGGATCTCAGACCTGTGATCCAAGCAAGGTCAAAAATAGCTGTTATTTAATAACACACTTGTGACTTTGAGCTGAAGTTCTTTCTCCCCCCAAGAAAAGTTAAAGTTCTGTAGAATAGCCAAAGCTCTAAGAATTTGAAATAATAGCTGTTATACTCCCAACAAAATTAGAGAGCCCAGATTAGGAAGACATTGAAGAGGAAATGCAGATGACTTCTAGAAATCAAACGGCAGGGAAAAAGCTGCTAAATTTAGGGAAATATAGCAAATTAGTGCATCTTATTAATCATGGATCATCAAAATAAGTAATCATATCAGTGCCCTTATTAATCCAGAGGATGATGTAGTCTTTATAGGAGTGAAGAAGAGCACTCTAACACAGTATTGGCCCAACCTTCTGGCCCTGTGCGTACCCAGATCTGGCTGAGCTAGCATACAGGGCTACATTATCTACCACACAGATCTGGAAATTTGGGAGCAGCGGAGGGCAATTAACACTGCTTCTAAACTTCCAGACCTGTGGGGAGCCCTGCAGGCTGGATCTGGCATGTGGGCTGTAAGTTAAGCACCACTGGTCTAACAGATCATCACTTGTAACATTTACTTGGGTTGATATAAAACTGAGCTGAGTCTTCCAGAAATACTATGTAATACAACTATCATGAATGTAAACAATATGAATCAAGAGAATGTCTGCTGTCCATCTCCCAGTGCTCATTCCTGCAATGCTAGTAAATCTTCCTTTTAAAAGAGCATTAATGTTGGAAGGTTAGACTAATTCCAGTATTCTTGAATGATTTGATACAAGGAGGATCTTCTCATTAGTAAATACAGATCCAGTTTCCTGGCAGCTCAACTTTCCATGGCACTGATCTCACATTGAGTAGCTATACATTTCTCTTGTGCCCACTAATTTCAGAGCCTCAATAGGATGCTATGAACTGACATAATAAATTATAACTAGTGGGAACAGAATTTTGAGTTACAGAATAACTTCTTTAATTCTGTTAGGCAACTACCTGTATCTAAGAGAGAACCAGAAAATTGATCTCCTGCAGCTGGTATTTCTAACAATATTTATTCAAATAAAAAACATATCAGAACACAAAAATGAAGATTTGGTTTAGGGAGTCAGAGACCACCTGGAGGGGAGTGGCAACGTACGCAGCTTCTCGGACTTCTCTGTTTCCAAGTGCCTAGTGGCTTTTCCCTTCTGTACCCCCACTCCCTCCTACAACCACTATGCTCTTGAAAGTGATCACTTTAAGTATGCAAAAAAGCCTTCCAGACTCTTTTTCACTAATTCATATTAGAGGAATGCAATCTTTCCTCTTCAAGTGCATTCTTAGTCAGTTTCTTTAAGTAACTGCAGTACTGAATATGCCTTTTTTTAAGCACTTTGCTTTGTTTCATGAATAAGCAGTTGATTGCATGAGGGAGCTCTAAGATGAGTGTAAGATGGGAACTATTGCTTTTTTATCAATCGTTAACTTAAAATAGGATAGTGTCAGCCCATGGACAGTCTGCTTCAAGAGCAAAGAACTGATAAAAATCTTGGAACAATCAAGATGATAGAGAGAACCCAGGGGAGTGGAATTCATTCTTGTATTGCTGCCACTTCATTGTACAGGAATGGATTGAATGGTTCCCACAGAATATTCCCAGTGCAGGCAGTCTTTTCAGATTTTCACCCTGCCTACAGAGGAGTCTAGTATTTGGGCGATTGCTCTATGGTAGACAGGGGGACAAGGATTCTCCAGCTGTGATGATGGCCAGGGTGCCATAGCAACACCACAATCAAAGATGCACAAACCATTCTCTCAATCCCCATGCCAGGCTCTGCGCCAACATAATAATCAATTTGGTTTACTTGTAATTTTTATCCCTGCATATGCTTAGGATTAAGACACCTCTTGCTGGAACAACCATATAAGCCTCTGGAAAGGAAGTTGTGTAAATACATTTATCTGAGTGATCAAACACTTTAGCCACCTCTTCTAGGCTCCAAAAAGAAAAATACAGGGTTTTTTTGCTTATTTGTGGAGGAAACCTTTCAGGGTGTGTTTTCTCTCCCTCTCTCACACACTAATATTCAAATTATAATAGTTTTTATTCTGGTTATTTTTTCTTTTCTTTTTAGCATTATAAATCTGGGTCTTGTCAAGACTGGAAGAAAACTGAAAAACTATTGCAGTGTCACAGAAACAGGAACCAAAAGAGCAAGTTAAGAAAATGAGAAAGGGAGAGATTTTTAGTTAGACTGTCCAAAACTTTAAGAGTGTCTGGTGGTAGACCAAAGGTGCTCAACACCCAGCCTGCATGTCAGATGCAGCCCCTGGTGCCATATAAACTGGCCTACAGGGCTCCCCATGGATTCTGTGGGGAGCTCTCTGGGCCATGAACCTGCACACTAGATCAGGCATGCAAAGCAGTGAGTCAGTGCAGGGTCCCTGCAGCCCAATCCCACCTGGACAGGGGTGCTGCAAAGCCCCATAGCCCTTCTGCTTGGCCCTTATGTGCTGGGATTGGGTCCCAGGGATATGTCACCACCCCAACCCTCCACCTGGCTGGGATCAGGCTCTAGCTAGGTAGAGGTGGCATGGGGCCTGATTTAGCCTGTAGACTAGTCCTGTGCCATTCATCTGGCCCATGGGGCCAAAACTATGAGCACCATTGGTGTAGGCTAATATCCAGCCCTTCAGTGACAGTATTAGAACTTACATTACTCTACGTTTGAGAGGTTTCTAACTGGCGCTCAACAAAACTGCTTTGAAAAGTATACCCTGTACAGCATCCTGTAAGTGGTGTCTTGTGATGTGTTATAGTATCGGAGTAGTTTAAAATCATACATTTTTAATCATATTTTAACAAGCAAGAAACGTTGATTTAAAACATATTTTACTCTTACTGGGCACACCTACACTAGATGGTAGGTGTGCCCAGTTGTCCTTAATCCTTCCCGGATTAAGGACAACAAGAAGTCCTTTTTTAAATACATAGGGAGTAGAAAGAAGGCCCCAGGAAATGTGGGGCCCTTGCAGGACAAGACGGGGAACCTGGTTGTCACACCAGACGACAAAGCCAACATATTTAATAACTTCTTTGCCTCTGTCTTCCTCAGTAAGGACCAGAACTGCCACCTCCCTGCTGGGCCCCCTT
>NW_017729025.1:92205681-92218117 GCF_001723915.1 Gavialis gangeticus | reverse complement strand
GTCAGGGCGGCTAGGGTCTGGAACCAGCTTCCAAGGGAGGTGGTGCAGGCTCCCACCCTGGGGGTTTTTAAGATGAGGTTGGATGACCACCTTACTGGGGTCATTTGACCCCAGTACTGTTTCCTGCCATGGCAGGGGGTTGGACTAGATGATCTGCTCAGGTCCCTTCTGACCCTAGAAACTATGAAACTAAGATGCTTCAAGCACAGTAGACTAATTCTATTGTGTATTAGCATAGAGAGTAAAACCTGTGCTAATGAGCAGTAGAATTAGTCTACTGTGTACTAGCATCACCTAAAACATGCACCTGTGCATTTAGTTTAGTACCTGTTATTACAGGTACTAAACTAAACGTGCAGTAACCACTGTGCATTAATACACATGTAGACGTATCCACTGTGCACATAATTTAGTTACCTTTTTGAGGAAAACTTAAAAGGATGATATTATCCCAATCTAAGAATTATTCCCCCCCCACCCAGGAGAACAAGCTAAATATGCATATACTTAGTCTTTAATGTTTTTTTTCTCTCAATTGGGTTAGGAAATGGCAAGTAATTATCTTATGAAGGAAAGGATTATTTTTACTTGTAACTTTTGTGTTGAGATGGAAATTGAATTTTTAATATTAAAGTAATTACACATTTATTAAAACTACCTCAAAATGCATTGGACACAAGAAAAACCTTGTCAAAACATGTTTTACATTTTAAAACTAACGGTGGTAAACAGGAACCATTAGCTGCAGCTAGTGAACTGAACTGGTTGTCTCTTGTCACCAAGTCCTTTACTGTTTTGAAGTAGCTTTAATCCTCACATCTAGTTTTTATTTATATACAGAAAGGGAAAACAAGTTTCCTGCTTTAACTTTGAGAAAAGCAATCACAGAATTTATATTTGTTAAACAAACTGAAAAGAAAATGTTCTGTACATACATACCTGCAGAAGGAACCACTGCCATAAAAAGAAAAAATAAAACCCAACAACACTAGTTAAGCACCTCAGCAAACTTTACTTAGCCAGCAACTTAAAGGATCGGATATCCTTTAAAGTTTAGGTGCCAAATGTACCGTTTGAGGCTATGACAACCAATATTAAAAGGCCAAAGAGGTTTATTTAAAAAAAAAAAAAGTTTAAGTCTGATTTTAAAATCAGCACTTTCACCAGCCTACCTACTCCCAAAGGAAAATTTTGGAATCCTTAAATGCAAAGCCATGCCACCTGTGAAGTGTAAAATTAAACATTTGCATCAGGTGTGGGCATAAAACCTGGGTAGCTTGGAGCCTCAAGCACACTTGAGAATCACCTTGATTTTCCCCCTTTGTGTTGCTGTGCTTCAGAAGTTGTTTTTGTAGCATAAAGCAATATGCTATCCAATAGAAGGACTGTTACAGTTCAGTCCATGTACTCTTTCCAATATCTGTTCTGTGAGTAGGGACTTACATTATTTATTTTGTAAAGGGCTGCTGTGTTGATACAGGAAATTCACTACTAACACAAGATTTAACTAAAGAATATTTATTTCATATTCTACTAAGACTCTTTCTCGAGGATGTAACCAATAATGTTGGAAACGCCAGAGAAGGGCACATACAGTCAATGTGTGAAGCAGGTATCAACAGCCCTAGAGGTTTAAACAAAGTAGAATCATTAGCTAACCAGAGAGTAACTAAGTGAAATCTCTGCTAAAGGTGTCACACTTCTTTCTTCATTTACACTGAGAAAAGGTCTCAAACTGAAGAAAACCCTTGAATCTCTAATGATGTATTCAGTCTTGGCTAGAGTTTTAACAAGATGGCAACAGGATGACTATAATACAAAACTCCCATTACTACGCTGTACACACCTGTTGTCCAAACCCCCCACCCCAAACCCTGCAACAAAGGCACCCCATTATTTGCTGGCTTGTTGGGCCTGCCTGCGGAGAAGGACGTAGATCTTCTCCTTTATCCAGTCTTTATTGTAGGGTTGATATGTCTGAGTGTCAGCACGGTACCTAGGGAGAAGAAAAAAAGTGAATCCAATATCAGTTTGACCTTCTATATTATAATTCATCAGAGGAGAATCGTTGGCCTTAACAAGTCTGCAAGACTGTCTATAAAATCAGGCATTATTTTTACTGAGGTAACCAAAGCCAGATTATGGTATTCTGGCACTGGGAGCAGAGTATATCCCTTAATAATCAAAGCAACACTAGGTCAAGGCACTCAGCGCATTAGCAAGAATCTAGAATAGAAGCCAAGTGTTCCAAAAGCTTAAGTCCCATTCTCTCTTACATTTAAAATGAAACTACTCTCTCCCTACCCACAGTAATGGAAAGTGAACAAACACAGCATTTAGAAAAGGTCTGAATGCTCACAAAAATTAATAATCGTAATCAGGTTCTTTTTAACTTAAAAAAATCATGATGTCTTACTCTTGTTTGAAGTTAAGTCTTTGTGGGCCAAGCACTAATTTTTAAAATATGTTAAGCGAGTATTTTTAATTTAAGTTTACAGATATATTCTATTCTGTGCTTTAAAAAAACAAGTATTTTTTACAAAGGGTTCTTCCATCCACTTCTGAAATGTATGGTCTTTGTTTTCTTTGACTTTCCTTAACAAGGAATCAGAGCCAAAATATGGAAGCAGCTTCAGTAAGGATAGACAGCAAATAAGTCTGAAGTCAAGTTCCAAAAATAAGCACTCAACAAAAAATAAAATGGACTACAAACTGAGACCCCCCTCCCATGTCTCCCTCCCCTACCCAAATTCATGCTCTCTTTATTAATCTGATCTTAAAAATATTTCTCTAGGCTCACTTACTGTATAAAGTAACCAAGAAATTGTCACTTGCCAGAAGGCTCTTGACAGAAACACAACCAAATATTTAGACACTGCCTCTAGTTCTCTTGCCATTTTTATTTCTAGCAAAAGCAAGTCAGTAAGATGATATGCCAAGTTAGCCAACTGTGAACAGATGGTCCTAAAATTTGTCCCCTTTATAAAAAGCTTTAATCCTTAAAGTTGAAACACATAGTGCCTGCTATAGACACCCCAAAAGAATGAAGAGAATATCTCTGTGTGTTCATTCCAACCGATGTGACAAAAGCCAGTGATTCTTAGCGCTAAATCTTAAATAACACTAATTGAGCTTAAAAAAGTAAGCTAACTCAAAATCCAAAGCATTTTAGGGGTTTTTCAGAACAAGCAGAAGACAATCTGCTTAAAAAAAAGAAGCTTATTTAAAACCTAGCAAGTGTTTCAGTATTATCTATGTAATTGAAATAAAGAAGATACGTTCAAGACAGGGCTGGGCTTTTATCAATTCTCAGAGTACAAAGAATTAATCTCTGGGAGTTAGTAATTAAGCTACGATGCAAAACCAGATATAAGGCAGCCTAGGGAGCTGCACAGCTATAAAACATGGACAGCACATTACACACTTTGTGTGCCATCTGGTGGGGAAACTACAAGCTATAACAGAACTTAGCTCAGAAATACACTTTGGCTGTATGGGGTCTAAGCTCCTGATTAAACAACACTACACTGTAAAGGAGAACAGTGACTTCCACTTAAAAAGTGATATTATCCACAATCTGTCAGAGGGGAAAATAAAACATGGCATGGCTTGTTAACTTTGCTTCAGCCCAATGCTGATTTATGTCTGGGGTTAAGTAGGGGGGAGGGAGAGACAGACAGACAGCACACCTGAGGACATGATAAATTTATAGAAACTATAATACCAAGTTATACCTTCATGAGTACTTTAGAATTCCATGTATTACTCAATCTAAAGAGATAAGGAAACCAAAGTAGGTAGATGCTGTTGGTTTCCTGTTTGATCTCTCTTCTGATATTAGTAGGCAGCCCTAGTCAGTCCTCACTGTATGAAAAAGTCAGTCACTTTTTATAACAGCTTTTGTGTTGCTAGACCAGTTTGTATAGAAAAGCTGCAGATTTCAACACACATTACACCCTGTAGTTTCCTGTGGATAGCATAGCAGGAGTCCACTATTTTGACAGTTGTTGCACATAACTTCTAGTGTTTATTTAAAAAAAAATGTGCTGACATCCATCTCTGCTGATGCAACAAAAAAAAGTTACAAGTTTCATTTAGCTGTATATTTGACAAGACAAAACCATTACCTGTATATTTATGTCAAGACCATTAGGACTTGTTAAGTGATAGGAATAACAATGTTCTCATATAGATGAGTAAGGGAAACTAGTTTCTTTTAACCCCGTATTCAGGACCAGGAAGCCCTTACATAGTATACAGTATCATTTTTGGCTGCCCTCATCCTTAACGCATGAAAATACTAGAGATGACAGGTGAGATTTTCAAAAACACCCAACCAATTTAGGACAACTTCCAAGGAAAAACTTCAGTATCTTAAACCCTAGCCTATTCTGTAATGCTTCATCTTGATCAAAGAAACAGCTGTAACAAGCTCAACTTAAAAAAAAAAAGATCAGGTGCAACCTGTAGGTTCCTGCTGTGTTGCCAATAATATTCCTCAGTTCAGTAAAATATACCAGTGCTGTGGATTCCTGAAAATCAAATTATGCTGAATAAGCTTTTTAAATACTTCAGAACTCCAGCACAGACACGGCTTTCTTGCAATTTTTCATTTAAGTAGCTCGTGGATTGATCCTAACTAGTTTTAAGTGAATCTGCAAATAATATTTAACCATTTGAGTGTAAGGACTTGAACTGTTAAACCCTTTGTGTTTAAAAATCTTAAGGGATGTTGACACTAAGTTGCATGTGTTTCCTTTTTTCAGACAAATGCTTTGTTCCAATGTAATCCATCCTAGAAACTTAGTTTTAGGCTGCCCTGCTAGCAGTCACTGAAAGGCTCAACAGAATGACATCAGCGACTTTACATGGAAGCTTTACACATTTTTGACCAACATCAGACGGCACTAAGAACAGAAGAGGCAATCAAAAGCAATAGGAAGAAAAATATTGGAAACGTACATTTTGTAAACAAACTTGCAATTAATTTCTTGTTACTTTTCAGTCTCCTGCTTTTCCAATACTGGGAGAAAAACAATATCACTACTGCCAAAGCAAAATAGGTGTTTGAAGAACTACCTTCCATATAAAAAGGACTGTACTTACACAAGACAGCTGAGGTCTGCCAGATCATCAATGAAGTCAAACAATTGGCTGATGTCATATGTAATAGATGGGCTGTTGGGATTCATTCTCTTCAGATGCTCTTCATACATTTTACAGACCCCTAAAGAGATGTGAAAATCCTCAGCATCACAGATAAAGATATTAATAGATCTTTAGCTTGCCACAAAAATCTTTCATGTATTGAAGTTACAAGCAGTAATGAAGTAGAGGGGCAGACTTGGAACAAAAATGTGCAGCTGCAATAGAATGAGATGTCACTGTTTATTCGGAGGCAGCGTGCTTCAGTATTAGCGCTTGTTCTATCTATGCGTACAATAAACAGGTATAATAAATGAGTCATCTCATTTTTACATATTATTTAGGCATCATACCTCAAGGAAGCACTGGTTGAGAACTAACTTATGATCTAGACTGAAAAGCCTAATTCTGTAAAACTATAAAGTAGATCTGTAAATTCTAATCACTAACTAGTTTTTAAAAAAAGCCAAAAACCAAAAAAAATAAACTTGGCTCTAAAGCAGCAATTAGTTGACAAAGCCCAGGCAGAGTTGTACACATGTTAAAGTATCAGGCAGTATATGCTGTCACATGGAGCTATTGATTTCTGAGCAGAGAAGTCACTCTTTGCCAAATGTAAAGAGATCAGATACAAAAAAAGAGCTGAAAATGTGGTGATCCCACCTTGTAAAACAATGAACTATTAATTTCAAAGTAATTTTAGAGTGCCTTTAAGCAACAAAGAAAACTTGGAAAAAAGAGCTTTACTGTTTCTCTTTTGGGGTAAAGAATTGCCGTATCAGGAAAGACTTATGAACATTATGAATGTATATGATGCGACACTCGCTGAAAAGTTAACTTAGTTGGCTACAGCTTAGGAGATTGTAAATAATAGCCAGGGATCCTGGTTTTCCCCGATTTAAAAAAAAAAAATCACAAGTTCTCTGATAAAACCTCCCAAATCCTTAATTAAAGTTAGACTCCCTACAACAACTCCCCAGCTCTACTAGTGCCCCTCACACACCCCACAGCCCCCTGGCCCTGCTTGTGACCCTTGCCCCTCACCCCCTACCCTGCCAGAGGGGGCCCCCAGCTGCCAGTGCTATGGAGCCAGGGACCCAGGTCTGCAGCCTCCTGCCTGTCAGAAGGCAGCTGCTGCAGGAGGAGGACAAAGCTGGCTCCCCTCTGCTGCAGGCTTGGGCAGGGCCGGCTCCCGGGGGCAGTGCACACTCCCAGGGGGCAGGGGAAACCTGCACTCACCAGATCTGTGTGGAAAGAGGCAGAGGCAGGGTGGGTTCATGCTGCAAACTCATGTTCCCTGCCTTGCTGCCCTCCCTTGGGGCCTCTCTGCAGCACAGTGTACACGGCGCAGCAGGGCACAGTGGGAAAAGCTGCTTGCCCCTGTGGTGCTTTGCGCTGCCCTGGAGACACTTCCCTTACACGTGCAGGCAGCAGTATGGGGTTGTGCTCCTCACTGTTGCCCCCGTGTGCAGGGGCAGACTGGGGCCAGAGCTGGAGCAGCAGGGAGAGAGGTGGAGCAGGGCTGGACCCAGGGGGTGGGGGAAAGGAGGCCAGACAGAGGGGGGGGAAGTGGGGGACATGGGCAATTTGACCCCCCCCCCCCCAGTTGAACACAATGTTTTATCAATATATTTACAAATTTAAAGCAATTTGGAAGCCTACCAGTGCCTCAATCATTATAATAAAATAAATTCTAAATACCTATATATTTCAGCATTTGATTTTGGTTTTGTTATCATACAAAAATCAGGGCTTCTCCTGACCTCTTTGCTCCCCAGGACATGGGTCTACCTGCAGCTGTCCCCCTTACTGATTTGTGGATCTGAGCAGCCCTGCTATGCCAGTGCCCCTCACTCCCAAGCCATAGTCCTGTACCTGCCAGTGACCTTCACTCCCAAACCACAGACCCTGACTCCCAGGCCCCTGTCCCGAAGTATGTGGAGCAGGGGAGGTGCCTGACCATAGGCGATGACGCATCAGGGGAGGAAGGGGCCCACAGAGGGACATGTGACCCTCCCTTCTTCCTCCCCCCAGACTTTTGTGCCCAGTGGGCACCGAGCTGCAGCCCAGGCAGACTGGTACAGGTAGGACCTGGCATGGCAACAAGTCTCGCCACCCCACTGCACTCCCAATCACTGCCAGGAGCAATGGACTGGGAGGGGAGGTGAATAGGACAGACATACTGCCTTCATTCCTTTCACTGCCAGCTGCTCACACTGCCATGGCCCAGCCACCGCTGCTCCCCTCAGGCCCCCCATGCTGCCCTTCTCCCCACTCCCTCAGGTACAGCCACAGCCTGAGTGGAACAGCAGCTGGGCCATGACAGTAATGTAGAGCCGTAGCCAGGCACACAAGCAGCTGTTAGCAGGAGGAGGTGAGGGCAGCAGAGTGCGTGCACCCCCCCCGCCAACCCCCCAGTTACTCCTTGCACTGCTGATGGTGCAGCTGGCACGTTGATCCTGGCAGTGGCAGCAGCAGCAAGTCTTGCCATCCTGCTCTACCCTCCCCATGCTGGGTCCTGCCTGCTGGGCTGCGGAATTGGCTCCTGCCTGTACTGTTCCAACCAGGCTGCAGCCCTGTGTCCACTGTGGGTGCACAAATCTTGGGGGGGGGAGGGGGGGGGTAGTCATGTGCCCCTTTCCTATAATCCATCCCCCCATAGATTTACCAGTGGGGAGCTGTGGGAGCTGCTCCCCACTATGCTGCCTGGCTGCCACATGCATGTGCGTGCACGTGCATGGCACTCCCTGTGACTGCCTCCCTCCTGTCCAGCCCTCCCCACCAGCCAGCTAGAACTCTGCAGTCTGCAAGTGGAAACCCACAGTTTCCTGTGTTTTACTCTTTTAAAGGATAAAATCCGTGTTTTTCTACAGCAAACGTGGATCCCTGGTGATCAGGATGTTCAGCACTTCTCAAAGGCCAGCAATACATTCACATCAATTCATATCCATTTATAAGAAATAATATTTCCTTCCCCTTATCACAGCTGCAAACTTTTGCGGTATGAGTGTGTAAGTTGAACTAGGTTCTTTCTGGATCATTCGTTACATAAACAAGGGAGCTGCAGCTGAGCCTTATTTAGTTCCCGATATAAAGGGAAAAAATATCTACATTATGGTTTTCAGCAGTATTTACTTTGCAGGGCTAACAGAAAAAAGTAGTTCTTTACAAAATTAGGCCCTGATCCTGCACTGAAATGTTGTTCTACCCTAGCACGGCACTCCTCTCATTGCACGACTTGGGAATATAATGAAATCAAAATAGGACCCTGACTAAACAGAAGCAGCAAATGTAATTTGGAGCCATTCTGAAATAAACGTTGCTTGAACTGAATGTGATCCTTGTAATGAACTTTCCATTTTTGTAATGCTATTTCTATATGTTTTTTGCATTAAAAATGCATTTTTGCTCATTCTTTCAGTTAGTGAGTTTAGAAAACACATGGAAACAACTTTCCTTAACAAGAAAGGAGATCAACTTTATCGCAGAAGTAATGACACCTACCTTCCATGCACTCATTCACCGATTCATAATCAGCATATGTTCTGCCTTCTGGCCTCTTGGTAGGCTGAACAAGTAGAATTGTGTGAGACTGCACAAAAACAAGAAAACATTGACTCAGAATTTTCAAAAAATCAATAAATACTTGAGCAAATCACAAAAAGACTGAACTGAAGTTTCAGTTGACCATTCACACATAACAGAAGAAAACCAAAAAATCCTATTTCTGTGTTTCTTGTTGTTACTACTACACGTGTTATTATCCAAAGAATAATTATGGCTTGGGCTTAAAACAGCCTTGCATTTCTTTCTGAAAAATGCCAGAAAACCATTACAATACTGAAAACACATGCCACATTGTAGCAAAGAATTAGAAATTGGAAAGCAAAAAGATCTGCCAAGTGGCACCACTGTATGTCATGTACCTCCTGCTAACCAGCAACTAGCTACCTGGCTGGGGTCTTATGACCCCTACCACCCCCAGTGCTCCTTCCTGCCCATGGCAGGGGGTCAGACTACATGATCTGTCTAGGTCCCTTCCCACTCATTGATTCTATGATTCTATTTCCAATCTCGGTTGCATTAATTGACAAATTTATAGTCAATCACATGCATTGCTCCCAGAAAGCAATTTTGTTTTCCTTGCACACTTAAAAAACCCAGTGTGTTCAAGAAACAGTAAGCAAGGATCACACTTCTTCTTTGTAAATGAGAGAACTAAAGAAAATTAAAGCATATAAAAACCATGCCATCTGTGTTTTATTCAGTTCACTTATTTCCAATATAAATGTTAGCAAGTAGGGATTTTATTTTAATAGGCAAGAGGGTAGAAAAAATGGAGGGAAATCAAACTTCAGTTTACCAATATTACCCAGGTCACAAAGTGAAAATTTAACACGTAAAATATGAGAGATTATTTACAATCTTTATAATCTGAATTATACATGACTGCAAAGCTCCACAACTGTGATCTACACTGTTATTTAAGACAATTGTTCATAAATTAACTAAAAAATGGATGACTTTAGTACTAGAAATTAAGTACTCCAAACACAAGCTTACAAGAATACTGCTTAATGAAAATATGTCTACCTAGACAAAGAGGATTGCTGGCATAGAGAACTGCACTGTGTATGATGGATTAAGTTACAAAAAATAGTTATTGTAAAAATTCCCAGAGAAACTGCATACTTTTAACCAACTGTATGTAACATACGTGCTGTGTGTAGTTTGCATTATTTCTATACTATTTATTTTCTCTACAAAGATAACAAGACTACTTCAAAAAAGTAAAAATATACCATGATGTGGCTTTATGTGACTGATTACAGATAGCTGAAAGTTACAGATGGCTGAAAGTTTGCAAGTGCACAGGAAATAACACTGCTTCCAATGGTGATAATTGAATTCAACACTAAAGAAGCCAGGTGAGTAGACTGCAATACTGCACACAAAATTACTGCTAACAAATATAAAGTAATGAACAGTGGAAAGATGTGAACTTCTAATACACATTATTGCAAAAAGGAAAGAGACACAACCTCCTTTTGGACAGCTCAATCAAAACCTTATCTCAGTATCTGTGTTACTAAAAAAAAGTGTTACTAGATTTTATTACAAAAAGGAGGGGGGGATTGGAAAAGTGTTGTACCGTCATTTTATAGCAATTAGTAATATTCCATACCTGGAATAGTACTTTCAGTTCTGCATATCCTGGCTCAAAAAAAAAAAAAAAAAAAAAGGATACAGCATAGAGGGGATTTTGAGGGGAAAAAAACAACCTTACCTCTCTAAAGGACTTTATCTCTCTGCTCCCATTTATACAGCAAACATTTGTCTTAACCCCTAAATCCTACAGCATCACAAAGGGAACTCGTTATACCAGAAAACCTTTTCAGTCACTGCTGTGTAGGTTACACTCCCATTTTTAACTGTAGCATTCCTTATTCCTGGATATAACTATGCATTCAGCTGTACTGAAGAGCATTATGTTCAAACACTCTAGATTACTCTGTATGAGTACAATGTCCCCCTTAATATCATTCTGCCAATCTCCGTTTTTAATTTTTGTTTTTAAGCAGTGGTTATTTACATCTACAACAATTATGAAAATGTTAAATGCTGTGGCCTATTACCAAGCCTTACAGAACCCCAGTTAGAGTGGGAGTGTCTCTATTATGATTCTCAAACAGTTATTTGGATTTTTGAATACACGTAATTTGCGTTTTGATAACAGATGCTGCTATTTTTACATGAGATTACTATGCAGTACTAAGTATATAAGAACTAATTATTTTTGTCAAACAAACATGTAATATTAAACAATGAAGTTGAATCTGATAAGACCTATTTTCCCTAAAGCCATGCTGAGTGACATTAGTTAACAAAGATTAAAGACTAGTTGTTTAATTTTATCCTGCATTTATCATTTTATTCATCACTGGTGTCAGATTATGATGCCATATAATGACCTGGGTTATCCCACTTGCCCATTTTAAATAAATACTACTTTAAGTCTTCTTCTCACGTGTCATTTCCCCACTATTCCAAGCTTAGGGACATCTGTAGGCCAGAGATGGCCTTGGCCAACTCTTTTAGTACCTCAGGGGGTGTCCAGATGAGCACACGTGTGGTTTGTGGTGCCTCAAACAGGTTTGAGTGCATGTGCAACTCTTTGCCACGCTGCAAATTTGATACTGGGAATTCTCAGTATTAAAACAAACAAACAAAAAAAAAACACTGCAAAAAAAAGTGGCACAACTGGAAGCTGGGTCCTCCAGGGAGATGCTCTGGCTACCAGGCAATGTCTCAACTGCTTTAGGTGTCCCCTGGCTCCTCTCCAGCACACCAGGAGCTGGGAGGAGTGGGGAAACAGCCATTTCCCTGAAGCGGGGCATTTTGCCCCACACCAAACCCCATGAGCTGGGGCATGCATAGCCACTAAAAGCAGTGGCACAAATATGTGCTATTTTTGCTGCAGCGAACTCACACATGAAGATGTGCCCCCTGGGTGCAAGTTATTTTGACCTTTTTAAATGCTTATTCTAAGAGATGTTATCTAACCCATCATTCCGTGTTGTATTAGCAGCACTGTCACTTGCATGTCAAAGGAAGGGATTCTTCCATTCAGGACTGGCAAGGGCTTACCTGGTGTACTGGGTCCAGCTTTAGGTCCCATGCTCCAAAAAAGATACAGACAGATTGGACAAAGTCCAGAAGTGGCAAAAATGATTTGTGGCCTGGGAAACAAGACTTATGAGACTGCAAGAACTGGGGACATTTAGTCTGGAGAAGAGAAGATTGAGGGGGATTTGATAACAGCCTTCACCTACCTGAAGGATGATTAAAGAGAAGATGGAGAAACTATTATCTGCGGCTGTAGGGGTCAGGACTAGGAACAACAGCCCTGAACTGCATGCAGTGAAGGAAATTTAGGTTGGAAAAAAGGAGGAACTTTCTGACTATTAGAGTGGTCAAACATCAAAACAGGTACTGAGAGCTGTGAAATCTCCATCCCTGGAAATTCTCGAATGTTGGACAGAGACTTGGCTGGGATGATTTAGTCAGGGAAGATCCTGTCTTGAACACAGGGGCTGGACTAGACTGGAAAGTATTTTTTCACACTACTGAAATATTTATATATTTTCATAAATGTATACCATCCTGCTTTTTGTAAAATGCAGAACAGAAATATTTACCAAAAACTTCTCTCCTGCACCATTAACAATTTACTGCCTACATGAAGCATTATGTCCATACTATTGCTAGATATTCCTATTTTGTTCCTAAA
>NW_017729025.1:92187699-92200681 GCF_001723915.1 Gavialis gangeticus | reverse complement strand
ACTTCTCTCCTGCACCATTAACAATTTACTGCCTACATGAAGCATTATGTCTATACTATTGCTAGATATTCCTGTTTTGTTCCTAAAATATTTAGCTTTTCTCTGTCATTTTGGTGTACCAGCCAGAGATCATCTGTCTGATTTTGCTCCCCCACCACATCTATCTTCCCACATCCATTTTCTGTATTGCTATTTCTTCTTTTGCATTTGTTGTGTGTTGGGATTTAAGATTCTAATTTCTGCTTTTGAATCGCCACTGAAGTAAGGTGGGTTTTGAGCTTCTTGATAGTGGAACTGGTGGCTTTTAGTAATTTAATAAACTCTTTCTAAACAACTCCCAATTTTCACACACTTGATTCGTTCCAATTCATTTCAATCAATTTCCCTCAACTTTGGGAAACGAGGATTTTTCCAACACAAAAAGCAAAAAACCCCATTAAATTGAGATGCAGAATTCACTGCTATAAGATAGGGGCTAAAACTTTAGAATAAGACAAAAAAGGACAAACCTTTCTAGAAATATGAAAATCTCTATCCCTAGTTAGAGAAGACGGTATATCCACACCACCACACATCAGAAAAACTGACACGGGATGGGAAGTACTGCCCAAAATTGGGATTCTTGTACCTTTGACAACTGCAGAATGGGTATGTCTACATGAGACACTTTACTGAGCAGCAGACTAATCTGCTGTGCAATAAAGCATCACCATCTATGGGTGCATGGCAATTAGGGTATCGTAGACTAATTGACTGCAGTACCCAATAGTCCAGTCAGATACAAGTGGTATCCAGCAGCACAGTAAATTAGTGCACTTATATGCACATGCAGACAGTGATTTTGGGATTAGTTTACTCTGGCTCAAACTGAGCCACAGTAAATACAGTTACATCAATTGCGTGTAGAAGCACCCAGTGGCTACACAATTGTTCTGAACTACTGTGACAGTTCCTACATTTAAAGGAAGTTGACAAACATTTATTTGGGCATGCATCTGCAAAAGCACCTGGGACAGTGCAGACAGCTGGATCAGTCAGGCTCCATATCCTGGCAGAACGGTTTCTACTAGCTGCAACCCACCTACGCTACTGCCACCAGTGAACAAGCAGGGGTTACCTAGCAGACCTTTTAGTGGATTTTTGAGTTCCTCCTATTGCACCGCAAAGAGCAGCATGTCTCTTATAGAAAAGCTTCACCATTTTTTTTTTTAAAGCCAAGTGCTGCTCCGAAGGGGCGCTCGGGGCCCGGAGGCTGGCGGCGGCAGCAGCCGCGCTCCCGAGTGTCAGGCGGGCCGGGCCCGGGGAAAGGGCCTGGGGAGGGAAATACGACAACAGCACCAAGCCGGAACGAGCAGAGGGACGTGGCCAGCTTGCAGCAGCAGCTGAGACTCGAGCGGGGCCGGGCCTGACCCCCAGGGGCGGCCGCGGATGCCGGGACCCGCCTTTCTGTCCGGGAGAAACTCTCCCGGCCGCACGTGAGCCGCGGGGCCCGATTTCGCCCCTCCCCCCCACGTGCGCCCTTCCCCCCACGCGGGAAGCGGGAAACAGCGCGTGCAGCCCGGCACTGTCCCCTACCCTCCAATCGCCCCACGCCCCCTTCCCCGGCCACTCCGCCTCCCGCTTCGCGGCCGAAGCCCTGGCAGCGCCCCCGCTTCTGCCCCTTCCCCCTCACCATGGCGACTCGCTCTCCACAGCCCCCGGCGCGAACCAGCAGCTCCCAACCGTCCCCCACAATCCCCCGCGCCAACCGGAAACGCTTCAGCAACCGCCAAACGGCTTCCCTCCCACCCCGTTCTCATTGCAGCCCGCTTTCACCATAGAGACAGTACCTCCCACAGAGCCAGAACGCCGTCCAGACACCTCGCGAGAATTGGCGGGCAGCCGCCGCTGCGTATGCCGGGAAGGCTTCCGGGGTGGAGACTCGGGCTGCCATATTCGCTAAGGGCAGTATTTCCCTCCCTCGCTCCTCGTGAGGTCTGCCATCTTGGCGGCGGGTGACCCGGAAGCGGATCCGGCGGAGGGGGCAAGCGTCAGGCTAGAAGCTGCCACTTGGCCTCGGCGGGGCCAAGATGGAGCCCGGAGCCTGAGGGCTGAGGTCGGGCCCCGCGGGCAGGGGCGGGGTCCGAGAGCGGCCCCGGCGCGGCTGGCAGCGCTGGAAGCGCCGCGGGGGAACCTGAGCGCGGGGCCCGCCGCCATGGATGACTTCGTGTCCATCAGCCTGCTGTCGCTGGCCATGCTGGTAGGCTGCTACGTGGCCGGCATCATCCCTCTGGCCGTCAACTTCTCGGAGGTGAGGGCGTCCCGCGTGTCCAGGCGCCATGGCCTTGCCGGGGGCTGCCGGCGGCCCCTGCACCTGCGGGCCTTGGGCTGAGCTGGGAGTGCCTGGTTTAATCCCTGGCTGAGGCGGGGGCACCAGGACTGTACCCGGCTCTGCCCCCCGCGCCTCAGAAAACAGGCTGTCGAAGAAGTGGTGGAGAAGGGCAGCGCAGATAATTAGCGGTGTGGAGGGCCAACCGTCTGAGGACAGGCTGAAGAGGTATCAGTGAGGTGCTGGGTCAGTGTTATGTCAGGTCTTGAGAAATAAACTTTTAAATGCCTGGTTTTCCTTGCTGAAACTGATAACAATGGAGCAAGTGGGTGTTAACTAATTTTGCAGAGGAGAACGCTGACTTCCCTTGGGTACCTTAAAAGGTAACTGATGTCTATTTATTTTTGTCATTTCTCAGTCAAGCTTGAGGGTGCTGTTTTGGTTAATGTAATTAAGCACAACAAAGTGGCATATTTACAAATGGGGAGATCACAAGGGTTAAGAGTTAAACCTATGGCTCTTAATGTGGGAGAAAGTAGCACCCCTCGAATTGAGCTTGTTTTACTAATCTGTAATGTCAACTCAGTTTTATAACATAGTGGAGTCTTTTTGTTTTACACTTTTTAAAATGAGAACACTTAATTTCTTAACCCCCTTTACACCCTCATTCGTTACTCGAATATTTATTATGTGTAGTTAGTGACGTGTTAATATGGTAAACTAAATGGTCTGAATTTCCTGATTCACTTCTATGTTTGAACACTTACTGGAAGTTACAGCTTGACTTTTTTTTTTTTTTTCTTGAAAGATGCTAATCACCCATGCTTTCTGTTACTTAAAGCATAAGCTCAAGTTTTTTGGAAATACTACTTTTATATATTGTGCCCCATACTGGCAATGTGTAGCCCTAAGTGTTAGAGCTTTAATGCAGTTGACTAAGGCTTTCTGAATATATGCACCGTTATGAACTGGAATGATGTTTTTGGACTTCAGATTTTTAAGAAATGGATTGCAGTAATGTTTTTAGTCTCCCTTGGTGTATTAAAAAGCCAGCAGGAACGGAGCTGCTTTGTAAGAGTTTAAACTAGAAAGTAAAAGCCCTTGTTGCTTATAACTTGCATCAGATGCCAGGGAAGAAGGGTGCTATTGATTTAATTTCTTATAGTAAGGAATTTTACTCCCAGAATACATTATTTATGCTTTATTTCATGCTAATGTACCTTTCAAATTAGACTTCAGTACTCTTAAAAGGAAGGAACTGTTAGGACAGATTTCAGGCAGTGAAAAATAAGCCTATAAAACTAAGCCTGCTTACCCCAAGGGTTTAATTTGTTACTGTACCTAGCAGAGTTGCTCCACTTGTTTTCAGTTGCATGTTTCTCTCGTTTTCAGATATATATGAAAACAAGTGGAGCAACTTCATTAAGTACACTACATTTCATCTTGGGTCTCAACTGCAGTGCTCTGTTATCTTAGTCTCTTTCCAAAGACTTGAATCTTGTAAATGAGTTCAAACCACTACAAGGTGACTTATCTTATTCTGTTTTTTTGGCCCTAGTTTATCAAATACACGTTAATCCAAAAGGACTGGTCACCTGCTTAAAGTTACTCATATAAATGAGTCTTTGCATCATTAGTGCCTCTATTTGAATGCCATCATTGTTTTTAAGTAACAAACTGTTATCACTGATGAACTAATGATCTTTGGCGGCACTTACTAAATTGTTACCTTGTTTTTCTTCAGGGGAAAATGGGTATGCGTTTTCTTGTGAGGTTTTTTTTTAAATACTGTTTTTTTTTTATTTTTAAACATCTTGGAGGAATGTAGGTCTTTTGGGGGCTTGTTTTGTTTTTGGTTACTGCTAAGCTTTTGATTGATTTTTTTGAGCAGATTTTTTTTTAGTTTAGAATAGGGAACTTTGGTCAGGTCAGTTTTAAGTTGCATATTTATAGTCTTTCATGTCAAATCCTGGAGAAAATTGTCAAGGGATCCATCAATGCCAAACTAACAGATAGCAAGCTGCTGAATGCCAGCCAACATGGCTTTGTGATGGGTAGGTCTTGCCTCACCAACCTCATCTCCTTCTATGACCTGATAAGATGTGCCCTGGACAAGGGAGATGACATGAACGTCCTGTATCTGGACTTCAAGAAGTCCTTTAACCTAGTTTCCCATGATGTCCTCATGATTAAGCTGGGGAACTGTGGCCTTGATCATCATACAGTCCGATGGCTAGACAACTGGCTACAGGGTTGGACCAAAAGGGTGCGTCCACACAAGCGCGCACGTGCCTTTTGCCCTGCCTGAAACCCCTTTGAGGCGGGGCAACAGACACGTGCGGGAACAAAAAAATGTTCCCCCGTGGTGCAAGTTTGCTGTTCAGGGAGAAAATTAGACCCCTGGATGGGGTCTAAAAAAATCGATGTTTAAAAAAGTGGAGCAGGGCACAGTCCCTGAGGCAACTGGAGGCTGGGTCCTCGATGAAGACACTCTGGCAGCTAGAGTGTCTCTATGGTTAGCCCTCAGCCCTGGTGCTGAAACACATGGCTGGCCAGGCCACATGTTTCAGCACCAGGTTCCGGTGCCAGTGAGTAAGGTCTCCAGTGCTGGTGAGTAAGGGTCTGACAAATTCCCCTCAGAGGTGGTGCAAGCACCTACTCTGGACTCCTTCAAAAGACAGGTGGATTTATTTCTTGCTGGGGTCAGTTGATCCCAGCTGACTTCCTGTCTATGTGGGGGAGGGCTGTACCCAATGATCTCATGAGGTCCCCTCCAGCCCTTAATGTCTATGAAAATGTATGAAATCTATGAAATTGGATGGAACCTCTTTCCTAAAATAACAATATTTTACTTATTAGTATGCATACTTAATTGCTTTTAAAAGTTAAGGTAAGGCAAACTGCATTTTCAAGAGCTATGATTTATCATTGGCTTTCTGAAATAACCATTAAAGAATACTGTCCCTATACCCTTTAATGTTAAACAAATGCTGTAAGATGCATTTGGAAAATTGAGAAAGTGTTTGTATCTTGTGAGCTGCCTAGACATTGGAAATTAAACCTGTCATTAATTTGTCTGTTTTGTTTTTGGTGCGGTGGGCTGGATGAGTGCTGCAAGGCCCCTCACCACCACCTCTAAGGCCCCCACCAGATTGGGGCCCTATGCTGTCTCTGCTTGGGCCAGTGCTACAGGATCTGGTCCTTAGCAACCTGTAGCCAGCCCCTGTGTGGCTAGATTAGGCCACAACCCACTTCCACGTGCTGATCCAGTGTCGTCTGGCTCGTGGCTCACCACGGGTCTGGAAATTTGGCAGCAGAGGAGAGGCAATTGCTGCCAGTGCTTCTCACCACCACATTTTTGGACCTGTGGACTGGATGACATGGCTCCATGTGCTGGGGATTGAGTACCTCTGAACTAGACTATGTCCTGAACATGGTTTCTGACATATACTGTGGGGGAGACTGGGCTTTATGATTCTCTTGTTTTCTCTAACTCCTGGACTGTTGTATTTCACAGAACTTTAACCACAATATAATTCAAGCACTTCTGCCTATAAATGATCTTCAAATGGCTCCCATTTGTGTAGTAACTAAGTAAGGTTAACTAAACTTCATCCAGTTTTCAGAATTTTCAGCCATGCTGGTTTTACTTTAATTGTATTAAATTCTTACATTAAATTTTTTATTGGTAGTGTACCAGTTTAACTGAAGGTTTGTGTTTTAAGAATTGATTTCAGCTGAAATGGCATTAAAGGCTGTGTGGATAATCTTAGTTTGCTTATATTGATTAGAAACATGTGTAACATTTAAAAAGCAGCCTCCTTTCGAATTAAAGGTCTATGTGGGAGTTGTGCTGGTTTAGCCAAAGTACAATTTGTATAGTGAAAGTAACCTAATCATTTTGATGATGTCATATCTGTGTAGCTGTGATAATTGTTAATTTCTAAAAGTTTGCTTGTCCCATAGTATTTTTCTTAGTCTTCAACTCTAAACCGTTGCAAATGGACTGGTAACATTGTCATAAACTAGCATTGGCTTTGTCATACGTCGGATGATGATGATCAGTACTTTCTCACTTTATTTAGGGAAAGTAAAACATTGTAGTGCCTTTCTCTCTAATTCTTTAAAGTCAAATCCCTTTTTTACGCTTCATTAATATTTTTATTTAACACTGTTAGTTGACTTTTTAGCCATTAGGAGAATCGAAAGCAATTGTGGCATTCTGGATTTATGCAACTTTGGATCACTACTTTTATCGAGCTTGACAAACTATATGCTGGCACGTCTGGGAGTTCTTTTATTATCTTTAACTAATGGAGTTCCCTAGTTCAGGCTTTCATTTAAATAAATTCTTTTAATGATTTACATAAGTCTAGTTTTGAACTTACCTTGGAGATTGGATCTCTTCTATAGCATATAATATTAATTGCAAAACAGGAATGTCAGTGCTTGTTCCAATTTTAACCCTTCGTTAGGGAGGCTACTTAATGTTTTGTTAATACTTGTCAAATAAAAAGTTTTAGCTTTGGCAATATATTAGATAAGTTATGGCCAACTTGCAATTGCTCTTACATGTCATGTCCATTCATCAAGGACTCCTTGGTGGAGGGGATCCTATTCACTCAAAGTTACAGTCAGAAAACTAACTATACTAAGGACAACATGCGCAACACCTGCTACTCTGCACAAATGAGGCATTTGCTATTACTACTGTTATCACTGCAGTTTAGAACCCCAGTATTTTCCAGTGCACAATGAGCTGCATCCTGTTTTTGTTAATGTATCAAGAATCCCATAAAATAAACTGGTAGTTTTACTGTGAGTTATGAGCACAAGAAATTTAAATAAAAGCATGCTATCAGAAAATAGAGTTCACTGGAATGTACTTGGCCTGTGGATAGCAACTAAGTGGTCATAGTCCACTCTCCTGAAGGTACCTGTGAGTATATTAATTTGTAAAAAGTATTGACCCCTTATCTTCCAGGGCTTGGTAGTCCACACTTTGTGAACTCCAGTGGGAGGAAATACTGACAAAGTGCACAATGCCAGGGTACTAAGGAGATTGGGCATTTACATGTTTGGACAAGCTGGAACCTTATTCCCTGCCAAAGCCGTGGTCATAAGTGGGATATTGGTGCCTACTACCATGTTGGTGGACCCAGCGTATCATTTCCTGCCGTGCACAAAGAACAGGAGGGCTTTGTTGAGCTTTCTATCCTGGCCTAACAGCTGCAGAATATCAGTGAAGTACATATCTGGAAGTCTGAAGCAAGGCTGTGTGGACATGCGCATCTTCAAGTGTCTTTTCTACCTTGTAGTCCCAGGGTGACCAATTATTTGGGCCTGTGGGCTGCATAGGTAGTTCTGGGGAGCTGCTGCAAGCTGGTCACCCTCCCCCCACCTTTCTTGCAACAGCTTGGAGTCTGTACCAGGGTGGATAAAAATCAACAATTAAACAAATAATAAATAATTGTATTTTTTTAAGTCAGATTTTCATTTAATTGCATCTCTTATTTTTTTGTTAAGGTGCTTTGTAAAAAAAAAAAAACAAAAAACAAAAAAAACACAAAAAAACAACCTGTATAAAGATAGTAAATGGTCAAAGGTTTGTCATGAAATAGGAATTATAACCTCTAATTATCCACTATGTGAGACTATATATTCATGCAACCTTTTTAAAAAAAAGTTCTATGAATAGGTCACAACAGGCCATGGGCTATATTAGGGGTCCAGTCTTACGGGGTTCCCAGAGGTTCCTCTGTCGATTAGTAAAGACTAAAGAAAACCACTCTATCCAGTGGGACTCAGTGCTCAGTCTAGAACAGGGGTTCCCAACATTTATGTGCCCAAGGGCACATTTCTTTTTTAAAAGAAAAAGCACCAGGTGCCAATATGAGTGTTAAAGTTTAGACTCTAGATCAATCTGATCATCTCATCTATTAGGTAAAACTGCATTAGATCCACAGCTTCAAAATGCTGCTTCCCTTTACTTTGTATTCTTTCAAAGTTTTATCCATACTGCCTGTGGGCACCACGCTGGGAAACCGCTGGTCCTCTTAAGCATCTCTGTGATGCTTAGTTCTGGTTCTTAAACTGTGGATTTTTGTCTCTAGAGATAACATCTTTGTTAACAGCAGTATATGGAGATGAGAGAGAAGACCTGATTACCCACCCATAAACCCTATTGTGTGTCTGCAAGTTTGTGTACAGAGTCAAGCCTTTACCTCTCTCTCAAATTGCAAAGTTTCAAGAAGTTAAATGAATGAAGGATTGTTGGGGGTTGAGTAGATCTGGGCAAGAAGGAGTAGTCTGGAGATAAATGCAAATGCAAATAAAAGAGAAACATTTTGAGCAGAACATGCCAGAAGTCTTGAGGGATACGTTTCTGAGTTTATCCTCTCCATTAATTTGAGAACTGGTGAGGCAATAGTATGGTAGAAGGAGACACCTATCATGGCAACAGGTTTGCCAGACTGTAATAAGGAAAAGAAATCTAGAAGGTGAAGAAAGCCCCAAGCTAATAACTATGGCTGCAGTGCTCGTTTGATGTCTTCCTAATACACTGTGGCAAAAGTATCCCCCAAATATCCGTGATTAATCTAGTGAATTGAAGATCGTTTACCTCCAAATGACTTCACAAGTATCTGCTTCAGTTAACTTTGGTAAATACAATAAATGAATCGCAATTCATTTTTCTGATGTAGCTACAAAATTGATCTGAAAAAATATCAAAATAAATTTAATGCTTGAAAATGTATAGAGCATCAGTGGTCTCTGACCTTTTTAAGTAGGAGATCACCTTTTGTCATTTAAAAGCAACCCAAGATCTACTGTGTGCCAGAAGGTAAGTCTGTGGGGTGGGAAGAGGGGGGTGGCAGATTGAGGCAGAGGGAGAAAAAATTATTTGGGGCATGCCTCCCCAGCAGCAGGTAAGTCCCACCTGGGCAGGGCCCCACTGAACTTACCCCAGCTCCTGCCTTTGCAGTACTGTCCCTCACTTCAGGGCCCTCAATCCAGCCCCCGCCCCTTCCCTTCCCCATGGAACGACCTGCTGGGCTGGGGCGTATGCATGCACGCAGGCACTCAGCCCCTCCATGCTCCCCCACCCCAGCCTTGGATTGACTCTAAGAGGCTCCAAGATCCACTGGTGGATTGAGATCCACTGGTTGGTGACCACTGGTATAGAGTGTATCTTCTAGAAATGAAACCTACATCTATCTCTGAGTTGTGAATAATATGTATTAAGGTTATATTAAACAAGAATGCACTTTTTTGTAGAAAACAATGATTAAATCGAGGCCTCCTGACCAGTACTTTAAATCTATTTGATTTTTAAATCAAATCTACCCTGCCACATCCTGCAGCTCCTCACTGCCAACAGCACATTGCCCCCACCCTGACCCAGGTCTACCCCATGCCCACTCTGGATTTGCCCTGGCTGGAGCAAACCCATATGCACAGCCCCCACCCTGCGCCTGCTGCGGAACGCATGCCTGTGCTGAGCAGTGATGGCAGCCAGGCAGAAGTTGCTGCTCAGTGGAGGTGAAAAGCAGCCCTACCCCATCACTGCTTTTGAGCCCTTCTTGGTGCAGCTGCCTGGAGCCTGTACCTGGGCTGCCCTATGGCTCCTCTCTGCCATCATCACTGCCGCCTCCAGGCTGCCACAGCAGTGGCAGTCCAGAGGAGCTGCACTGTAGTCTGTGGGTAAGGTGGCTGCTGAAAACATAGGTAGATGGGGACTTTTGGTTTTCTTCATACTTAAAAAAACAAGAAGTAACTTGGCTGTCTGATGTGTACTTCTCTAGCCTATGTAAGCACAAGTTTTTACTGATTTCCTTGTTCTCCTTCCTCGTGCCTTCTGGGGCGGGCAGAGGCCGTCTTTTTTTTTTAATGTTGTATCCCGACTTGAAATTCATTTTAAGTAGTAGGGGGCAAACTTCCATGTTTAATTGTGGTCTGTAGGCAGGACTATGTACTCCCCATAATTCAGAACAGAAAAATTCATGCATGTCAAAATTCAAGAGAAGAATATCACCTTTAGTAATAAGCTTTTTCAACTCCATGCTATATTATTGCATTCATTGCCTTTTGAGGAAATATGCTGTCTTTTTAGGCCCCCTGTTATCCCTGTCCTTTGCATCTCTTCCTTCGTCCATTTCTCTCTCCTTTATTTTCCCCTCTACATTTTCTTTCCTATAGCAATTCCTAGTTCTTCTCTTTGTGGCCTTTATTTCCATCTCATTATTCCACCTACCATAATGATCATCAGTGAAATAATCAATTTCGTAGCCAGAAAGACTTGAAATGTACTTTTTTTTAATATGAAAGCTGAGTTTTGGCACAGTGTGGATTTGTTCTGCAGTCTACAGAAATACACTGCTGGACAGATCAGGCCTTCAAAACTGTTTGATGCCCAGTATGTAATAAATGAAACCCTTATAGACTCTGTTGTTCAACCACGGTACAAAAATTGCAAAATTACTAAAGCATTTTCCTATTTCTTATAATCTAGGCAGAAGTCAGGGTAGAATTGCACCTTTTAGACTAACTAAATCAGATACATAACAAGCTTTTGTAAGCAGCAGCTTACTTCATCTAGGCTCATTAAAGTGGTATAACCCGTAGTCAGCAAAAAATGTACTTTTTATTAATGCAACTTTGACTTACTGATTTTAACACTGTAGAGTAGGGTTTTTGTTTTCTTAAAACAAAATTTGGTTTTATTTTACTTTTTTTCATTTCACTCTGCACAAACAGTAGCCTAACTGAGGGTAGACAAAGAAGGGCACAAACCCCAGATGCTGGAATAACTAAGACGGGGAGCTTGAGGCTCCAGCCACAGGCAACTAAGTGGGGTCAGCAATCCCCTTATCACCGCCCCTACCCTCTGCTCTTGCTGTGAGGGGAGGTGTCAAGGGCCAGTGCCAGCAGCCAAGTTATTCTTCCTAGCTCTGAAGCCACCCATGAATTAAGGGATTTGGATTCTCACTCACCACATAAAACTGCAGCAGTTGGAAGGCCAAGGGAGGAAAAACCTGGCTGTTGGCAGTGACCCCTCCCCCAGAGCAGGACCCTGCTCTGCTCTTTATGGCCAAAGCCTTGAACCCCTGCATTCTGGCACCCCAAAATACAGATCCTATTGGGTAAGAGACTGCTGCCCAGCATGCAAATTCTGCCAGTTATGTCTCTCTGCACAAGAATAAACAATTACTATTTGTAGAGGATATGTCAAAAGATGACTGAGGCTTTTAAAGCTATTCAGCCCATGAACTTGTGAAAATTGGGCTGCTGGTTGGCATGCTTCAAAATTCTTCAGTGCTGTTCATCAGTGGGTGGCAGGTGATGCACAAGGAGTAAATTAGCAGTGAAATAATTATCACAAGCAAGTAAAACAGTCTTCTGCTTCACATGACTCGGGTGCCTATAATTATTAGAGGATGGTATCTAATTTTCATTTGTTACTCAGCATTGTCCATATTTGGTGCTGACAATACATGTTTCTGTTCTCATAGCTTATTAACTTTACATTCCTGAAAGTTTTGCAGTTCAGGTTCTGGAATGAAAATGTGTGCTCAGCTATAACAAGGAATCTTTTTTTGAGGCATGCTTGACATTTCTTACAGAAATTAAACAAAATATAGTAATTTTAACTTGTTAGTTGCTTCGCATTCCCATTTCTCTGTTGCTTGATTGCCTTCACTATTAGGAGAGTGTTCTAAATGATGTTTAGTACTGGTAAGCCACTATATGTTTGCAGTTCAAGGTAGTATCTCTTGAAGCATCAGTATATAGAGCATACCTGCATGAACTGTGTTTACTCCAATAGGCTGTAAGTGCTATGTGCTCAATAATGCTTTTACACTGTATCTAGGAAAAGTCCAGAGTCTGTGGATGACAGAATTCATTTAATGCTTGTGTAAGTGTCAACCCTAAAAATACTGCAAGAGAAACTTCTATTGCACACACCTGACCTTATTCTTTGGAATCAGGAATACTCATTTCTGATGGTGTGAGTCTTTATTAACAAAATCTTGAGCAGACTGTCAAACATAAATGTTAAAGTTCCTGGGTGGTGTTGTGTTGGGAAGAGATTCCCATTGCTAACATATATTCCTTGTTTTGTGCTTGCAGGAAAGGCTAAAGCTGGTGACTGTCCTGGGTGCTGGGCTCCTCTGTGGAACTGCCCTGGCTGTGATTGTACCAGAAGGAGTACATGCACTTTATGAAGATATCCTGGAGGGTGAGAAACAGACCAGCTTTTATAGATGTCCCTGTGAAAGGCAACAAAGATAGCCTGACAGTTGTCTAAAAACAATTAAAGTTCTTCCTCCATTACCAGAACATCACAGCAGTTGCTTTTGAAAAGAAGTTAATATGTGTTTTATAGACTGCTACTTTCTGTGGTTTAAGTCCTTTTCAGTTGTTATAACATCTATAAGGGTTTTATAGATCTTCATTAAGTGTGCACCAACAAAGATTTTTTTTTTTTTGGACCAGTATCTGGCCAATACCAATCCAGTTGCTGATATGCAGCTGGCTCCGGGGCTGGAGCAGGTGCTGTACAACTGGGGCGAAGTGCGGGACAGGTGCAGCTCGTCCAGGGGCAGCTCCTGCCACTGTGCACACCCTGGGACAGCATGGGGGGGGTGGGGCATGTGCTGCTGCACACCCCCT
>NW_017729025.1:92184965-92187592 GCF_001723915.1 Gavialis gangeticus | reverse complement strand
GGTAGGGGCACTGGGGTGGGTGGGGGAGGCTACAGTGAGTTCTGGGGTAGCAGCCCCCATATCCCTCAAACACATTGCTCCATCCTGTGCCCCACCCTGCCCTGGCTGGGCAGTACCTGCCCCAGCCCCACTCCCTCCCTTATCGTGGGGGCCTCTATATGCCCCCCACGCCCGTTCCCCCTAACAGACTTAACAGCCAGATGCTGCTCTCCAAGTTGCCAGGTTGGCCACATGCATGCTGGTGCTGCGCCTATGCATGCAACTGTATCAGCAAGGTTATCAGCCACATCAGCCCAAAAATGTCAGTTGCCGATAATATCAATTTTTCCTTATATTGGTGCCGGTACTATACAGACCGATGTATCGGTGCACCTCTAATCTTCGTATACTTTTACCTTGCAAAAGAAAGGTAAAGTATATGAAGATAAAGGGAGTTACCTTACTGCTCCCTAGTAACTGAAGGACTCACTTAAGCACAGTTAGATTCCACTAAGTAAAACAGAAGCAACTATGGCTGTTTTTTTACCAGCTAGGCTAACATTATTATTACTACTTTTTTTTTGGTTAAAATTCATGTCTTGGATAGACTCGAGCAGGGAGCACACTCTTGACCCAAAAGGCTTGGGGAAACTATTTCAATTTCCTAGACTAAACCCTTAATTGGGTTGAAATTCATTTGAGTTAAATTAAGTTAGTCATTGTTTGTTCCCTCCCAATCATATGATTGCATTCTAATCCTAGTTGGATCTTGAAGTGCTTATTTCTGTGATATAAAGGTTCTGAATACTTTTAAAATCTGTAGTCCATTTGAAGATGGACAACAGCAGTGCATCGGGTCCTGTTGCAGTCTTTTTAAAGTCAGGGTAAGGAAACATTAGGGAAATTTCCCAATGTGACAGAGATACTAATACAGATTGGAACTGCTGCTGTATGCTACATTAATTTTTGTTTCTTTCTCTAAATAATTCTTGGCTCCTCTTTTACCTGCATTAGATAAATGCATCTTTTGAGTTTATCATATGGACGTAGCTTAGCTTGTTTCATGTTCTGTTTATTTTGTATGCCCTTTGTGCATCTTGGGCACACACAGTCTCTCTCATGTAACTTAAACTACTTTCCTATTCGAGAAGCATAGACCCCCTCTCTTTATAGAAAGCACAATTTGTGTACATGTTCATACACGTTATAAATTGTACTCTATTATAAGGTCTTGCTCTAATGTGCTTTAGATGGGGATTTGCCATCCTTTTTAGTTCTAAATGAGCTAAACATTATTTCTGGTTTTAATGTTATGGTTAGCATAAAACACAACTGAGTGCAGTTATTTTTTTTCATTACATTTCCTACTAGTTTTTTTTACCATGCCTGATGCCACAATAAGCTTATCAGAGCCATTAAACTGTTAAAATGTTCCAAACATATTATTTACTTGTCACTTTCTATTCAGTAATCCATAATGATACTGTAAACTACGTTTGTAACATCAAATAACTTGTCCAAAACCAGTCTTGCTGTAAAGAAATGCAAGTAGCATTGAAAGAATTACCTTTCTCAGATAGTCATTTTACTTTCTTTAGTTCTGCAGCATTTAAGTCTCAGTATATCCTAAGTTACAAATCAAACCTTGAGCCATTGTCTCCCTTTGATTGGGAAATGGAAGAAGTGACTGAAACGAATAAATTCAGACATTGGTGTAGGACTCTGTGTACTGGATATGAAGATGATGTCAGAGGCTTTGCAACTGCTTACATTGATTCAACCATAAAGAGTCTCATAAGAGATAAAGGGTTCAACTATAAAAGTGAGACACTCAGAATTAAATTTAAGAATCTGATCTAACTTTCCACTCTTCCTTCATCCATTGCTTTAATTTAAGTCTGGAAGGTGAGCTAAGAAGACTTTCAGGCTTACCTCTGGATTTATTTTATTACACTTGGATGTACATAACTCTTAACTGATTCTGAGTCTCTCTTTTTGCTTGTGGCTGATCGCGTGCATCTAGAAGGTATCAGAATCTGTCATTGATACAAGAATAAATTCATCATTTTTTTTTTTCCCACCCCCCCATGCTAATATAACAGATTGGACTGTAAAATAATTATGTTAAGGTAAATCATAACTACAAATCTTGTAGAGGTAAAGTAAAGCTAATCTGTGAAGCTTATTCTTTGTCATTTGTTCTTACGCATGCACACGCCAGGAATGTTTGCCTGGCTTTTTGGCATTGTTCTAGGTTTTGAAAAAACATTGTAGCCCTTTTACCCTCCCTGCTGCTGCCCCCCCCCCTTTTTTTTTAATGCTCACACTATACACCCAAACTGATGTGAACTCAATATATAAAATAGCATGGAGGTTGGCAGAGTAATAATTTTTAAATCTTAAATTTTTACTTCCAAATGAAAAGAAAACATACAGGAAAATTGGTCCATAAGATCACTTCTAGTATATGGCAAAAGAGAAAAAAATATAAAATAAAACTTTGATATGAGAGAGAAACTTACTGGATTGCATTTTCTTTTGGATATTTGTGTGCAATCAAAAAAAGGTAGAATACATACTTATTTGGGATTTATCTTAAAACACCACAAAATTAAATTTTATTTAAAAAAAAAAAAAAAAAAAAAAAA
>NW_017729025.1:92166009-92184917 GCF_001723915.1 Gavialis gangeticus | reverse complement strand
TAGCTGATGCTAGAATAGGTGAATCATCTTTTATCTGTGTAATCTGTATCCAAGTCCCTCTTGATGCTGTATGTTATTGGTAATATTACCACAAATTCGGTGCAGAAGGCTGTACACTTGTAAGTGAAGTCCGACAGATGTGGATAGTGGGGTCCCGCAAGGTTCGGTAGGAAACGGAGATAACCTGAACCTGAATATATGGAGGAAGGTTATTTTCTCTTACTTGTTGCTTTTAATAGCAGTCAGTTTTTAAAATGAAGTTTTTGACTTCAGTGTGCTTTAGTTTCCTTCCCCCCCCCGCCCCCCCCCCAGGTGAATGGGTCAGTCACCTGAAGCCAAATTCTGCAAAGCGTATTTATTGGCTCAGTCAGACCACTTTGTTTCTGAGATTGGCTTCTGTGATCAGACCACTGTGGCTTCTATCTGTTTTAAATTCACCATTTCTACTGGTTGCTGTTTGCTAGGTTACCATTCCTAGAAACTTTATTGTTTTGTTTTCCTGTCTAGAGAACACTTTCATCGGTGCTGTGAGAGAGGTAACTTGTGGACATATGTTCCCTTCTCTATTTATCTTTGTTTTTGGGGGGAAAAATGTATTTAAAGGATTATAGTTTGGCCCCAAACAAAGGTTTTTCCAAAAAAATTTAGTTCTTACAAAAGCAAAGCCAGTAATAATATTTTTGTTGGAACTTATAACAAAAATCTAAGGGAAAGATTTTTGTTGAAATTCGTAACTATTTTTCTACAGCAGTGGAGGCAACCTTGGTAGGCAGGAGAGTTGCAAATTAATTTCTGTGCCCTCCCTGGGTGCCACTTATGATTCCTTTCCCCTGCTCGATCTGCTATGGTGCTCTCTGCCCTGTGCCCTCTACCCTGTCTGATTCTGTGCTTACTACCCTGTGCTCTGTGCTACATCTGATGCCTAAGCATCTGATGCTCTTTGCTCCCTATCCCATCTTCCCTGTGCTGCCTGTTCTGTCTCCCCACTTCCATCTAACATTTGCCACACACAAAGCTTCCTATGCTACTTGTGGCATACCATGGGTTGTCCATCCCTGCTCTACAGGGTTTCCAAACAGCTGTTTTTTGTGTATATGACTAGAAAGTGTAACTGACAAGCGGGATTTCTTTTAAGTCAGGTTTATTCTATTTTTGGATTACTCTTCTGAGGACTCTCAGAAGCAGACTTTTTAAGGGAAGACTGTAAAAAAGAGGGGGACAAGATGAAGAAATTAATTCCAGACATGATGGAGAGAACATAAAAGAAGAGAGAAAGACAAAAGCAAGTGACTAAGCCTGGTGTAGCGAACAGGGCAAAGGTTGCTAAAGGAGAGTTGGGAAGAGAGGGGAAAATAATAAACTTGGCAATGTTCTTTTAATTGCAAATTAGTATCTATGCTTGTGGCATGACTGAACTCTTGTGCATAATGTATTCTTCTTCCTCCCTTCTCCCATGCCCCCATTACTGATTTCCCCCCCCCCCCCCCAAAGGTTCATTCAATTTATAAAAAGAGCAGCAATGAGATGTTTTTCCTGAATTGTCCAGGTGTCTAACAGTGTGGGGGGATCAAAATAATTATAGCATTAAAAGGTTGGGTCTAGCACAGCATCATGCTTACACCTTCCATAGCACCTTTTTCATATTAGGGAATTTCACATGCTTTACAAGTACTTCTTCAGCCAAATACACACGTATAATATCCCTGTTTTTGGGATTGAGACAGCATGTTCTAGAGGCTTGAGACCCAAACTGGGGATATCAGCTCAAACTTCTGACTCAGCCGCTGGTTTGTGCCTACCTTACAGAGGTATGGGATACAGAGACATCAGGGTCTTTTATGGATGGAGTTTGCAGAGGTAGCCAGAACAGAGCTCAAAACTCCTGATTCCTGACTAGTTTGAACTAGATGTGTGCTGCTTTTCTACACCTGTACAGCAAGAGGGCAGATGAGCTGACTTTGATCATATTAGCTAGTGAGAGAAGCCACTTCATTCCTTTTGGTTCGGTTTTTTTTTTTTTGTTTTTGTTTTTTGAAACCTATAACAGGCCCTGTTAGGTAGGGTTAAATGCACGTCAAGAAAGTCTCGCTTTCCCATTTGAGTCACGTTGTGACTTCTGATGTACATACGTGCAGCTCCTGCGGAAATGGATAGGAATGCAGGGAACCAACCATTCCCTGATGGGAATGGATGTGTATGCAGGGAAGCAAATGGTGCTTCTTGAGGCCTGAGGGCTCTGCTTGCCATGGCACAATAGGCACTGTATGTTTGATACTATGCAAATTATTTTCTACTTTGTAAATTTAAAGCTTCGTTATTTATACTTTTTCATAGTGAAATGTGACTTGCCACATTCTATTTTGCCTGTTTTAATTTCCCTTTCTTGCCCCCTGGTACCACTTAAGTACCTTTCAGTTTGTTTTCTGTACTGTTTTGTCTTTGAAATTAGTAGGGGTGGCAAAAGGAAAACACTTGTGTTCGTGATCTTTCCTGAAGCGTTAACTGCAAATTTGAACATTTGGAGCCTAACAAGACAAATGTCATCCTTCTCGCATCTTCTTTCTTCTTTCTTTACTATGAGTTTTGCTTTGTTTTTTCTGTTATGCACTGATATTCCTAGTGTGAGCATACCCCTAAGAATAATTTTTAACTTTTGGATTCAGAAGGGATCGATGCTTTGAATTGGACTTTTGTCAGTCTAATAAAATACTTCTCAATTCAAATGTCAGTAAAACTGTTAGTTTTAGGAAAATTTAGTAGGATATCTCTTACATTTGTGTATTATTCCACCCTACTGGTTCATGTCCTAAGCCAGGGCTGTCTAATGGGTAGACTTTGGTGTTAAATTGCTTCCCTCCCCTGCCCCCAAACTCCCAGTGTGGGTGCTGCTCCCTCAATTGCATTCCAGGTGCTGTCACTGGAGTCCCTGGGTTCCCCCTTGTCCCTCCTGCTGCCTTACCCTGCCCGTGGGGACACAGCTACACAGTGCAGAACATTGGGAGAGAGAGACTGAGAGAGACTGTGTAGCTGGGAGAGTTGGGTGGTATGTGGCATGGCTCTGTAGTGCGGGGGACCACATTGTATGCCCTGATGCAAAGGGGGGGGGAGGGGCTGCAGTATGTAGCTTGTGTGATATGTGGCCAGGAGTCTGTAGCTGTCAGCCACTGGGAGGTTGGACAGCCCCACTAAACTAGAACTGTACAACTTTTGGCCTGTGGCCCCTGCACCTGCCTCTTCCATTGCTGTAGGGTAGGGGAGGGTCCAGGAGGGGGCCATGTGCTGCCTGTGCAGCAGGGATGGGGAGACCTGGAGGATCACTAGTGTCACCCAGAGGAGGGGATCCCAAGAGCCCATCCCCACAGTATATCGTCTGTGCAGCATGTGACCTGGGTACTGCACTGAATTTGGACAGCTCTGCTCTAAACTACTTGATAATATTCCTTGATAGAGCTGGCAACCTACAATTAAAACAAAACATTTCACACTATTTCCTATAAATATAAAGGTTCTGTGTTGCATTTCGGTAATGTGGCACCTGCTTGTTTACTGGGGATTCACTCTTCTCCTGCACAAGAGCATGAAAGAAGGAAATCTGCAAGTGAGCGTATGCCACTAGTGTCTGTCCGCAGGATAAACCAGGTCATTAGTAAAATCCCAAATCTTTGCCTCTCACTTTTCCTCTAACTCAGTGGTCTTCAACCTTTTTTAGTCTAAGTACCCCCACCAGCCAGACACCAAGCGGGGGGGGGAGGGGTAGCATGCAGTCAGATGCTGAGTGGGGAGGCGGGACAGAGCTGCCACCTCCCAGGGGCAGGGCAGAGAAGCTCACTGGACTGGGGTGAAGGCAGCAGCAACTGCCTTGTGCAAGCTTTCCCACCCCACAGAGGGGCACCCCTACCCTTGCCCCATCCTGACCCTGCTCCTGGGAGATAGCAGTGCTCTGTCCCTGCCCACCTGAGTGTACCCCCTAGGACTTGTCCAAGTACCCCCAGGGGTATGCATACCCCCTGGTTGACAACCCCTGCTCTAACCAGGTCTTTAACAGTGTCAAGCTCTCAGTCCAGGAATAGAGAACTCTGAGAGCTCCCTCTGGATGATGACTACTAATCACCATGTCTGTCTGTCTCAGGGAAGCACCATCAGGCCAGCGAGACTCAAAATGTGATTCAGTCTGAGAAAGCAGCTGAGATACCAGTTGTGCATGAGCATGGCCACGACCACTCAAGATTACATGCCTACATTGGGGTTTCCCTTGTCTTGGGCTTTGTCTTCATGCTTTTGGTGGACCAGATAGGCAACTCTCATGTGCATGCTCCAGATGGTAAGTCAAGACTCCTCTAACATAGTAGGATTGGGTTAGAGTTCATGGCAGCAACCAAAATGCTAAAATTAAATAACACATTGCAGGTTTCTGGACATTGTTGTTAAATTTATCAGAGGCTACCATTCAGGTTGAGGGCTAAGTTTTGCTAGGTTATTCTACAGACAGTAAAGGCACACAGCAATGGTATGAAATACTAAAGCAGTGTTACCCTCTTCGTTCAAGTACTGCATGATTTGCTTATTTAATTCATTAATGCTTTGGAGGCTAAACCTTGCCATGCTGAAGAGAGAGAACTTGTTTAAAACTCATGGATGAACAACAGTATTGATACTGTAATGATAGTTGAAGCTTTGTAGGATTAATGTGGTATGTATTCTACTAATGCATATTGAAAGGATGTAATTTGCCTGGCTGAGTAACAGTGTTGGTTGCAATTTGTAAGCTGTTGTGCTTATCTTGTAACAAATGTCAGCTATCTGCAGGTAAATTAAGCTCAGAAACTGCTTAAGTGCACAGGAGCGCCTTGGCCCCAGTCTCTACTCCTAATGTAATTGTACTCTTTTTAACTGCATAATTCATTAACTGATTAGCAGCTGTCAATTTCCAGATGTCTGATAGTAAACCTGAACCAACTAGGTCCTGTTAATGTCAAGGCCGCTGTTAGAAGCATTAGGAGAGACAAGGTAACAATGTTAATGAGGTGTTAAACTTTTAGTGTGGGCTGTGCTAGGATTGTATGAGCATTATGTATGCTGAATTTGTGTACTCCTGGTAAGCACTAAGTATCTAGACTGAAAAAGGCTATGCCAAAGAGTTTTTTACTTTTTCTGCTTTACTTTTTGCTCTGCCCAGCTGTGTACAATTGACTTCAGTGAATTTTGCATGGGCCACAGGCATGATGGGACCTATATTGACTTCCATTGTTTCATAGTTGGTAGGGTCAGAAGGAACCTGAGCAGATAATCAAGTCTGACCCCCTGCCATGGCAGGAAAGAGTACTAGGGTCAAATGACCCCAGCAAGGTGATTGTCAAGCCTTGTCTTAAAGACTCCCAAGGTAGGAGCCAGCACCACTTCGCTTGTAAGTTGGTTCCAGATCCTAGCTGCCCTGACAGTGAAGTAGCACCTCCTGATGTCTAGCCTGAATCTACCCTCTGCCAGCTTGTGACCATTATTTCTTGTCACTCCTGGTAGTGCTCGGGGGAACAGGGACTCTCCCAATGCCTGCTGGTACCCTCTGACTAGTTTGTAAACTAGATCCCCCCTCAGCCTGCTCTTGTGGAGTCTGAACAGGTTCAGGTCCCGTAGCCTTTCCTCGTAGGGCCTGCCCTGCTGCCCCCTGATCATGTGAGTGGCCCTCCTCCGGACCCTCCATGTTGTCCACATCCCTCCTGAAGTGTGGCACTCAGAACTGGACGCAGTACTCCAACTGTGGCCTGACTAGAGGGGGAGGATCACCACCTTGGACCTGCTTGAGATGCATCTGTGGATGCATGACTAGGTACAGTTGGCCTTCCTGCTCGTGTCCCCATGCTGTCGGCCCATGTTCATTTTGGCATCAATAATGACGCCAAGATCCTTTTCTGCCTCTGCACTGATTACATTGGTCGTGATCATCCTAGCTAGAGGTGCACCCATACATTGGTCTAGTATCAGATCAGTACTGATATAAAGAAAATTGGCTGTATCAGATATCGGCCCAATGGTGCTGATTTAATTTATCCAATTTAAATGCCAGTGCTGCAAAAAGTTGCAATGTAGTACTCGGGCAGTGAGGAGCACAGCCAGCAGCGTGGAGAGCTGTCTCACCAGCTGGTAAGTCCAGTGTGGTGGAAGGGGCATGGGGAGGTGGGGGGAAGATCAATTCCCCCTGCAGCGAGGGAGCGGACAGGTGCAGGTGGCTCCTGCCACTGCTTGCACCCGGGGGGGAGGGAGTGGGGGAGGAGCATGTGCCCCCATTCCTCTTCCCTTGCCCTTCCCCTCCCACCACACCGGACTTACCAGCTGCTTCCAGCTGGTATCGGAAAGCAGATCAGTATTGGCCAATATGTCTCCTTAAAAATCGGCTAGCAGTATTGGCCCCAGAAATCTCTATTGTGCACCCCTAATCCTAGTACATTTACTGTAAATGCATGGGGGTTTTCTGTGTAGGGTAGAACAGCGTTTAGATAATGCTTTCTGACAACTAGGTCAGTAAACATTTATAGCTTTAATGTAAAGTTTTATTCTCCTTATGGAAGTCTTGTGACAAATACAGTGGATGATGATATCCATTCTGTCACATTTTACTTTGTTATTGCTCTCGATACTTGTCAGTTTTCAACAATGTACTTAGGGTTACGGGTTTTTATCATATCCTCTCCCTTGTTTTTTCCTACCTCTTCCACAGTTTTCTCAATGTTTTTTGAAAAATTTCTCCAGAAATACTCATGTTTTGCCTTTATTTACTGAATTGGTTACCTTATTAGATTAACTTTTATGAAGAGAGGCTTAGCAAATAGCCACCAGGAAAGTTGGGTGAATGACCTGTGTCAGAATCCTTGTTCCTTGTGTTTCCTTATTAGCTGAAAATAGACTTCTTTTTTGTGGTTGACCCATCAGAAGCATAAAAACTTTGTTATAGGGAACAGTTCTTACTCTTTGCTTTGTGTCCAAGATGTGAAATGCAGCGCATTAACTGGAAGTGTTGCCAGAATAGTTTGGAATTTATGTAATTCCCTTTCATGAGTTAAACCAGTGATATTAATTGCCTAACAATTTTGTTATCCCCAGGTGACTAGATTTTCCTTTGCTTCAAATAAAAATAATTCTAGATGCTACCATGAAGGTATAAAATTAAATGTGATTATCTGATTTTTGTCAGACTGTTCAGGGGGAAGGAAGGAAGCTTAAATTTATAGCAATCATATGATGAAAGAACTTGAAGGCAGGTGTTTGAACATTGTGGATTAAAAGAATGGGTGTCCTTATGCTATGTAATAGCTGATGGTCTGTTTAAGGGGATGTAAAAAATGTTTTTACTGATCAATACCCCTCCTGTTGGGTGTGGGTTTTTCTTTCTTTCCCCAACATAAAAAGTTAGAATACACATAAATGATGAGGCAGTAGAGTAATCTTCAATCAGTTGCAGACATGAATGGCCTGTCTGTATTTGATCAGAAGCAATTATGTCTTGCATCCTCTTTCTGCGTTAAAGTGTATGGTGAGATTTAGTGTGTCTGCTTCAGCACCTGTGGTGGCATAGAAGGTCCATGAAGTGCCCACATTATACCATTTCTTCCAGCTATTGGGAGCCCTAAGGTGTTCTCCATGTTGAGGCTTGTTGGAAGGGCCATGTTAAGAGTAGAGGGGATGGAATTGGGCCTGTAGCACATGAGAATAGTATGGAAATTCTGGGAAGTCCCAGTCTGTAGAGCCTGCCTGCAGAAAGCTGTCTGCACCATCGTGCAAGTTGGAGCCACTTTTGGCTGCTCTCATTTTGTTGGGAACTGCATTGGCCCTTAGAGCAACTTAACATCCTGAGGATACAAAGGTGTGGCTTGAGCCACTTATTCCCTTCTACCTTCCCAGCACAGAATTTTAAATTGTACTTTGGTTTCAAGAGATTAAGAAACATGGCTGCTGTATTACACCGTGAACATTCCTGTAACTTGTGAAAGATAATCGTTGTCTTCATTTGTGGGTAGAAAAGTTGTGTTGATTCTGAAGTTGTTAGGGTCTAAAAAATGTATCTTTTGTGTTTCCAGGTATTTTTTTTAAAGATAAAAAGGTCTTAAAGTAAATGCATGACTCTAAAAATTGGTTGTAGCTAGGAATTTATGCCTTAATGTCAGTAATATTTTTCTTCCAGCATAGCTTTTGTGCTTGTATAGGTAATTCTTAATTTCTTGATGATCATTATTTCAGACCCAGAAACGGGAAGATCAAGCAATTCCAAAATCACTACTACGCTTGGACTAGTTGTCCATGCTGCAGGTAGGCTGGAAACTTCTTTTCATATAACCGAAAAGGGGCTATGTCTGCCATGGTATTAGGTTGCCTTTCTGGACAACGCCAATTTGAAAACTAATTTTCCTGAATACACATTCACCAATTCTGTGGGGATTTTATTTATATGTTGAGAGGCACCTTTTACACCTTTTTCTAACCAAGCTAACATACCACTGTTTAAAAATCAACACCAGCTAGTGTATGTGTTTAGGTAGATGTAATTTGGATAATAATGGGTTTAAAAAACCTTGATCACAGTAAGATGACTTAACTTGGTAGGAAAACTACCTACATGCCAAGAAACAGCAGGAGAACTTTTACAATTATAATTTGTTTGAATATAAATATTACAGATGTAAAGTATTGTCAAAGCCAAAAATTAAGAGGAACAAAACTTGTATCAGTCATTGTAATAACATGCTTGACCCAGTCATTTAGAGGCTAGTGAGTCCCCACTTGATTTATTCAGTAAATTACTTTTTCTGTAAAAAGCATGCTGTTTTGAAAAGTCTTGAATATTTTTATATCCTCTACTTGTTTGAAAAACAGAAGGAGAGTGATGGTTTTGGACATTTCTTAATGCAAAAGAATGCGTTCCACTTCACTGAAATGTACCATATCACTTAAATTGGATGCAATATTTTTGTTTTCCTGAAGACCTGTTGTGCATTGTTCACTTTCTGCTGGAACAGGACCAGGCCCCAGGGGCAGCCATGATACCCTCTGATGACTGGACTGCTCCTGCCATGCTCTGGTTCTAGGGTATCCTCCTTTCAGTTTCACTTGCCACACCTTGATGTACCTGGTTGATCTTAAAAAGTGACCGGACGCTCCTGCCCAAGGATCCTAGAATGAGCCCTGGTCCTTCCTCCCAGTGAGTCCCTCAGACCCTGTTAACTCCAATCCTGTCCTCTTGCTATATGGGCCCTCCTGGCCATCCATGCCCCTCAGGACACCTGTTATCTTATGGGCTCTTCATGGTCTCCAAGCTCCCCTGTAGCCACACCCATGCTTTATAGGTGTTAATGGTCATCATTCAGTGGAGCCCTAAATCAACACCAGACCAGCTTCACCTCTATGTTAAACTGTTACACTGCCCCACCCCAGTTAAATATTTATTTGCTCCTAGCTGCCTGTCAAAGATGACAGGAGCCAGTGGCAGTAAGATCCAGAGGAAGCTGGTGGCAGAAGCCAGCAGCAAGGCCAGCCCAGCTCTGCCTCCCCAACCAGAAACCCCTGCTTAGCAGAGGCTTCTGGCCTGGGACCATGGGGCTGTTCCTGCTTCCCTGTGCTGGAGAGGGAAATGTGGCCTTCAACAGCTTGCCAAAACTCGGTAAGCGGCCCTGCACCTGAAATAATTGCTGCTCCTCCCCCCCCATTAATTGCTGTTTTGCTTATTTTTTGTTTGCTAATCCCTCTGATGAATCACTTTTACACTTCCAGAACTCTGAGGAGCTTTCAAAGACTATCCGTTAAAAAAAAAAAATCATTGGTTTTATTTTACAGGAAAAAAATTTACGTGTCGTGTGAGAAGGGATTGACTTATGTGCAGGATGGGTATTAATTAGACTTTGACTAGTAACTGGTTTTAGCTCCAGCACCGGGCAGATCACGGGGCCTTTGCCACTAGAAATCTGGACATGCAGGCAGACATGGTTGCAGGTGCACGCAGATAGATGCACACAGACCCCTTACCCATAGGGTGGCATCATTTTAATCCATCCCTGGCAGGTTGGGAGCTTGCTGTCTCTGGTACAGCATCTGTGCTCAACAAGCCAGCTTCAGTAACTTTTAGAAGTTCTGTAAGTGTGTGGGTGTTTCCAAGAGTTTTAAAGACCTGTGCAGCTGGATTTATAGCCTTAAATTACACCAGGCTTTCAAATGGAGGGAAGTGAAGAATAATATCGATGTTAAAATTTTTTAAATTACTTTTAAGGCATTTTTTCTCAGAAAATAATGATGCTAGGTATAAGACAGAGGGTTGTGTGGTATAATATGAATGGTTGGTGAATGAATGAAACCAGTTAGAACCGTTTGTTATTGTGTTGTGGCCATCTCAAGCCAAAGCAATCAAAAGAAATTTTCTTATAAGCTACCAGTTATGCCTTTCTTTTCTTTATCCATTAAAACAATGTTTGTTATATGTAGACCCTTCATAATCCCAACAGTAATATCTACATTTCTGTCAATTAAAAAAAAAACTGAGCCTGTTTTTACATAGGAAGCCTGTTTCATAACATAGGAGAGCCTAGTTACCAAAGCTGTCCCTGCAGAATGATTCCAGTTCATCTGTATGTGCCAAAGACTGAGTTGGTTCTGGGTTAGAGTTTTGCCCTGTTGAAGTCTGTACTCAATCTCGCATTGACTTAAGGGTTTCACTCTGAGTGGCTCACAGAAACAACAACAAAGCGTGTTAGACATATGGTGGGACACTAAGGCATTCATAAGTGAGGGGAATTGTTTGTACAAGTGTAAGGTTATGTATTACTGGCCAGTGAAAAAAGTAAAACTGTGTGGATAAATAATCAGTGATTTCATGTGCACTCTCCTGACTCTCTATCCATTAAGCTGATGGTGTTGCGTTGGGTGCAGCTGCTTCCACTTCTCAGACCAGTGTCCAGTTGATAGTGTTTGTTGCAATTATGTTACACAAGGTAAGTCCTGAGTGTGAAGTCTTTTTTTTTTTTTTTGTTAAAGTTGTGGGGGGCAGGCTTTTACCTGTAGGAGTTGATGCTTTGGGGCTCTTGGGAATGTGGTCCTGCAGGGGAGTGATGGCAATTAAGGGATTGAAGAATGCTTGTGTAAAGATGGATGGTTCTGGGTGTTGAAATATAAAGTATGTCCAGTCAGTCTGGACAGGGAAAGAATAAGGAGGGATTTGGGCTATTTGATACCAAACTGTGCAGCCATGATAGCCAACCAAAGCCTACAAATAGGGGGGAAGAAGAGAACAGCACAGACTAGTTAAAAAAACAAAAAACAAAAAACAACAACAACAACAACAAACAAACAAAAAACAAAACATGGCAGCCTCACAAGGCATTTGAAGCGGGGGGTCAGAGAGAAAGATTTGACTTAGGTATGCCAACAGCCCTTCAGAGACTTGGAGGGCATGTTAAAGTGTAGAAAACAGCTTCCTCTCCTGCTACAGTTAATTTCTGTCTGTGTGGTTCTCACTATAGGAACAATGCAGATGTGATGAGAACTTGACAGGTTGAAGGGTAAATCTTTTTGAAGTCCTAATAATGATCCTGTTTTGTATTTTGTTTGTTTTGTTTCGTTTTTTAAAACGCAAGTGAGGCTAAACTAGTTACGTTATTACAGACATCTGAAGGAAAACTGAATGCAATTCCTAAAATAAGTTATTTGAAATGCTGACTTGGGGAAGCTATGAATATTATAATTGAAAACAGCTTTCCAGTTTCTCTTTAATATATGGGCAGTCTTGTCTGTACCATGTACAATATTTACTGGATCTTGTTTTCAAGGATTTCAAGTGCACAGTTGTATATGCCATTGTTGTGATGACAATATATTACAGTTATTAGCCATGTATTTTTTCTTACCTTTTGCATGCCTACAGGATTTGGAAATATAATCTGATGCACTTGCATTTTTCATTTGTGCAGTAAACAAACAATGCATGTTATAACCATGTTCAGAGCTGAAAATGCTAAGCTCAAAGGTCACACTGTATTTTAGTTCAGGATATGGTGATTGCTGAGTTCTTAAAAATAAGAACACTTCTTCGGTTGAAATGGTTACTGGCAACATGCTGAAAATGTAGAATATTAACTTTAAAGGAATAAAGAAAAGGTTTTTAAAAAATAGGTCATTTCTAAAATGGAATTTTTTGAGAGAACATTGTGGGCTTTTTAGGGGTGTTGGTTGTAGCCATGTTGGTCTAAGGACATGGGTAGACGAGGTTCTTTGGGTAAATGTGGTATCTTAGACCTCTAAATAGTTGGAAAAGTTGTTCTTTGCAGGGTTTGGGGCACAAACATTCTTCAGGCATAGGGAGTCTGCTGCTGTTTTGTGTTCTGGATGCACTAGAAGCCAATATGCAAAATGTAGGTCTGGGGTTGTCAGATGGCAGGCAGGTTATAATGTGCCATAAATCCAATGTCTATATTTAGTCCATGATTTTTTGTATCTAGTAGATTTATGAAGTGAAGTTCATGGACTCATCTACTAAAGGTGTTTTGTAAATTCCCTTTAAGGATTAGAACTGAGAGATTGGAGTGGTTATTTTGTGAGAAGTGCACACCTGCAGGTAATTGGGTATTTTAGTGTTGGATAGATTTTTGTTGTGCGTTCATTCTGATGCGCAATTGTTTGGTTTCACCTACATATTTTCCATCAGGGCATTTAGTGCACTGAATTACCTGTGGGTGCCCATTTCTCAGAAGACAACCACTCTCTCTGCAGTCTCTCAGTTCTAATCCTCAAAGGGAATTTACAAAACACCTTTCATAGATGAGTTGGTCTAATAAAAGATTTCACATTTACCCAAAGAACCTTGTCTGCCTTTTAAAAAAATAAATAAATAAAATCCTGTTTTCTATCCCTCTAATTAAAGCACTTTACCTCACCAGCTCTTATTTCTAGGGGTCTGCTGAACTTGAGGTGGCTGCCAGCTGATTTCATGGGCAGCAAATGGGACTGGCAGCCATGTTCACAGGTGAAGCACAGCAGGCCACCCCCTCTAGCCAAACAACCATGGTAGCCCTTTGGATGCAAGGGCTGTCTGTCATGCAGCCCTGCCCTTTGCCACTGATAGGTGGTGAGAGGTGGGGCCATATGACAGGTAGCCATCACAGCTAATCAGCAGCCAGGAGCAGGAGTGGCAGCCTCCTTCCCCCTCACCTGCAGGCTGCAGAGCCAGGCCATAGTGGCTACAAGGACTGCTGGCTCCCCAAAGGGAGCCAGCATCTTATTTTTGGTAAGTGGGTTGCTTTTGTCAGGGAGCCTGCCAAAAGCATGGAGCCTGCATTTTTTTATTTTTTGCAGAGCCTGCCCAAAAAAGCAGTTTCCACAGAAACTGTGAACTTGTGATTTTGGCAGGTCCCTACTTATTTGCTTTCCTTACCCCTACCTCCATACCTATAGAGCAACAAGGACTATTCCTGCCATGCCAAACAGCTGCAGTCTGTTTTCCTTTTTTTAACAGTCCTCCCCACAACCCCATCTTAATGGGATGGAATTGGATTTAAATTTTGAAGATTTTTCTATCTTGGTTAAAGGGACTGTGGGGGGCACTAAGGACGCATACCTTTTTTTCTTGCAGGTAGCCTGAAAATTCCGATTTACAGAATTGGAATACATTGGAATAAACAGTTATTGTAGCCAATCAAATTGAAATGGACGTGTCAATATTCTGCAATACAGTTGTCATACAGACCCTAATACTCTGACAGGCTACTTAGTCAGCCAGAGTATAGCTTCATATACAGTGGTGGTGTAAAGAAATAATGCTACAATGGTTATTGAGATGTGACAACACAGAGAAAGGCCTGATGTTTCATAGGTCAGTTAGTTTAACTATAGTGCTCTGGCTGAGAATATTCCACTTCAGTAGAGCTAGTAGAAATAGTTACCTCAGCTACTTTGTTTTCAAAGTTCTGCTTAAAGTTGCCAAGAATCCTAGGTAGGAAGAAGCTGTATTGACTCTTATTTTCTTACAGGCACCAGCAGCTTTTGGCCTGGTTTCCTTCCTTATGCACGCTGGACTGGAACGGAATCGAATCAGAAAGCACTTGCTGGTCTTTGCATTGGCAGCCCCTGTTTTATCCATGGTGACGTACTTGGGGCTAAGCAAGGTAAAGGTTTGTGATTCAGCTCTGTCCATGATGAGGTTTTGAGGAGATGGACACCAGTGTGGGATTGTTTAACAACTTGTTCAAAAGTGCTTTACCCCAGTTTATTTTTCCATACCAATAACTGTTACAGGGTTATTACTGCCATGTAGCTACTACGTCTTCATCAAGAGGAAGGTGTTGCTTGTTATTAATAAGCAAGTAATACTTTTCCATAATTTAATGCAAAAGGCACAGCACAGTGGCACTTCAGAGATTAACTTGCTCAGAAACGCACAAAGTTTCACAGACAACAGCCTACTTCGTGTGACAATGTAAATGGACTTGCAGATATAGGGGGTCCTGATGAAAAGGAATCTGGTCATTTAAATACTAAGGGGAAAGGGCACTGCTGAGAGAACTAAAGGTGGGTTGAAGAGATCAAAGGGGATAAACAAAGCTGTTAATTCACTGGGGGACATGGGGGCTTAAAAACACTGGCTCAGGTAATGAGATAAGAATCTAAGGAGTCTATCTGCGATAAGCTTGCAGAAGGTAAGATTCTTCTAGCATGGCTTTATTGCAGGGAGGTCTTGTCTTACCAACCTCATCTCCTCCTATGACCAGGTAACTCGCCATGTGGACATGAGAGAGATTGTATACCTTGACTTCCAAAAGGTCTTTGATCTAGTATCCCATGATGTCCTTGCGAGAAAATTGGAGGATTGTGGGCTTAACTCTGAGACAGTCAGGTGGGTGAGAAACTGGCTGCAGGATAGGACCCAGAGAGTCGTAGTAAATGGTTCTGTCATCCTGGCGAGAAGTGGGCAGTGATGTGCCACAGGGGTTGGTGCTTGGTCCAGTATTTTCAACATCTTTATTAATGATTTGGATGTGGGTGCGAAGAGTTCACTGGCCAAGTTTGTGGATGATATCAAGTTATGGGGAAGCATGAATATGTTTGAAGATATAGGCTACAGATACAGGCGAACCTGGACAGGTTAGCAAGTTGGGTGGATCGGAATCTGATGAAGTTCAACATCGAGAAATGAGTAGCAACCCCCAACACACCTACAGGCTTGGCAGCACCAAACTGACTAGCACCATGAATGAAAGGGAGAAGAAGGCTGAGAGGAGACCTGGTAGCAGCTTACTGATACACTAAGGGAGTACATCAAGGGCTCAGTGAGCAACTGTTCACCAGAGCACACGAGGGGGAAAACTAGGAGTAATGGCCACAAACTCCTGGAAGATCAATTCAGGCTCAACATTAGGCAAACCTTCCTTGCAGCGAGGGTGACCAGACTGTGAAATAAGCACTCTCCAGAGGTGGTGCAATCACCTACCCTGGAAATCTTCAAGAGGACTAGACAGTCACTTTGCTGGGGTCACCTGACCCCCAATTATCTTTCCTCCTTGATGCAGGCAGCTGGACCTGATGATCTTCCAAGGTTCCTTCCAGCCTTACAATCTATGAATCCACAGTCCAGTCTGTAGCTGCTTTCTTGTTCCACAATTTTACATTCAAGTTGGTCTTTAAAGTTCTGTTGTTTTAAGATCAGCTACTCTGAGGTCAGTGATAGAATGTCTGAGGGCGTTAAAGTGTCCTACCACAGGCTTTTGTCTTTCTGGAACTGATGATAGATTGGTGTCCATTCATTTTTTTTCATATAGGGAACTGCAGATTGTAGTAGGCCCGAAGCTGCTAGTTGCTTGACCAAAGTTTGGGTATGTCATACTGCAGTTGCTAAGTTAAGAGGCAATGGAAATGAGTAGGCAAGAGAATGTCAGAGATGAGAATAACTTTAGAAAGTGTGAGCAAGACTGGTTAAAAGAATTAAGCTAAAGGTTGAGAACACTTAGCACTTGCTGGTCTAGTATACAAATGCAGAGTACGTTTAGTGGTTTTATGCCAGTTAGGTCTGGTTTAGGACAAAATATAACTTACATTGGGGATAAAAATAGGTATATGAATATAAGCATAGAACCTCTATTGAGCCAACCAATACAGTGTAACAGTCTGGTTTCATCTCAATCCACACTCTTCAGCCTTGAACTACAGTTCTTGCTGATTTAGCCCTTGCTGAATAAGGGCTCTTCTAAAACTTTCATTTGAAACCTAGGTGAGAAATCCTTTTTCCTAACAAGCTGCCTACCTGTTGGAGGCTTTTTAAGACTTAAGGAATTAGTTTAAAATTATCTCAAATGTTAATATGATTGTTATTTCTCTAGCTGAATGCACATTTTACAAATTGTAGTAATTTGCTTGATCTGTCCCATCTGTCCTGCTTAGTCATTTATGCTAGTTGTATTTTTATTTTTAAATTGGCTATTAATTTATCTGGACTTATGCTTGTTAGTATTTAATTTTGGTGCGATGGGCTCTTTGATATTGCCCATGTCACAGGGTTTGTATTGTAGCAGGTTGGAGTGGGGTCTGAGTCTGGCCCTGTTGCTTTGAGTAGCTTTGATTTTTTAGGTTTGTATTTGTAAGTGTAGAAATCCCTGTTCCAGCTGCCTAAGATATGCATCAAGAGAAGTTGTGGAATCTCCCTCCCTGGACACTTTCAAGAGCAAGTTAGACAGACGCTTGGCTGGCATGGTTTGGTTAGGGATAATCCAGCCTTGAGCAGGGGGCTGAACTAGATGATTTCATGAGGACCCTTTTAACCACGCTACTCTGGTTGCAGTCAGTGGGATCAGAGCAGGTATGGCTGTAACGTACCATTTGGAGTAGAAGATGAATTCTGGTGTCTAGGATAAACACTGGTCATATGGAGCTAGCTATAGCCGTTGGTTGGCTTCCATTAGCGTGGTGGTCATGTATCCATTACAAAATGTTATGGTAGTGTCCAAGAAATTAATATGTTGGGTGGAGTACTAAAGAGTTTGATGGAAGGCTGGAAGTTGTTTAAGTTTTGCTGGGATTTCTCTAAAGATTCCTTCTCATGCATCCATATGATGATGTCATCAATGTACTTGAGGTATACTAGGGGAATGAGAGGGCAGTTGTGGAGGAAGTGGGCTTCAACTTCTTCTATAATGTATTGGCATTTTGGGGGGAAAGAGGGTGTGAGACCTGTACAATGTGCCCATGGCAGTACCATTTGTTTGTAAGTATAGGAAGTTGCTAAATTGAAATTGTTTCCTGCCCGTGGCAGGGGGTCGGACTTGATGATCTGTTCAGGTCCCTTCTGACCATACCAACTATGAAACTATGCTGGGGTCAAATGACCCTGGCTAGGTGATAGTCTAGCCTCCTTTTGAAGACCCCCAGGGTAGGAGCTGGTTCCAGCTCCTAGCTGCACTGACTGTGAAGTAGTGCCTCCTGATGTTTAGCCTGAATCTACTCTGTCAACTTACAGCTGTTCCGTGTTACTCCCAGTAGTGCTCGGGGGAACAGGGACTGTCCCATTGCCTGCTGCTCCCACTTGGCAAGTTTATAGATGGCCACCACATCCCCTCTCAGCCTTCTCTTGTGGAGGCTGAACAGGTTCAGGTCCTGTAGCCTCTCCTTGTAGGGCCTACACTGCTGCCCTGTGATCATACAAGTAGCCCTCCTCTGGACCCTCTCAGTGCTCAGGTATGTCAGCTTGTGCTGCAGTCACACCTCCAACTTGGTGCAGGCACACACTGGGGTCTCTTTTTATATCAGCTTGTGTTCACCAGGCTTCCACCTTTGAGCCAGGCTAGAATTTTCCCAATGAGTGATGCTGCTCTAGACCATTCTCAAGATTGTCAAGCACAATGGGGTCCTGTGTCTCAGCTGGAAGTCTGATGACAGCACTGATCATTCTCTTTCCTAAACCTTTACTGTAGATATTAAATACAGCAAGACCCTACACCTAGCCTTGGGCACCTGTTTCCAGCATAGTCCTTTGCTGCAAGTCATCATCGATTGTTCACAGATCCTTCCCCAAATTTTGGTCTATGGGTCTCAGTTTAGTCAAGTTGCTTTGAGCAATGGTGAGTGCCAGGTTCTGGGTGACACTGTGCACTGTGACCCAAGTCCCAGATAGAGGGGAATCTGGGCATTGTCTCCTCCACCTACTTCTTTAGTGGAAATGAGCAGATCCTGTCTATCTTCTTCCCCTCCACCCCTTGGTTCTTTTCCCTTAGTCCTTTCACCAGATCCCCATGCCACTTTCCTCCCATTTAGCTTCCTCCATAACAGCTGTTCTACACTGTTGTGTCTGCAGCCCTGGACTCATTTACAGTGAAGCTGGTCAGCAATAGAGACTGCTGTGCTCCTCTACACGGCCAGCAGAGAAGCTCAGCACAGAGGTCAGTTAAATGTTAAAGTCTGTGGCTGTGCTTCAGACGCAGCACATCAGTCTACTGCCTTCTGATCTCTAACCTAAACCTATTCTCCCACAGTAGGAGGGCCTGCCTGGCCCTGCCCCTCAGCCGGAGGGAGCCCCTCCCCCGTGCTCGCTTTTCCCCAGGCTCATTCCCTGCTCTTTCCCAGTGCAGGGAAAAGCAGCTCCTCCCCACCCTGTGGCCAGTGGTCCCTGCTGCAGCTGCTTGCAGAGCACACAGGGCTGTCTGGAGCAGGCACAGGCAGCCCCATGCGGGCTGCGAGCAGCTGCAGTGCGGGGTGCCGGCCGTGGGACAGGAACGGGCTGCTTTCCCCCCTGCACTTGGCACCACCTTGTAACCTGGCCCCACAGCCAGCCTGGGCCTCATGTGGCTCTGGGCTCACTCATCAAGGCTGTGCATGGCCGCAGCAGCTGCGGCCCTCCCACTTATCCAGCGTTTGCCACCACCACCTCTGTGCTGCCCAGTGTGCGAGCTCCAAGT
>NW_017729025.1:92156179-92161009 GCF_001723915.1 Gavialis gangeticus | reverse complement strand
GATGTGCTCTTTGATGATTCTCTCCAAGATCTTCCTGAGCACCGTGGTGAGGCTTACAGGCCTATAGTTTGCTGGGTCCTCTGTTTCTTGAAAATTGGGACTACATTAGCTGGTGCTGAGCATGGGGAAAAGCAGCCCGTCGTGCCATGGCCAATGCTGCAGCCGCTTGCAGCCCACATGGGGCTGCGAGTGTCTGCTCCAGAGAGCCCTGCAGGCTGTGAGTGCCTGCAGCAGGGAGCGCTGGCCATGGGGTGGGCAAGGGGCTGCTTTTCCCTGCACTCAGCTCCAGCTTCTTCCCTGCCAGCAAGCAGGAGGTCGGGGCTGTGCACTTCCCCCTGCCTGTACCACAGGGCTGGGGGGCACTGGGTGTGAGTTGGCAGGGAGCCAGCGGGAGCACAAGGGCCTGCACTGGTGTCCTGGGGCCAGTGCTGGTGGGGCCCAGAGCAGGGTGGCAGGAGTGCAGAGTCCTAGGTGGCAGGAGCTCTATGGAGCTGGGCCAGCTCCTCCCTCTCCCTGCTGGTGCAGCCCAGCCCAGCTCCACAGACCCCTGTCAGCCTGTGCCCTGCTTTGGGCCCCACTGGTGCTGGCCCTGGGACACTGGTCCCAAAATGGTGACCATGGGGCAGGGTACCTGTCCCAGCTGCCTGCAGAGGGTTTGGGTTTGAGTGTGTGGTCAGGGGTAAAAGCTAAGAAAGGTTTATTGACTTAACAAAAACATGACTATGCGTAGTAGAATAAGACAAACAATGACAGACCATAACAATCCGTGTCGGCAACTTATTGGCAGTCCCCTCTTATGCTTGACGTACGACAAGTTCCTCTCCCACAGAGCTCAGCGAAGTCAAGTGTCACCAATTTAGCAGTGTCCAAGGGGGGAAGGACCCTGGTATTCAGTCCTTGAGATCCATTGGCCCACTGATCCAGGTCAGCAGCTAATCTTAAATCAGCAGCTTCTTTTGCAGAGCTGCATCTTCCTTCTAATGATTTCCAGATGTGCCAGCCAATTTATAACTTCTGAGCTATGCTGATAACTTACAGCCATCCAGATTCTCCCATTATAATTATTTTTAGGACTAACCAATAGCAGTACAAGCCTTGCATTCTTCTAATAAGGTTAATTTTTACTATGCCACAGGGCCTACTAGTAGTTCTACAAGGCTTTGTTAAATTTACTAGGCCTTACTACATGCAAGGCCTCGCTAATCTTTGATTTTAATTAGGCTCTTAACAACAACATATAGCTTAATATCTGAACAAATGACAGAAAAACACTTGGTCTAATTCTCACAGAGCTTTCAACAAGCACTTTTATCTCACAGACATAATTTCAGCTGTCAAAAGGTGGGGCTGCCCATGTGGCCCTCGACAGCCTGCCAAAACTGGGTAAGAGGACTTCCATCCAAAATAACTGCCCGCCTCTGCTACAGACTGATAAAATTGAAGTCTTTATTTTAAGCTAGTTGTCTACTCTTAAATTTGGACAACGAAGCGGGCAAATATGGATTTGTTGCTCTCCTGAGCCTGCAAGCAAATATGTGGGAGTCTACCTCTGTTCATTTTTAATGCACTGTTTTTTAATATGTAATGAAAATGTCAAAGTTAACTATTACTCTGCTCATCATTCTAGTGTAAACACTTAGCTAATGGGCTTTTCCTTTCAGTGTTGTAACTAGGGGGGCTAATAGGGGTAACTGCCCTAGGCATTGACTTCAGACTGAGGGGAGAGTGCAAGTGTCTGCTGGCAGCTGCAATTGTGTCAGCAGCCAGAAGTCACCACTTCTGCTTACCCTAGGCACTCAGCCATGTCCCTACAATGCTGTCTCCATTTCATATCGGATTCAGTGGGTGATATGGCAGCAGAATGGCTATCACTGTCAATGGTTGCTGCAGTAGAGATGTCAAGACCCACCTCCTTGCTTGGAATTATCATTACTTCTGCCATAAAAACAGGAGTTACATAGGAGACAAAGAAACAAGAGATGCATCCTCTTGTACTCAGAGCTGCACATTGATGCCACTCCCTTTTTCCTCTGAAGTTGATATAGGTCTCAAATGATGCCAAAACTTCTAGCTTTTCCCCAGTTCTTTGTGTTGTTAGTACAAGCCTCTGCAACACCTCAAAACTTCAGGGGAAGCACAAAATATATTGAATAATAAAAATGGGATATCCCAAGTGGAGACTTTGCTTAAGAGTGGGGTTGGTTTCTTTTTGAGTGAAAACAAGGCTTTAAAATTACTTGATAGTACAGTAATACTTACAGTGAGTGACTTAATTCAGTAGCAGAATTCCACACAAAGTGCAGGTTGGTCTCGCTGCTGAACTTGAGCACAACACATCTGCATACCTGGGCTGTTGTTAATACTTCGCATTTTGATAGTACTTTTCCTCTAAGAGTCTCTTAGGTGCTGCAGTCCCTGAGGTCCTTTAAAAAGGGAAGGGGATCATGGGAATCCTCACTCCCAATCCACTGCTACATCTGCTGTGCCTCCCCCAAGGTGTGGATTCTTGCCTCTAGCAGTCCAGGTGTTCAGATTGGTTTGCATCTAAACACTCGTTTTTTTGTTTGTTTTTTGGGTTTTTTAAACCCAAAAAACAGAAACATTTTTCTTCATAAAATAAATTCTTGATTGGTAGAGCTGCAAGTTCAAACAGTTTTTCACAGTAGGCATCCAAACAGTCTCCCCCAAGGATCTGGCTCAAGCAAACAAACACTTGAGCAGGAGACTCATTAAGCCAAGCCGGACTTGTTTGTTTTAACCAATTTGCATTATATAGATTTACATGTACAAATATATACCTGCAACACAGAAGTTTTAACATTATTCTTCAGAGGGCAGAAAGTGCGAATCTGATTAGGTTATTATACATGTCTTCAGATATTGGTTATGAACTACAAACAAAATAAGCTGATCTTTTCCCCTCAAAATGCAGCTCAGTTGTTAGAGGCTAACTCAAAATGTATAAAACTTGAATATCTTGGCAAATGCTTAGTGCTGTTCCTATTTCAGATCAGTAGATCCAATAGATCAATATAGATGTGAGCAACTGGGTTTTAAGGGGTTTGAGTCTTCTCAAAGGCCCTGAACAAATGTGCATTTGAAGCACTCAAAAGTCTGCTTCAATTTGAAGCTTTTCACATCTGGATCGTTTCAGTGCTGTGCATGATTCTAATTTGGCAGAAGCTCCTATATAAATGTTAGAGGTGTACTAAAATAAAACAAATAGATGGTAGATTCTTGGGCAGTATGTTCTTAACTTCTAAGATCTATTCCATTGATGTAATCAAATTATATAAAACCCCTGGAAGGTGTACACTGTCTTGTCTATAAATGAAGTACAGCAACCAGTACCTGGAACTATTGTTTTGCTGGTCACTTCAAGAATGTTCCTTAAACTACTGAGGTTAGAACAAGGCCTTTAAAGACTAAAGGTCAACTTGAAATGTAATTGGTCCTAAGTGCTTCTTACCAAATTTCATGGTTTAAAAATCTGTTTTGCCTATTTTTAAAAAATACATATTTTTCTCCCTGTAGCTGTGTGAAAGACTCGAGCAGGGATAATTGCATGCTTTAAAATTCTCACCTATACAATGTTATCAAATGCACAAAGTAAAGGAGAAAAATGTTCTTCTAGTCTCTTTCAGTTGTTATATTGTTAGATGTTAGTTGTAAATATAAATCATTAAATATCTTCAGACAAAAATGTGGGGTTTTTCTTAATTCATATAACTTCCAAAGTAACTTAATAGAAGGGGTATGGATGTTAGTGGCTTCTATTGTATATTGGCTGAGTCCCTTGTTTGGATTTACATTCATATACTTTCCTTCCTCTTTCTGTTCCACAGAGCAGCAAAGAAGCACTTTCAGAAGTCAATGCCACCGGAGTTGCCATGCTTTTCTCTGCTGGGACTTTTCTTTATGTTGCCACGGTGCATGTCCTCCCAGAGGTTGGAGGAATGGGCCATAGCCACAAACCTGAATCGGCTGGAGGGAAAGGACTCAGCCGCCTGGAGGTGGCAGCCCTAGTCCTGGGTTGCCTCATTCCTTTAGTTTTGTCCATTGGGCACCAGCACTAAAGGTTCAAAGTCCATCGTTTTCCTCTTCAATCTTGAGAGAGCAGTAAATGTCAGCTACTCTCTTCATTGTTGTCTCTCACCATCGTCCACCGTCTCTACACTGTGGAGGTCAGAGGGAAGCTTGATTCCAAAATGAGGATTCTGGGAAAGCTTTTAGTGTAGCAAAAATACTTTGGCAGCCAGACATAAATTCTCTGTAACTTTTGTTTCTTAAGATGCTTGCTATTTTAATTTTTACTTCTGGCCCTTTCTCAGGGAAGATGGAATTTGGATTTTAAGAAAGGTGAGTGAGGAAGAATTTAGTGGCGCATCATGAAATTGCAATCACCAAAGTATTCTGTAACTCAGCTTCTGCAGCTGAGAGTCAAGCAGTGAATTGCTGCCTTTTTAATATGTTGAAATCTTCTTACCAGTGAAATAGGGGAACCACCCCTACTATTTTTTTGTGGTCCTGATATGTCAGTAACTGGTGGTCCTTGTAATATCAGTGCCGCAAACTGTGCTGTAAAGCTGAAGTACTCAAACTTCTGGGCAGTGCTGTTATTCTAACAAACACTGATTGGAGAAAGTGTTATTGGAAAAAGTTGAGGAAGAAGTCTGGAAATGAAAATTCAGCTAGTTAAAGTGCATATGCATTCTGCATTCATATTCCCTATATCAACACACAAAGAAGAAACAAGTGTTCTGTTTTGCTTGGTTTATGCAGTGGTTAATTATTTTAAAGGCAAAAGGGGAAGTGCATTTTGGAAGAAGA
>NW_017729025.1:92150436-92151179 GCF_001723915.1 Gavialis gangeticus | reverse complement strand
GCATTCTGCATTCATATTCCCTATATCAACACACAAAGAAGAAACAAAGAAGTGTTCTGTTTTGCTTGGCTTATGCAGTGGTTAATTACTTTAAAGGCAAAAGGGGAAGTGCATTTTGGAAGATGATTTCCTATCATGTCCATGAAGAGTAGAAACCAAAATTATATACAGAATTGGACACCTGGTACTGGTGTCTCTTGAAATCAAGCTGCTCTATGTGCTGGGAAGTGGACAACGGATGGGAGCAACCGTTGAGAGAGAGGATCTATACTAGCTCATTTTTTTTTTTAGATGCTGAACCACTGAAACCAGTGCTGTTTGGATTTTTTCATTAAATAAAAGTATTACGGTTAACCAAACAAGATTTTGGGTTAAACATTGACTCTGCATATTGACAAAGCATGCTGAAAGCAGTTTATGTAGTCTTAATGCTCACAAACAGCAAATTATTTTCCCCCTAAGAACCTGTTACAGTCATGCCTCTTCTAACTTTCCTTAGAGTGTTATGACCACCACTTACTGATGGTTTTAGAGATGCAATTCAGGGACTCTGCTATCTGCTGATGCTGTTGCCCCATTGCAGTTGCAAGATAACATCCCTTCGTTTCCAAGAAATGCCATCACTTGTCAGACAGCTTTCTTTTTTTCTAATGCAAAAAAAAGGGCATCTCAGTAACTACTGTGCATAAAAGGTACAGAACATTTGAGATTTTGCAGTTTGAATACACACACTTAAAAAAAAA
>NW_017729025.1:92146778-92150415 GCF_001723915.1 Gavialis gangeticus | reverse complement strand
AAGGTAAAGAACATTTGAGATTTTGCAGTTTGAATACGCACACTTAAAAAAAAAACAAAAAAAAAACAAACTTTACGTTATGCTTATTTTAATCTCTTATTTGAATCCGCTCTTTTAAAAGATAAGTGTGGCCAAATGTTTTCCGGTTCTTAATATATATTATTTTGAATTCTTTTAAACAAATCTTCAAAGCTTGAAATAACTACTTTCTCTGAGCATTTATTGTTTCCAGGTGAAAATGTGTGCCTCTGTTATGCCATCTGTTTCTTATGGTATACAGGCCAGCGTCACTCTGATTTTTACTTCTTTGTCATTGTCCCTGTTATCTCCTGGCTCAGCAGTGGATATCAGCATGGTTCTTGGAACAAGATTTGTTATATTAACTAGGGATCACTCTGTCCGTTGGCTTAATAACAGCACAGCAGTAATCCAGAATCAGACTTTACTGATGGTTACTGTTTCTTGGGTTGTTTCTTATTCTAGAAAGATGATGTATTTAAAATTGAATGCAAAATGAGTAGCCTACCTTTAAAATTAGTTTTGTGGGAGGAATTTTTTTCCTATTTTAAATGTATTAGGCCTAAGTGATGGCATGTGATGCTAGAGCTGTAAAGCATAGTTCTGTTTTACAAGAGAAACTGCAAAAATAGCAATGCCTTACTGACCAGATCTCTTTTTTCTCTCTCTTTCTCTTCAGTTATTTTCTCAGGTGACGCATACAAATCTAGCCTTTTCAGTTAGTCCTGGAAAAAAACAACACAGCTATGACATAGAGCTGGATTATATTTCTTGGGTGCAAACACAACTGTATAAATGCAACTTGTAGGCCTGTGCAAACCCATTAAGTGTAGCCATGGTGTATAGATGTCACTGAGGGCATAACATTGTGTGTAGAACATTGATTACATCCATCCTGTCATTTCTACTGTAAAGATCTTGATTTGCTTTTAGATCTCAGAGTGAGTTTGTATGGTTGGCAGCTGCCAGGAGAAGAAAATAATTTAAACAGAAAATTTGATTTGGAGTCATTGAGAGAAAGTGAAAATCTCCTTGATGACATTTTTATAGTAATTTTTAGGATAGGACCTCACTCAGTTCACCTCTATTTTTTTCCAGCAGTAATACTTACAGTTGAATTAGCATTGTGATTTCAACCTCCATGTTTGCCTTCAGGCATTATTATGTGTTGCATCATCATAATGGTCAGAAACCCATGCATCCATTGTAGGCAGGGGTCCCATTTAGCATCTTTTGCTACAGGACTGGAGTGTTCAGCTAGAACCTTTTCCATACCGGACCATTGAATATTGATGATGCAGCATTTAATCCAGCTTCTGACAAATTAAACCACAGTGTTATCCTTCTCCTAACACTGCTGAGGGGTTTTGTTGGACTTCTTTCCACTGACCCTTCATGAGTTCATGTCTCCAGCTTCTGGGACAGCAGCCAGAAATAATAATGCTCAGCTTAATATTGTACAAAATAAGTTTGAGGGGCTAGAGTAGTAAGCAATATTGTCCAAGATTTAACAGTACAAGACTAAGAAGGACTCTTAAATTTAAAATGTTGACAAAACACTGCATAGGAAGTCCGGTAATGTTCAGTTTCACTAGGCCTTTGACTGACTAAGTAATATAAGGCTTCTTTTTTTCTACTTAGAAGTAGCTACTTTGTTTTGGCTGCCTCTAATCCTGTGTTTGCAGTTATATGGCTGAGATTTCCACATCTGAGAGGAGTTTTGATGATGTAGCAGAAGGTAGTTTCATTGATCCCAAGAGACCAAATGTGCTAATTGTAACTCCCAGTGCTTTGGTTTGTTTGTTTGTTTTTTGGGGGGAGGGCATGGGATTTTTTAAATAGGAATTAAATAAAACAACCTTAATCCTGTCCTCTTCCTTCTTCCCCACCAGCCACAATAAAACGAAGCATCGCACACTTACAAGGGGCCCCCTTTTGTCAGATACCACTCCTCAGGAGACTTGGGTGCAGATCATTTCTTCCTCACTCTCCATCTTTGTCTCCATCTCTTCATGGCCTTTCGCTGTCATGTTGGCAGTGGTAGTTGATGCAGTTAATAACACTAACTGGTTGGCATGCACCATTTCGTTCTGCAGATCTCACCCCCAACCATGAAATCTTGGCATCGTCTGTTCCTAATGTATGAATTCACAGCAGGAATCAAACTAAGTATAGCTCGCTGTTGGTTCCAGTATGTTCAGCCACTTTGTTCCTGTTCCCTGAACAGAATTAGAACATTTAATAAAAAGAGGTTTGTTTCTCCAGTACGCAGTAACAACTGAGATCCAGAAACCTCATTTGTATTTACAGGCATGAAAATGGCAGGGCAGTCATACCAGGAGCAAAAAGTTTTGATAGCTTCTCCACATGTTGTCAATTGGCCATCTATTAAACACAAGGAACCTAATGTCTATACCTGAGTTCCAAAGAACAAGTCTACAGAATATCTGAAAACTTAATATCCAGGTAACCCAGGAAAATTACAGTATTTTTTTCGGGAGCTACTGCAGAGTCTGGTGATGGATTGCCTTACAGAATCTCTTGGCAATGCTTGATGTTGTCAGCTACCCTCAATAGCATCAAGAGGCTGTGAGAAGTTTTTTGCATCTTTTCTTCTTTGTTTCAACAGCCACAGGAGATGTAGGAGGAAGTGTTTGATTTTTGTATTTTGTAATGGGAAGCCCTTAAAATGAATTTCAGACTTCAAATCCATCTTGAACTTCTAAAAAGGAGATCAGATTTTCTTATTTTTTCTTTGGTTATATCTTCTAGCAGTTCTGACTTTTTCCAGGGATTAATGTTGCCTGGTCACAGCTGTTTACTTGACTCTGTGAACTGAACTGTAATTTTAATGTCTCTTTCCAAATCATTTGTACACGTGAAATCATTCCATGAATGGCTGCCTTATTTTTTTTAAGTTGTTTTTTTTCCACTTTAATTGTGAATGGTTACAAATGTTGTTGTTTTTTGATTTTATTATATTAAATTTTTATTAGTTGTAGTGCTTCTGAGTTGGCTTCTTATTTACTGCATGGGATTTTCTTAGAGCTGGCTGCTTCAGATGGGGTGCTGCTGCTGCTGACGAGTGCATTTTACTTACAGAACTTTTTTGGTGCCTGTTGATGCTAGAATGTGTGGCTAGTTCACTGATGTTCAAACTGTGAGAGAAGGCTGATGAGAGGCAGACCAGACTTGGGTGCGAATGATGTATGTTAAGTGTGAACAAGGGCATAATTTGAAAGCTGTTTGTCAAAGAAAACTATCCTCAGTCACCATCTCTCCCTGCTCTCCCCAACTTTGCCCCCTTTTATTAAATAGTTGACATGGGAAACTAATGGAAATTTTCAGATGAATAGTTTTTGTATTGTGGTTACCACTACAAAGTTTAAATTATGAAACATGGTTCAACTTGGAATCATGAGAGCAGTGAGGGTGCAATGGTGCAGATGCACACTCCTTTCAGTTTGCAGCTCCTGTGGTATTGTAACTAGAGACTTCAAGTCCTTTAATCGGGTAAGAATTGCCCCTGCCTTACACTCTGGGCTCAGTGGCATCTCCCTCCATTCCCACTCGCTGCTGCTGTCTCTGGCTGCCTGACTTTGGGGGGGGGGGGGGGGGG
>NW_017729025.1:92145544-92146697 GCF_001723915.1 Gavialis gangeticus | reverse complement strand
GTGGAGTGTTAAGGAAGTTCCCCAGAGCTGCTCCTGCCTGCTGCAGCCAGGGACAGCAGCAGCAAGCAAGTTCCTCCTCGCTGCCCAGTTCCCCACCCTCCTGTATTCCCTACTAGTTCTGGAGCAGGAGAAGGGAACTCACTTACTGCTGTCGCAGTCACTCACTGTTGCTGCTGTCTCTGGGTGAGCCTGGGTCCTTGTGCAGCCCAGCTGGAGCAGGGCAGGAACATCTCTGGAGCTGCCTCTGCCCCTGGGTCAGCAGCGGGGAAGAGGAGGGAAGGAAAATTGTTGCCTAATTGAGGGACTTTAAAAAAAAAAAAAAAAAAATTGCTGCTCTTATAGTACAGTCTGTCTGCCTTGGGCAGAGTTGGGGCCAGTCAGGGAGAGGGGGGTGCAGCCATCCCTGTAGCACTGCTGCTTTCTCACACTCCTGGATCTGCCCCTGGTGACGGCTCTGCTCTAGGAGGGATATGCATTCATAAGAAGACAGCTGTATTTTTCCTCAACAATTTGTGCTGTTGTTTTTATGCATATACCTAAAGAGAAGGGGATGAGCTTGTTTATTGTGTCTGTATACAGTTAACATTACTACTGATCTGTGTGAACCTTAGCAAAATATCCATCCTACTGGAACAGCAGAATACTTCACCCTTCTTGTCTCAGCATTTTCTCTATTGTCTAACATGTCTGGATGATGACTATAATCTACGTTGGACAGCATTCTAGGTAAAATGCGGTATATTTAAGACTTCAGTAGCTACGTAATTAAAAGTAAGCTATCACAAGCATCTAAAATATACAGCTAACACAAAACAACTAAAAAGCTAATGCATAATAATTAAGAAAAAAGTGAAGGTGTTAGATACAGGATGCGTTTTGCACAGTATGTGAGTCCAATGACTGAGGTGGTAATTATTTCAGTGTGTGAACACAGGCTGCTGCAGAGTCCACAGAAGCTTCTGTATTTGGGGACAGAAAACAAGATACTGTTGTAAATAATGTGCAAGACTGCATCTTGCACTAACTATTCCAGCTTGTTCCATTACGCTTGGGAGTTATTAGAATCTAGATGGAGAGCAGCTCTGAGTTGGTGAGACTCAAATTCTTGCTGGAATGAGCAGTACAATTTTTTAATAAGCTTCAAATGATATTT
>NW_017729025.1:92139002-92140544 GCF_001723915.1 Gavialis gangeticus | reverse complement strand
CTGGAATGAGCAGTACAATTTTTTAATAAGCTTCAAATGATAATTTTTTTAGGAAACCTAAGTTGGTATCCTGTGAATCTGCAGCATGAGGTAGAATTTTACACAGGTTAGCAATGATTTCTCTTTTTAGAAGAAGCAGGATAGCCAACTGTCTGTAAATTTATGGACTGACTGTCAGTAAAAATTCAGGCTAAAAACACCTGTCTAAAATCAATCCATTAATTAAAATTCAGCCAGCCATTAAAATTCTAAGCGGCTACAGACAATTTGAAGCTCCAATGTCAAAAAGAAGCCTGGGTGCAGAGTTGAAGGAAAGATGGAGCATAGCAGTACCACCTGGTGTCCAACAGGGAGCACAGCACCCTGCAGAGAGTGTTCTCCCAGTGCTTTGTTAGACCCCCCCCCCCCCTCAAGCCATATGTTGCTGCTGCTGCTGCTATCAGCTGCCTATAATACTGCTAGATAGCAAGTAGGCTGCTCTGGGGGTCCATGGCAAGATGAGCGGAGTGGGGCTGGCAGGGGTAAAGCTTGGAGGTGTTGGGCTAGGAAGGGGAGCATGGTGTAGGATGAGGTCAGGAGTACTGGCGTTGGGACCTGGGGGGAGGGGCAGGGCAGGGAAGCAGCACAGAGTAAAACCATTGTTGCAGTTAAGCATTGTTACCAAACCAAGAACCATTTGCTGTTAAAAATAAATAAAAATAAAACTTTTTACTGACAACCAAACTTCCTTGCTTTTTTTACCATGGATCATGTTAAACTCTTAAATGTGAACCCAGCCTTTTTAATTGACACCTGGTAGCAGGACCTGCCAGAAAAGCTACACTTACTTTATGTAAAACTATACATCAATAAAAATATCAGTAAAAAAGTTTGCTTTTCAGTGTGTGTGTGTGTGTGTGTGTGTGTGTGTGTGTGTGTGTGTAAAATGTTTGTAGATTAATATAAAAAAAATTCTGGGTTGATGGCAACTTTTGAGAGAAGTATATTTGTATATTGTATCTGTGTATATAAGTAGGGAAGGATCAGCTGAGGCAGAGAACTGGAGGTGGAAGATATCCTTCCCCTAGTACAGAGGTTCCCAACCCCTGGGCTGTGGCCTGGTACTGGGCCGCAAAGGGTTGGCTGCCAGCTGGACGTTCAGAAGTGACCGGCATATTGTGCACTGGCAGCCAACCCTTGTTTATACTCGGTATAAAAAAGATTGGCTGTCAGTCCACAGTATGCCAGTCCACGGTCACTTCCAAGGTCTGCAGTTTGCCAGTCTGCAGTCTAAAACGGTTGGGAACCACTGCCCTAGGGGTCTGCCATAAAGGAGACCTGCTGAGCTAAAGTCTGGGAGAAAAATCACTATGTAGTAGCTGGAACTAGGGACCATAGATTGGAGGTCAGGATAGTGCTTGGGAATCAAGCCTTCAAGCAGGGGTGACTGGTGCCTCCTGAGTCTCAGGGGGCACAATTTGTGGGCAAGCCCAGGGGTGGGCCAAAAGCCCCATATCCACTCCCATACTTCTGTGCTGCAGCTTAGTGCCCCCCGCCCCCCTC
>NW_017729025.1:92136156-92138749 GCF_001723915.1 Gavialis gangeticus | reverse complement strand
CCCCCCCCCCCCCCAACACACCGCTGACCTGCATGGCAAAAAAACTGCTCTGTCCTGAGCAGTACTGACTTTGGGGCCAATTGGGCCAGTGGGGAGGGGCGTGTCCCCCCCTTCCCAGTCTCCTGTGCCTTCAAGGTAGACAAGTTCCTTCTTGGTAAATAGGAGGCAACGGGGTAGGAAGGTATATAATTTTGTTTCCTGTTTTGTGTCTTTGATGTGCAAAGAAGAGCAGAAGATTTCCTCACTTATTTGTCATAGAGGTTTCTCAGCCATGACTGAAGGGGCGGAGTATTGAAACTTAAACAAGAAAATCTCTTCTTTCAGCTGCTCAGTAGATGCTAAATTTGTGTTCCTCAAAATGAGAATTTAAAGCAGTCTAAGGAACAACCATTTTCTCTCAATCGGCTGTTGCTTTGTAGCTGCCACAAATCTTGTTCTCTAGTCATTAAAGCAGGGCTGGCCAACTCCTTAGTGGCCAGGGGCTGCACACCCCATTTGCTTCTTGAGGAGCATGAGTGCTCTCCCCCCACCCCTTCCCTGCACCACAGGTGTAGGTACCTCAGCCCTACCTTCAGCAACCTGGCTGTGGGCTCCTCCACTGCGCCATAGTGTGCCACACTGCACTAGCACCCCACAATATGGCTGTGCCATGCTGGTCTACCCCACCCCCTGGGATGGAACAGGAAGTGGGAACCAGAGAGAGGGGGAGCCCAGATCCTCTGGCCGCGGTGGCTGCTGCATCCAGATAGTTGAGGTAGCAGCCATCGGGTGGAAGCCCAGGGCTGCAAACTAACCCCTGGCAGGCCGCACAAAGCCTGCAGGCCATCAGTTGGGACAGCCCTGATTTAGAGATCCTTTTGTAGGGGGGGTGGAAAAAATGGCAAAGATTTAACAAGCTATGACTAGGAAAGATAATCACTTTAAAAAGCAAGACTACGTGCATTTTTTTTTTGGTTTGTTCGTTTGTTTGTTTTAAATGGCCCAAGCCCAGCTTCTGTTCCTCTGCAGGTTGCTCTTGAGAACTATCAGTGTCAGCTCCGTGTTATCCTGTTTTTTCACTGGTAGGACAAAAATCATCTGGTCCCAGTTGTTCACCTAGTCAATACTACTGCATCCTGTTCAAACTGCAAGGGTGAGGAGCCTGGTCACAAGCTCTATGGAAAAGGAATTGTACTGATCCTAATTATATTGCTCCCCTCACTTTTCTGCAAGGTTTATATTCTTACTTTCAGAGGATTAGGCTACCACCATGGTACAGCACACTTCTAGACTGCTGCAGTTTTATTTCTCTTCCTTCTTTCCTGGACACCCTTTTGCTTATCTACAGAGAACGTTCTTGAATGAAACCTACTCTCCTCTCGGAGACCTCCAATATGGCAGTGCTGTGGTGAGCATGGACTACTGAGCAACAAGGTCAGTGGGGATTGCCAGTGTGCCTTCCTCCACAGCCACGTACATGACAGCAAACCAGGTTTTCAGACTGGAGGGCTCAATTGCTGATGAGCCAGTGCTAGATTTCACTGATGATGGAGAAACTCCATCCTCAGTCGCTGCTAAGGGTCTTAGCTATAGTGTAAGTGGGGCATCAAGAAGGTGAGAAATGAATCTCTTGGTATAGGGCACTTGCAGCTAAGTCAGTGTCCCAAGTGTCATGTAATTCACTTTTTTTCTTTCTTTTTTTTTTGTTTGGCCAGGTGTATATTAGTATTTTACTTGGCAGAGCATTCTCAGGAGACATGAGCCAATGATGGACTTCTTGATTACCCACTGTGATGGGGGGCAGTAGCAGTGGCTCCTGTGGCTGCATGTTTTTGCACCCGAGATCCACAAAAAACCCAACAATTTGGATGGAAAGTAGCTCTTTCAAAGGCCCAACAAGCGCTGTGAACTTGTCTGCCCAGTGTGGATACAGCACAAATCCAACTGTCGGCTGAGGTGCATATGGATCTGGAAAATGCAGGAGCAGGGGATCAGTCTGAAACACCAGCAGCTACAGAGCTGAGACATTAGCAAAGGGTGGGGGGTGCTACAATGAGGACAAAAAAGTGTCTAGGACTTCAGAATCCGAAAGCCTTAGTTACGTGCTGTACCTGCAGCATCCCCTGCCTTTCAGACAAACGTGTCTACCTCCTTCATTGCTAATTATACCTTTGATTTTTAACGGTGTAATTTTAATGTTGTTTTATCTTTTGTACTGTTTTATGTTTGGAAACAAGCTAGGACTATGCAAATTGGCCTCGGGCTTTTTCAGCGGGAGGGTTTAGCTATGGAGGACACGGCTGGTGGTCGTTACTGCTGTGATATTAGCCCCTAGAAGCACCCCTGCTAGGATCAGGGCCTGTTGGAGCAAGGATGGTGTGTAAGAGAGCTGAATTGAACCTTGTTCCTTCCTAGCTCAGTCCAGAACATGCCACTGAGGTAGGTAGAGCCTGTTTCAGGGCACAAAAGGAGCACGTGCATTAATTAGGCACTGATCAGCTCATCTGTGGCGAATAGCAGAGCCATTCTTCCAAGCCCCTGAGGGATGGGTTTCTAGGAACTGGGGATTTCCTGACCAGCTTTGTGTGTCTCTGGAGACAGACCTGAGCCAGGC
>NW_017729025.1:92135594-92135979 GCF_001723915.1 Gavialis gangeticus | reverse complement strand
GATAAATTGGAGAGAGTCCAGCAGAGGGCAACAAAAATGGTTAGGGGGCTGGGGCACATGACTTCTGAGGAAAGGCTGAGGGAACCAGGCTTATTTTGTCTGGAGAAGACTGAAGTAGGATTTAATAGCTGCCTTCAACAACCCTGAAGCATCTGTGGAGCTAGACTCATCTCAATGGTGGCAGATGATGGGGCAAGGAGCAATGGTCTCAAGTTGCAGCAAGCACAGTTTAGGTTAGTTATTAGGAAAAACTCTTTCACTAGGAGGGTAATAAAGCACTGAAACAGATTACCTAGAGAGGTTGTAGAGTCTCCATCCTTGGAGGTTTTTAAGGCCTGGCTGGGCAAAGCCCTGGCTGGAACAATTTAGTTGGGGCTGGTCCCGA
>NW_017729025.1:92129640-92130594 GCF_001723915.1 Gavialis gangeticus | reverse complement strand
GTAATTTTAATGTTGTTTTATCTTTTGTACTGTTTTATGTTTGATTCTGCTTGCGCTGTGAAGTTCAGTGAAGCTGCTTTTTCTTGTGTTTGTCAGTTTTACCATCAAAATTGAGCTGCCAGGTTGGGTTGTAGTATAGGAAAAGCAGCTGTATTATAGGGAAAGCAGAAGATAGGAGGAGGCTATGGAAAGATTGCTATGGGGTTTGGCCATTGCCAAAGGATGTTGTACAAGGCCTGCCTTCTGTATCTCCATTTATTATATATAAATGTCAAGCATACACCTTCCTGTCCATGTAATCAAAGGCTTTGTTGCTGTCAGAGTCAGCACAGGAGAGAGAAGACAGAAGGGAATTTGCAGTCTTAAGTAAATCAAAGCACTGTCAATAGATAACTGGCAGCCACTTTTTAATCTAGTGATTGACCAAGTTTTTAAAATTAAGGCATATAGCTCAGATGTAGCAACTCCTAACTGCTTCATGGAGTGTTGCCCCTTCCAGTTGTGTGGGATGGTCTCCTAAATGTGATAGGTCTGCCCCACAGGCTGTGTGACTACCACATTTACTCGGTTAAAATATGAGTGCCCCCACCCAATTTATCATTGAGGAGTGGTGGGGGAGAGGCTCGTCTTACATTCAAGTATGAAGCAGGGGGGGAGGGGCAGGCTCCTGCTCCTGCTCCAACCCCAGGCTGGGGCTGGGGCTGGGGCTGGAGCCACAGCTGCTGCCTCCCCTCTGCCACCACTGTATCTCCCCACCACTCCTCTCCCTTACCCATGCTCTGTACCCACAGTCTCTGTCCTTGCTGCAGCCTGGAGCACAGCTTCAGCCCAGCCCTGTAGCAGTGGTGTTGGCTCCATACCACTGCTATGGGGCTGGGCTGGTGCCATGCTTGGTGCCCCCAGACTGCAGTGAAGGAGGAGTCTTCTGGTGCACAGCAAAGGTAAATGGGGGCA
>NW_017729025.1:92115801-92119455 GCF_001723915.1 Gavialis gangeticus | reverse complement strand
CCTGAGGTCCCTTCCAGCCCTAATTTTCTATGACTCCACACGGCCTGGTCCCTTCACTGCCCCTCCCACCACCTGCCCCATTACTGCCTGCCTTGTTACCTCTCCCCCTGCCACCTGCAGAAGTGAGGGGGTCACATTTCAGATGATCCTCCAATAAATGAGTTCTATACATGGAAATGATAATAAATTTATACATGTTCTGTTTATAGAATCTAATTATTGGGGAGTCATTAAATTCAGGGTCATCTTCTATTTGGGTAAATACAGTATTTTGTTGAATGTTTAAAAAAAATTCTGAGTGGAATTGGTTACATTGTGATTATATGTAATGCCATCATGTGGTGACATTTAGCTTTCTTTGTTAAAACTCCATGATTCAACTTGTTCGCCTGCCAGGAAACTTTCTCTTTTGCAGCATGGTACTCGTCACCCCACCCTAGTGCATTTATTCTTGCAACGTTGAGGTGGCCAGTAAAGTATTTTATTTTTTACTTTGTGTATGTGATGCAGAGAGCTTCATGACCTTGAGCAGGTCACCTAAGACTGTACAGTACAGCTAGAAAATGAGTCCAGACTTATTAAGTCCTGGTCTAGTGACTTCATTGCAAGTCATTCTTCTTCAGAAATGAAAGCTCTATTGGAAATGAGCAAAGTGAGAGGCATCAGCTGCTGATTCAAACTCTGTGCTCTCCCCAGATTGGTGCTATGAATAGCTGTGATCTGTCCATCAAAACCCTGAGCATGGTGCTAGTGACAGCAAAGGGCATGAAAGCCCCTGGAAGGGGGTTACAAGCAGTCCTTGGAGTACTGTGACCTGCATGTTCTTTCGGTGGAAAGCTTCCAGCAGCAATTGCTGACGTTAATATTGCTGCACTCCAGATTTTCTGCGGATTCAGTTGCCTTTGGCAGCCTATCCCTGTTCCTGATGCTGCTGTAATACCTAGAGGGAGGGCCGAATAGCTTTAATAGCAAGTACGGGACACATGGATAAAACGAGACACTAGGAAATAAAAACAAATACACACAAGGGCCTTGCTAGGTAGACTGACAGCATGTTTTAAAGATTTGTTTGGTACATGCTGCTATTCGTCCACAAGGGGGTGTGCTTAGATTACTGCAAGCCTAAAAAAAGGGGCATAGCCCCTTCCAGTTCCTCAGGGAGTGGGCCAGTGATAATGGCCAGGGGCCTATTTAAATGCACTATAAAAAAAGTGATCTTCAACTACTGGGGCTCCAGACTTTTTGTTACTGGTACCCTGAACTGTGCCTCTCCTCCCCCAATTCTGCTACATTAAAAAGTGCCATGAAGAGAGGGTAAAGTGATTTGACCCACTAATACTTTAAAGCACATCTGTCCTTGTCCATGCTAAGGACAAAACTGTATTTCACATTGTTAGGAAGTTAATTAATTAACTTGATTGATCACAGTGGGTTTCCTGACACTATAGAGATGCCAGGGTTCAGTTTATGGCGTAGTCTGGGGTGGTTGATCTTAGGATGATCCTGCCTTGAGCTGGGGATTTAGGCTAGAGTAGAAGATTTCGTGAGGTCCCCACTAGCCTTTGCTCTCTATGATTCCATGATCTGAAATGAGATGTGGTGTGGCAAAGCCTCTTAGAAACAGCTGGGGCCAGTTTAAGAATAAAACTGGCATAATGTGGCATATTCCAAGGCCCAAAAGAAGTACTTGTGAGAAATGATTTCATAAGCATCAGGGGAATTACTGGTATTTAGTAGAATCCAAGAAGGTGGTGAACTCCTCCAGAGGAAAAGAAAACTAGACCAATTATCTTTCAGTTTGTTCCTGGTATCTTCACAAGGTGTGTCTGAGAGTCACCTCCAATACTTAGCAGAGCTGTGCGGCCATTTGACTAGCTTCTTTCTATAACGTCCTATGAAGAACAAACAATACATCAGAATTCTTAGTTCTTTGTTTCCTGTAAGATTCACAAGCTTGAGCTTGTGCTCACTATATACGCTCGCTAATCATGTGACTTATGTGGTCTGAAAATATGTAGAGAGTCTTGAATGGCAGGAACTTATGAAGGAGTTTGTCTGGAATTGATGGCCCAGGCCATGTGGTTTTCACGAAAGGTAGATAAATCTGGCCATCTGACTAGTCACTGCAGAATGCCTTGCCAAAGGCTTTTTGCCATTATGAGTGCTGAATAACCATTCTCTTGGAGCTCAGTGAAGGAGCTCTGGCTTTTTTTCCCTCCCCTTACCTGATGTATTAAAAATCTAATGCTGTGTAAAAGCAACTCCATCTTTCAGTGCATCTCACTGGAATGGATAGAGTGGCTGCACACTTTAAAACAGGCCAGGCTGAGCATTTGGAAAGCAAGAGAACAGCTGAGCATTGGGAAAGTTTGAAGAGAAATTTTAATAAATAGCATGTAGGCTTTATCGTCAAGTGAAGCTTGAGTTGGATGTGGGGGGAGGGCTGTTTGTGTTTTAATACTATTGATATGCTAGGGGCCCAATTGTTAATGATTTTCTAGAAAACAATTGCAATGAAACTGTAGGACAAAGATGACTTCAAACTGGACCACCTCATCTAAATTCCCTGAGATCTTGAGTAGGCTCCGATCCAAACAGAAGTAGAATGCAGTTGGCCACATGTGCAATGCATCATTGGATTGCCAGCCACAGCACTAGAGATAAGCTTCCACCTCTCTTGCATTCATTCAGGTCAGATCTATACTGGTGTTACCACATAGCTATGTTCATTAGATGCATGAAAAGAAAATCATACCCCAAGACAGCTATGCCAACAGAATCCCCTCTGTAAATACAACTTATACTGACAGAAAAGCACTTTTTTTTCAGTACAATCTGCCTCTATGCTTCTCAGTTCTCCAGTATGTCTTTACTGGCCAATCCTTCTGAGTGTAGACAAGTGCTCAGGCAGACAAGTGCTCAGGTGAAAAAAGTGTCACCCATGAAAGCTTGAATGTAACTCTGAATGTTTTAAAGGTCTGCCTAATATTGTTTCAATATTTTTCCTAATATTCATAGAACCATAAAATCATAGAAAATTAGGATTAGAAGGGACCTCAGGGTGTGATCTAGTCTAACCCCACTGTTCAAAAGCAGGACCATCACCAACTAGATAATTCCAGCCAGGTCTTTGTCAGGTCAGGCCTTCAAAACATCCGAGGATGGAGATTCCACCACCTCCTATAGGTAACCTGTTTTAGTGCTTCACCACCTTCCTAGGCTAGGGATAGAAGTTGCACATAAACTAGTTTAAGTGATCAGAAACTGGTTTAGACCTGTAACAGAACAGAAGTTCAGTGTACATAAACCAGTTTCAAAATGACTGAAACTGGTTTAAGATAAACCTAGCTGAATAGAATATCAGACTTAACTGATTTAGGTCAAACCAGTTTATGAAACTTCTGGCCCAGACCCCTTCCTGGTTCAAGTTAAATCACAGTCCCCCAATATCCCAGCATGCTTGGCAGCCCTGGGCTGTGCTGTGCTGTCTGCTTCAGAGCAGGGCTGTCCCCACCCCTCTGTTCCCTAGCTAGAGCAGTGAGGCCTGAATCACTGCCCCTCAGGCAAACTCCAGCTGGGATCTGGGGCCAGGGAGAGGGGTTAAACTCTCCTTCCCCTGAGTATGAAGCTGCCATGCTGGCTGTGACTTACTGC
>NW_017729025.1:92097371-92110801 GCF_001723915.1 Gavialis gangeticus | reverse complement strand
GGGAGAGGGGTTAAACTCTCCTTCCCCTGAGTATGAAGCTGCCATGCTGGCTGTGACTAACTGCTAGCTATGACTATGGACTACAAATCGTAGAGGCACCGGGAAGCAGGAAGAGGAAGTGGTGAGGTAAACCTGCAGAGTCCTGCTACTGTGATTGTGGACTGCAGATCCCACAGACCTCGGGGGCAACAGGAAGAGGAAGTGAATATAAAACCCATGCTATGTGCCAGACAGCCATGCTCTAGTGCCCCTCCCCTTCCCTCCCCAGCTTCTGGCTTGATCCACTGCGGGCAGGTATCTGTATTTCCTGAATCAAAAGTGAATGTCTGTTCATTTGCTTATTGGTTCAATCTTTGCAGTTTAGACTAACCTGGAAAGAATGAATCAATTAAGCCTTGGGCTTTTTGACTGTCTGTACTTAGCCCTCGTGAGAGAGTTTTTCCTAGTATCCAACTTAAAACTCCTTTGCTGCAACTGGAGACCATTGCTCCTTGTTCTGTCATCTGCCACCACTGAGAACAGTTTAGCTCCATCCTCTTTGGAACCACCTTTCAAGTATTTAAAGGCTCCTATCAAATCCCCTTGGTCTTATCTTCTGCAGACTAAATAAGCCCATTTCTCTCAGCCTCTCATAACTCATGTGTCCCAGCCACCCTCACCATTTTTGTTGCTCTCTGCTGGACTCCAACTTGTCCACATCCTTTCTATACTGGGGTCCCCAAAACTGGACTCCAGATGTGACCTCTTTCATACTGAATATAGCAGAATAATTACTTCCCTCAATCTACTGGCAATGCTCCTACTTATGCAGCCCAGTATGTTGCTAGCTGTCTTGGCAACAAAGGCACACTGCTAACTCATCCATCTTATTGTCCATATTCACTCCGATGCCTTTCTCCTTCTGGATTCAGGGAGCAAGCATTGAAAATGCTAAGAGACAAATTGCCCTCATTGCCATTACTTAAAAAAACCAGAAAGTAAATTTTGGGGATTTCTTGTCCAAACCCAAGAGGTTTGTAAAATTCAGAGAAGATTGCTAAATCTCTGTCCTTTCAGGGTCTTATTGGAATCAGACTCCCGACCTTTCCACTCCTCCGTGTCTTGTCACTACCTCATCATCATACAAAACTCAAACTATGTCCAATGGACTTTTGGGCTAAAATATTTTCTCATTGGAATCCATAGCTAATTCCAACCAGGTTCCATTTGGATCAGATGTCTAAACCCATTGCCTGACTCCACAGCAGACTTACTCAAGGGGCACTGTTCAATTGAAAAAAGGTCCATGATGGTGATGATGACATGCAGCCTATTAAGATTCTCTCAGCATTGTTGGAAGTCAAGACAGGATGTGAGCTGTGAGGCAATCAGGTCTCTTCTGGTGAGTTGAACACTTAACTAGTAATCCATGGGAAGACAGCAATTGTGAAGAAGAATGTTGTACTTGGAAGCCATTGTACATTTGGATAATACAAAACAAGCCCCAACTATATCATCTATCCCCTCTCTGTTGAGCCAGGGGTTGGCACTCCACAGGCTGGAACTGGGCTCCACAGAAGTTGTTTCACTTGGGGAAAGAGAAGACCACCTATTTAAAATGGCTACATTTAAGTGGCCACTTAAAACCTCCTGCTCTGTGCCCTTGCAGTGGAATTTTTTGTTCCCCTTTGGTGTTCAGCATAATTTGGCAGCACCTGGTAAGTGGATGGGGGCACAGAGCAGAAAGAAGATCAGAGCAGCCAGGGCTTGGGGGTTGGTGTAAGGGAAGCACTCAGCCTGCTGACTCCTGGTGTAGAGGTTCTCTAATAGCCAACACAATAATCAGCAGTAACAGTCACTAAAAAGTGAGGAGAGCTAAACAAAAGCCTAGAAAAATGGATTAACTCAATGGTTCACAGGTTGTGGGAAGCCATGGTAAGTGCTTTCAGTTAAGTTTGATGGTAAGGGTGTAGGGACGGGTCCGTTAGAAATTTTAAAGGATGACGATAGTCTCTTGCTGGAAACATTTGGGAATGACTGGATTATACAGATTACTTTCTCCAGTATCAGTTTGAGAGCAGATTTGCACTATTTATGGCATTTTGGTAAGACCAAATGCATCTGTAGATAAGGGAATATTTTTGTTTTGTTTTTACGCTGGAAACTGATTGGTCCATAATCAATGAAATGCCATGGAGGACAGGGTGAGTTCATTTTCATATGGCTTTCACCAAGGAGAACCCAATATTCCAATTAATGTAACAAATATGACAGAATATGCTATACAGGCCAAAGTTCTGTTGATTACTTTAAACTATGGTCAGCAAATCTCATAAGAGAAGCAGGAATAGGCCTGAATAGAACTTGACCTCTGAAGGAAAAGCTGTTGCTGATGCTGATGAAAAGACCTGCCTTTGACACAATACTGACTCAACTTCCCGATCTGGTGAAGGAAGTTGGAGCACATCGAGCAGCAGTGTTTCAGACGGCGGGTAAATACGAAGCCAAGGTCTGAAGTCCTTGATGATTCCAGGTGACCATCTTAACAATAGTGTTTTAATCCCAGTGTCCTTGACTACACACTCAGTTTTCAAGGAATTAAACTCTTCTGCCTAAGGCTGTATGTGCAGTTTTAGCTGTATGCCCTGTTCCTTTTCACCCTTTTAAACCATTATGTAAAGTGTGCTGCATGGTAGACAGATTCTGTAATCTACCCCACAGGTGGTAAATTGCTGTTTATAATTTGTATTTCACTGTACAGGTGATCTGAGGTCTTTCTAGGGAAAACACCTGGTCATAAGTTTTGGACTCTCTGCACCTCTGGCCATGCTCATGTTTTTCAGGTGCTGATCTCTGGTCTTGAGCAAATACCCCTCTGCTGGGGTGGAGTCATGATTCTCAGATCAGACCTGAGGCTGCAGTCATCTGTGATCAACTATGGCTTTCTTTCAATGCCTGCAATTCTCTTCCCTTTAGCAATGAAGTTTATTATTCCAAAAGCAGGTAAAAGATGGTATCTTCCATGTTTCAGAGATCTATTATGTAGCTGTGTTGGTCTGAGAAAAAAAGAAATACAGAACTCTTGGTTCGGATACGTTTTATTAGACCAGCAGAATTTTTTTTTGATGTTTTTTATTCTCTGGATGACATGGAAAATACCATATTTTAGCCATTTTTGGAAAAATAAACTTCATTGCTAAATAAAAATGAAAGATTTTTACACCTCCCTGCCTGCTTCTGATATCTGACACTTCCAGGAAGTGTCACTACCTGGATAAGACAGATAAGATAAGACACTACCTTATCAGATAAGACACAGATAAGATAAGACACTACCTTATCTGCACATCAAAGAGCAACTCACACAAAAGGACTCTTACACACTCCGGTGAATATACTTCCAGCCTCAACTTCTCCTGTGCAAAAATAGAGTTTATTTTCTACCTAAGAGGACTTTTACAATCTTTGATTTCTCCTCAGCCTCAAGAAAGGGTGTGTGCGCCCAAAAGCTTGCAAAGAAATATTTTTTTTTGTTACCTTTTATTAGACCAACTAAAAATATCACCTCTGAACCAAGCATTTTAGAGTTTTGTCGACCTCTGGTTGGTATTCTTTGCCTTTCAATACCATCCCTTAGGGTGTTTGATAAGCTCCTAGCACCATGATATGGTGCAGCTGAGCAAGCTGCCTCAGAGCAACCTTTTTGGGGTGAATGTCCTTGCTGTTACAGCCCAAATCATAGTGCTTGGTGTTAGGCCACCAGATATTCACTAAGATGCAAGCCTACTCCTCTGGCCAGCTGGCTGCATATTAAGACCACATCCTTGGCTTGCCAAAGCAAGGCTCAGCATGCATACAACCTCTACAAACTGTGCTGCTGGTCAAGAGTGATCCCTGCAGCAAATGAAGGGTTAAACATTGCCCAAGGCAAAACCAAGAATTGTCCAGCTCCTGGGGAATAGAAGGCCAAAAGTACACCCCAGGGAAGTATGCGCAGAAAAATTCAAAATTATGCACGGAGTCCTGGCGGCTGCATGTGGCAGCACGGCGCTGGCCTGGCCTGGCCGCTGGCATTCGCCTTTGGACCAGACCAGGCTGGCTCCATGTCAGCATGTGGGGCTAGAGGCACTGTAGCTGGGAGCCACATGCTGTTGGGTGGGGGGAGGCTCTGTGCCTTCATGTTGGGCTTCCAGCACACCAATGGGAAACCTTGCACAGAGGCATGGAGTCGCGCACTATTGGCCTAGCCTGGTGGGCCGCGGCTCCCGCCTGCAGTGCCGCAAACCCAGTGTGCTGTCACAGGTCCAGCCCAGTCTGGCTTGAAGGGATGTGGCAACAAGCTAGCCAGCCCCGTGCCACCATGTGCACCTGGAGCCACGCACTGCTGGGGGGTCTACCTGCCGAGGCCATGAGCACCCCACGGGCCCACCACCAGCCACGGGGCTGTGCACCATGGGGCAGGGGTGTGACGGGAGCCCACACCCACCCGCAAACCCCAGGCCCATTCTCCCCCCCCCGCAGGCAGAAGCTCCCCTCCCCACTTACCAGGTGCCCAGTCACATGCCACTGCACTCAGTGCCTCCACATGGGGGTCCCAGCTGGAGTGCTGGAAGCCCCATGGAAGTGGAGGCACAGAGCCCACCCAGGTTAAATTATGGAAAATTATGTGCAGTCATACATTTTATGTGCAAAAAATTCCCCGGGGTGTATAATTGGAGGGGGAAGTGTGTAGGAGGGGGCCAGAAGGCACAACTGTGGGGTTGCCAGTGGATAACTTGAGTCTCAGGGCCTAGCTTTGAGTCCTGTAACTAACAATTGTACTGAAGCCATGCTGCAGCTTGGCCACAGGGAGAAGCCAAATAGCAGCTCATATGGGGATGTACCCAGAGCCTACAGGTCCTTTGGCAGTAGCCAGCCTGAGAAATGTGCACAGGGACTTACATTGTGGACAAGGTAGTGTGGATGAGCACACGGGCCATGGGCTCTCTGCATTGTCCAAGGCAAGGGTGTCTAACTCACTTGGAGTCCGGGCTGGATTTGAACTGTAGGGCATTTTGTGGGCTGGATTCAGCGTGGGGTATGAGACCAACTACCATGGCCACTGTGACAGCAGCAGTAGCAAGGGGTCTGGCAGTGGTTGGGCTGGATCTAGGTCCAGGTTGGGTCTGGGAGAGGAGCCTAGGGGCAGCAGTGGAGGGACAAGCTCACTGCCCATGGCCATGACAAAGGGGCCTGAATTCCACAGGGGACCATGCCTCCCAGCTTCTGGTGGCCCATGGGTAACCTGGCAGGCCAGCCAGAGTGGCTGTCTTCTAAAACACTGGGGGTGCCTTCCTAAATACGTACCAGCCTCAGGGGCAGAAACAGAGCACGCTGGCTGCAGGGTACAGCAACTTGTAGTGATGTGATAATGATGATGTTTGCCTTTTTGTGAGCATCATGGGACATGTGAGTCTTCTGAAGGAGCTCATGGGGGTGGGGAGGAAGGGGGAGTGATGGCTTAGGCAGCCAGGAGGGAGAGCTGTTCCTTGGGGACCTAGTAGAAAAAGATGCATGGAGCACTGCTGCTTGCCTGGAGCTTATAATTTGCTGGTGTGCTCTGGTGAGGAAACCAACAGGTATGCAGCAGCAGAGACAGAAGGTACCAGGAAACGGTGAGGAGTCAGTGAATAGCAACCCCCCTACCCTGCTTGTGTGCGGAAAGTGTTGAGGCAGAAGGTTTGAGTTTTATAACATATGATTTTATTGTTGCCAGTGGCCCTTTAAGGATGAACAAGACTGGTGGCATGGACGGTACACGTTCAAAATGCAGCTTGCCCAGGAACTTCACCCAAGAGATTTCAGATTGGCACAGGAGGAAAACCTCCAAATGCCAGAGGAAGCCTGATTGGAGCTAGCCAGGTCACACTGACTCTGCTCACATACCTCTCTCAGCCAATCAGAAGAATCCATAAGCAGGCACAAGATTTTGGGGTATGTGTCGCAGGAGCCTGGCAATTCGCAGACTTTCCATCCTCCGTCCCTCCCTGGCTTCCATCCAGGGCTCCTGAGCTGTTCTGCAGAATATCCATCCTTACAGACTGGCTCACACGCAGATAATTTGGCATGTCATGCTATTTCTGAGTGCTCTCCCTCTTTCTCTCCCCACTCCCCCCTATCTTTTTCCTTCCCCTCATCCCCTGTCCTTGTGTATTCCTGATCTGTGTGCTTTTTCAGTCTCCTTTTTCATGGACTGGGATGTTTTCTCTCTTTAGTGCATCAGGAAGTGATATACAATGAGGAACCTCTCATCCCCTCTGCATCAGGGAGAGAATTATTGACTGAGCGCTGAGCAGTCCAGTAATTGATTTAAACCATATCCTCACTCTGTCTCTGTCTCTCGCTTGGAGTGGCTGGTTCTGTCCTTCTGGTTCATTTCATTTAATTGGATTCCCTGAGCTGCAAAGCCGAGGGAATAAAATCCACCGAGAATGTTCACTTCAAAATCCAACTCTGTGTCCCCTTCTCCGTCCATGGAGCAGGCAGACTCGGATGCCCTGGACATCAGCACCAAAGTGCAGCTGTATGGAGTGCTCTGGAAGAGACCCTTTGGAAGGCAGTCTGCCAAGTGGTCCAGGAGGTAAGCAGCTATAGTATGGGACTCTTAACAGCTGCAGTCATGGAGGGACTTCCTAGCTGGAAAAAAAATGCCAAGTTCCAGGTGTGTAGGTGGGTTAGATAAGCAGGTGGACCTTCTGTGGGCATGACCAGTAGGGCAGCGAAGTAATATCAGATGAGTTTGGACAGATCTCTGAGGGAGTCATAAGCAAGGTGGCATGGGGTGGATTTAAAGTCCGAGTTAGATTAGCAATGTGAACCTTTGTCAATAATTTCCCCCTTCTCACACTGCTTTATGCACAGTGCAGGTCTGCCTGTTTTCATTTAGTCCTACCATCCCACCTCTCCTTTGCCACATACACGTCTCTTTAGGTCTGTGTTGGGTACCAATCTGCTTATTCACAGCTTCACATTGGGATAAGACTGTGGGAGCTGAAATGGCTGCTTGTCTCTCTTGACCCCGAGTAGTGAGAGTTCATTCATCAGTGGTGGTAAAGCTCTTTGAGAACATGGGATGCAAGATTATTTTAGTGAAGTGGCTAGTCTGTCTGTGTGTCCATCTGTGCTCCTCTTGTTTTCTGGAAGGGCTTTAGAACTGTTTCCCTGTGTGCCATAGAGACTGTACTGCCAGCATCAGCAGGTGATTCTCCTGCGGGGAAGGATGGTCTGTATCCGGATCCCTGCTATTGCCATGAAGTTTCATGCAGCTATGCTGTGTTGCACAGTGATAGTCACGGAGTCAGTAGCCTGGCTGTGCCCTTATTACTGCATCATCAAGGATGAAAGTGTGTACTTTGCTACAAAAGCTAGGTGTAAGGCGAGGTTTTTAAAGTTAATGTTGTTTCTTTGCAAAGTTCACTACATTTTTAAAAGTTTCTTCAAGTGACCTTCAAACAATGAGGGGTGGCTGTTGTGCATACATACACTTTTGTAAGGATGCAGTTTTGTACGTCTTTATTACCTTCCATTTGAGGCCATTACAAACTCTGATAAATTAAGCCTCTCATCACCCCCCTGAAGGAGGCAAGCTTCATTATTATTAGGTATTGAGGTGGTTAGTAGTGTTAGTCTGAGGTCAGGTGGAAAGTAGGCCAGTTACAGCAGGGTGGCACCTTAGGCCACTTGTGATCTAATGGTTTAGGTCTGGCTTTAGGTCAGTGATTTGCAGGTGGCCTTGGGCAGGTGACTTTACTATTTTTTTTCAGGGTCGTCTTCTGTAAAATGGGGCTAATAAGTTGCCCACCTTTTGCAAAGGGGTTTGACACCCACAGATTAAACAGCACTATACAATGCAAAGGTCTTTAATTATCCCATTTTACCACTAAGGGAAATTGAGGCACTGAGAGGCTAAGTCACTTGTAAGATCACACAAGAAATCTGAGGGGATGTGCATACCCTAGAGACACCCAGGTTTGCTTTAAACAACCTTGCCTGGGTACCTCAAACAGTCCAACTATTGTAGCATGGAGTTCTGCAGTGCTTCTCGGTATGATTATTTACCCCGCATGGAGTTTCATACTATTGCACCTAGATTGGTTTGAGCAGCCAAAATAGTGTGTACAAGTTACCTCCAGTCTCCCTCCACTACCTGCAGTCTGCAGCATTGCACACAACCTGAGCTAGGAATAGCAACCATCTGCTATCCACATGCATTCACCACTGACCATCATGCTCAACTTGCAGAAATACTGTTACAGAAAAAAGCAATTTGACATTGAGGCATCTCTCTGGCAATGTTGAGACCTCTTTCTTTTTATCTGTGCTGTTAATTTTTTTCTGCAAACTGTGGCTTTTTTCTAGGAGATAATTTGTGGTGATATAACCGCTGCTCAGTTCATAAGCAATTGTTAATTGAATTACACTTGAAAAGAAATATGACTGTGTCACTGAAAGAGACCAGAAAGGATAATTGAGGGCTAGGCCTCCAGGGGAAATTTTAAGTAGTTCTTAAAATGCTTGTTTCTCCCTAATCAAGATTTCCTGCAACCATGCTGTCCAGCTCCGCCTGACATCTATATCATTATTTATTTAACACTGAGCTATTCCTAGAATTCCCCCCTTCTTCAGCAAGTTGTAAATATTTTAGTGGTAGCAGGTGGCAAGAGGTGGCGAAGACCCTTTCAAGGCAGAAAGAGGGTGGGATATTTGCTGCAATTGCAAGGACTCAGAGCTCTGGGAGAAGACAGAAGGGAAGAGGGTTGGTACTAATTAGGGACAAAAAAAGAGGAGAGTGGGATTTAAAGGAAAGGAATTGAGGTAAAGAGTCCAGAGTAAAGAGTCTGCTTTAGTGATAGCCAAGATCAAAGGGGAAGCAGGAGGAACTAAGGGAGTAGGGAGACAGTTTCTTGGGAAGGTAAGGGTGAAGCCTGGAAGCAAAGCAGATAGAAGGGGCACAGAAGGAAATGGGAGCTTGGAAGGCAAGAGCCCAGAGGAAAGGGAAAATAGAATGGCAGATGGTCAGTGTTGAGCAGGGAGGAGGCATGAGGAAAGGGAAGGGAACAGAAAGTGCCCCTGTTAAGGTCCCTTCAAGTTCTGTAACATGTGGAAGCTTCATAGACTTTCCCATCTCTTGTTTCTGGCCGCTGCTGCATCTCTCCAGTAAGCCTCTCATTTAAAATGTGTAGCGATAGGCATCAAAGCCTATTACCACCCTCCTGCATGCCTGCCAGGGCTCTTGGCATGTCACATGTCAGACATGGCCAAGGGCAAGGACTTAATGAGGCTGTAGCTAACTTCTCCCTGAAGACAAAGCTCTTGTACATCAGCTGCGCCTCCAAAGCAAAGCTTTCACTAAAGCCAGAGTTGCTTTTCTTTTTATTTCTTTTTTTCTGTGACTATAGAGGGAGTTTGCTGGGAAATCGACGTTCTTCCTCGCTGCCAGAGGCGTAGCATGCAAAAAAATGGACCCTGAGCACCCCATCTCCTACCCTTCCCTTAAGAGCAAAGCAAAAATCAATCCCATGGGACACCCCTGCCCTTTATGGGACAGGGAGGTCTGGGTGAGGGAGATTCCCTGTCCAGGTCAGGAAAACAGACCTTACAATGACAGGCTGAGAGCCATGGGGCTCTTTAGCCTGGAAAAGCGCAGGCTCAGGGGTGATCTGATGGCCACCTATAAGTTTATCGGGGTGACCACCAGGATCTGGGGGAATGTTTGTTCACCAGAGTGCCCCAAGGGATGACGAGGTCGAGCGGTTATAAACTACTGCAAGACTGTTTCAGGGTGGACATAAGGAAGAATTTCTTTACTGTCCGAGCCCCCAAGGTCTGGAACAGCCTGCCATCGGAGGTGCTTCAAGCACCTACATTGAATACCTTCAGGAGTAAATTGGATGCTTATCTTGCTGGGATCCTATGACCCCAGCTGACTTCTTGCCCATCGGGCGGGGGGCTGGACTCCATGATCTTCTGAGGTCCTTTCCAGCCCTAATGTCTATGAAATCTATGAAAAATCAAATATAACTTTTGAAATGTGCATGAATTTGCTGGAGTAGACATAAAATTAAAAAAACCCCCACAACAAACTAGGCAAAATATAAACAAAGGATATTCTATCATTAGTCCTGTAGCCACTACAGTTAAATGTCCGTCTCTTATTTAGATTTATAAAACAAAAACTAGCCATCTTGAGCATCATGATAGGGCCTCAGTACTTTGCTGTCAGTCATTTCTACACCCAAGTTAATATTATGACAGCTGAGCTCAGGTTTATAGCTGGAGCGAAAAACAGTCTGCAGCACTGTAAAACAGAAGAGAGGAATAGCTAATAGACAGCAACATTGCAGAAAAAAGGGAAGTTTGAATAGTGATACATCAAGACCATGAAAAAGTATAGAGGATCATTAGCACCTGTGAAGTGGAGGTAGATAAACAGGAATCAAGGAGAAGATAATGAGCCATGAAGTCAATAGACTCCTATCAGTGCTACGTGATGAAATGTGGCTGCCCCTCCCAGGCAGTTGGTTTTAAGTTTGGGTGGAGCAGTAATCATAGGGGGTGCAACTGCACCACTACCTTCCCCCACCCTGCCCCCCAGTCTGCCCCGGGCAGGAAACAGAAGGAACAGGAAGTAGTGTTATCCTGAAGATTTGCAAAGCATAGCCCAGGTACCCAGAGATGGAGGAGTGCTGACCATGCCTTATGTATGTGATGTTTGACTGGTAAGGATTCTGATTCAGGTTTTTCATAGCACTTACCTCCATAGTACCCAAGTGCCAGTCACACTGGTTTATCCTCATTGCCCTCCTTGATGCAGGGAAGTGTTGTTATCAAGCCTGAGTTACCGATGAGAGACAAAGTGATTTGCTCAGGCCATCAAGAAATTGTGTAGCTGAGAAAAGAATGGCTCAATACCTTCAGTTTCCTGTTGGCTGCTACTGGCCTGGTGTGTAGATATGGATCTGGTGCCTGGACGGTATGTGTGAAGGGGATACTGAAAGTCCTGCTGCTACAAACTTCTATGCATGTGCAAGCCCCAGCTCTGTTTGCATAAGTAAATGGTAATACCCCAACACTCCCAGTTTGCAGAGCCAGAGCTGCAGAGTCCAGGGATCTTGCCCTAGAATCTAGGTCCAGGCAGTGGCAGGGTACACTCAGGGTTAAGAAATGAAGGCCCTCTGTGTTAGACTGCTGATGATGGACGCCTTTAACCTAGTCTGGGCTGTTATTACAGCACCTCTTCTGAAGCTGGCTGTCAGGAAGGTATTGAAAAATCCTCAGGTAGGGGAGATGTTCAGAATCAAGGCACCCATTGTAGCAGCCAGCAAATGCTGTTGAACTTAAGCGAGCTAGGAAAACATGTTTTCCCGGATGAGTCCCCAGTAGCTGGCATTTTATTACAACAGCCCTCTCCCAAACTCTGCGAGGTGGGTGCGCTACAATGTCCTTCCACTCCCCTACATCAGTCATATCTCAGCAGTGACAGTGAAAATGCCTTTCTGCCATGGGACTATCAATGGCATAGAGGAACCAAGGGAATATAGATCAATAGTAACTAATCCATCTGCCAGTGTCATAAAGAAATCCAGCTTCCTGCCCTTTTAAACATCTATATTGTCAATACTTGGCTCAATGAAACTCCATGCTAGTGACTGAATGAACTGAAGAGTGGAGAGGTTGAGGGGAGCTAGGGATTGAGTCCCATAGTCCAGACTTGGGTTAACCTTGCACTGAAGTCAATGGAAGCTTTGCCTGTGCAAAGACAAGGTTTGGCCCTGTGAACCCTGGTGAGAGATACTGGAACCCATTTTCTGCTGCTTGAGTAACCATTTCCATAAGAAGAGTGATGCTTTCCCATTTCTAACAGATCAGAATAGCCGTGATTTACACCCACTTTTCTCAACTATAAATAGTTGCACAGGTTGCAAAGCAGAGGGAAACCTGAAGAATTTGCAAGCTGAGGGGAAGAAGCAGCAGAGATGAGGGCTATTTCAATCCAGCCCCTTACTATAATGTATTGTACCTTAAAGCCCAAACTGTATCATTGATTGGAAAAGGGCATATATAGTGTCCATCTTTAAGACAGGAAAGAAGGAGCATTTGGGGACTTACAGACCAGTCAGCCTGACCTCAGTACCTGGAAAGATCACAGAGTAGGTCTTCAAGGAATGTATTATGATGTAGCACATAAAGGAAGACAAGGTGATCAGCAAAAGCCAGCATGGAGTCACCAAGAGCAAGTCATGCCTGGCCAGCATAATTTCTTTCTATGATAAAGTGTCAGGCTATGCAGAGGGAAGGGTGGTTGGGGAAGCAGTGGATGTGCTAGGTTTTTGACACAGTCTCCCATGACATCCTCATTAACAAGCTAATGCAGTACAGACTAGATGAAAGTCCTGTGAGGTAGAGGATACATACCTGTTTGGATCATGCTCAATGAGCAGTCATAAATGGCTTAACGTCTAGCTGGCAGGAGGTATAAAGTGGGGTTCCCTAGGGGTCTATCCTGGGATCAGTACTATTCAACATCTTCATTAATAATTTGGACAATGGGATAGAGTGCACGTTTAGCAAATTTGCAGATACTTTGGAGGGTGGGGCTAGGATCCAGAATGACCCAGTAGACTGGAGAAAGGGTCCTCAGTCAGTCAGATGAGACTCAACACATCCTGCACTTGGGACAGCATACCTGTATATACTTATACAGACTAGGGAATGACTGGCTAAACTGAAGTACTGTAGAGAAAGACCTGGGCGTCATAGTAGCCTTTAAGCCGAATATGAGCCAACAGTGTGCTCTTGTTGCCAGAAAGGCCAACAGCATACCAGACTGTATTAACAGGTGTGTCTCTGGCAAATTGAGGGAAGTGATTGCTCCACTTTATTCATGCTGGTGAGGCCTAACCTGGAATACTGGGTTCAGTTTTGTGTCCCACATAGAAGGATGTGCACAGATTGGAAAAAGTACAGTGCAGAGTGACAAAAATGTTTAGGGGCCTGGGAAGCAAGAGTTATGAGGAAAGGCTGAAAGAACTAGGGTGATTTAACCTAGAGAACAGAAGGCTGAAGAGGGTGGGGGAGAGAGAGAAATTGGTAAGTCTTCATATATCTAAATGGCGATTACCAAGAGGACGGAGTTGGGTTTTTTTCTGTGGCCCTAAGGGACAAGACTAGGAGCAATAGTCTCAGGATGCAGCAGGAGAAATTTAGTTTGGAGATTAGGGCAAACTCTCTGACTATGAGGGCAGTCAACCACTGGAACAGGCTACCTAGAGAAGTTGTGGAACCTCCATGGAAATTGTCACAAGCAGGCTGGACAGACATTTGGCTAAGGTGGTTTAGTCAGGGGTGATTCTGCCTTGGGCAGGGCACTGGACGAGATGAGTGTTTCTCAACCTGTGGGTCACAATGCAAAA
>NW_017729025.1:92089075-92092371 GCF_001723915.1 Gavialis gangeticus | reverse complement strand
TTAGTCAGGGGTGATTCTGCCTTGGGCAGGGCACTGGACGAGATGAGTGTTTCTCAACCTGTGGGTCACACTGCAAAAGTGGGTTGCAAGAATATATGAAAGTCATGAACAATTTAAAAATGGATCAACAAACTTTAAAACTGGGTTCTCCTTTTAAAAAGAAAGATGTAGGAAACTGTGGGTTTCCTCTTGAAAGCTAACAGAGTTCCAGCCTGCAAGGGGCTGCTTGGGGCTGGGGGGAGCAGGAGGAAAGCAATCAGGCAGGGGGTGCCATGCGCATGTGCGTGTGCACACATGCATGTGGCAGCCAGGCAGCATGGAGAGCAGTTACTACAGTTCCCTGGAGGTAGGTCTGAGGGGGGAATGGGGGGAGGCAATGATTTCATAGATTTCATAGACATTAGGGGCTGGAAGGGACCTCATGAGATCATTGGGTCCAGCCCCCCTACCATAGGTGGCAAGTCAGCTGGGATCGTAGTTTCATAGTAGCTAGGGTCAGGAGGGATCTGAACAGAACATCTAGCCTGGCTCCCTGCCACAGGCAGGAATGAATGCTGCATTCACAAGACCCCAGACAGGTGATAATCCTCTTTTTTGAATTTGCCCAAGGTAGGGGTGAGGAGCACTTCCCTGGGAAGTTGGTTCTAGATTCTGGCCACCCTAACTGTAAAATATTGCCTTCTGATCTCTAACCTAAACTTATTCTCCATCAGCTTATTACCATTGTTCCTTGTCACCCCAGATGATGCTGGGGAGAATAGGATTCTTCCTATTTGCTGTTGATCTCCCCTGATGAGTTTGTAGGCAGCCACCAGGTCCCCCCTCAGCCTCCTCTTGCTGAGGCTGAACAGGTTCAGATCCCTCAGTCTCTCCTTGTAGGGCCTGTCCTGCTGCCCTCTCACCAAGCAGGTGGCCCACCTCTGACCCCTCTCCAGGCTGGCCACATCCTTTTTAAAGTGTGGCGCCCAGTACTGGACGCAGTACTCCAACTGCGGCCTGACCAGTGTCGCATAGAGGGGGAGCATCACCTCTCTGGACCCGCTTGAGATGCATCTTTGGATGCATGACAAGGTACGGCTGGCCTTGCTGGCTGCAGTCTGGCATTGGCGGCTCATGTTCATCTTGGAGTCAATAATGACTTCAATATCCCGTTCTGCCTTCGTGCTTTCAACAGGGGAACTCCCCAGCCTGTATGTATGCTGTGGATTCCTTCTCCCAAGGTGCAGCTCCCTGCATTTGTCTATGTTGAACCCCATCCTATTCTCATCTGCCCACTTTTGTAGCCTGTCTAAATCTAGTTGCAGCCTCTCTCTCCCTTCAAGTGTGTCCACCTCACCCCACGTCTTCGTGTCATCAGCAAATTTGCACAGCGTGCTTTCCACCCCCTTGTCCAAGTCGCTGATGAAAATGTTAAACAGTCTGGGCCCAAGGACTGATCCCTGGGGTACCCCACTGCTCACATCTTGCCAGGCTGAGTACAACCCGTCCACCACTATTCTCTGGGTGCGCCCCGTCAGCCAATTTTTTACCCATCCAACTGTGTAGGCATCAGTGCCACAGTCACTTAATTTATTAATGAGAGTGGGGTGAGAGCCTGTGTCAAAGGCCTTATTAAAGTCTAGAAAGTCTACGTCCACAGCAACACCAACATCCAAGGATTTAGTTACCTGGTCTTAAAAGGCAACCAGGTTGGTCAGGCTGGACCTGCCTTTGATGAACCCATCCTGGTTGCCTCTGAGCATGATCTCCCCAGCTGGCCCCCCACAGATGTGCTCCTTGATGATTTTCTCCAAGTGACCCCAGCAAGAAATGCATCCAAAATTTTTTTTAAAGAGTCCAGAGTAGGTGCTTGCACCACCTCTGGGGGAAGTTTCTTCCAGACCATGGACACTCACACCATAAAAACCCTTTTTTCTTATGCCTAGTCTAAATTGGCCTTCCTGGAGTTTATGGCCGTTAGGCCTTGCTATCCCTTGGGGAGCTCTGGTGAACAGCTGTTCTCCCAAGTCCTGATGTACCCCTCTTCTATAATTGTAGGATGCCACCAAGTCCCCCCTGAGCCTTCCCTTTTCCAGACTGAAAAGTCACAAGTCCATCAGCCTCCATCAGCCCTCCAGGCCTTGGATCATATGAGTGGCTCTCCTCTCGACTCTCTCAAGCTTCTTCACATCTCTCCTGAAGTGGGGGGCCCAATACTGGATGCAGTACTCCAGCTGCAGTTTCACCAGGGCTGAGTAAAGTGGGAGGATGACTTCCCTGGTTTTGCTTGAGATGCATCGGTGGGTGCATGCCAGAGTTTGGTTTGCTTTGCCAGCCACAGCATTGCATTGGTGGGTCATATTCATCTTGTGGTCAATCAAGACCCCCAAGTCCCTTTTGGTCATGGTGCTAATGAGCATAGCACTGCTGAGCCTGTAAGTATGTTGAAGGTTCTTTCTACCGAGGTGCAGCACCTTACATTTCTCTACACTGAAGGCCATCAGGTTTTGGTCAGCCCACCTTGAGAGCGTGTCCAACTTGGTCTGTATTCCCAGCCTGTCCTGTGGTGTGACTGCCCCCCCCATAATTTGGTATAATCTGCAAACTTGGCCAGTTCACATCTGATTCCTGAATCCAGATCATTGATGATGACCTGTCAGAGGGGTGGGACGGGTACAGACAACACTGCCTGCCACCCTATGTCCTCTCCGAGGTAGAACTGTGGTCTGAGCTGGGCCATGGTGCAGGGTATAGCCACAGCCCAGTGTAGGAGCAGCTGGCAGTGGGAGAAGGTGATGGCAGTGCAGCCTATCTCTCCCCTCCCCCTTCCACCTCCCCACCTGTTACTCTTCACACTGCTGGTGGCATGGCTGGCATGATGCTTACACATGACATTTACAGAAATGACAGCGTTTGGATATTGAAAGTACTTTGGACCAGTAAAAACCAAGCTAGGAGACTGCTGGAGTCCATACTTTGGCCAGCTTTGGAAAGATGTCTTCTGCTGCCCTGAGCTTGCAAATCCCCTCTACTTTGAGGCTGCCTACACCTCCCATTATTGCTCAACAAGCAACTCAGACCTGTCCCTTCTACAGTGTTAGGGACACATCAAGGGAAATGAAGCACATTTGTGATGGGCCGGCATCAGAAATGATGCTCAGGGGCAATCAGCATGGATTTATTAGGGGGAGATCATGTCAGACCAACCTGATTGCCTTCTACGATCAGGTCACAAAGGCCATGGATGCAGGTGTCGCGGTGGATGTAGTCTTTCTGGACTTCAGCAAGGCCTTTGACACCGTCTCTCACCCCATCCT
>NW_017729025.1:92087578-92088672 GCF_001723915.1 Gavialis gangeticus | reverse complement strand
CTTCCAAGGGAAGTGGTGCTGGCCCCTACCCTGGGGGTCTTTAAGAAGAGGCTGGATGCCTACCTGGCTGGACTCATTTGAGTCCCGTTTTTGTTTTGGGGTTTTGTTGTTCTCCCGCCCTGGCGGGGGGTCGGGCTAGAAAATCTACTAGGTCCCTTCTGACCCTAAATCTATGAAACTATGAAACTATAAGCCATGACTGGCATGCATGAGACTTGCCACAACATTTAGCAGGGAAGATATTAACAGGAGAACAAATGCTGCTTCCCCAGCCTGTAGGATGGGGACATTGGGCATTTATAACCATGCTCTGGGAGACAGGGCAGTGGGGTGGGGGACGCTTTATTTTCACAGCTCTGAGAGCCGCACTAATTAAAAGTGCCCGGAGCATCACTTGTATCAGCATTCCTGCACTGAAAAATGGCAATGGGGTGCTTTGAACTAAAGCTTGTCAAACAAGCTTTAGTTTAAAGCACCATGCCACCATTTTTTTCAGCATGGGGATGCTAATGCATGTGACACTGGAGTCTGCTGGAGTGCAGTAATTATCGTGCTCCAGCAGACTCAGTTATGTGCTGGAATTACAGTTCATTGGAGCAGCCTCCCTGCACGTGTATAGAAGTCCCTTCTCATTGTCTGTGGTTGCATGGACTTTCCCAGCTGGCTGACCATCCCTCTACCAGATGCTAAGCACAAACACCCCTGCCCAGTACCCTAGTCCTCCCAGGACCTTGAGCAAGAATGTGGACCCTCTGCCAGGAGACAGCATTTACTTAGAAGAGCCAGAAAAGGCTCTTTTTGAAAGGAGAAGTGAAAGGGGCAAGGGTCCCATATTGTTGCTGGGCTGTGCATGCTAATGGGAAGAGGCATAGTAGTTAGAAGAAAGTGCCAAATCTTGCTTTTTCCCAGAGTGCTAATGTCCCTTGAGACCAAGCCTTGTTTCAGTATTGCTGAGCTGGTGCAGAACCTCCCTTTTCCAGCAAGATGGCCATCACAGGTAGCAGCCACCTCAGAAAAACCATGGACAGTCAAAGTGGTTACTCATGGGGGACTTGGGGGAGCAGAACAGGGAGGAAGGGGTTTTCACATCTTTT
>NW_017729025.1:92078600-92082578 GCF_001723915.1 Gavialis gangeticus | reverse complement strand
CCCTTGAGACCAAGCCTTGTTTCAGTATTGCTGAGCTGGTGCAGAACCTCCCTTTTCCAGCAAGATGGCCATCACAGGTAGCAGCCACCTCAGAAAAACCATGGACAGTCAAAGTGGTTACTCATGGGGGACTTGGGGGAGCAGAACGGGGAGGAAGGGGTTTTCACATCTTTTGTTTGAATTTGGCCTGTGGCTCTGATCCTGCAACTGAGAGGAGCTGAGTGGGCCACAGCCCACTGAAATGACCACACATGTGACAGTCAGCTACCTGTGTACTACCTAACATCCCCTGGTAGTGTCAGCAGATGTTACCATGTTAGGACTGTTTGTAGGGATACGGTTGAGGGGGTTTCAATCCAGTTTCTATGGGCAGGTGTCAGTTTATCTTTAAGCCCAAGCATGACTTTTGTTTTCCTCATTGCAAGTGACCTTCCAGGTCAAGGGTTAGGCTGGAGCTGGAGTGTTGTGGAGAAGGTGCTACTGCTCCAGTACCAGCTGTGTGGATAAACAGAGGATGTCAGGCTGTAGGACTCTCATATGCCCTAGAATAGTAGAAAAGTTAGGGTTTGATTTTTAAAAGTGACACTTAAAAACAGTGTGTGTGTGTAAACAGACTTGCAGCAAGAACTAACTTTAGGGTAGGTCTACATTGCAAACTTACCATGCCAGGAGGGTTATGCTTAAACACACTGTGCTGCTCTGCACATGCTGCCTCCCAAGCTGGAAGCAGTGTGTTTACATTCACATGGTGCTCGAGATGGACTAACTAGCACAGAAAAACTGTAACTGAGAGAAGCAGTGCTAAATAAATAGCCCATCTGCAGCACCACACCAACACGGCTGTGCTGCTTCTGATGTGGGAGATAGCACACGTGGAGCAGGGCAGTATTTTGGGGCATGGTGACACTGTGATATTGGTATATCTTCATAGTGCTGTTCTGAAGAAAGGATTTGACAACACATGTTCATTTAAGCTTGAACCCCTCCTCTCAGTACATCATTGACTGGCTCTGCACACCAGTTCTCCATTCCATACTATCCTGTACCATACCGGTTATCTTTCTCCATCCCCAAATTCTCCAGAATATAAAACAGATAAGGGAAGTCTTTAACTATCCCTAGAAGCAGAACAAGTGAGAAGTGCTGCAGCCTGAGAGCTGACCTGCTTATAATGCTGACATTGTCCCAGTTTTCCTGGGATATCTCTAGGGGGTAAAAATCACACTGTTCTGACATCTAGGACTTGGTATATTTAGGACTGTACTGTTGACAAAAAACCCTGCTAGACTGAAGAACCAGGGACAATTTTAAAGTTTGATAATGGCAGGATTTAACTTGGTCCATTATCTCTTCAAAATACATTGCAGACATTAAGTAACCAATTTCATTAACCATCGCTGCTGGAAAAATGTACTTAAAAATGAGGGAACCTCAGCTTCCACATAGTATCGTGGCTTCTTCTTCTGTCTCCAACGGATCATGTTGTAACTTTATTCATATACTGTAATTTGGATCATTATAATTGCACTTTGAGCCCTACTTTGATTCCAATGTGATTTCAGGGCTGTTAGTCTGTGAGTAGCTAGAGCTAGATAAAAAGGGCTGGGATCTTCCCATAGGGCTGGTCTGAGGCTATGTTGCCTTAACCAGTAGCTTTTGCATATGGAGCAGTGACAAATGGGCCAAGTGGAGCTCCTGGTTTCAGCACAGAGAGTGCATAGACATAACCCTTATGTTTACGTTGAGATGTGCTGGCTTTGTCCTGAAAGTCAAAGGTCTAAAGCAACAACTTTACTGACCTTGCCTCTAGCCATCATGAGAGGACATGAGATGTGTTTGTAACATTCAGTAAGGTGGATGTCAATAACCCAGGTTTGAAATGCGTTTTTCCCCCTTCACTTTTATCCATATGCATTCTTCTGTTATTAAATTCTATTTCATTTATTTGTAATTCCAAATCCCCCTGGATTCTATCCATCTGGTGGAAGTCAGGACTTTAAAATTTCATTAATCCATAAGAAGCATAACCCTGCTGGGAGCTCAGATGGGATTTTTTTTTTTTTTCAGAGAAAAATCTAAATCATAAGGATTATCAGGAGCCATAGCCATCCAAACCACTAAAACTAAACTGTAGCACTTGGGTTTAATGGGGCTCTATTAAATTAACAAGCACTCCTATTCATAATGAAATGTCCTTGCCTGTCTTGGAAATAGTACCCAAGGTTGTGCAATGTGAAGACAAATGAATAGACATTTCCTAATTCACACTGCTTGTAACTTGTATTTTCACTGTTGCATTGGTGTGTCTGGTCAGATTCACTTTCTTGTTTCCATGCATCTATGCAGTGCTGTGTTGTCAGAGTTGCAAGTCGTGCCAAGGAAGATCTGATACCTTCAAATATTATTATTTAATTTCTCACTGAAGTGGTAACAGACTCAATCAAGTCAGGGATCTAGTGTCATTGTGCTGCATGTTGTGGAAACAAGGGAGTGGAAAGGCGACTCCAGCCTATGGAAGTCATAGCCTATAGCTCAGGGGTTGGCAATTATTTTGGGTGGAGGGCCACTTACTGAGTTTTGGCAAGCCATGGAGGGCTGCATGACAGGCAGCCAGGGGAAGATAAATATTAATTTTCTAATTTTTTTAGGGGCTTTGTGGGCTGGATAGAATAGCCTGGTGGCGGGCTGCATCTGGCCCCCGGGTTGCATTTTGCCCACCCCTGCTATAGTTAATGACTAGAAGCAACGGGTGAATGGAACACACTGAGTGTAGACCTGCATCCTACAGAAACAGCAGATCAGACAGTGAGATTCATGATCAGACCAGCCAGTCAGCCTCTGTTAGATCTTTCTGGTGTCTTGCTTGGGCACTATTATAAGGTGCTTTAGATTTAGTCACGTAGAATTATTCCAATGGTGCCAGTACGTCTGGAGGTACTCTAGTAAATATAGATACATTTTCCATTAGCATATGTGCTGGAAACTACCAACTCTTGTCATGGGGGGTAGAATTTAAATGCAACTGCTGCATCAGGGGGGTCATACAGGGGTAGGCTTGGTCATGGTTAACAGGCTTGGATCTTCTGGAAAGGGTAATAAAAAGGGTATAGGTGTGTCTCAGCCCCCACTTCCCCTGGAGCATTCTGCTACTTCTCACACTGCCTGTGTGCATTCACGTTATGACTTTTCACTGATCCTGTCATGGACAAGCAGGACAGAGATATGGGTTCTGGAGACACTTGGAAGGACATACCCATGATCCAGGATAAGTGTGAGCTTTCTAGAGAAGCCATAGGAGGAGAACATCTTCAGTGCCTTGTGCCATCTCTCAGGAAGGCAGCCCTGGGGATCAATCAGTAGAGTGGATGTCAGTAGAGTGGATGTATATGACAGCCACAAAAGGGCCAGTTGCACTCTGCATTTCTGAGCACCAAACAGCTCATTAGAGTTTGTTCAGGCAAAGTAATGCTGGTTGCTTCTGTTCTCCTCAACTGAATGCAGTGTCACTCAAAGCTTGTTTGTACAGTGAAAAACAGCTCTAAACACAGCTACCAGGTTGTTGCTTTCTCAAAAATGTCCATATTGAATTCATGATACAAAGAAAAACAGGTATCTTGGCTATCTCCTGGCTCTTCAGAGCCCATTGAAGTTGAACATTTCCTTCCAGAACATCTGCAGTCAGTTAGACCGTGTTAAACCCCCAGTTTTCCAGAGGTATGTACCGGTGCATCTGCCTGGAACTGAACTCCAGGCTGATTCACAATATGGCAAAGACATCAGCTGGCCTACTCTCTCTCTCAGCTATTTAAAAAGAACTTTAAGGTGTCCTCCTAAAGTCACTGGCACTGCTGCATTAGAAGATGCCTTGTTTGCAGTCAGTTTTTACAGCTATGCTCCACTTAAGGTGCAGACAGAAATGACATCTGCTGTGTCACTGGTCCCTTGAAATAGCTCTAGAGCTATGCCCAAACAGAAGAG
>NW_017729025.1:92071757-92073600 GCF_001723915.1 Gavialis gangeticus | reverse complement strand
CTGCATTAGAAGATGCCTTGTTTGCAGTCAGTTTTTACAGCTATGCTCCACTTAAGGTGCAGACAGAAATGACATCTGCTGTGTCACTGGTCCCTTGAAATAGCTCTAGAGCTATGCCCAGACAGAAGAGCAAAGCTGCAGAGTCCTCTGATCATACGACAAATTAACCCTAATTGTATGAGAGTTCAAATGAAGCCCCTCCTAAGTGGAGTTGATTTCATTAACTTCTGTCTGCTCTGCTGCAACAGCAGCCTGGCTTGAGCTGGGAGGCGGGGAGAGGGAGGTCCCTTCTGGGTTTTTTTTTCAGACCTGCTGGAATGGTGGGTGGGGGGTAGATTGGAGACCCTCACGTTAGGGGAGCTCCAACCTATCCCCCCATCCTGGGGGGCTGAGAACCCCAGAACTCCCTCCCTCCCCTGCCTTCTCCCCCTCCTATCCAGAGACAGCAACAGAGCTGGGAGGGAGGAGTGGTGGAGCCAGGGGGAAACACAGCCTCTCTCCCTGGATGGGTTTCAAATTGGATCTGATCCTCCACCCAGCTGAACCAACAGCTAATGTCTGCTGGATAGGGAGGATCAGTCTAACTCATGGCAATGTCTGTGAATGGTCATGAGTTAGGCCTGGGAGCTGCACGTCTGTCTGCACTTTTCAATATGCTTCCTAGACCTCTGCTGGGGGAAGAGCTCTGGAACCTAAGATTTTCTGTTTCCCTTCTTGTACAATTTAATTTAATCTCCCTTAATGATGGCAGCTGTTGGTTTTTCTCGTTCTAATTTGAGTGTAGCCTGTGTAAATCCTTTTGTTCCAAACAAGGAGGAAGGACTGGAGTTTTAGTAGAAGGAGCAGCAAAGCTACACAGCAAGCTGTAGAAATCAGGGCAAGTCAGCACCAAGGTACTGTGCTGGGCTGTGCAAGTCTGTGTATTAATTGCCTGCTCAAATAGTGCCCTCTGTTGGCCAGTGCACAAAGTAGCATTGACCCTTGCTGTAGACACTGCATCCTTTTACTCATCAGAGGAAAGTAAGAAATTAGCAAAAGGTGGGTGGGGTTCAGGCACCTCTAAAAGAAGAGGGTGAGCAATAGGGCCATGTTACACCGTAATTTTAGGCAGCTCCTGGAGCTCTTAACCCCTGGATTGCCCATACATTAACACCTGAAACTACTTTTAAGTGGGTTAAAGTTATGCCACTCAAGACAGGTTTATCTCTGATCTGTGTTACCCAGCTCATGTCCTACTGATGTGTGGCCACTCTTCACAGATTAGCTGCCCAAGCTGCAGTCCCCCAGCATCCCATCATGTGGTGTCCTTTCCCCCACCCTCCTGTTCTATGCAGACAAACTTTCCATCTCCTGAACTCTTATTTGCCCAGCAGGCAGTTCTGGCACCAAGCCAGATCACCCTCCTGCCCCCAGAGTTGTGACCTTCCCACTCCCATGGGTGCAACCCTGTGCGAACAGCCTGCAGGATACATGCCTGCTAGCCAGGTCGCAGGGTATGAATGGCTCCAGGAGTAGGTTCTAGGGGGGTACGGGGGAACAAGGTAGGGGGTCACATTGGGTCCCTGTGAGCTAGAACTTCCTTCCCAGGGAGGGGCAGGAGCTTCCCCAAAAACACCTTCCCTCACCTCCCAGTCATCCCAGGAAGCATGACCAGCACCCCCCACAGCCCAATCCCAAATAACAATTTGTTAAAATATAAGGCTTTCTTTAATTTACTTCTTTATTTCTTTTTAAATTCTTTTAAAATTATTATTTTATCCTTCAGTGGCTGACTCCCTTCATTTCACCACTGTTCCACAGTCTCATTTCCTGTCCACCCACCTCCCACTTCATTCCCCACCCC
>NW_017729025.1:92065652-92066757 GCF_001723915.1 Gavialis gangeticus | reverse complement strand
CCACTTGCCCCCTCCCCACCTTCTATCTGCTCCTTGCTCTGCTGTTCCTGCCCCACCACCCCTTCCCAATAATTCTCTACCACCCGGCCTCATATTCCACCCCCACCCCCCAAATCTTTCTCTTATTGCTGCCTAGAGCAGGGATGGAAACCTGTCCTGGCTCACCAGCCCTCTAGTGGCAAGTCTCAGCTGTGCAGATGGGGGACAGTCAGAAAAGGTTTTTAGCCTTTTAAGTATAACTGCTCCAAACTCAAGGTAACACTAACACCAATCAAAGTGCGATGTGTACAAGGACCATAGTTTCTGTTTGGATCATTTGTAATATCAGTCTTACCGTGAACCAGCCCTTATTTGACTGCATGTAGTAAGTGAACACGGAGCTTGCACTGCTTCTATCTCTCTAGATACTTTGCTGCGTTGAGAGCAGAAGCAGTTGCTTGTTCAAGGAACAGAAAGCAGAGCAACCAGCCAAGCATGAAGTGCTCCGAGTGTGAATCAAGAGGTCTGCTTCTGCTGAGGCAGCAATTTGGTTTCCCCTGGCTCTACCCAGAATTTTACCTAGACTGAAATGAGCAACTGGACAGGGAGGAAGGCAACTCCAGGAAATCTGAAGTTTTGCCAGCAGTTTTTATGTTTACAAGACTTTCAGATGAAAGATGGAGCTGCTGACCCAACGGGCTGTCATCACAGACCTGGTGATACTTCATCAAAGAGCAGGACCTGGCCATATTCCAAGCTGGATAATTATACTTGACCTACCTCAAATTAATCTTGTAACCTTGTGTCCTAATCTGCTGCCAAAGGGTTGCTCTGTTTCTCCCCATTATGACACAGGTGCTCAGTTCCATAGGAGAGGTGTCTGCATTTTGGGGAGATGGGATCTGCCCTTCTGAGTCAGATCCAAGGTCCATGCAGTCTAACATCCTGTCTCTGACAGTGACCACTATCCACAGGGCAAGTTTCTTCCTCGTCTCTCAATCTGGGCACTTTGACCTGAAAGCGGAAGGCTTCTAGCCCTGCTTTTTTCTATCTCGTCTAATGCTCACGTTCATATAAGTGTCTCAAGCAGTGAGTGATGTTGGGTTTGGAGAGATGGGGGAGGAGG
>NW_017729025.1:92060212-92060652 GCF_001723915.1 Gavialis gangeticus | reverse complement strand
GGGAGGAGGGGAGGAAAGCAGGGGACCAGGTAGGGTGCAGAGGCTACTGGGGGGAGGTGGGGGCAGAGACTGCAGGGAGCAGGCAGCTGTTGCAGCTCTGACTGACTCCAAAGTCATTTATGTTGTGTAGAACAGTATTTCCTCTTACAAGTTTTACAGCTGTTTGCTATTTCAATGTCATTTAGCATTTACCTGGATTTACTCAAATCCAACACCGGGGTTTTTTTTCCACATTAAGTATGAGAGAGGATCCCTTTTCTTGGATTTGAGTTCAGGGTGGGGTGGCTTCTGCAGGTCTGACTCCAACCCCAAATTGGGTTTGGAGCCAGTCAGAGCTGTAACAGCTGCCTGCTCCCTGCAGCCTCTGCCCCCACCTCCCCCTAATGGTCTCTGCCCCCTACCTGCTCCCCAAAAGCCTCTGCTCTGCCTGGGCTCAGGCC
>NW_017729025.1:92041961-92055212 GCF_001723915.1 Gavialis gangeticus | reverse complement strand
AATGGTCTCTGCCCCCTACCTGCTCCCCAAAAGCCTCTGCTCCCTTGCTCCCCTCCCCTCCCCTCCTCCTCCCCCCATCACTCACTATCAGGTGTGGATCCGGCTGTGGCTTCATTCTCTCCTGGGCACAGAGCATATGGACGCTCTGGGCCCTGCCTGGCCTAGCCGTGGCACCTCTGGCCTGGGACACTGCTGCATGGCTGGGCATGAGCTAGGGCGTCAGCATGGTCCATGCCGGGGAGGGAAGAGAGGCAGAGTCATGCCTGACAGCAAGCAGTGGTGGGGCAAGCAAGAAAGGCTGTGGGGAGCAGGAGTGGGGAGCAGAGCCTGCGGGGGCTGAAGGTTGGGTCAGAGGCTGTAGGGGAGGCAGAGGCAACAGGGGGACTGGCTGCAAGGGGACAACTGGTGTGAGGCCATGAGACAAGGAGGCTACCTGCCCCCCAAACTGCCTGCCCCCTCCCCTGATGTTGCTGCTGCTGCTTTCCATGCTGCAGCAGTGGGTTGATGAATTTAAGACACCTTCTGATAATTAGAAGCTATACATGGAAAATGTATAGGTAATGTAAAAAATGTCCATGCGTAGAATCTAATTATTGGGGTAGTCTTAAATTCAAAGTCATCTAAGATTTGGGTAAATAAGAGCACTTTTCTTTGGCTAAGTAAATAAGAACAGACCATTTAATTTTTCTACCATTCAGTATCTTTAAAAAAAACCCCAAAGATTCAGAGACTCCATGAAATACACGGGGCATTCCGCTATTGCTGTGAATTGAGCAGGAGGTTTTGTTGCAGGGCCCACAGTGATATCCAAGCCTCTTTTTTTCCCTTCGCTCAATTTAATTTCCATATGGGTAATTTAAATGGTTCCATAATGGTGTGAATTCCAGTTTTTGCACAGTGTATTTAATTTGCCACCATGTTGTCTGCTTCTTTAGCTTTGGCAGGCCCCTTTGGAAATTATGCATACTCTTTTCTACATTTCACTGATTTACATAATTTTGTGTCATCTATAGATTATGGCACTTCACCATTTAACCACTTCAGCAGGTTATTAATAAATATAAAGAACTCTGGCCCATATATCCCTGACTTATAAATTTCCATAACTCCATTGATCTTCCCACCCACCCTCATATGAAATTTTGGGTTCCCCTACTGTTAACCTTTTGCCATGTTGAAAACTGTTCTTTTAATTTTGGTTTTTATTTCCCCAGTGCCTTGGTTACAGTCTGCACAATACACTACTTTACCTTTCAATCTACAACTGTTTACTTTTCTTAATAGAAGTGAGATTTTTCAACAGCCTTTTGAAAGTCTGAATAAGTAAAAAAAAATCTTTTTTATTCATAATTTTGAGGAACACTCAAAGAATTCTTATAGTTTCAAAGCTTAATTTACAGGAGCTTTGATGTTGTGTTTCTATTCAATGGCATTCACTGGGATGATGACTGAGCAGAACACAATACATTGTTAATGCAGTGCATGTCTGAAGAAATTGTTTCTTTTCCATTTCCAGAGGATGAACACCAAAGGCTTGGAGAGGATCTCTGCTCTCAGGATTTTGGGGAAATTACTTCTACCCTTTAATGCCCTTAATGGCAAGAACACAGATCAGGCTGCCAGGCATTTGTCAGCAGCAGGATCAGAACTGTTACTTATTCTCTGGGGCTACTTCACCCCTCTGGCACATATTATTAGAAATCTCTGTTGCCTTCAAATTAACCTTCACTGGTTCCAGGGGTTACTTTGAATAACCTTGACTAAGCACTTTGCTTCTCTCTACCTGTGTTCTCCCATTTGCAGAGTGGAAATAATAAAACCCCTTGGCTCAAGGGGAGCGTTTCATTAGGTAAAGGTTGTCTGAGGTTGTGATGAATCGGATGTTCTAAGACAGGAGGGCATTACTAGGATTTATTTATTTTTTTGTTTCTTTTCCCCTCAGGTTCTTCATCATCAAGGAGAGCTTTCTGCTTTACTATGCTGAGAGTGAGAAGAAGAATTTTGAAAGCAATAAATACTTCAATATTCACCCAAAGGTCAGCACTCTTCTGTGGGGTCCATTAGGACTCCAGCTCTCTTCTTACAAGCAGCCAGAGAGCAGAGGAAGTAGGTTATCTAACTCCAGCCCTGGGTCGCTGGACCCAGAGGCACCTCCAAATGATACAGGAATGTTGATGAACCTCTTATAAAAAAGCGAACTTAACTGAGGCTCCCCCCAACCCCACCAGCTACTTGGTTTTATTTTTTAATACTTTTTCCTGATGTTAGGTTCACAGCCCAACTTCTTTAGTCATCTCATGCACTAATGTAACAAGGAGCCAGGTGGCTGGGTCACCAGCTGCAACTGCCAATGTGGAGTGGAGGAAGGGCAGCTGCTGCCACTGTCTGTCCATGTCCTGCTAGTGCTGTTGCCCAGCCATGCTGCATACTCTGATCTCATGATTACCCAGTTCATCTGGTGGCCATTAGAATAGTCTGCTGTGAGGCTACTCTAATCATCACCTGGTTTATTACTTGAGTCATCATGACTTTCTGTTAATCTGAACCTGCAAATCTAGTCAGACACAACAGTGCCCCAGTATACCTCACACACATGCAGGATAAGGAAGGGGAAGGTTCATGTCTCAGGCCTTTGCCACCTGTGCTTTTAGTGGGAGTAGCCATTTTTTGTTCTCCATGGACCGCCAGCCACAGAGGACATGCACTTTAGAGGGTCTGATTTCACCTGCAGCAGGCATTGGTGATATGCTAGCTGTCACCAATGTGCGCTAATATACAGGGGAAACTACCACTTAGAGAAATGAAGTCCAGGAGCCATAAATGGGGACACCAACTCCCTCACGGTTGCATTTGTAGTTACTCATTGAAGCATAACTTCTTAAGCCTGCTGGATGATTTTGCCATGATTTAAATGAAACACCACGAATATAAAGAGAGAGATATAGTGGCGTTTCATTTTAATCACAAAAAGGTGGATTTGGGGTTCCTTTTTTTAAACCAAAAATTGGGGATTATTTTTTTAAACCAATAATTGGGGATTATTTTTTTTTTTAATCAGAGAAAACAGGATCCCTGATCATAAGAGAAGGTAACTGAGTACCATTGACCTGGCTGCAAAAGTGAAGGTGATCTGGCACTTCACAAAGTGAGTGTGGTGCCACTGAATGGAGTTACAGCACTGTTCACTGGAAAGAACATTTGGAAATAGAGCAAAATATCCCTTTTATCCAAAAACACTGTATTCCTATGGACGACCCCCACATTTCTTTCTGTAAGTGAGCAAGCAACCATTCATAACCCACTGTACTCTGCACATGAAAAGGTACATTCTGTGAACCTGGGGCATAATAAAGAAGACCATAATTATAATATACTTACAAAAATAATGGAAGCTTAGCCTACAGCAAAGCTAAAATTGTAAAATACAAGGCAAAAGTTAGCAACTAACCCCCTGGTCTTTAACAAAAGAACCTCCCATTTCTTTCCAGTTTTCATATCCCAGCACCCACTGGAGGTGGGCAAGATTAGGCTCCCTGTGCAGCCCATTAGCACCATGTGTGGATCTAGAATTTTGCTTCCTCTGCTCTCTGGCTGCATCATCACCTATAAAACAACATCTTTTTCTGCAGTTAAATTAGAAGCTTTATTAGTACTCTAGAGCAGTGGTCTCCAAAGTGGGGTGCGCACACTCTAGGGGGTGTGCAAGACGATCCATTGGGGTGCGGGAAGAAAATATTAGAACTATTTATATTTATTTTTTATCTCATCCTTTTTTAATTTCTATTTTTGTGTATGTTTTATAATGTACGTAATATAGTAGTACAGTAGTACATGTATATCATTTATAAATAAATAAATATACATATATTGGGGGTGCGTGCTCAAAAATTTTTTACCGATAGGGGTGCGCGATCAAAAAAGTTTGGAGACCACTGCTCTAGAGGCCTAGGGCTGTATTATTTAGTTTGATTGCAGCGAAAACAAATATAACTTCATTGGAATGAGGTAAAGACAATCTGCAGGGCTGTGACAGGAGTTTCAGGAGCAGCTAACAGACAGCAGCATTGTAGAACAAAGGATAGCTTGATTGGTGAAACATCAAGACCGTTAAAAAGGAGAAGGTGAAGAGTTTGGAAGGGATCAGGTAGATTATAATGATCCGTGAAGTCAAGGGACTTCCTCAGCACTGCCTGACTAGAAATGCTGCTGCTACCACCAGGCAGTTGGTTTTATACTTTGGGTGGAGCAGGAGTCAAAGCAGGGTTCAAACACTCCCTCCTCACCCCCAGATCTTCCCCTGATTAGCACATCCCTTTAATCAGTTACAGCAGGTTCCCCTGGGTGCTGTGAGGTGTCAGTCCTGCTTCTCAGGAACTATACGTGTTGATTTTTGTGATACTGCCAGCATCTGAAGAGGGGCATGGGGAAAGCTGAGAATGGGAGTCCCTGATATGCCTTGCTTTTGGCTGTGCCTTGTATCTGCTCACTGAAGGTATACTGACTGATTTCAACACTGGTTCCACACTAGGGTGTCATTCCTCTGGGGGGTTGCATCGTGGAGGCCAAAGAAGAGCCCAACATGCCTTATGCTATAAAGATCTCCCATGAGGACTTCCATGTGAGTGAACTCTTTTCTTTTCAAGTAGATGAGCTTATCACTGAGGAGAGGGTTGGAGTAACAGCCCCGGAAATTGATACACTCTGTTTATTCACAGCAAATGGAACTACTTAGCAGCATTGCTGCCCATTGCCCTCCATCATTTGCTTATGTGCCTTGCCACCTCAATGAGAGTCAAAGGATAGGGGTGGCTCCAGAGCCCATCCAGTTTTTTCTGCCATTTGGACTAGTATCAATGGTGGGCAGGTAGCAGTGCTTACAATACCTGAGTCCACTGGTGGCCTGGATAGGACCATGTGTAGGATGTTGTATATGCATATGCATGTGCTACACCAGCAGCTCTCATTGCAGGCTTTGCTTTTCTTTCTCAGGGTAACATTGTCCTGGCAGCTGAGTCAGAGTTTGAACAGGCCCAGTGGCTGGAACTGCTGCAGGAGTCTGGGAAAGTGTAAGTACCAGGGGCTTATTTCTAGTCTTTTCTCTTTTCTGAAGTATTTTGGTAAGGTGAAGGGGACCAGAGGGTGTGTCTTGTGAGAAGAGCAAAGTGTGACTAGTGTTACAGTGTATAAAAGTTGAAATACTGCTCCATGGCTTGTCAGTGCTGGTTAACCTCAGATTTCGACCACTCTACCACATAAACCAAACAGTTTAAGACTTGATATGAATCTTCCTCCATTATGCTAAAGTTTAATTATTTTGCTGCGTCATCCCCTGGCTCTGGACAGGACTGGGAAGTAATGGAATGCCACGTGGCAACTTCTGTCCTGCTATTTCTTCTCACTTCTTGGACTTAGTGAAAGCAATGCAGTTCTGTTGGATGAGGAGCAAGACCTGGGAGCTTATGACTCTGAGGCTCCCTGCACCACTAGCATAGGTATCTGGGGTGACATGGGGCGAGGATGAGGGAGGTCTAGGCCCCCATGTGAAGGGAACGACAATAACAGTGGCCCCAAGGGTTCAACAGCAGTTCTGACATGGTTCTGTGATCTTTGAGGCATAGGTCCCATATTTCAGCACACTCAGCTGGCGCGTGGCCCTATGAGAGAGGCTAACTATGAGCCCCCTTGGGGAGTATAGCAGATCACCTGAGAGGGTTGATTTATCACATTTCCAAGCCACTTCTGCACACCTCGGTGACATAAAGGCTGTAAGCACCAGGATGCTTTGGTAGCTTATCTGACTGGCACCTTTGCACGTTTTGAGGTTTGACTGTTGCTAGCCCTGGAATGTCATTGCTCAAGTGCCTCCCAGTGAAATGGGCAGGCTGGTATGAAACGAGGACAAGCACCGTTCAAGTTTTAGCAGAAGTGTGGAAAGGCAGTGGCAGGGAGGGGTTGTGGGGCTTAGGGCCCGGAGTTCTCCCAGACCACATGGGACTTTCAGAACCTCTGGAGCCTGGTAATCAGCTAAGCTGTTTAAAGGAAAGAGCACTTTGCCATATGCCCTGCAGCAGGAGCTTTTGCCCAGCGGGGTATTATGCCGGATTTGTACCCTTGAGCCCCCGTAAAATATGGCTAGAAAAAAGGGCTTCTCATTCAGATGAGTTTATCCTAGCATGTTGGCATGGGCAGATCAGGACTGCTCACTTCTCAGAAACTTGTGTGTGTTGGGAGGAAGGAAATATTATTGTTGCACCAAGATGTGGTACAGGGTCATTTTTTATTAATGGTGACTAAATATGCAGCACTCTTTGCCCTCCTCCCATTCTGCTCGCTCCTGGATCTGGGCTGTATAGATGCGCAGCTCAGTCTCCACTCACCATGCCACCCAGAGGCCAGTCGTGCCCACTGGGTGCTCAGACTTGAGAGGAAAAGCAAATCCCCCAGCTCACTGTTTCTCTTTGGCATTGTAAGCACCAGCATGCTTGTTATGCTGTCCCTACCCTACCCTTTCCTCACTGGAGCTCCAATGATGTTAGCTACTATGACAATACTTGTGTCAAGTAGGCAGTGGGGACTTTACTGACTTGCCTTATAACTCTGTTTGACTGAGGCCCAGGCCATATAGGAATTAAAACGCTGGCAGGACCACTCCAGAGATTGGGAAATGGAGGGAGATTACCCTTCAAGTGCTAGGATACACAGGGTGTTTGGTCCCCCTATGCTCTGACCATAAACGGCTCAGATTTGGGAGGACCAGGTGTGAGAGATGCTGAGCCCCAGGCAGTCCCCTGTGATCTATGCTGTAGAGGGGAAGGGCATGGCTCTTGAGGAGGATGGGCAGGGATGTGTAAATTCATCGAATCATAGGGAACTAAAGGTAGAAGGAACCTTCAGAGATCTAGTCCAACCCCATGCCTGGATCACCTCTATCCAAACCATCCTATACAAACCCATTGTCTAACTTGTTAGTAAAATTACACAGTCAGTCTTGACACAACACAAGATGTAACACATTAACTCACCATAGGGAAGGCAGAGGGACAACAGTGACCAATGTCTTACTTCTTTGAGGATTGTTAAAATATGTTCGAGAGATCAAAGGAAGAGGGCCATGCCCCCCACTACAAAGGAATATAAAAACCTCACAGTTAGTGTCTTATAAGTAGAAGAACTTCCACTGAAGTCCATAGAGCTGCATTTGCTTATACCAGTGCTGATTTTGACCTTGGGACCCTTCTTGCTGGGAGTCAGGTAGATTTCTCTTTAAAAATGCATGTGGGGAACAGGTACTGGCAAAGGGTTTCCAAAAGCATGAGGTCCTGTGTGGCTGCACCCCACGCCCAGAGTCCACCCTGTTCCTAGACCCTGATTCTGGCTCTTGAACCCAAAGTGTTTGATGCAGAAACTGATGAAGCCATTGTCATATGGTTTTTTTTGGTGCAGTAGGATAACCCGCCCTGCAGGAGGAAAATAGGCTTGTAGTATCCTCCTCTCCTACTTTCCACCCTGTATGTCATCACTGCTAGAATGCTGCAGGTCCAGTGTCTACCTAATGAGTTGCAATGACCGGCTGTGTGTGAAGAAGAGCAGGGATGATGTGGTATGTATTAGCAAAGTTAGGTCAGGAGCTGAGCAGTAGCCAAAAAAGACACAGTGTGGTCCAGTAAATTGAGCAGCATTGAAAGGGAAAGTTAAAAGGATGCCGTGTTCATTATTTAGGCACTGCATTTTAGTGCCCTTCTGCTACAGGGAAAACATGCTGCTGACTCTACCAGATGCTTGCAGCTTGTTGTGATCATTCCACTTCTCTCTTCATCATTTTCATCATGAAGAAGAAGAAAAATAAGAAAAGAGAGCATAAGTATGCAGGGAAAACAGGGCAAATGAGACTGGAATGGGTAGCATCCTCTTCCCTTCATTTCATTCTTTGCATTGCAAAGGACTGAAGATATAGAATCATAGAAAGTTAGGGTTAGAAGGGTCCTCAGGAGATCATCTTGTCCAACCCCCTGCTCAAAGCAGGATCACCCCCAACAAGATCATCCCAGCCAAAGCTTTGTCTAGCCAGGCCTTGAAAACCTCCAAGGATGGAGCTTCTACCACCTCTCTGGGTAACCGGTTCCAGTGATTTACTACCCTCCTAGTGAGAAAACGTTTCCTAATATCTAACCTAAACTTCCCTCACTGCAACTTGAGACCATTGTTCCTTGTTGGGTCATCTGCCACCTCTGAGACCAGTCTAGCTCCATCTTCTTTTGAATCCTCCTTCAGGTAGTTGAAGGCTGCTATTAAATCCCCTCTCAGTGTCTTGGTTTCTAGACTAAATAAGCCCAGTTCCCTCTGTCTTTCCGCATAAGTCATGTCCCCCAGCTCCCTCACCATTTTCTTTGCCCATATGTGTACTGTTACTTTAAATCTGGAACAGGGATGGTGTGCAAGGATACTGCAGTGGTAGGTATTATTTGAAGTATCGAGGAGACGGGCTAGTCACTGTCAGGTGGCCTGGTGGGAATGCGCTGTATTGTTGCAAGGGAGTCTAAACTACCTACCAAGATGACTGCTCATTCCCAGACTTGAGTCCTGCTTACTAGCAGTTGAGCTGCAGCAGCACAGAGTTCAGCCTGGGTGAGTGTTTGTGCAGCTTCTCCGGTGGGTTTAACAGCCCAGATTAGGCTCCAGGGTGCTGTAGATACACTGCTACTGGAACCTGAGCTCAGGTTTGTCTGCATGAACTGCAGTTACAGGGGTGATGGCAATGGGGATGTACCCAAAGACTTCTCTGACTAATTATAGAGTGGAACTGACAGTTTCTGTAAGGGAATTCCCTCAAGTCTGCTGTAGTCAGCAGGATGGCAGCTACAGTACTTGTCAGACCATGGAAATGTTTCGTTTTAAAGTGGAGTGGAGAGGGCAGGGATCTTCTGGTTCAGGTGTTCAGAGGACCCACCCAAAGGTGAAATGTCAAATCAGACTGCCACAAGAGATTTATTTTTTAAATAAGAAGTTATGTTATATAATTGTGATGTGTAATAGGGAAGTATAGAGCCTGGCACAATGGAGCCATGTTCTCTGTTATGATGTCTGGTGCTGTTATAGGAGTACTGCTACTAGGAGTAGTATTCATAATAATCATTTGAAAGCCAACGGAAATTCTGAATTATAATATTTATTTCTAATAATTCATAAACAGCTTTCAGCTAACCCCTTGCTGCAATTTGTTTTACTTCAGTGACTTAGCATTTTCTGATGAAAATCCATTTTGTGGAACAATTCTCCACCAGCTCTAGTCACAAGACTGCTGCTTTCCTTTGTAATACAGGTACTTATTTTCAGCAGTTAGGTGTCAATTACTTTTCAAATGTGAGGCAGACTACACCATTTTCATAAACTAGGGTTAAGTAGGCTTAATAAGGCTGTCCCTTGCATATGAGGAAAATCTCAGATTGGTATTTACGAAAGAGGCAGACATCTTAAATGCTTCACCTGTTTTGAATCCCTTAAGCCTGAGAACAGGATTTAATTCAATGTCTCAATATTTTAAAATACTACATCATGACAGCCTTGCATATGCCATGTGTGCACATGCGCAAGCACACGCGCACACACATTCAAGCCATCTGCAAAACTATACGTTTTTATTAACATTAGACAATCTGTGGACAAATTGGAGAGACTCCAGTGAAGGACAATGGAAATGGTTAGGGGACTGAGGCACATTACTGATGAGGAGAGGCTGAGGGAACTGGGCTTATTTAGTCTGGAGAAGAGAAGACTGAGGGGGGGATTTGACAGCAGCCTTCAACTACCTGAAGGATGGTTGCAAAGAGGATGGAGCTAGACTGTTCTCAATGGTGGCAAATGACAGGACAAGGAGCAACAATTTTAAGTTTAGGTTAGATATTAGGAAACATTTTCTCACCAGGAGGGTAGTAAAACACTAGAACAGATTACCCAGAGACGTTGTGGAGTCTTTATCCTTGGAGGCTGTTAAGACCCAGGTAGACAAAGCTTTGGCTGGGATGATCTAGTTGGGGCTGGTCCTGCTTTGAACAGGGGGTTGAACTAGATGACCTCCTGAGATCCCTTCCAACCTAAATTTTCTATGACTCTGTGTTCTAAGTTCTCTGCATTTTGGAAAATATTACAAAAGCCCATTAGTTTAAAAGGAATCCAGCTGTATAAAACACACACAAAGCTGCGCCTGTTCACTAATTGTCTTTTAATTTGCTTTTTGAAAGGTCTGACTGTGGGCATGAAAGGTATTAGTGCAGCAAATAAGGTTTGCCAGAGACAAAAATAAAGGCTTTCTTAAAAGTATTCAACAAGAGGTTGTTGATTACAGTTATTTCGAAAACCTGTAAATGCCAAACAGCTAGTGGGGAGGGGGGAGAAACCACAACCCTGTCCCAGCTTTGAAAGTCCAATTTGCTTCTCATATTTATGAATCTTGGGCTAGAAGTAGTCATCACGTTTGTTTTAAGAGAAAACCTTTTGTCCTGGGGTCATACAGATATACATGTCCACCATCATGCTTCAAATCTCTATGAAACCTGCTGGGTAGGGAGTACTAACATTGTGTACATCTTGTACAGTTACTGTGGTTCAGTCCTGGGACAAGCCTGTCAGGCTGTGTTCTCTTGGAAGGGCGACATGTGTAAATGACTGTGCCCCTCCTGTTCTGATTCAAGTCAAACAGAGAGACAATCAGTCCCATACCAAATGAAACATCTCTTTACAGATTTAGTCTTTTTTCAGAAAATAAATACATAAATAATTAAACCCTAAAAGCCCTACCTTAGCATGTATATGTTTTAATGGGAATGCTAAAGAAATTACTGTCCTCACTGTCATGTGTGAATATAAACAAATCAGCCTGCATTTTCAGTATGAAAAATGTTTTCTGTAAGAACTCAAGCCCAGGTCCGAGAAGACTGGGTCCTATTCCTGTCTGTGCCTTTGACTTGTGTGTCCTTGGTCTTGTTACTTTACCTCTATACTGATGCATGCCCTTGCTTTTCAGGTGCAGCCAGTAACACATCTGCTATATGGGATAAGGTGGAGGGGGGGCTTTGTTCAATAATGTTTGCAAAAAGCATTGAGATCTCTTGGTGTGTAGTACTAGTCATACAAATTACTACTATAACCCTGCTTCTCTTACTTTAGGTTTTATTTTTTCTTAAGTTTTTAACAGGGGGTCTTTATTATTTTTAGAAGTAGTGCTACTTGTCAGACTAGGGGGCTAGGATATAGCTTAAATCCAAGTGCTAACTGCTAAGACAGGCAGAGATGTTTAAAAAGATACAAGACCAGAAGTCTGCAGGGTTGTGGATAAAGACCAACACGTGTGAAAGTGAGGAGGTTTTAATGCTGGAAGGAAGGTAGTGGTTCTGGGGTACAGCATTGGACAAGAGTGAGAGGGGGAAATGCCACTGGCTACAAGATGTGGGACTTAGACAGGAGTGAAATGTAATAGAAGATAAGTCCTCATCTTCGTCTATCAAAGTTGTACCAAGCCACCAGGGTCAATTTCCAATCCAAGTGCCAATCCCTACTGTGAAGCAGGCTCTCAATTAGAGGTTCCTCATATGCTGCACGGGCTTGGAGGATGGATCCCAGTGTAGGACTCCCAGAAGAAGAGAGAAAGCATTATGTTTATACACAGTCCCTGGAAAAGGGAAGCTTCCAATTTATAAAATATTATTACTCATAAATAAGAAAACAAAACAATTCTTAGAGAACAAAGGACTTTGTGTTTGCATTGCTTGGTGGAATATAAAATGGAGTCTCTCAACTCTTCCAATAACTCTGACTTGTTTTCTTTCCCATTATCTTATTTGTCTTCATTCTCTCTTCAGGACCTGGAAGAATGCCCAGTTGGGAGAAGCCATGATTGAGAGCCTGGAAGCACAGGGGCTTCAGCTGGCCAAGGAGAAGCAGGAATATTTAGGTTGGATGGAACAGCTTTTTGCATTGGAGATACTTAAGAGTTAGGCCAAGGTCAAGGTCATCCTAAACAGCAGCCTATTCAGTTTGCAAGACAAATACAAGTAACAATGAGGGCTGTGCTTAGGGTATTTCTTTTAGATGTTTGAAAGCATGCATGCATCTTTCCCATTCAGCTGCAGCCCTTTTAATTTCAAGACCGTCAGGAGTCAAGGTGTCCTGGTTCTGGGAGTTACTAGCACCAGGGGGCTGCAGACCTGGCAAACACCAGTACTCATATGCTGCTTTTAATTTCTTGGGAGTGGCATTTCTTATGATGACTACAGTTCGCTTTTCCCTGGCAAGGGCTTTTACTCTCCCACTGCTAAATCCTTACCTAAATTTACCCAGTATGTAGGGGTATTTCAAATGACTAGCTACACCTTTGGTAATGCAGGCTTGTTCCATGGTAGGCTAAGGCACATTGTATGAGCACATTGGGTAACTTCCTGTCACTCTGTCCCTGCTTTGGAGCCCTCTAAAACTGGGCAGATTGAGAGACTTTTCTACATTTCTGCGCTTCTCATGCCCAACAATGAACTTAGTATGTTGCCCAGGATTTCATGCACAGTTAGGGTATAGTTTTATTCCTAGAACACCAATGAATTACTCTAGGAGCACTGGCACACAAATGAGCTATTACCCCAAAATATCGGGGGTGGGGGGGAGCTATACAGCAGCTCCCTGGTCACTGTTTGTGTGTGCATGCTCTTACCCCATATTTAATGGAACCTAAGGCATCTAGCTCATCTTTTAGTGAGAGAGAAGTAACTATCATGGGCTAGCTTTCATATGCCACCGCATAGAGTATCCACACAAGGAGCTACTGTAGAGCAGTTGATGTATTTTATAGCCCTGCCCTCCTTTATTTCTCTATAATGTCCTTAATCTGCTCCCCCATTCTTTGACCTGCTTCACAGAGCTACCACAGGTGAGCTCTGAAGGCCGTAGATACTCACAAACTTTTGAAACCCTATCTGAATTATGCAGTCCTTAGGGAGGGATTTAAAGGAATAACCATAACAAGAGCTGTTCAGTCTAAAGAGCATAAAGCCATTTATGTTATCTGCTGAATGAGTGAAAGCTTATAGCTCATGTATAAGAAAAGGAAGTATTATCATTGCTGTTTTATATGTGGGAATAAGTAATACATGGAATCCATAAAGGGGTAACATGTAAAACTGGTTGAGATGTTTTGAATGAAAAACTCTTTTCATTTAAAACCTAGCTCTTTAAAAAAAACCAACCCACCAACCCCTCCCCCCCAAA
>NW_017729025.1:92027664-92041718 GCF_001723915.1 Gavialis gangeticus | reverse complement strand
AAATATCAACCCCGCCCCCCCCTAAAGAATGTTGTAATAGAAAACTATTGCCTTTTTAAGTCAGTTGGTGAATTTTGGCACAATACTTTTCATCAGCATTGTTCAGTTTGATTTGTTTCTATATTCTGTGTGTATGTATAACTTTTATACATTGGATGTCAGTTTTATTTCCATTTCATATTTTTGTCAGCATTTTTATTAGAATATAAACAGAAATGTTCAACAACTATTTTTATAAAAGTTGCAATAATGCTGATGAAAAGTATTGTACCAAAATTCACCAATTGATTTAAAAAGGCAAGTTTTCGCATTAAATTATTTGTTTTCACACACACAAATGTATTTTATGAAAGAGATAATTATATATTTCAACCTAGCAAAACATTTATATTTTAATTCTCAACCAGTCCTAGTTACGTAGGCCAGGCCACAGTACAAATCTATGGACTTGAGCCACAGCTGGGATTGGATCCCATCTCCTGACACCAGCTCCCTGCTCTAAGCCCTTGGCCTTGCTTTGCAGTAGGGCTGTGCAATGCTTTGGACCATGCTTCAGATCCAGACAAGCTTCGGACACTTTGGCATCTGAAGCAGCATGTCCGGATTGAAGCGCTAGTTTTGTTAGGCTTTCTGAAGTTGTTTGGAGCTTCCAAACTGCTTTGGAGCTGCTTCGGAGATCTGGCCATAGGGTATAATGGGGAATCAATGAAATACCTATAACTTTGTGGGTTTTTTGTCCGATTTGGATGAAATTTGCAGGGGTAGTAGCCTCTGCTGAGAGTATGAAGCCTGCCAAGTTTCAAGAAGATTGGTGCAGGGGTTTGGGGGGAACTGCACCCCAAATTCTTCACCACAGGGGGTTGAAAACTGTAGGGGTCGTGGTCCCTGGCAAGGCCACAAAGCCTGCCAAGTTTCAAGGTAATAGGTGCAGGGGTTTGGGGGGAACTGCACCTCAAGCTGCTGACAGGCAAAACTCATGACATAGATGACCCTGTGTGTGTTAAGGTGCAGTGGGTTGAAAACTGCAGGGATGGTGTCTCCTGCTCAGGCCACAAAGCCTGCTAGCTGTCAGTGAGATAGGTGCAGGGGGAGTCTGGCTTCTGGGGCCGTGCACCTCTGGCCACTGACAGCCAAAACTCACGACATGGGTGGCACTGTGTGTTAAGGTGCAGTGGGGTGAAAGCTGTAGGCCTGCTAGCCCCTGCTGAGGCCACAAAGCCTGGCAGCTGTCAAGGAGACAGGTGCAGGGGGGTTCTGGGGATCTGCACCCTAGCTGCTGACAGACAAAACTCATGACATGGGTGCTTGTGCAACTGACTGTGTCTGTCTTGGGGCAGTTGATTGTATTGATTATTTTGTCTCCTTAGTCTGTGGTTTTGTAGGTGTTAATCCATGCTCATTAACTCATTATGTAGTAGCTAGGTACTGTGTATTAAGCTGGTCCCTGAGTGAATCATGATTAATAGGTAAGAGTAAGAGTAGCTTAGCATCCAGACGTGCAGTAGTAGTTCTCCCCTCCACCTTGCCCTCCCCCATGCCCCGAGACAGACAGTTGCACAAGCACCCATTTCACGAGTTTTGTCTGTCAGCAGCTAGAGGTGCAAGGCCCCAGAACCCAGAAACCCTGCACCTATCTCCTTGACAGCTGGCAGGCTTCATGGCTGCAGCAGGGGCTACCATCCCTGCAGCTTTCACCCTGCTACGCCTTAACACGCTGTGTCATCTATGTCACGAGTTTTGCCTGTCAGCAGCTTGAGGTGCAGTTCTTCCCAAACCCCTGCACCTATCACCTTGAAACTAGGCAGGTTTTGTGGCTTCAGCAGGGGCCACCACCCCTGCAGTTTTCAACCCCCTGTGGCATAACACATAGATGTGACATGAGTTTTGCTTTCAAGAATTTGGGGTGCAGTTCCCCTCCCTGAACCCCTGCACCAATCTTCTTGAAAGTTGGCAAGCTTCATGCTCTCAGCAGAGGCTACCACCCCTGCAAGTTTCATCCAAATCAGACAAAAACAACAAAGTTATAGATATTTCACTGATTCCCCGTTATATCTTATGTCCGGATCTCCAAGGTGGCTCCGAAACCTTGAAGTCACTTTGGCCAGATCGAAGCAGGAACCTGGTCCGGAGCTCTGGATCGGATCCATGACATCTGAAGCGGTCGGATCGGAAGCTGGATTGAATAGCTGCCTACTCACACAGGCCTACTTTGCAGCTTTCATAGAATAACTCAGAACTGACTTGGTGGGATGTAGCTATTAATATTAATCAGTTATTTAGTATCCAGTTTTGTTTAATAAGCTTTGCCTCTTGGTAGCTAACATAGATATCATTATTGATTGAGGACCCCCAAGACTCACAAAAGTGAGAGAGGTTAATATAACACAGATTTATTCACAAGTCCAAATAAAAGAGCACAATTGAGATCTAATGAAGGAGATGCAAAATGACCAGTATTCATGTTTCTCACTTAGTCTTTTACTGGAAAGCCAAAGCAGGTGAGACAGTAAATGGCTATCATTCTGATTTTCCTTTCTTGGTGGCACTATGACCAGGAAGCATCATTTATAGAGCATTATAGCTACTTCATATTATATACATTTGAACTTGGGATTGGTTCTTTTCCTTATTTAACCTTCTGAAACCCACTTTCTTGGGGGTTTCTGCTTTTTCATAAGTGAATTATCTGTTTGCTTATTGGGGTGTGTGAAATGGGCCCTATTAGATTTGGATTTGGATTTGGCCCGAATTGGGGACAATGATTCGATTAGTTGATTCAGATCACTGTCCCCAATTCAGAGAATCAGCGATTTGGCCATAGACACAGCTTTAAATGTTTTTTCTACATTCCTTGAGGTAGCAGCGGGGCTCATGAACGCTGTGATGCTGGGGCAGATGAAGTATCCCACAGAAGTATGTCCCTCCCCTTCCCCCTCCCTCCGCATGCTTGGCAGTGAACCTGGAAGTGGACCGGAAGTACTTCCAGGCCACTTTTGGGTCCACTGGGGATCACACTGGTGGCCCCCCCTGACTCAGTGATCAGCTGTGGGGGAATCCAGGTGCCCCCCCCACCAGACCCAGGAGGTACCAGTCACTTGGGGGGGGTGCCCCACATGCTCCCCAGTGGACCCGGAAGTGGACTGGTCCACTTCCAGATCTGCTGCTGAGCATGCTGGGGAGCCCCTCACACTTCTGTGGGACACTCCATGCGCCCCAGCATCACAGCATGCACAAGCTGCCTGCTACCTTGAGGTATGTAGAAACAACATTTAAAGCTGTGTCTGTGTCTGAATTGCCAGATCATTCCGAATCTCTCTAAATTGATTTGAAGGGTTCCAATTTGATTCTGAGAGATTAAAGGGTCTTCCGAATTGATTTGGATTCAGAGATTCGGCCACCGAATCAGGCCAAACCTCTGCCAAATTGAATCGGGGACTGGAGTTTTGCTCAGCCCTATTTGCTTCACATTGTTATAATTTATAATCAACTGTGGTTTATTTTTTCCAGTTATTATCTCCTTCACTTCCCAAATATCCATTTTGCACACATGCCTATGGTGTTTGGCTCAGGATTTTCATAACTATATAGGTTATTTACTCATGTCAAGGGCTTAATAAGCCTCAGGCCTAATGTCACTTATGTCAAGACTCTAAAGGACAAGTCTCAAGGTCCCATAATATCCCTGTTTGTGTTATTGCTTTAATGCCTAGGATTACATTAGACATAAGTTGGAATATTGTGGCAGGGATGGGACCAGGAAATACGGGAAAAGGAAGATTTTTGTGGGTTTCTTTTACTGCTATCTTTTTGTGTAATTGATAGAGATGTTAGACCCTTCTGTAGGATATTTCTAAATCCCCATGTCATTCTTTCTCAGTTTGTTCCCCTAGCCCATCTCATGTAATATAATAGCATTATCAGATTCTTTAGAAAGCCAGTAAAGATTTGTGGGGAAGAATGTGGTAGATCTGTATTCTCCTTAGATCACTGTGATATGATCTTAAAGAAAACATCCATTCTTCTTCCAGGCTTCCCCCACTAGTGCCCAAATATCCCCTCTGCAACCATCAGAGCAGAATAAGAACGTACAGTCTGTTCCCAGAATGCAGCCAGGCATAAGGGAGGAGACACCTTCCCTACTAACTAGCAACTATATCATGGGCTCTTGGTCCATGGCAAGGTTGTTCAAAATATCGTCACACCTGGTCACTTCTCTTTGACAGCTGTTACTTTGTACTGCTGAGACACCTTTCTTATTAGCCTCATGTTTTGTGATCTGTGTCTTATCACTATGGAAAGTTTTGACATTGTGGAAAGTTTCTGGCCACAAAGAGATCAGATCAGAGCTATGAGGAGAAGCAAATGCTGCAAAATTTCCTATCCTCATCTCTCATCTTCAGGACTCACCACTGGTGTCCAGCCTTCTCCTTCAGGATGGGGTGCTACACAGTTTGGAGGGTTGTATCCAGAAGTCAGGCAGTGCAGGACCTGGTCCTCCCAAGAAGGGGCAGGATTTGAAGGACAGAGAAGAATGGACACATAGCCAACAGCACCATCTGGCAGGGTGTAGTCACCACTTTTGCATGGAGTGGGAAGACAGCTTTGGGTGCAACTTCTAGCACTAAGGGGATATTGCTTTCTGGAGGGGGAGGCAAAGGGAAGGAGTGGAGCAGAGCTTCTCAGAAAGACTATAGTAATATTATTTGTATTCCTGGAGTGATCAGGACCCCAGTGTGTTTAATAATGCCTAGCTCTAGTATAGCACTTTTCCTAGGTAGGTCTTTGACAGGAGGTCAGTATCATTATTCCTCTTTTACAGATGGAGAAACAGAAGCACTGAGAGAAGTGACTTGACCAAGATCATGCATTGGGCCATTGACAGAGTTGGGATTTGAACCCAGGTCTCCTGAGTTCCAATCCAGTGCTTTATCCACTGATGCTCTAAGTCTTAATTCCAGCATATGTAGTAGCCCTTGGGATAGACTTTGTAACAAGTTAAATAGGAGCTTTTCAGAATAAGAACTTTTGGGTAGAGACCTCCCAGTTAGGAAGGAGCATGGATGGCTAGGTGATCCGATTTCTCACATGAATTCCTCTGAGGCTTTAAGCTTTTTAAGACAAAAGAAACCAAACTTACTTGTGGCATCACACCAAGAGGATTGGAAAGCACTGTTTCTTCAGGCTGGCTAAGCCAACAGAGAGAGCACATCACACCATAAGGATGACAGTGCATTAAGGCACAATTATTATCACCCACCTGGACAGCCGGTTGCAACCATAGCAGCAACAAGCAGCGGGCATTCAACATGTATGAGACAACAGTTAATTAGGGAAGAAAAGGTTTGGGTGAAAAAAGGGATGTGGTTAGCACAGCAGTGAGCTGATGAAGGCAAGATGAGGCAAGGGGCAGCCAGCAGTAAAAGCAGGTGGTTTAAAGTCATGGCCCTAATGTCTATTGCTAGTGTAAGGAGAGGGTGTGGCCTGCTAGTTGGGGTGACAGGGAATCAGGACATCTGGGGTCTGGTGCTGCCACTCTCTGTGTTTAGTCTTGGGCAGGTCACTTAGCCTTCTGGTGCCCCCACTTCCCCATCTGCAAAGCAGAGGTAATGATATGTTCCTGCCCCAGATGAGGGTTTCTTTGTTAGCAAGCTGTACAAACCATGGGAGGGGACAGTAACAGGAGTGCAAAGTATCACTAGTGTTCATTCATGAAGTATTTGGCAGAAAAATGCTAAAAGAAAATCCCATTATGTTACCCTGACCTTGGTATACTCCTGGGCAGATATATATATAATACATTAAAGGAATCTTCATTTTCAAACTTCATGCAATCTGTGTCCTGGCTCAGAAATACCACACTGAATAGAGATTGTTTTTCTGTTTTTCTTGCATTTGGCCTGTGTGTTTGTATTTATTTGCAGATAAGTTGATGGAAGAGACAGAGGAGCTGTGTTTGCAAAGGGAACAGAAAGAGGTGGGTGCTCATTCCAAAAACCAATCAAATGGGCCCCCTTCCTTCACCTTGCAGAGCAAAGGAACTAGAATTTGGGAAAATTGGTTCATCTGAGGAGGTTGAGGTAAGCCAGGGAATAGTCAGTTAATCACCATGCTCTAAATCTTCCTTGAAATGATGGTCATATCGGAGAGATGGGGGCCAGCACTAGGGTCTGCCCACCTTTATTGATGTATCTCTCCTTATACCACTAGGCCCCCCTTCCATGATGCTAGGAAGCCAGTCACATTTAAGGAACAATGGCCTCAGGTTGAAAGTGACTGTGCCAGGTAATGCTGACACCCATTTGACATGCAGCCTGGAGTAGGAGTGGCTGTAGGTCAGGACTGGGGTGCAGTCAGCAGAGCTGGAACAGCTGCTGGTGTTTCAGGAGAATATAGAGGTGTTCTGGTAAGACTTGTTGGGCATCTTTCTCTCCCCAGCCCTGCCTTAGACTTGCCAGCACCCCTTAGTCTTGACCTGCAGTACCCACACTCCTTGAAGTTATCAATGGAGGGAGACAGGTAGTTAGGAGAGAAGCTCCAAAGGTTTGGGTTCAGTTCAAATAACTACCCAAAAATTCAGATATGTAGAACACTCATCCAAACTGCATGCATCTTGAGCACCTGCTTGCCCTGATTGCAGTACAACAAGACTCTCGCACAATAGGCTAGGCTCTCCTCCCACCTGCTGATACCTCCTTGAGACAGGTGTAGGGACCAGGTTGTGCAGGCATCTTGTCCTAATAGGCTGGCTACTAGGGGAAAACTGAAGGCAGAAGCTGGCGGACCTGATGATTTGTTTAGGTCCTTTCTGACCCTAAGTACTATGATACTATGACCAGAGCCACACAGGGGGTACAGGAGCTACAGTCCAAACTACCAAATCTGAGGGGGAATTCCAGAAGTAGAGGCTGCATTGGGGACCAAGTTACTAAAGCTGGGAAATGTTGTGTGACCACCTGCCTGAAAGCACTTTACAGCCATGCTGTGACACATGTGTGGCTGCAGAGTGCTTTAGAAGTGGCTGATCGCACGACAAGTTAACTCTAGTTTAATCGAGGGAATCAAATGAAGGGACTCCAAAGTAGAGCATCTTAGGGAACTTCTGTTCTCTAGGGTCGGTCTGTCAACATAATCGGGCCTGGGCTGATGCAGCTCAGTCTGACCCCTGGTGCTGTCTGCAGGAAGCAAGGGAGGGGGAGGGAGTTGTGGGCTGGGGTTTGCCTGGCCTGAACTGGAGGAGGGGTAGGTAGATTGGAGCCCCCACCCCTCACTTTGCAGCCCCTCCCCAGCCCCCTCCAACTCAGGTCTGGCAAACCCCAACCTGCAGCTCCCTCCCTCTCCCTTCCTGCAGACAGCACTGGACCTGCAGGGGAAGGGGGCTAGGAGAGAGAGGCTGCAGGCAGTCTTCTCTATTGGATCAGGTCCAAAGTGGAGCTCAATTTTCTATTCCCAGTAGCCAACTATCTGTTGGGTTGGGGCTGGGGGGGGATCTCTCTAACTCATAGTCCTTCATGTGAAGTGCCATGAGTTAGAGTGGGGACCTGCATGTGTGTCAACACCCCCAGAGTCCAGAAGTGAAGCCCAGCAGCATCAGAAGCCAGAACAAAACACAAGATCCAGGGCAGCTTACCACAGCACACCTTCAGGTAGAACTGCTGAATAGTCTGCAGCTACAGGTGGACTTCAATAGGGAGACTGATTTCCCCAGCAGCCAACCCGGAGGTCCCAACAGTGGCCAGCTGGTTCATCAGCCAGGGTGGGGCTGTCAATCAGAGTCTTTGGCAGGTTTGACCAACTGGACAGCTAGTCCAGGTTGGGCTGCCAGTTAGGGCCCTGACAGTGGGGGTGGGTCAGGGAACTTCAACTCCCTCTAGCGTCTTCAAAAGTGGACGGCCCAATTCTTTGTCCTCTAAGGCCAATCTCTTCATAGAGTCATAGATGCTAGGGTTGGAAGGGACCTCAACAGATTATTGAGTCTGACCTAGGCAGGAAAGAGTGCTGGGGTCAGATGACCTCAGCCAGATGCCTATCCAGCCTTCTCTTAAAGACCCCCAAGGTAGGGGAGAGCACTATCCCCCTTGGAAGCCTATTCCAAATTTGGCCACCCTTACCATGAAGAGGTTTTCCTTGATATCTAGCTTAAATCTGCTCTCTGTCAGTTTGTGACCTTTGTTCCTTGTTACCCCAAGAGGCGCCCTGGTGAACAGAGTATCTCCTATCCCTTGCTGTGTCCCTCTAATAAATTTGTAAAGTCAAGCACTTCCACCCTACTAGTTATCTTACCCATCCTATGCCGTATGGTGAATTCGATTGATTGGTGGTCACTGTCCCCAAGGTGACCACAAATCTGCAGCTCCTCTACCAGGTCCTCTCTCGTAGCCAACACCAAGTCCAGTAAGGCATTCCCTCTAGTGGAACTGGATACTGTCCTGCATCAGGTGAAGGTCCTGCACGCAGGTTAAGAACCTATGTGAACGGTTGGATTTGGCTGACTGCTCCTCCCAGCGGATATCAGGGTAGTTTAGGTCCCCCATGACAGCCACGTCCCTAGACTGTATGGCCTCTCAGAGCTGCCTTAAGAATTCCAAGTCTAGCTTTTCCTCTTGGTGGGGTGGTCTGTAGCAGACCCCCACCACCAAGTCCCTTTCCCCTCAACCTCCATGTATCCTAACCCACAATGCCTCAACTTTCTCCTCCTCTGATCCCATTTTAATTACGGTAGATGTATAATGCTCCTTTTACAATGCTCCTATTGTTCCCTTCGGTTAATTTGGGAGAGGCTGGTTAGTAGGTCTGCTACACATCTCATAACAGTGGAAAGGGGACCTTTTTACCATGTTACTAAAAGAGTGTTGAAGGACACTGGGGCCTGTCTCTCTTTTTGCAAAGCTAGCCATGGGTTGTGTAATGTTTAAAGAGCTGACAGGACCAAGTGGAGTTTCTAGGTGTCCATTAGTAAAGAACGAATGTACATATGATCTGCATGAGTTTACCTGTCCGATGTTCTAAGGGTCTGCAGAGCTTTGCAGCCAAGTTTCAGAAAACATACATGTTTGAATCATACATCTGCTGTATAGATACAGATTCACAATGGAATATGTTGTCTGGTTCAAGCAAGATTGAAGGATATTCATGAGGCTGCTGTAGGAGCACCATCTTTTGATTAGGTCCAGTACAATCTAAGCTGAAATGCAAAGAAGTCTTTTTCTGTATGGTATAGTCACATGCCCCTGTATAAAAGGAACACAGGTGGGATAAAACACAGCCGTTCTGACCAGGTGTCATTGCTTCATCCAGATTGGGAAAAGAAGTGACATATTGTTTATCATTGAGCACAGACAGCAGTGATGGCTAAACACCCTTTGGCTAGATAAACAGTGCAAATGCCTAACTGTGTATTTCGTGTTTTTGCTGCTTTGGGTATGTTATTAGCCTCCATAAGGGCTAAGGAGAAGTCTAAGTAAAGGAGGTCATGTTTTTCCAAGAGCAGTTCAAATAAAACATGATGCAGGTTACTAAATGTTAAGCAGTGCACTTATATCTTCCTCTTGCCTGTCAGGAGTTGGAGCGTCTTAACCAGGTGCTGGAGGCAGAAAAGCAGCAGTTTGAAGAAGTGGTACAGGAGCTACGGCTGGAGCAAGACCAGATTAAACGGTAATGAGGTCCAGGCAGGGAGAAAACCAGGCAGAGGAGTGAGAGGGCTGGCCCCCTCTGCTGGGGGAGGGCAAGCAGCCTCTGTTGCACTTGCGTTCTGGCCCTCACCTTCTTGATTTAGAAGAGTATAAGTAGAATGGCAGCATAAGGCTCACACAGTGTCTATCAGTGCCATGGGGATGGCCATAGGTGTAAGTATATACTCTTGAGTAGGGCCATCTTTTCCCTTTCAAGTATTTACAGTCCTGGCATGTGAAAGCATGTTTGTTTCTGGCACACATAGACTACATCTCTTGGTAGAGTGATGCTCTGGATTGGTTTGGATCCTAAAAGTGTCAATTTTATCAGCAAGGCAATATCCAGCTGTCAGACTGGGAAGAGAAGTGGCATATCACAGCAGTGGAAAGGGGACCTTTTTACCAAGTTACCAAAAGAGTGATAAAGGACACCAGGGCCTGTTTCTATTTTTGCAAAACTGGCCATGGGTTGTTTAATGCCCACAAAAAGCTGACAGGACCAAGGGGAGTTTGCTTAAGCAAATCCAAAGAGAAGCACTGTCATTGCAATGGGGATTCTCCACTTCTGCTGGAGGTGAGAGGAGGCTGTATCTCTGGCTGGTCCAAGCATCCAGTAGTACTTCTGATCTGAGGTTCCACATGGTAGCCTCCTATTTCATGTGCTGCATTCAGGGACTGATGGAGGATTGTCTTATTTTCTACAGGAGAGTTGTCAATTGAGCCATAGCGTGTTTATAAAGTTCCTGTGGTGACCCCAAAACAGCTGCTGAGAAACAAGACCTGCCTTCTTGATTCAGCTACACCTTAGCCACAGGCTGAAAAAATGTTGTGTGGTCACCGGTAGAGCAGTGCAGTATTCTATATGCTGTACCGGGGCCATCCAACTAAGCAGCTGTAAGCCACACACCACCTGGGCTGCATCAGCATACGCTGCAGGCCACACACTGCATGGGTACTCTTCTCTGACTGCACAGCACTATACAGGTGCCCTGGCCTGTTGGTTCCTCCAGCACCATGGGTGGCATCATGCCATACCACTGTGTCCCCAGGGGTGGGGAAGGAGTAGAAAGCTGGAGAAGGCAAGAGGAACCCAGAGAGCCTGGCTGCTGCTGTAGGCAATAGCAGCTGAGTGGGAGCCCAGGGGCTGCAATTTAACTTCTCGTGGGTTGCATGCGGCCTCTCGGCCACCGTTTGGGGAGCTCTGTACTATATAATGTAATGAAAAGTAAAAAAAAAAAAAAATTGAAAGTGTCTTAGAAAGGAGCAATCTGTTTTGTTTCTATACTGTCAACATGGGATGTTTCAGCTTTGTTACTGTTGTTTTTTTTACTCTGAAATAGAATTTTGGCAAAATCGATGTGATTTTGAAAATTATTTTGACAAAAATGCATTTTTGACAAACTGCTCCACCTGAGATTTTCAGCAAATTCTAGCTGGTAACTGTGGTTATGTCCCCAACAGCAAACAGACTGATTTCCCTACCCCACTCCACCCCCACTCATTTAAAGGGCCAGAAGGAGCTAATCTTTATTAACAATTTTTAATGTATTTAAGACATAACATATCTAACATTCTCCAGTCAAAGTATACGCCTGGCATTTCCACTTTTTGATGGTATCCTTTACAAACTAGCAGTACAGTGTCTTATATTAATGGCCCTAAAATCTACAGCCTCCAGTTGTATGAGTGCAATGTCTGACATTGGAAACACACAAAAGTATGTTACCATTGTTTTATCTTAGGGAGCTAGAGCTGACAGCCCGGTCTCTCAAGGGTGTGGAGGAAGAGAAAAAGGATCTGCGAAGCCTGACAGAGTCCTTACAGAAAACACTGGAGGTGAGTGCTTTTTGGGCAAAGTCCTATTGAACAGAACAGCAATTAGATGAGTGTCCCATAGAAATTATTCTGAAAGCTTTTAGAGTGCAATAGAGAATAAAATCCATCTGCAATGGCAATGATCCATCCTGTTATTCTTTAGTCAGGATATATGGACGTATCCCTTCAGGGCAGGGAGGAAGCTGTCAGGGGGCCACTGAAGGCTGCCACTGCCTTGACCCTAACCCTGGTATAAATCAGAGCCACCACTGAGTATGGTTCTGTGAAGAATCATACATTGGCAGAGAATTTGTGGAGTAAAGCAGAGCTCTGTCACATTCTGCTTCACCTCTCATGACCCCAATCCCACAAAGGGCTAAAAGGATGACTTCTGAGTTTTATGCTTTCTGAGGAGCTCTTCTTTCTCTACCCCTTCCCAGACACTGTCAGCTGCAGCCAGGATCTGACTCATAATTTTGTACTGAATTTTGCAGGATGGTCCAAAACATATGGTAAAAGAATCTAGTTTTGTATTCCATTCTAATGGATTTTAGAGTAATTACTGTAGAAATCTATTGGTTTAATCTCTGTGATTCTACATGGCTTTTCCATAAAGCAGGGCCATCTTGCTTTGCTTTATCTCTTCAGCTCACTGCTGGGTGGTTTGAGTTCAGTTTGAGCATAGGGCAAAAATTCTGAGTGTGGATCTTTCCTAGGCCAGGCTGAAAGAGAGAGCACTATGGTGATTATTGACCCCAGAGTTGCAGCTGAGAAGAGGAACCCAGAGTTTAGCTGGGTAAGGAAAGGAGGTAGACAACAGAAGGAAGGAAGGGCAACAAGGAAACTTTTGAGAAAAGGCAAGCAGAAAAGTGTCTAGCAAAAGAACAGCAATATTTGGAAGCTGGAGACCTGGCTGGAACTAACATGATCTGTTCCTACTCCTTCCCAAGGAGCTTTCTGTGGAAAAGCAAAGAACCCTGGAGTTGTTGAAAGAGAATGAAAACAAGCTTCAGCCTCTCCCCAACATTAGCAAGCAGCAAAACCCCAGCTGGGGTCTGCACAGCAACCTCCGCCAGATTGAGGAGAAGATGCATCAGCTTCTGGAGGAGAAACTCCTAGCAGAGAGGAGGTGAGGATGAGAGTGATGGTGGGAAAAGGCTCTTGCAGAATGTCAGAGAAGGAAGGGGCTAATCTAGCCCTTGCAGAAGAAGTGTGATGCCAAGAAGAGCCGCTGGAACCTATTTTCAGACCTAGAACCACGATAAGCACTTCCCCATTCATGTTGACCCAATGTCCATTTTCTTCAGGCCAACAACCTAGACAGCGTGGCTAGATCTCTGGTAGATTCTGCTCCTGGGTTCTGGCTGAAGGCAGTAGAGCGCTACTTGGGCAACTGGTTCAAATTCAGTTTGGGTCAGGGGTGATGAATAATGGTGACCCTGGGATGGCATTGCTTTGTGATTGCCAGTATCAAATGACCTTGGTGGCCATCTAATTCTCACTGGTCAAATGCTCATATTGCAGATGTCTCTCCCTTTTTGCAGTCTCTGCAGAGAGGTCAAGTTGTGACTGGACCTAGCTGAACTCCTTTAATGTCTAAAGTTGTTTCTTTCAGAGCTGGGTGAAGGCATGTGGGCCTAGCAGTAAACAGGAATCCCATGCAACTGTTGCACCTGTTCTATGGATAAAGAATATTAACCCTCCAAAACTCAGGGGTCCTTTTCAAGTGCTGCACTTGCCTGTTTAAAAAACAGAATTTCAGTGCCAAGGGAATGCCCCAAAGTGAAATGTGTGCATATCCAACAGAGGCCAACTGTGTTTGCAAGAACAGTTTTCCACCAAGTTTCATTTCCTTCCTTCCTTGCTTCCTTCCTTCCTATGAGCTGAGCTTGTGGGGGACAGGCCTTCCCTAATGTCGATGTGGCATTCTGTGTGGCAGGATGAAAGAGAATGAGGAGCGGTCCCAAGCCCTGGAGCAGGAGCGGGAGTTTTACTCTTCTCAGTCACAGGCACTGCAGAATTCACTCTCAGAGCTGACTGCAGAGAAGCTGCAAACAGAAAGAGACCTCAAGGTACTGTGCTTGTGGCCCACTGACTCTACCCCTACCTTGCAGTCTATTGCCTCTTCCACCCCTCTTCACTGTCCTCCCTACCATTAGACTCTCTCCCACTCTATAGGTGAAAGCAGGAGTGGCTGGAGAAAACTTATACCATGCCCCATAAATCATTAGGCTTAGGTTCTGATCTACCAGCAAGGTGTATTCTAGTGGGCATGACCATGCCCTGAGACTGCTCTGCCTCTACAACCAGATACTTTGTGCAGGACCTTGTTCAGGGCAGAACAGGAAGCCTGTGCTGCCTCTGAAAAGTACCATATGAATTATAGGAGTGCTCTTGGCTGCCCCACTTCAAGAATATTGCAATAAATGGACCAGGCAGCACAGTTTTGGAAACCTTTGATTTATTAGACTATGAGACTGTCCCTTCCAGAAAGACAGAATGCCATCCTTGATAGAGCATCTGGTATTAGCCAAAGGGCAGAGGAGATGGGATCTCTCTCCATCTTGTCAT
>NW_017729025.1:92012528-92022664 GCF_001723915.1 Gavialis gangeticus | reverse complement strand
GATAGAGCATCTGGTATTAGCCAAAGGGCAGAGGAGATGGGATCTCTCTTCATCTTGTCATGATGGCTGAACCTCAAGGGCCCTGGAGAATCAGTCTGGATAAGTTCTCAATCTGAATTGTTATACCCTGACCTCAGCTCAGGAACATTCAGTTAGAAAGGACAGGGTTAGTTTTGTTGTTGTTTTTTTTCTCCAGGAAGTCCCATGTATTTCCTGTACATGGTCAGACGGGTAAATCTGCCACAAGTACTATCTGGGGTAAATCTGCCGCAAGTACTTTCTGGGGTATACCAACCCTCTGATTCCAAACAGACTCCAGAAGGTGGGGGCAGTTCTGAAATTGGAAAACCAGAGTAAGAGACCATCCTCCAAGCACTTCTGAACCTTAGGTTTGGGTTCAGTTTGAGAAAGTGATGAACTTCCATTTCAGACCTAGAGCTGTGATCACTTTAAAGCACTTCCCTATTCACATTGACTCAGTGTTCAGTTTTTTGGGTCTGTTTTATTGGGATTGTGGTTTCTTACCCTGTCTACACTGGCTGTCCTTATCCTGGCCCCTTCTCCTTCAATAAAACCATTTGCTTAGGTTCCTTACAACTCCTGAGAGTCAGCAGCAGTGGGACAGTTGCTTAACTAGGTTTTTTTTGGTGTTCCTCATTCCTTCTTCCCCAGGCTGAAGTAAAGGTACGTATGGATCTAGAGAGAAGACTAGGGGAGGCTGAGGAAGCCCTCCAGAGCTTGGAGCAAGGCTTAAATTCTGTTGATCGCAACAAGGAGAAGGAAGAGAAAATGAAAGCTGATGTCAGCAACTTGAAAAGTAAGTCACTGTTCCTTCACCCCTCCTACTGGTGAATATGCTCCGCAAGAGGAGCTATCATCACAAGCCCTATGCCCCCAGGCCAAAGAACACAAACTAAGCAAGGTGGTTTCCAGTGGGCACAGCATGTGACCTAGGGATCATGCAGCTCATGTGGTCTGTGGCTGGATCACCTACAGCCTCTGGCCACTCAGAAGTTGGACAGCCCTGATTTAGATGGTGATACAGAGAGGCTGTTGACGCCAGAGGAACAGCAGTTGAGGAGGAGTGGATGGCTCATGTAGGATTGGTAGTGGGATCTGCTGCCTTCATTTCAGCAGCGCAAATCCAGCTTAGATCAGTGGTGAATGGAAGCTACTGCTACCCCCAAAAGGACGTTGTGGGGCTTCATGAATTAGTGTTTGTCAGATTCTCTGAGTTCCTAATCTAAAAGGTGCAACAGAAGGGCACAGTATCCAGATGCACGTGGTCCATCCCTCAGGCAGTGCAAACTGATCTCAACAGGATCATGCCCTCGGTGTCAAGTCTGTCACATGGGTCAGGCTGACCAGGGCCTTGTGTGTCCCCGGGGCTGTCTCCTCCCCAGAGTTCTTTGAGGAGTGCATCCGGAGTGCCGAGCTGGAAGCCAAGATGCCCATGATCATGAAGAACTCCGTGTACATTCACAGGGCTGCCACCCGCCGAATAAAAAGCTGCCGCTTTCACCGCCGGAGGGCCAGTGCTTCATGGAACGACTGTAGGTGTTGGGCTCCATCTCCCCACTTAAACTCTGAGGAGCTGGGATGTGGGGTGGGGGTAGTGGGATAGGTGAGGAGTGGCCTCCACAAATGATTCGTGTTTTCTGTCCCCTTGCAGCGCTGTCGCCCTCACAAGGGGCTGCAGGCAGAGAAATGTGGGGCTCTTCTGTCCGCAGAGAAGGCAAGAAACCTCCATCTTAATTCCTTCACATTGTGTGTATAAGGAAACTTGTGTTAACCCCTTCATTGCCAGTAGCACTCTGCATGAGCACTGGGGGGAATCCATGTGAACTGCTGTCCCATTGGAAACCTCATGTCAAGGGCCCTTTTGCAGTCTGACAGCAGCAAAGGGCATGTGTATCATTCCCTACCCTCATTCTTCCCCTGTCAGCAGACAGTGGCATGGGTCCACGTTCTCCCAGCTGTAACTGGATGTCCCATGGTTCAGGGACATCATGATTTCATTGCAGTTACTTGGCACAGGTTCTTTGTTTGATCTGGGCTTGGGTCGGCTTTAGGGGATTGCTGGCAGGTGAGTACTCACCTGCTTGTGGTGCTCTCATTTCAGTGAAGCAGTCACAGTCCTTCGTCTTCTCCCAGACAGAAGCAGGTAACATTGTGGAGCTGAAGGAAGCAGCCAAGAGGCTGAGCCAGGACCAGCACTTCCGGGAAACCCTCTATCAGATCATGATGTCACAGAAAGATTCTGCCTGTGGGGACAAGAAGTGAAGCCTTGTCTCCTTCCATCGGGAGGGAACTGCTGATCTCAACACATCCTGCAACTCAACAAATGCTAAACCACTGGGTAGTGGGGTCAGGAGAGCAGCTTGCTCCTTTGTGAGGAAAAAGGCAAGGCAGGGTGTGTGCAACACCCTGTGGTTGATGGTTAGTTTTCCTTTGCATTCCTGAGCACTGCTGATCTCTTTCTCTCTCTCTGCCTTTAGACCAGCTGATCTTCTCTGCCATTCAGTCCAAGTCCCATCAGTTTACTTCAGCTGTTCTCATTAGGACGTGGTCTGCCCAACTACCACAGTCAGTATTAAAGTGAACAACAGACCTTAGCCTAGAGAGTCCCCAGTCCCTTCTTTACCATCTAGTTTGGCTGCCAAATGTAGATACTTTTGAGAAACACTTTTAATTCCCCCGATGTCCAGGTAGCAAACCTAGCAGGTCAGATTAAGCTGATTTGCTGTCTGCCTTCTTTTCTGTGGCTGGGACGGGACATCCCTGGCTCTGCACTGTGAAGAGGGATGTTATTTAGTGCATTCCCTAGAGACTGCAGCAGTCTCAGCCCACTAAGCATGTGCAATAATGTCAGGCATAGAACAACCTCTTGGTGCAACAATTTTTAAGCAAATGGCAGTGGCACAAAATGGACAAAACCTCGAGGGATGCCTTGGGGGAGGGGGGCCAATGTGGCCCAAAGATTTAGGCTGATGAGAGAGAGAGAGCCTCCTCCTGAAGTATCTACATATTTGAAACGTCATGTTCAGCTGTCGGTGGGTACAGAGTAGGAGGGCCACTGCCACTGACCCTGCTTTGTATAGTGACACCAGTGACTAGAATCAGGGACAGAACTACACATGGACACTGATCTAAGTGGACAGATGCAGGACTTGTGTGCCCCTCTCTCCAGTGCCCCTAACAGCTCACTCATATGTGATCAGTAGTTTATTATAGTCCTCTGAGACTGAGGCAGCAAGGTGAGGAGAACCAAGCAATGAGTCCTGCTACCACAGTGTTAAACTAATGTACAACCTGAGGAATGCTCCCTCCTTCCCACTTCACAGAGCGCTATCACCAGTGTCATACCAGCCACCTACTGGCTTTGCCTTGCATAGGTTAGATAAGAGTTCCTCTGCAGTGTAGCTTCCATCTTTGTGAATAATCAGGTTGTAGACGAACACCCAGGTTGAGAAGGGAGGGGTCTGCCTTCCCATCCTGGCCCCTGCTGCTGCTGTCATGGAAGCCTGGATTCATCTTAGCCCAGAGGAGATAGCCAGCATGTGGTTACCCTGTGAATTAAAGGAGAGAGAGGGATTGTTTTGTGGAGACCCCATTGCCAGTAGCAGTTTCTTTAAATAAATAACCCTACAAGGCTGCTAGTTATCCAGGATACAACAAGTACACTACCCAACACTTCATAAACACGAGGTGGGGAAGTATTGTTATCCTTGTCGTATAGAGAGGGAAACTGAGGCACTGAAACATTCAAAGTCTTGCCCAAGGTTACGGAAGTGGTGGCATAAGTGAACTAAGAAGGGTCTTGGTGCTCCTAGCCACCTTCTCCTTCCAGTAGATCAATTGTCCTATCAGTGAAGTTCTCTTTATAGGTAGAAATCAGGGGAGAGGCTGGAGACTGAGGCTTAAGCTATCACAAGGAGTGTGGGGCTGGTAAAGCAAGAATAGTTCCAGCAGGGTCTGTGAATCTGAAGCATGGCTTGGTGCCTCTAAGCAGATATGAACTGAGCAGGAACCTTGGAAGGGAAGCCATGGGGACATGGTCTACACCTGTTTTCTTTTTTGGTGCCTGGCAATGGGATGATTCAGGTGGTGACAATGTCTGACACCAAAGGCTTCAAGTGATATGATCATACAAGTGACCTTGTAAAAGTGCTTCCTCTGACTGTTCTGGTCCGTTTATGTTTTCAACTCATGCAAACACATTTTGGCTCCCACAGTGCCAGTACAGCTCCAGAACAGCAAGCTGCAGTCTATTCTTCCCTGCCTCTTCATAACAAAAATCACCAGTTGACTTCCAAATATACAATCTGTATTGGTTGAGGGGAGAAGAGATGGACTCAGCTTGGTCCTGGGGAGGGAGTTTGCAATCCAAGCAGTTAGAAAAATCATTTTTTGACTTGTGTATCCAACACCTTTAATCTGCCATCAAACTCCACATTTTCAGTTTGAGAGAGCTGTTATACTCAGGAGATGGCTGTATTTTGCCTTCCTTTATGCTGCAGCATTAGTTATATAATAAAGTAACATTATCTCTAGGGGGAGCTCCTGTGTGGTCCTACTATAACATCATAGCACTGATTATCACATCTCCTGTCTGGAAGTCAGCCTGTTCATTTTCTCAGGCTTCATTCATTACTGTGAAATTGGTGATGGTGGCTGTGTTATTTGACTGCTCCAGTCAGACACTGCACATCATCTGTGAGAGAAATACATATACATATATGCTTTTGTCCTTCCTTCTGCTTTCACTTGCTTTTCTTTCCTATGTGTCCTGCACCTTGGCTTCCAAGTCTACATCCTGGATTAAAATGTATTTTAAGGTCATCAACATGTATTAAACTCAAAGTAAAAAAGAAAAGAAAAGAAAAGAAAAACCCTTCAGCAACCTGGAACCAATGTCCACTCATGTAATCTGTTAATTAACATTAAAGATTTGTCTCTATGGCACAATGCTATGCTGTATGGAGATGGCAGACCCATTTCAGCCATGTCCCACTCAAGCCTGCTGAGGAGGGCTGGCTCATCTAGCTCAGATGTCTTTCCCTGGCATCTGCATTGTGCCCTGTGGTCCTACTCTACGACTCGTTTCATTTGCTCTGGTGTTTTCGAGGTGCAATTTTTCACCTGGCTGTTTTGAAGTGGCATTTTTGTATTAAGAGAAACCCCAATAAGCAAAATGACTTAAGAACACCACAAAATGAAGCGAAACATTCTGGGTCATGCCATGTTCCAGGTAGGCATGAAAAACAATCCACTTTCTTTTCACATTGCAAAATCCTCCTTTCTCACCCCCGATGCCCCCAAACATTTCTGTTTTGGTCAGACTTGACAGCATTCTCTACCCCTTGACCCCCCCAATTTTTTCAATATTGTCCACTGAACCAACAGAAAATAAGGCCCTACTCTACTAGCTAATTGCATTTCCCCTTTTAACTCCAGGGTCACATTTCTGCAGTTTCTGAGGTTCCAGAACATAGACGTGTTTTTCATTTGCAGGTCCTTGTGTGCTGTGTCCCGGGCTTTACAGGTAGTATTGTGTTCTGCACTGGTTGTCCATTTCCCTGCCAGGGCTGTGGCTGGATGTTCAGACTCTGTTCAGGGAGCTTCTGCACTTAAAGCTGTGCTGCTGCTGCTCTCAGCATGTGAGTGGGTGCTATTGTTATCTCCTCATTTGGCACATACAGTTTAAAAATTAAACTGTATTACACAGTTAAACATAAAAACATTTTACATTAAAATGTAAAAACATGACAGTTTCTACTGTGAAACTGCATGAGGAAACAAAGACATGTAGGGAATTTGTTTAGACAGCTCTGTGGTACTAAAGCAATGGCTTTCAACCATTTTTTTTCCATTTGCAGACCCCAAAAAAATGTTGAATGGAGGTGAATTTGATGATTGTAATCACATGGCATCACATACTTTTGATTAATCATAGTCAGCTTTTGCGGACCCCTTAAACATAGTCTGTGGACCCCCGGTGATCTGCAGACCACAGGTTGAAAACCACTGTAATAGCTAGAGGAAGCAAAAAGGTGCAGTGACAAGGCCAGTATGGGGCAAAGGAGGAACAGGTAAATGTTAGTGAAGGTAAAAAGGGGAGGTGACCTTTCTGCCTGGACCTGCATGGGAAATGCTGAAAGTCAGAGGGAGTGAATGGGGACAGACCCTTGCAGTGGGTATTTCTGTTGTTTTCCCATATTAGACCAATGGACAGCAAAGGGCTCAGGGCTGCCTGGGGCTCTGCCCAACCCTACCCCTGTTTGTTCCAGGTACGCAGAGCACCAAGCTGATGAGGAAAACCATTTTAAAGCCCCAAACAAAACAGAGCTATCTAGTTAAAACAAGACCAAAAGAATCCAAAGGGACTGGGGGAAACCAGAGATGCTTTTGCTATATGTGAGTAAACCTGACTAATTTCAAGATGTTGATATCCCTTTTAGAAAATTATGCTTGTTTTTGTAAGCACCAATATAAATGATACCCTGAGGGAGCTTGTGCTGAAGCTGTCTTCCTTGGAAAGATACAGCCACCTGCAGGCCAGCATCCGTATTAACACATGCCAGAATGGATTAAGCAGAATTTTAACCAACATTCTCTGGTGATGGCAAGGTTTCCAGCTACTTTGCTGAGTCCCATTAAATAGGTAAGGCTCCCTGATACTCTGTTTGTTATCATACCCAAGATTCTGGAAGCAATGCAAGGGGGTGAGGAGGATGAGAAAGCTACCATGAGGAAGGTGCCAACATCCAAAAGCCCAAGCCCACAGGCAGTAAAGTTTTAGAGCAGCATTGTTTGAAGATGATATGCTGTATTTCCAATGTCAAATGAAAGTATCCAGTTCAAGAAAGCCACCAATCTCATTTGGCCCACAAATGCTACAGGAGCAAAAGACACCTACTTATAAGTGGGAAGAAAACCCAATTATATGATTTTATTAGGAAAGCTAACGCAAAGTAGGAACAAAGCAGAATTCAGTGACAGCCAAAGCACTCTTGATTGTGAGTCAGTAGATGTACAAAAGGATTCAGTCTCCTCCCCTCAATCCCCATACACACAACAACCCATAGAATTATAGAGAAGGAAGGCTGGAAGGCACTTCAAGAGGTCATCTAGTCCAACCTCCTGCCTGAGGCAGGATCATCCCTATCCAAACCATCTTATGCAAATCTATTGTCTAACTTGTTAACAAAACCACAGTTGACCCTGATACAATACAGAGCAAGGTCTGCCACAGGTAAAGCAGAAGGATCACCATGCACTGCTGCAAAGGTTATTAAAATACCCTCTAGAGATCCCAGGAAGAACACCACACCCCCGCTGCAGAGGAAGGTGAACCCCGCCACAATCCATACTAATCTGACCATAGGATACAATTCCTTTCTGCTCTTGCTGCCAGCAGGTGAGTGTGATTCTTTGGCTGGCATTGTCTGAGTGTGCTAAGTTTCTCCACTGTGAAACAAGAACAAAGCAGTTAACAACCCAGAGATCCTCTCACCCCGATGCCTTACAAAAGGCTGTGAAATTTTGCTACTCGTTCTCTCTCCTGCACCTTCTCTTGCTGTTCAATAGCAGGCAGAGAAAGCATTTCCCAACTACAACTAGTTCAAGCTCTGACATGTGAGGATAGGTTGAGGCATGCTGCTGCTGCACTCCCCTCCAGCCTAGACAGCGTTTCTGTAGTGACTGAAATAACTGCTAAAAAGGGATAATGCAAATGATGAGGTATTATATATTATATTCAGAGGATGATCATCTATAACTCCCAAGACAATGGTAATCAGAGCTTGTAGAAAAATAGGTCAACTGCTTGAAAAGTACCGCTAGTTCTTCCAGTTGACTTCTACTGCAGCTTCGGCGTTATACTTGCCCAGTCCCTGGAGCTGGAACCAGGCTCGGGGTGGCGTCAAAGCCTGTGGATTCTAGCTGTTCTGTTGATGCAGAATTCAGAGCCCTTGGGGATCCTCAGACTGTTTGTTGTTACTCAGAGGGGCTATGGGAAAGGAGTGTTAAAGAGCAATAACAACAACCAGGGTTTTAAAAAAACGTTTTAAAAGCTATTCCCAAACATTTTTAGATCACCTTCCACCATCAATGTTTCTCACAGACCATCGTGGCCCACTTCTCACCAACTTTGAAGTGAAAAGTGTGGGGCCCAGTATTCTGCTGCAGCTACTTACCCTGGCTTTGTGGGCCATGCACTGGTGTGCGGACCATAGGCTAGGAGCCATTCTTTTAAAATTTTCTGCCAAAAAGTTTGGCTTCCAAGCAGGGTGAGAGCACACGAAGCTGTGCGGTGGTCATGGAACATGCTGATTTTTCTCTCAAGCAGCTGGAAGTACTAGGGCCTTTGGCCTTTTTCCATGCTTTCAGCCAGGGCCTGGGACTGACTCAGCTCCATATCTTCCCTAGGAGCACACATGAAGATGGTTCTGTGCCAATTGCCAATTCCCTGTACCACAGCCCTAACACTGCCAAGTGACAGAGGCACTGCGCACCTTGGAACTACCATGCAGGTGAGGGGTTGAGCCAGGAGCCTAAGCAACCCTTTAGAAAGGGTTGCCTAGGTAAGTAAGGAACAAAAATAATTGCCAGTGGATAGACAAGCATCCATGTCATACAATCCCTTATCACAGCTGAGTACTCTGTTAGCCATCTCAGAGGAAGAATCTGAGAGAGGCATGACCAAACCGAGTAGACTGAAGGCAAGAGTGAGCAAATGGCAGCGTGGGAAGGACTTGTCTCATTCAGCTTTTATGCAGGTCAAGTGATCCTTCTTATGCTATGCACTGCAGTGAGTGGAAACTCAACTCCTCCCTCTGTCATTCACCCTGCTCAACTCTTGGATGCAGAGAAGAAATATAACATAGTGAGCATAGCACCCTCAGCAAACTTGCCCCTGGGCTATTGTTCTTATGCTCAGGCCAGGGCATGGGAAAAGGAGGAGAGAGAACTTCTGGTTTGTCTTGCTCCCATGCTGGCAGAAGGAAGGGAAATTAAAACAGACCAGCTAGTTTCTTCTCTTACTGCCATAATGCATGGAGAAAGGCACCAGGGCTCACGGAAAAGGGTTCAGGGAGCCGGGATGCATGGGAAGCTTGTCTAGCATTCCTAAGTAGGTCCTCAGGGATTGTGGCCAGTACACATTCAAATGGGGTGGCTGTAGGGAAGGAACAGAAACCAGGTAGCGGAAGAAAGACTCATGTCAGTGTGGTCAGGACCAGAAGTCCAGAGCACAATGTGAACAGGCTCATCCCTCAAACCAGGGCTGTCCAACTGGTGGCCCACAGGCTGCTTCCAGCCTGCAAGAGGTTAATGTGTAGCCTCTGGGCTCCTTCCTGGCAGCTGCAGTCCCATTGCTCTAATTGTTCTACAGTGGTAGCAGTTGGGAATCCCTTTCCACCCCCCACAACCTGTGTAGAGTGAGGCTCCTGGTTGCTCTGAACTTGGGCAGCCTTCCAAAAAACCATCAGGAAGTTCCTGCAAAGGAGAGGGGGGAAGTGACTGTCATTCAGACTGGTTAAAACTCTTTCATTTAGTTTTTTGGCAACACCTGCTTACCCAGAGCAATTGGGAAAGAGGCTATTTGCTAAGGGCCCTCCATCCACACACCATCCAGTAAGGGCTGCCAAGAATATTTAGGATGTCTATGAATCACCCAGCCAGACCTCCCGGGGACTGCTCTGTGCACCACTTTCTTATATTGGTGCCTGCAATACTGTGAGTCATGACCCAGAGCCACCCCTTGGTGCTCATTTGAGAAGCCCAAAAGCACTGCTCCAGTGTACAGAGCTGTTAAATGAATGCCTGTGGCACCTAGTGATTTTCATGCACTGTCTGCATTATCTGCCTCTCTGGTTTTCTCACTTTTACTGATGCACAATTGGCTTGCTGTGGTATTCATGGAAGCTCCACAAACCTAGAAGAATCCAGTGCCCAGCCTTGAAAAGAGACACAAGAACTCTGCTGGTGTGTTCCATTTGCACATTTCTGATCGTGAGGCAGCAGAGGGATTTCTGAAAGCTAGATCAAGAAAGAAACAATGGGACAGAAGAGAAGAATTGAGAGAATTGTAAATAGCACCCAGTAGTGTAGCAAGGAGGGGCGGGGGGGGGGGG
>NW_017729025.1:91994591-92012327 GCF_001723915.1 Gavialis gangeticus | reverse complement strand
GCGGCGGGGGGGGGGGGGGGGGGGGGGGGGGGGGGGGGGGGGGGGAAACGGGGCGACTGCCCCAGATGCGGGAGCAAAGGGGCACAACAGGTGCTGCCTAGCTGGGCAGGGCTCAGGACAGAGCTGCAAGCTACTCATTTGGAGGGGTGCTGGGATGGGGGAGAGCAGTTTCTGCCACTGCATGCACTCCCAGGCAAGCATAGGGGGGTTTGTGCCCCCCAGATCTGTGCACGGGGCAAGGGTGGGCCGCTGCTGTGGGCTTGTCTCAGGCACCAAACTTCCGTGCTCTGGTAGTGATAGCAGCACAAAAGGAAAAGACAGCAAAATGGAATGGAGGGAAGCGGACCTAAAGCTCCAAGGATTCTCTGACAGGCATTCTCATATCCTGCAATGCATTCCAGAAAAGGTCCTACAAGGTAGTGAGCTAAGTGGCACAGGAGACATTAGGCTGTATCCTGACCACTCAGTGCAGGTGTTGCCAATACAGCTTCTGACTTTGAGGAAGTGATTTCCTTGTGTGAGTCTGTAGGAGCAACTGCAACATCAGCAGCTGTATCCACGCAACTTCTATCAGTAACTTTCTAGTATAGACACAGTAAGCAGTTGATTACTTTTTTGGTTCTTAAATGGTTAAAGTAATTCAGCCTTTAGTGTGGCTGTCTTACACAGTATAGTTTGTTCTCCTATACATACAGTAATAGTGGTCCTGGTGTAAGCAGCTTGCCATGTGAAGGGGGTTGTGCTGCTTTAACAGTAGTGGTATTGTTGGACTGGCACAGCTTTTCTTTTTAGATGAGCCCTACATAATGAAGGCAGGACTTGACAGTGCTGGGATTTATGAAACAAGCCACCAAGAAACATATTTTAAACACAAAGACGTGCAAGAGAGAAAAACTGGCACAAGCTCATTTTTCCCCTCCTGTAAGAAGTTTAACTCCAGTTTCTAAAACAGCAAAGGAACCACTAGGCATGTCTACTGGTAGAAGCTAACTGTGTTCAGTACTCATACATGTGTCCAGTTGCTGGTATTTAAGTTAACTTTTCTAGAGTCTGCAGTAGTCTGTACAAATGAGAAGCTTGCCATGGTTTCTTTGAGGCATCATCCTGGTGAACACACTGCTGATTTGCTCAAGAGAAAAGCAGCTGAGAAGTTAGGAATGATTTTGTGCATAAGTGAACACACCTATGTGAAAACGGATAACTCATTTCATTGTTACGGCTATAAATGAATCATGGCAGCCCACACCTATTGTGCTCACTGCTGGATATGTCTTTGCTGCAAGTGAATGAGGACAGCTGCTGCAAAATATAGATGTTCACTGGTGAATGTCAGGCATGAAAAGTTCCTTGTTCAACAGCTCCTTAAGAGCCCATGATTATTCTTTTACTTACTCTGGCGCACACATCTCTAAATGAAAAGGAGAAGGGAGCTTTAATTTCTAGCAGGAAGTGTGGGTGGAAAATGAAGGAATTATCAGTATTGTGCTAAGAAATACAGTTTTCTTTTTTCCCCAGTGAACTGAAATATTGATGAGTAACATATTGATTGTTCCAGCTGAATCCACACAGTGCAGGAATTATCTGTACACACCATCCTTTGCACTTCAGCATTTATCTATGATGCCTCTTGTCTTTTGAGTTCTGGTCCTCCACTGCCCTATGCCAGACCTGTAGCATTCCCTTCTATTCCAGTTTTGACTTGCTCCCTCCACAGTTTGGCCAAGGCTTGTAAGTGTGTCTGTCCTCTAGCACTTTGTGCTATGCCAGTTGTCTGATCCCATAGGGTGTGTCTACAGGTGCACTTTAATGCACATTAGCCTAGTTTAATGCGCATTAAAGCATCACTAAAAAAACCCATGCTATTTAATGTAAATTAAAATAGGTAAATGCATATTTAGCATCACTTAAAAACTGTGCTCTTTAGTTAATGTGCATTAAGACAGGCTAATGTGCATTTTCCTAGTACCTCACAATGGAGGTACTAGATTTAGTGCACTTTAACTAAGCGTATTAGTGCACATATAGATGCACTGATACAGTTTTACCTCACCTGACCTCTAGTACCACTTGCTGTTCTAATCCACTCATTGTCAAGGCCAGAGGGTATGATAGGTCAGCCTCAAATGTCTCAGAGCCTCTTGTTTAGCTTTTTGCCTTTCTTTGCCTCAGGCATTCTCTTTGTCTGAAAGGTTATTTCTATTATTTTAAAGGGAGGTGTGTGATATTCAGTGCAAAGAGGAAAAAAGCATCAAGGAGGAGCCAGTCCACAACAGAAAACTGGATTAGATTCTACACATCATTTCAGATATTTTTTCCTGGGAATTGTTTAAATTGCCTTAAACTCATCCCATTTTTAATTTAGCTGATGGTGCTTTGTGAATCATTTAGCATAATGCCCTGAGTATGCAAGCACATGGCAATCCCTGGGGAGACCAGTTACATCAAAGGACTAGTCATAATTTACTTATTGCACTCTACAGACAACTTTGTTTCCCAGCCTGTTTCAAGTCCTGGTGGGATCCTGCTCCAGAGGACTGGTATAAAGATCTCACTTACACAGCAACCCCAGGTCTGTAGGCCGGGGAGCATTCCCCTCTGCAGATGCCTGCTCAGATATGATTGTTCCTTTCCTTTCTTATGTGCTCTGATTAGATTCTGGTATCATCAGTGAGCATCTGAGAAACCACTACATTGGGGTAGTTCACTTATCTCAGAAGTATTGCTTCAAGCTGTCCACAGACTCAGGCACACTCCTACTTGTGTCAAATTTGAAAGATGTTCTTCTTGTTAGTAAGGGCTAGGGACCCTTTTATTGTAATGAAATCTTAGCTTCTGGACAAGAAAATGACAACCAGTACATGGGACCCTAATGGCAGTCTTATACCTTTTGGTTAATCCAGTCCTGTTTTACAAGGCATGTTTGCCTAGCATGGTCAGAGTAGAGAATACTGGAAGTCACTGCATCTATACATATAGAGGCATAAAAATACAGCTAGTAAGGTATTGCATTGTTTATAAAATATTATGTGCTTCTGAGAGTCATTTGGCTTATAGTGCTTAAGCACAATGAGGAAGAGATAAGGCATATATTCTACTTAATTTGTTGACTTTTGAACACTCATTTATGTAGCATTAATGCTCTTGAAGTGTAGCATTTTTTTTAAAGAATTTCATAGCTTTCTTTGAAAAAATAAATAGAGAAGAAAGAAGTCATAATATGGCAAATACTTGGCTGGGCACCGAAGTATATTTAGCAACGTATCTGAAAGATAATTTGTTGTCTGTGTATCAAACTAATAGAGAAATGGCTGTCAGTCCAAAGTATTTGAAAATCATGAGTCAAGCCACCAACTTAAGAGGCTTTAAAAATGTTTTAGATTCTTTATATTTGGGTCATGTTTTCAAGCCTTCTTTTGCACCCACAAAAGCTAGATTTTTTTTTTAATGAGCTTTTCCCCCTTCTTAATCGTGTGCTATTTTATGTTTCAGCTTCAGAGATTAATCTAATGGAAAGGGCCAGGGGCCGCAGCTGTGTCTGGAGTAGGCTGTGCCTTTCAGGTTCTCTTTCCTGGATGGCTGGTGTGGTGGGAGTTGCTCCTATTTTCAATTTGTTCTCACCTTAGCTGCGTATATAGATTTTTATACAACATCCAATGTATTTCAGCCACAGGCTGCAGCAGAGTGAGTTGTTTCTCCTTCTCCCTCAACTTTACATTTGTTCTTTGCCTCAGTGTTAAGTGTTTTCCTTAGGCTGGGGTAAATACCACTCTACCACGCTCTGCTTTTATTGCTGTGTATCTGAAAATATAACAGGCACAAGGGGAATGTCCTCTCCCTAGGTGTGAGGGGTGAGACTCTCGCCCATAGATCATGGAAAGCTTCACATCTTCTACAACAGTGGTTCCCAGCCTCTTTTAGACTCAAGGCACCCCGCATTGGATTCAAGGCACCTGTCGTAACTTTTGTGAACTGAGCAGTATGCCATTTCAAAACCGAATTTATTAATTAAAGTGCATACCTCTTTGCAGAGGGGCAGGGCAGTAGTCAGATAGGGATGAGCCCGAGCCTGTGCTTACTCCCCCACACATTATGGCACCCTTCACAAGATCTTGAAGCACCCCAGGGTGCCCTGGCACCCAGGTTGAGAATCGCTGCTCTAAGATATAAAGGGAAAGGGCCTGAAGAAAACTGTGTACAGCTGCTTGTGCATTTTAATAGGCCATATTTCTGCTTAAAAGGTGTTACACACTTGATGCACAAAGCTTTCAAAATTAAACAGTCTTTTATTATCCACTTCCCATGGGACAGTTTGCTGAGCACCTTAACTAACACATCCACCAACCATCCCACATTTGGGAACAATCCTGTGAGATGCTGAGCAATGCCCAGAGCTGATGTGGCGTGCACCTTCACAGGTTGTTCAGCACTTTACAGAACTAGGCCTTTTATGAGCTCAGTGAGAAAATTCAGTGCAGAATATAATGCATGTGTGTGGAAGGTAAATTTTAAAACCTTCATTACTCTGTTGAATCAACCCCAGTTTCCACTACAGCACTCTAAGGGACTGTGCTTCAGTGACCCATCTTAACTTCATCTGGGTCAGGTTGAATACTAGCACTACTTAAAAAAATCACACAAAGTATTTCTTCGCTAGGAAAATGCATATTTTTGTTCTTATTTTTAAAAATGGCCAGACCATTTTCAATCTTTCTGAATGAATTTCCTTCAGCCAGAGACCAGACTTGGAATATTTTATTGTGAAAAATGGGAATGATTTAGAATGGAAATCATGGAGTTGTAACTCCTGTTCCCTGCCTATTACAGAAAAGATCAATGTCAGTGAAAAGGCAGGGTTTAAGGAAACAGCCCTCTAAAAGCAACAGTTAATTCTGTATTCATGGTAACTCCTGTTCTTCATCCCAATGAGCAACTTCAGGTTGGCAGTGGCTTAAAGTTATCACTGTTTTTTCAATGGCCCTTGTGAAATGCATCAAAGAGTATCCCTTCAACAGCCGACACTGTATAGTAGTGATCAGGTTTTTGTCTGTGTGCTTTTTGTGTAGGGATAGATTGGTGCAGGGTTTGATTTAGGGAAGGCTGCAATAGCTGGTGTTAGTAAAGGCTGAAAGAAAAGAGAACAGCTGTTTAGGCTGTGGGAATGGTGGTAGAGGGCAGGGTCTGAGTATGCAATAGGCCTAGTTACAGGGTGATCCACCCATCTGTATCTTCAAATGGCACTCATTAACAAGGTAGCTCCTGAACCTCATATGTATACCCCAAGCCTGTTGCCATTTTGCCTGAATCTGTTTGGTGAGATCTTCTTCAGGAGGTTGGCATTTACCAGGAGGTGTTCATAAAATCCAAAAACAAAACATTCTTTTCTTCCAGTAAAGCTGAGAAATATACTGGGACAGGCTTGTTTTTCTAGGATATGTGGTCACCCTACTTGTGGTAGCCTTGGCATTAGAAGGCATGGGTTATAACAGCTTACTGACTCATACGCACCTAGACCTCAGTGCTGTAGTTCAGAGTTAAGACATGTTGGTGGGCCACAGGTCAGTGTAGAAGTTGGAATTCTGTGGATAAATAAAACTTGAAACTCAAGGGCTGTCAAGCCAGCACCTTTTTATAGCAGTCAAGTTATGTCAATGAGCCAAATCAGGTAGACTTTTGTATCAGAATCTCCCCTTCCTGAAACCAATTACTTTTTCATATGTGCATGGGGTTAAAAAACAAACAAACAAAACCCCTTCTATATACTGAGAACAATGAAAAAATATCCTCATATGTGTATCCAGAGTATTTTGACATTTCTGATTGTTACCTCAACCAAAACACAAAATGTTGGGTTCCCCTCAGAGTGTGTGCACGTAAGGGACAAAAGATCATATGTGTATGTGTACACAGTGGGGAAGCTTTTTGGTTTCTTTTGTTACAGTGCCTAGGAAAAGAGGGTTGTATTATGAAGGGATTGATTCTGAGATGCTGAATAGGCTGAGGTTGTTTTGCAAAAGCATTTGGTTTTGACTTATTTTGGTTGCAGTGCATCACCTACTAAAGCAGAAACAATGGCTTTGCTATGTGACTGTGCTAAATACTGAGGGGAGAAGGGGCCAGGAGAGGAAAAGATCTGTAGGACTATATACTAGTTTTTGCAACCTGCCCCAAAAATATATGCAAGTAGCAAATCAGTTCCATTCCCAATCAGCCATGGGCCCCCAGGGAATAATAAAATGAATCCTGTCTCTTTTCTACAGGAAAGTGGGTCAGCGTTTGCCATTCTTATAGTCCTGGTTCATTGCCCTTCACTGTGACAGACACTAAACACAGCTGCAGAGCTGGTATCTTGGCCTCACATCTCCAAAATATAATGTACAATTCATATCTTTATGCAGGAGCTCTTGCTTTAGTTGTAGGATCCAAGTAGGGACCACAGAAAGAAAGTAGCAAATGAGTTATCTTTTAGTGGAATGCTAGATCTGAAGACAACTCAGATTCAGCTTTTGTTTCTGGACATCTATCTTTCATCTTCATAGGTTGTTCATAGAATTGAAGGCTAGTGTCACAGAACTTTAGTGCTTAGGTGTGCAAACATGATTCAGAAGATAAACCCAGAGATTTCAAATATGGAACCATAGTGTTAAAAAACATTCTGACCTGAGTTCTTTGCAACAGAAATATTGCTCTATTACCAGTATTTTCCATAGTTAAAAATGAGAAAAAAATAAATGCTGGCATTTTCTGAGGGGTGCCTTGAGCCTAAAAAGGTTGACAATCACTAGTCTAGAACAGTGGTCTCCGAAGTGGGGTGCGTGCATCCCAGTGGGTGCGCAAGACAAGACGATCCATTGGGGTGTGGGAAGAAAATATTAGAACTTCTATTTATAGTTATATAAATATACATATATTGGGGGTGCGTGCTCAAAAATTTTTTACTGATGGGGTGCGCGAATATAAATATACATATATTGGGGGTGCGTACTCAAATTTTTTTTACTGATGGGGTGTGCAATCAAAACAGTTTGGAAACCACTTGTCTAGACTGATCTCTGGTCTACCACTGCCATGAGATTTCACCCAGTTACCCTTGTATTGAAGAGGTGTGGGGATGAACGTGTCTTGCTATGAATCCAGTAGCACAAATCTGAGCCTTACTCCAGACATGTGCCAAAGGTAGTCTTTAGTTGACTCATCTGTAAATAGGTATTTAGTTGTTTGGGTTGAAAATGTGGCTAGTCACAGTGCCAGTCAAATCACTCTCTTGTGTGCTACTGGCTAAAGAAACTGGTGTCCTTTAACCATACTAGCATTCAAAAAGCCTGAATTGATTCAACCTTTGCAGGTTAGTCTAACCTGGCTAGGCTGAACAGGTTTCCAACCATACAGACAATCTCTCTGGACTGAGAAAATTCAGGCACATGCCTGCAGTGGCTCAGGCTGGAAGCCGGAGGACACTAGAGCAGCCCTCCCTTTTCTTGAAGAGCTGAGCTGAGGGGGGTGTGGCTAGGTCCCAGCAAGAGGCTCTGATCAGGGAGGAGTTGTAAACCCCCTGCCTGCAGTCCCAGGCTTTTTCTCCCAGGCTGCTCAAGGGGTGGGAGTGTTGCCAGCCCCCAGCCAGCACTGAGGCAAAGGGGGTGTGTGCAGTACACGCATCTGTTGATGATACAGAGCTTTTCAGTCTCTCTCCAGTGCTGTCTGCAGCAAACTGACAGGCAAGCAAGCTGGGGTGGGAGGGCTGATAAGTGTAAATTGGTCTAATAAAAGATATCAGAGTCACCCAAAGAACCTTGTCTGCCTATGTCCTTAGACCAACATAGCTACAACCTACACTCTTATCTCAGTGTTTATCGCCCCATTAAGAAAACAGAGGGACATTACCAGCTACCTGTTGATTCTGCCTGTTGATTCAGCATGTTCCCAGCATGTGGTCTGCTAGCTAATATGCAGATACCTTCTCTGCAAGGCAGAGGGCCGGGGGGAATTTCTGCTTAGCAGAGACTGGTGAGGGGGAGGGGAGGAGCAAACAGCTCTTAAACAGCTTTTCCAAGGAAGGACATTAAGCTATCTGTTGAATAGCAGGGCTGTGTGGGACTCCTCCCAGGGGTGCAGGCCCCTGGATCTGTGCTGGATGACAGGAAGCTGCCACTGCCGCCTGGGACTGGTGCTGGGTGCAGCCCTTGCCCAGCACTGGGGAAAACTGATGCTGCCACTGGACCCAGGCATCAGTGGCAGCCTCCTGTCATCCAGCCTGGTGGTGGGAGTCAGGGAGAGCCAGGGCGGTGCTCCAAGCAGCTCCACAGCCCCATGGGCCTCAGCCTGGCAGTGGGAGGCAGGGAGAGCCAGGACTACACTCTGCCTCCCACCGCTGGGCTGAGCTCCATGGGGCTGCAGAGTCGCTCGGAGAGCAGCCCTGGCTCTCCCCTGCCTCCCGCCACGGGGCTGCGTCAAAATTCTAAACGTTTTGAAACTTTTGAAATGTCTCAGGTGCCCTCGTTTCATTTCAAAGCTGTTTCAGAACTTTTTGTTTCATTTCGACTTTGCTGTTTTGAGTTCGAAATGCACATCTTCGAAATGAAACACTCAGCAAAATTTCGCACAGCCCTACTAGCTAATGCTGAGGTGTCTGTGAGGCATGGGGGAATACCTGCTTAGCACAGAGTGGGGAGGAGAGCAGAAGCTGGGCAGATGCCTGCAGAGACTGCTGAGCTCCAGCAAGGCAGCAGAGGGGAGGGGCCAGCCCTGCTGTGGAGCAGACAGCCCTGCCTAGCCAGAGAACATGCCAGGATGCTGCGGGACTCTGATTTATCTTAAACTAGCAAGGGGTCTGGGACAGACATTGCATAAACCAGTTCGAATCAAATCAGTTAAGCCTGATACTATATTCAACCAGGTTTATCTCAAACCAATTTCAGCCATTTTCAAACTGGTTTATGTGCACTGAACATCTGTTCTGTTACAGGTTTAAACCAGTTTCTGATCACTTAAACTGCTTTATGTGTAACGTTTGTCCCTAGCCTATAAGGTAGAGAGAGACTAATTATTAATTATTTGGGCTAATCTATTGGAGAGATGGGTCTTGAGATAGCGAAGCTGTCCAGAGAAATATTGGCTGGATTCTTCCTTAGGAGAAGCAGGACAGGATCATACAAAGTTTTGCATAAATAAGCATAGCTGAAATAAATGAGATCTGCTGGAAGGGGTGAAGCCACAAAGGGGCAAACCAAAGCTGCTCACAAGGGGAGGACCTACACTAGGCACTACTGGGGCTTCACAGAGAAGAGAAGCCAACTGGGGTAGCTTAACCCCTGTGTGGAGGAGCGACTGGCAGGGTAACTGAGTTATGTAGGCAAACCCAATCAGATACCCTTTGTCAGAGGGGAAGGGGAAATGGATTATGCAGAGTGTAAGGTTAACAGTGGAGGCTTGACGTCTCTTTCATTCCTATTCTTAATGCAACAGGTGTGCCTCAATGATGACAGCAGTTTAATGCCAATGATTTCACATGGCTTCTGCAGTGGGTGTTGTGAATATATCCATGTTTTGCTGGAAGTCACTTGGGAGTGGTTTTAGAGTAAGTGTTGCTACATATAGTGAGAGAGTGCCTAGGTCTTGAGGTCAGAATTGTTTTATTGTGTAAGCATGTGCATAGTAGACTAATTGTGTGTATACACTGGTCAGACCATGTTTTGGCTCAAAGCATCCTTAACTCATCCACTAGCCCAAGACAGCACTTCAAGCTGGGGCTATGCCCTAAGCAGGTTGCCCCTACTTGTTTTAAGTGGAGACTGCTGGAATTTGCTCCACTGTATACACCATGCAAAATCCTAACCACTGACTAGTAAGTCCTGGGTTCAGTGAAGTGTGGGCAGTGATCTACAGGAAATCTTCAGCATCTTTTTGGAAAGGGGACTAAATATGAACTGCAGAGCAGTGTATGATTTCACTATGCTGTACACAATAATTTGGATATTTCTTTTCCCTTGGGCTTTAGGCCCGATCATCATGTTACTGCAGGTTTTATTAAGCCCTCTGGCTAAGAACACAGTCTTGGGATTTTGGACTGTACAGTGGCTGGAGGTGATGCAGATGCTGTGGCCATAGGTGCAGCGACTGTGAAGGTGACATTGAATGGGACAGTCATAAAAAAAAAAAACCCAGGCAGGTTATGAGGAATAGAGTTCTTGAAAATGAGGTTTCTCCATCTCCCCTGTCCAGATTCACTTAAAGGAGAGATTTTTTTTCTTAATTAAGACCACTATTGAAATTTATTTGATGTCACTTTTCCCCACAGTGCAGAGAGAAATGCAGGTGGGGAAGGGAGGGGGAGCCAGGCGATGAGTAACCAAGTGGAAAATCTGAAGCGTTCAATTTTCCATGCAGGGAGCTCTTCATTGTCCCCATAAGAAATCAGGCACAAGAGAAAAGACCTTTGTTTGCAGATAGCACCTTCACCTCATTTAGAGCTCCTGCAGCCCGGCTGTACATCCTCTTATTCTGTGTAAATACCTCAGTCATATTCCTGTCACCTACACTGGGCTGTCAGCCTGCCAGCTTGTTTTCTCAGGCCAAAGAGGACTAACACTACCTGCTCCCTCCCCACAGTCTCTTCAGGCCCTAGGCTTCAGGGGGTATTTCTTTCTTTAGGCATGCTAAAGCAGTTTAATAAATACCCAATACAGCTTTTTCTCAGCTTCTTCAGGAGCCCAGAGACCTTCCCCTGTGCATTTACCTCCCCTGCTCCAGAACTTGCCATTGGATCCTATCAGTTTCCCTTGGCTCTCCTTTCCTACTGGGCTCTCAGCCCCTTGATTGGACACACCTAGCCTATTTCGACTTGGGGCTAATCATTCATGACACAGCTGGCTGACCTGCTTTATCATGCCTCATGCCTTTTTGCTCTGAGACTATCCAAGCTTGTTATTACAGCAGCCTAGACTTCCTTATCTCATACAAAGTACTCCAATATGCCAGCCAAAGGACCAGCCTTAGTTTTCCATTTGCAACCCTGCCTTCTATGGACAAGACTAAATTACTCAACTGTCTTCCAGTTGAAGATGTCTGTCTTGGAAAGCTGTGCTTTGAGTCTTCTTCATGGAGGCCTGAAACATGTAAGCATGTGCGTTTTTGTGTGTGGAAAGGAAAGGGGAGAGATGGTGGCATCAACAGCAGCTGCTGAAACATGGGGTGAAAAGGGAGAGTAGTTGCATTCGGGAGGCGTTTGGAGGGAGATGTCTTGAGTAAGACACATACATTCCCACACTAGCAACTGGCTCTGAAAAGCACAGAAACAGGATGAAATTAAAGAACAGTAGAAGGGAGATATGCTTAACAGTGTTTATGATTAAACCTCTGCCCAGGGGAAACCTGAAGAGAACAGCTGAAGCACCTCATTTAAAAAGACAAGCGTAGCTCCTCTTGTATCTCAGTTATTTGGTATTACTTATTGGAGTTGTATCAGGAGACTGGAGGGGATACCTCTGGTGGTAGCTCCTTTGCTACAGTTGAACTGACTTTGCACCTAATCCAGGGACTAGACGTCTTCTCATGAATGAATGATGCTGTGTACATTACTCAGAATTGCAGCACTTACTCTTTGCAAACAACAGGACTCTTCTGAGAATTTGCAAATGCATCTGTGACTTAACTAATTTTAAAAAGGCCCTTGAGAAATAGTTCTATGATTCTAGCATCAGCTGGTGTGAGGTGTTGCAGGCATGTTGGAGTGGGAGTGAAGGAGACTGCACTTTCTCTGCCTTACAAGTAGCATGTCTGATGTAACTTAGTTCTGATTCTTGGTTAAAGTTGGGTTGGGGGTTTGGTAGCAGAACAGCCATAGTTATTGCGGTCTAGGGTCTGATCTTCAGTTGATGTAGCTGACTTCAGTTAGTACACCAGGTGAGAATTTGGCCCTCTGTGTGGCTGAGTTGAATACATTTAAACCTTTGTATTGCTATTTAAAGCATATCATGGAAATGGAATTTGCTGTACAGGCACTTTGCACATTTCAGGCTTTTAAATAAATGCTGCTTCTCTTGTGTTGCATCTTTCCATCTCATTTGCCTAATTTTTTTTTTTTTACTGGGCAGCATTAAACCAGTGATGGCTCTCCCTGCATGGCAATTTCTAGCATTCATGGTTAGGGAAATGGTGAAGCAGAGTTGGGTGCCTTTTGAAATGTTGGTTTTGAATATTGGTTATTAACATTGATATTCTTTGGGGGAAGAAAAGCTAAACTGCATCCTGCCTGCCAAGTTGTGTGGAAACACTGTTTCCGACTTCCGCTGATTTCAATGGAAGTTGCATAGAGGCTTCAGTAGTAGTTAACACTGCGTAACTGTAGACGTAATATGGACTGCAGAGACATGGGAGATTATGAAAGGGTGGTCGTCTGCCTGACACAGGGGAGATGGAGAAGTAGAATGATCTGGGTTCTAGTCCCAGCTCTGCTGTTGCTTGTGTGTGTTGTGACCTTCAGGAAGGTCATTTACTAGCTCCAAGCCTCAATTTTCATCATCTGTAAAATGGGTGAAAGATACAACACCACTGTTTCACTGGGAGGATGTGACAACTTCATGGAGGTTTACAAAATGCTGTCAGCTGGAAGATGTACTGTGTTATTGTTATTTAAGAAGTGCTCAGGTTTTTAATAAGAGTCTGCCCCTCCAGACCTGGAATACTCATAGCCTTCTCTGGGTAGCAACTGCAGAGCTCAATTCTATATATTTAAATCTCTGAGGAACAGTATTGTCACTATTTACTGTAGAGTGTCTTTAAGAATCTACTTTCCAGGTGAGCCCTACACCCTAACTGATGTCAAGAAATATAACAGCAAGGCCTAATAGCTAGCCGATGTGGGAACGTGGATTTCTCCTGCCTATAGAAGATACATACCAGACCTTTGTCCTCTAAAATCTTGTTTCTAGACCTGTGTGTTTCCTTTGTTTTTAATATTCTCTTCTCTGATTACAATTTGGTGCATGGTTAATTCCTCACTGCCTATTAAAATCTTTATCTGTGTAATGTTACCCCTTGGAACACGTTGCCGATGCCAGAGCCTGGTACTCCCAGCGGGGGGAGGAAGGAGAAGAGAGAGAGACATTCATTTTCTATTTGAAGAAGCTGAGGGTAGTGAGGGCAGGTGAGGAAAGCCAAATTGAATTTTTAATGGCAAATTGCTATGCATTGTGCTTCCAGAGACAGTGATAAGCCTATAGATTGCTGGATGATGCTGACAGCCTTACCCTTTCCTGTATATTCCAAACCCTGGCTGCTTGATCTGGCAGGAAGATAAATTCTTGACCTCTAGGTCGAGGGATGAGCGCTTTGCTGAGTTATTAAGCCCCTGCCGTGGATAACCACATCCCTCTGGTATGTGATTTCCAGGCACTGCTGAAACTGGAGGATCAGTTCTTTATTCACCCTTTGGAAGCTGTTATTGTATATGCCCATCCTCCTAAGTTAATTTAGTGGCTGCCTGGAAAATATCCACGGCATAAGTTGGGTATGCTTTTGTAGAGTGGAGGCAACCATATAGTCTACCAGCCACAGTTATTTTGAAGGTTTTAAGATACCAGAAATCAAATAGTCCCTCTGCACACTTATCTTCCATTCTACCTAACATACATAAAGACCATATTATGGTTCTATTTCCACCCTTCCCCTTTTTACTTGTGAATGTATTGTTCTTGAAAGTCAATGAGAGATTGGGTTGACTTGAGCAGGGGATAATGAAGGCAGTTGCAGGGCGAGCTTTCAAAATTGCTGTTGGTCCACATTGGTCTTGACTTGGTTCTTTTGCTACCCTAGGTTGTCAACACAGCTCCTTTAGGTTCCAGGAATCAGCTTGAGCTCTCTGATTTGGCTTATCCCTAAGACTTTGTCCTGTGTGCCAGACAGGGTTCACACAGGCAGATGTGTTCTGTTATTTGAGTCCTTCTACTCAGATGTAGAGGTGAAGAGGCTTGAATTTAGTCTTGATGCCTCCTAACTGGAGGCTAACCTCTTGGGCTGACAGAAGGGGGAATATATTGGGCATAAAATGTGCTCCTTAATTTTAATTCGGGGCGGGGGGGAACAATGGTATAGGAGCAGGGCAGCCTTTTGACTCTTGAACCCAAGACCTCCACCTTGGCAGGCTGACACTCCTGCCACTGGACAACTGTCCAGTGCCTGCTTGTCCTGTGCTCTGCCCTTTGGGCCAGAACAGTTCCCAGGGAAGTAGATCAGGGCCCGGTTCTGGTTAAGGGGTACTTGAAGAGCTCGGTTTCACCTGCCAGCCCAGTCTGTGGACCCGTGGGTACTTGGCTGCTGCTCAAGGGAATGGCCTGGGACTCAAGTCTCCTTTTTACTGCACTTTTCGAGTAGACATAGGAAGTTGTGTGTCCCTCAGTCCTCTCCCAAAAGTAAAGGACAAGCCACCATGCTCAAGACCTGCTCTTTTTGCAAGTTCCTGCTATAGAGAGGGATTTTGTAGCTTGCCAAACTAGTGCCAAGCAGGGCTTCTACTGGGATTGTAGGTCTGCTGTCCACTGAAGCTGGAAACTTGAAGGGAAAATGGAGAATGTAAAGTCAGGTCTTGGCCCCTAGTCAAGTCCATGATTTGGACCAACGTGCTCTAGTGGCCTTCCTGCCAAAAGAAGGAAGAGCTACAATTCCCGTTAAACAGGCTCTTGTACCATAGAGTAAGATCTGAACCCTGATCTTTTCAAGACTAATGATCTGTTTGAATTGTTGTGCACTCTGTAGTAAGGAACCACTATCACTAGATAAGTCAAGCCAATTCAGGCTTCCTCTTCTTCTTTCATTCACCACTCAGTCGTCACCAATTGCTATTGCAGTCCTACCCTTCTATACAACTCTGCCAATGTCCCACCACCCCGACCTCAGGATCACAGAGTTGGAAGGGGTCCCTTCATTCGAACCTACCATGCTCCAGGTATTTCAGAGCAGTGGTCAGTACAGAGACGTTAATCATACATAGTGGCTACTGATTATTTAGTGATTATTTCGTGACCAATATGAACTGGAATTAATGACTGGGGTGGTGTATAAGGAACTCACTTTGTTTGTAACTAGAATGTAGATTCAGACCCAGATTTCTCTAGGAAAAGACATAAAGAACCCAAGCCCATACCCAGCCTTCATGTATTTCTAGCTGAGTGACCACTATACCCAACAGCTCAAATGATGGGCCAAACACCTGAACATGTACACAAAAGTTCAACATGAAATTTAATTAGAAAGGTTTTTTTTATATATATATATACAGAAATTACATTATGCCTTTATGTACAGCATACGGATCTTATTACAGATTAGAAAGGCTTCACTATGATCAGTCAGGATGTAACCTTAGGCTGGTGGGATGCTAGAGATGTTAGTTCTATAGCAGTTGTCCTTTCAAAATGTTACCGGTGTACTAAAATTTGTTGACATCTCTGCAAAATGGTATGGTAAAGGTACTATGGATGGTTCTTTCTTTCCTAAAAATGGTTTCCATGAACACTAATCTTATCAGCTGTTATATAATGGAGGTCTCTTGAATGTATGACCACCTCATGGGGCTTTCACTTTGGAACCACAAAGCATATCTATCACTAGTGATGCTTACTCATGGAGTGATTATGTTTTTGAGTGGCTTGTTTCCTACTTGTCTGGATTTAAAATTAGTATTACCCTCCTCTCCTTCCCTGCCCTATGCATCTTTTCCTGTTTAGCTCCCTGGTATTCATGAAAAGAATGAGAGCTGCAGGGTCCTGTATAGCTGTGGCACCACTTCAGGTTTTGAAGAGCAACATGGCAGTTCTCACCCTGCTTACCTGAAGCATCTCTGTGTGTGGCCATAGCTAAACTTACACCTAGCTAAATGGCTTGGTCACTGAATCTGAGTTATGATATAGGCTTGTTTGGGCCTGAGAGATTCCCATATCTCACACCAAAGTAATAAGAATAAATTAATTGGACATTTGACTAGGATGGTTAGTCAGGTGACTAGGATGATTAGTCAGGTATGATCCTGGCTTAAGTAGGGGGCTGGAGTAGATGACCACTTGAGGTCTCTTCCAGCCCTGCTTTCCTGTGATCCTGTGTGCAAGTCATGGGTTTTCAACCCCAGTGCAAAATCAGTAGCAGCAGGAGAAAGAGCAGTAAGACAAATCCCAAAACTTGTATTCCTTTTCACGGTCTCACTAAAATTAGCCTTCTCAATAAATATAGATAAGACGGCCCTGTGATTACCTATTATAATCAGCTTCCACATGCCTTATATAGTGCATATATCAATGAGATAGGCACCTTAGAAATAAGATCACTAGAGTGAGCACCAGGACAGCAGGGCCATATGCCTTGTAGCCACTCTCAGGGCAGGAGTTTGCTGACTTGCACAGACTGGAGGCAGTGCAGGGCCTTAATGCACACCATCCCTACTGGAGATGGAAAGACTGCAGAAAACCAGTGTGACTCCCATTAGCTCTTCTGGCTGACATTGGCCATTGTAAGGTGTCTGGAAAGTGGCTCCTATTAGGAAGCTTGGGAAGTCTGGCAGAGGCATGGAAATGAGAAGCGCAAAAGAAGTTCCAAGGAAGAATGAGAAGGATAGGTTTCACCTGGAAGAACCAAAGCCTTTACTCTGGGCCAGGTTTGACTTTGCTCATTCATCCCAGAATGGAAAGCCACGAGAGTCTGTGCAGTTTCCCTCTAACCTCTATCCTGGTCTTCATAAAGGACGCAAGGTTAGAACAGGGCCTTTGGCCTCAGCAGGAGTGTGGCTTGTACAAAAGTAGCACACTGCTTGTGCAGAACAGCATTGCATGTGCAGCTCAGTGGTCCTGAAGGCCCCTTTCTAAATTCATTGGGCATTTTACTTTTCTGAAAATGAATTAAAAATTACAGATCATCATTTTGCTCAAGACCTGAGAGATGCTTATAGATGGCCTCCTTTTGGGGTGCAGAGGCTCTTATAGGGTGACTTGTAACTAGAAATGGGCCCAACCCAAAATTCCAGATTACTTCAATTACCAGTCAGTTGCAGACTCTGATTTGATTTCTGTAATAGGTCTAGATGCAAATTCCATTGAAACTTGGGAAATTCAGGTCCAGAGTTTTACAAGCTGGAGTGAACCCACTGTCTTCATAGCCACCTGCAGTTGTCTTAAGGAAAGGCTCATATAGAGCTTTCTCTCCTCCCCTGCCAGCACAAACAAACAAGAGTATTGCACTGGTATTTCACTGTTTTAGAGGTAAACAACAAAAGGCTTGTGAAGAGGAGTTGAAAGGAAGCAGATCAATGGGAGCTAAAGCTTGGTTTAAAACTGACTTGAATAAGGAGGAGCAGGAGGGCAAGCCTGTGTCATGGGGTGCTATACATCTGAGAGGTCTTACGCTGGAAGGGAACAGGGAGGGTGGTAGAAAACCTCTGGTTATGAAGCTGAGAGGTCCCCAGGGCAGTCTGTTATCACTGCAAGCCTGGGAATGAAACATAACCCCCCACTTCAAAAAGAATATATCAACCAGTCACCTAAACCCCCAAGGGAGCAACTGCAACCCTGTGCTGCTTAACTAGCATTCCAGTCTTGTGCAGACCCAGTAGCAAGTTTTACTTAAAGTTCAAAATCACCCTAAGTCCTACATGGACTTGTTCCAGCCAGCCTAATGGATTTTGCCTCTACCTATTCCTCCCTGCTCTCACCACTTATCTAGAGCAAGAGTGGCCAATCTGCAGCATGCATGGGCAGCCTT
>NW_017729025.1:91984403-91989591 GCF_001723915.1 Gavialis gangeticus | reverse complement strand
TAGCAAGTTTTACTTAAAGTTCAAAATCACCCTAAGTCCTACATGGACTTGTTCCAGCCAGCCTAATGGATTTTGCCTCTACCTATTCCTCCCTGCTCTCACCACTTATCTAGAGCAAGAGTGGCCAATCTGCAGCATGCATGGGCAGCCCTTGTGTGGGGCATGTGGCAGATAGGACAGAAAGCAGAGCAGGCAGGAATCCATAGGTCAGGGAGCAAAAAGCATAATAGCAGAAAGGCAGAGCAGCAGGCTGGGTAGGGGAAGGAGATCCAAGTGGCACTTGGGGATGGTGAGGCACTTATTTGTGGCACACCTGCCAAAATGATTGCCCCCCTGCCCTCCCGTCACTGTTCTGGAGCATTTTTCTTCTCAATGTTGGTATGAGATTCTCGGCACTCTCATCTTTCTCCACCTAATCAGCTCTCCATCAATGATGTCACAGATCCCTTGAGAAAATGGTTCTCCTTTCTCATCTGTGATTCTTAGCATCTCCCTAACTCTTCATTAATGTTGTGATATGTTATGGAATGGAACTATGTGTAAGATAATGTGAAGGAGTTTCTGTGTACAGTATGTTTCTGGTCCTTGGCTAAAACTGCAGCATGCATCCAGTCTAATTTAAACCTGTCACTTTGTGGCTTATTTTTCTCTCTAACATGAAGTAATCCTTTTATTTTTATTGGAATGCACTTCACCACTTTCTACTACAGCTCTCTAGTGAAAAGAGTTAGGCTATTAAATATGCCCTTACATCCAATGTACTGCTTTTCCAACAAGGCTTCTTTGCATGCAGCAGGCAGCAAAATGCCTTATACTTGGAACATCACAATGTGTTGTCATGGAGAGGATTCAGAGCAGTACTGATAGGTCACAGGATACCTTATATAACAGGTACTGAGAAAACATGGAAAGCTGCTGTCTAAATAAGGGGAGGTGGGGGAGCCTAAAGATTCAGTGAGATCCTGTAGGAGTGTCTTAGTCTCTACATTAAAGTCCAGTTTCTCTAAAGACAAGGACCAGTAGATCTTTGTCAGATCCTGGATGAATTGCATGGCACTTCCATTATGTCTTTATAGAGAGACACTTGCAGATTTAATGAGACCATGCAGTGATTGCAAGAAACCTGTAGTTCAGCACACTGTTTCTTTAAGAGACAGGTTTGCGGATTCCATCAGGTCCTGAAAGATGTTTGCCTGCACAGGAGTGGCTTCAGAGTTCAGGAAACTGTGGCAGAACCTCAGGGAACCTGCTCTGCTATTCTGAGGGGCGAAGCATGTGCAGGTTCTGTGCAGACCACAGAAAGCCTAAGTAACAAGATATTGCCCCATTTGCCCAGAACCCAGCCTAGAATTTGCAGCATCCGAGAAGCTTTGTGATCCATGGAGTGGCACTTCCTGCACATAGTCATGCAGACCGCAGACGTTACTTCACAGCGAGCACAGTTAAATATCAGCCACTCATGTAAGTGCTGCATAAAGCACTGAATTTAATACCAGGACTTAACCATATCATAGCATGTGTCCATCCCCGTTAGGGTTGGAAAGGTCATCTCTCCAAGTTCACTGCAGGACTCTTTGTGGGCTTTAATCCTACATGTGCAGTGCTAGACATCCATGTGCTGTAAAGCCATTCTTTTCCATAATAAAACATATAGACTTTGCTGGTTTGGACACAAATCAGGCCTCAGGAGTTTTTTGTCCCTGAACTAAAACTCTCAGGTCTGCTATTCCCTTAGTCGCCCACTGACTTCAGAGAGCTTTCATCAGGCCTCTTGTTAGGGCCAAGATATCCTAAACAGTTAACATTGTAGGACTTGTGTTCCTCCCTTGCTTAGCACCACAGACAAGTTCTTATTATTTGTATTCTTGAGGGAATAAAATTATGCATCTCCTGGTGTGATGGCTGGAACACATCCATTATATACTTCCTGGGAATGCAGGTAAATGCTAGGTAATAATGCTAACACATTGTGCTGCTATTTAAAAAACAAACCCAAACAACAATGTTGCTTCACTACCCTACCAGGCTCTAATTCATCTGTAGACTTTTAACCTGACTTTTAGTCAAAGGACTAATGTGCTGACTTGATCATAGTTGTGATGGATTTTTCACAGTGAACTGTGCATTAAGCACTCATGAAGATGAAGACAAAGTGGCTGTCACAGGGGAAGCGGTGACTGGGGATCAAGTGTACTGTGTTCAGTTTGGCCCACCTCTCCAGGTGCAAGAAATGAGTCCTGGGGTCAGACACTGAGAAGTTTGATTCTGAATCAGGTGTGCTGAGACATGAAAGCAGCCTGGGCTCAGGGAGCACTAAAGAAGAATAGAAAGGCTCTTGCAGCTGGTGCCTGGGAAAAGGATGTAGTTTATAGAGTGAACTGATTTAAGCTGGAGAAACAAAATTCACTCCTGATTAAAAGTGAGAGGAATGCTGACACTGTTGGGAATTGGTTTTGGGTACATTGGCCATACTACTGGCTTATCCATTAATACTGAACTTCTTGCCAAATGGCAGACTTGGTTTGAGAACAGGAATCTTTAAGGTATGTTTTTTTTAGTTCAAATCCACAAAAAAAAGCTCTAATCAACAGTAGTTTTTTTATGAGTGATCTTGTTTGTCATATCATTAATCTCACTTTGAGGAAATGGTTGGTTTTTGCAGTGTAAATATGCAATAATTCAAATTGAAAAGCTGCATTCATTCAGAATGGGTGTTTCTGAGCAGAAAACCTGCAAATCATAGTGATAGTTTTGAATAAAGGGGATTGAGGAAAGTTAAGCACAGGGAATGGCAACCTAGGGAAAATGTAGACTCTCCTTCTCCAGGGTCAGGTGTACGAACAGGCAAGGCAAATACTGGTGAGGATGACCTGGGCACATTTATCTTGACTCGGGGCAGAGGGTTGGACGAGAGTTGATTTCACAAGGACATCCAGCCCTGTGGTTCTATGGTCCCTGCTGAAGCTGACTTCAGAAATTCAAGCTCCTCCTCTCCTTCTCAAATAAATAATTTAAGCCCATTCTAACAAGTGAGGCCTCCCTTGGTATTGATTAAGGATGAAGAGAAACAAACCCCCATGCCAGCCCTCCTTTCCTCTCGCCTCCAAAAAAGAATAAAATGTTCCCACCTTTTCCACTAGCATCTAATGTCTTCACTCCCCCGCTAGCTCCTCCTGCCCCTCTCTGCATTTTGGCTCAATGCTATCGAAAGCAGCTGTATGCTGGTCTCTCCTCCCCATTTCGGCTGAGCTGAAACTGTTCAAGCAGAAGCAATTTCCTTTTGTAAACATCCAGGGAAACTGTGTACAGCACACAATATTGACAAACCCATGGCCATGGCTGTACGTAAAAATACAAGCAATTACATGATCCTCCCATCCCACTGTATGGATAGGTCTCCAGGATTAGAAAATGAGGCATCCTAAGGCTCCTGGGGATTTTATCCATCAGATAAAAGATCTAAGTCAGTGATTCAAAAGGATTATCAGAAACACAGCAGAGGTTAGACAGTGTAAACTAGTGGCACGTAAACTTCCAGTCCTTCAGGCTAAATGAGTGACCATATTTCACACAGGGTCAGCATGTGGGGTTGGTCCACGGGTACAATCCTGCATGCCAGCCTGATCCCATGCATTGGATCTGGCTGTATACCAGTCAATCCCATGAGCCTGGATCCAGCCTCATGCACTGGCCCAACCCCATGTACCCACATCCAGCTATATACTGGCCCAACTGCATGCACCTGGATCCAGCTGCATGCCAGATCGATCCCACTGGATCCGGCATGGAGCAAGCCTATGCACTGGAGCAGGGCCATTACATCCAGCCTGCCAAACTCTGCATGTATCTGGAAATCTGGCAGCAAGGGAATGGTAATTAATGTTGCTACTGCTCCCCTACTGCCCAGCAGACTAAATGACGCAGCTCCATGGGCCACATTTGACCCATGGGCAGGAGGTTGTGCACCACTGGTGTAAACCACATTAATTCCTGGTTTAACTCCAGTGACTTCTGTACACTTACTTCTAGGATGAATTGAACCCTATTTTTGTTATTTCAGTTCATTGCTCCCCAGTGACTCTGCCAATGTATCTCACTCCTGACAGGCAGCTACCCTGCAACTCTAGACCTGGCCCCATGGAGCCTTGCCAATGTAACTGCATCTTAAGGTCCTCTACACAACAAAGGTGAAAACTTACAGGCCCAAAGGTCCTGAGCATAGTGCAGGAGAGTGAAAGGTGGCATTTTGCTCTAAACGTGATTCTCCACATCAGAACCCCCTGGAGAGCAAAGCTTAGAACTGCTGCTGAAATGACCTCCTTTACAATGAAGAAGGGAAGCCCAGGTAAGCAACAACGTCTGGGGAGCAGGGGGCCACAACTGTCCTGAGAATGGGAGGGAGGCACATGCACCCTCAGGAGGCCTCAGGTGCCTCTACACTAATGCTTGTAGTATAGGGAGTAAGCAGGAGGAACTGTGCCTCCTGATTACTTAGTAGGGCTAACAGAAACCTGGTGGGACCCTACCTACGACTGGGCAGTGGGCATTCAGGGATACACCCTATATAGAAGAGACAGGCCAGAGAAGAAAGGTGGAGGGGGTTGCGCTCTATGTCAAACAGCACCTCCCATCATCAAGGATTAACTTCAAGTTAGGGGAGGGTCGGGCAGAGACACTATGGGTCAAACTACAAGGGGAGCATAGTGAAAGGGATCTTACGGTGGGTGTCTACTACAGACCACCCAGCCGGAGGAAGAGCTGGACCAGGACTTCTCCAGACAGCTTATGGAGGCGGTTAGGTCAAGGGATGTTATTTTTTTGTCATGGGTGACCTAAACTACCCAGACATTTGCTGGGAGGAGCAGATAGCCAGTTCTGACTGCTTGCGTAGGTTTCTGGCTGTTTTACAGGACCTTCACCTTATCCAGGAAGTGCAGAGCCCCACTAGGGGTAATGCCTTGCTGGACCTGGTCCTGGCCACGGGGGATGACCTGGTGAGGGGACTGCAGGTCCTTGACCACCTGGGCAATAGCGATCATCACCTGCTGGATTTCATTATCCAACACAGGGCATCAAGGGCTCACACCAAGGCTAAAGCCCTTGACTTCAGAAGGGCCAACTTCAATGAGCTTAGGATACTAGTGGGGGAGGCACTGAGGGCCCAGAAGGTAAGGAGATGGAAGTCCAT
>NW_017729025.1:91982460-91983873 GCF_001723915.1 Gavialis gangeticus | reverse complement strand
CTTCAAGTTAGGGGAGGGTCGGGCAGAGACACTATGGGTCAAACTACAAGGGGAGCATAGTGAAAGGGATCTTACGGTGGGTGTCTACTACAGACCACCCAGCCGGAGGAAGAGCTGGACCAGGACTTCTCCAGACAGCTTATGGAGGCGGTTAGGTCAAGGGATGTTATTTTTTTGTCATGGGTGACCTAAACTACCCAGACATTTGCTGGGAGGAGCAGATAGCCAGTTCTGACTGCTTGCGTAGGTTTCTGGCTGTTTTACAGGACCTTCACCTTATCCAGGAAGTGCAGAGCCCCACTAGGGGTAATGCCTTGCTGGACCTGGTCCTGGCCACGGGGGATGACCTGGTGAGGGGACTGCAGGTCCTTGACCACCTGGGCAATAGCGATCATCACCTGCTGGATTTCATTATCCAACACAGGGCATCAAGGGCTCACACCAAGGCTAAAGCCCTTGACTTCAGAAGGGCCAACTTCAATGAGCTTAGGATACTAGTGGGGGAGGCACTGAGGGCCCAGAAGGTAAGGAGATGGAAGTCCATGAGGGATGGTCGTACCTTAAGGGGGCGATCCTCCAGGCCCAAAGGATAACAGTCCATGAGAGAACCAAGGGAGGTAAGAGTGCTCAGAAACCCCCCTGGCTCAGCAAGGGCATTCAACAATGCCTGAGGACCAAAAGGGGGGCATACAACCAATGCAAGGGAGGAGCCATCACCAAGAAGGAGTACTCTTCCTCGGCCCGTGAGTGTAGGAGGGCTATTAGGAAGGCCAAGGCAGAGATAGTACTCAGGCTACCGTCCAGGATTAAGGGCAACAAAAAGTCCTCTTGCAAGTACATTGGGAGCAAGAAGAGGGCACCAGGCAATGCAGGACCCCTGCAAGATGCAAATGGTAACCTTGTGGCTACGCCAGACAAGAAAGCTGATAGTTTTAACAGTTTCGTTGCCTCTGTTTTCTTGAACAGGGACCGGGATATCCAACCTACCAAAGGTAGGGACAATCTTGGGGATAGCTCTGTCAGGCCTTCAGTCAGTGCAGACATAGTTAGGGATCTTCTGGAAGGGCTAGACATTTTTATATCTGCAGATCCAGATGCCCTCCCCGCAAGGGTGTTGAGGGAGCTGGCAGGGGTCATCGCGGAGCCCTTGGCTCAGCTGTATGAGCATTCATGGTCATCTGGCCAGGTGCTGGGGGATTGGAAACTGGCTAATGTGGTCCCAATTTTCAAGAAGGGGAGGAAGGAGGACCCAAGTAACTATAGGCCTGTAAGCCTCACCTTGGTGCTCGGGAAGATCTTGGAGAGAATCACCAAGGAGCACATCTGTGGGGGGCCTGCAGGGGAGATCATGCTCAGGGGCAATCAGCATGGGTTCATCAAAGGCAGGTCCTGCCTGACCAACCTGATTGCCTT
>NW_017729025.1:91968504-91977460 GCF_001723915.1 Gavialis gangeticus | reverse complement strand
GCCAGCAAGGCCAGCCGTACCTTGTCATGCATCCAAAGGTGCATCTCAAGCCGGTCCAGAGAAGTGATACTCCCCCTCTATGCGACACTGGTCAGGCCGCATTTGGAGTACTGCGTCCAGCACTGGGCACCACACTTTAAAAAGGATGTGGCGAGCCTGGAGAGGGTTCAGAGGAGGGCCACCCACTTGGTGAGAGGGCAGTAGGACAGGCCCTACGAGGAGAGACTGAGGGTCCTGAACCTATTCAGCCTCAGCAAGAGGAGGCTGAGGTGGGACCTGGTGGCTGCCTACAAACTCATCAGGGGAGATCAACAGCAAATAGGTAGAGCCCTTTTCTCCCCAGCACCACCTGGGGTGACGAGGAACAATGGTAATAAGCTGATGGAGAATAGGTTTAGGTTAGAGATCAGAAGGCAATATTTTACAGTTAGGGTGGCCAAAATCTTGAACCAACTTCGCAGGGAAATGGTCCTCGCCCCTACCTTGGGAAAATTCAAGAAGAGGTTGGATGATCACCTGTCTGGGGTTGTGTGAACCCAGCTTTCATTCCTGCCTGTGGCAGGGGGTCAGGCTAGATGATCTGTTCAAGTCCCTCCTGACCCTACCTACTATGAAACTATAAGAGGAATGAGTCAGTGTATGCCCAACAGGTGATCTCAGCTCTACTACTGATTCCTGACATAACCTTGGGCAAGTCATTTAATTTCTCTCTGCTTCAGTTTCCACATCTTAAAATGGGGAAAATAATGCTCCCCTACCATACAGGTAGGTTGTGAGATTTACTGTGGGCAGATTTGTGAAGCACTGTAAGACTAGAATGACATTGTTAGTATTATTCTCTGAGACACTGATGATTGCTACAGAGTATATAAATAGAGTGGAGGCAGGAGAGATACGCAAAATTACGTGACAATTGGTAGCTTCTTCTGGCCTTGAATTTGCCATAAACCCATTCACATTTTGCAGGAACAGCAGCTGTTAGGAATGGACTCAAGATGCCAAACTCTAACCCAGACCTGGAGTTACCCCAGAGTTACAGAGCAGTTAGGACTCGAGGTTTATTGTATTATTAATGATCAAACTGGAAGTCCTTCCCCAGGCAAAATGCCACAGGAATCAGTAAGTCAGAAATGAGTGATTGTAGTGGCTTGACACAAAGGAGACAACTGTGAGATTCACTTCTAGATTTGGATTTTGAACACATACATAACTGAGGCATGTTTGGGTCTGAGATTTAGTTTCAGAGCCTTACTACATAGAGCTGGGTGAACTGGTCCAAATAAAATACGGGGTTGGTTTTTCAGAGGGTAAACTGGAACTGGGGCATCTCACTGCCCTTTGTGTTTATGATAATCTTCCCCGATCTAAGCTTTTTTCAAGCAAACTAGCTCCCAAAGGCCCTGCTTCAGCAAATCCTTGAAACACTTTGTAGTTTTATTATAGTAAACTTGAGCCGCAGCTGATAAGAGCATGCAGAGGTGAACCTGAGCACATCTACACCCTTGGGTGGTGGCAATGGCATGCAGGGTCATGTCAGTGGCTGGGCCACTGGTGGCAGCAGCTGGGCCAGTAGTACAGTAGCTGCTTTTTTTGCACCACTGTCCTGCAACTGAATGCCTGGGACTGATGCCCTGGTTGCCCCCCCCTCCTCCCCCAACTACATTACTCATGGCACGCAGTCCCTTTCAGAGCCCATCCATATGGCTTCTAGGAATAAGGGCTGTGGAGTCAGCTGAGGTGTTCCTGCTGTCTGCAAACAATTCTGGCCTGTGTTAACTACTGAAACGGGAGTAAAAGCATGTGGGAGACTCTGAAGTTCATTTTGTTATTTAGGCATATTCTCTCCCCATCATAGATTGGCATCTTTTTTTAAAAGTAAAACTATTGCATGCACCACCATAAAATCCTAGTATAACAATTCTGTTCTTATTCAGCAACAATTAATTCACAGGCAAGCAGAACCTCTGGAAATCAAATTAAGGCTTTGATGTGATCACTGGCCAGGGGTCAAGAAGGAAGGTCTTCCCCTATGTACAGCAGTGCTCAGTCACCTGGTCTAATTGGTATGTCTGCATGGTCGAATACAATGCTGTGCAGAGATACTTCAGCTAGCTCAGGTATCAGATCAACAGGGGAGATGACATATTATTTCTCTTAAGCATTACATGAAGACTGGTAGCATAGGTCTGTAGACAGGAGTCAATAAACCTGTGCCCAGATCCTGGAAAGCAGGCTATGTATTTCCCTAAATTCCCCAATCCTGTCCAGGCCTTCTAGATTTCATAGACATTAGGGCTGGAAGGGACCTCGGAAGATCATCCAGTCCAGCCCCCCGGCCGACGGGCAGGAAGTCAGCTGGGGTCATAGGATCCCAGCAAGATAAGCATCCAATTTACTCTTGAAGGTGTTCAATGTAGGTGCTTGAACCACCTCCAATCGCAAGCTATTCCAGACCTTGGGGGCTCGGACAGCAAAGAAATTCTTCCTTAAGTCCAGCCTGAAACGGTCTTGCAGTAGTTTATGACTGTTCGACCTCGTCATCCCTTGGGGCACTCTGGTGAACAAATGTTCCCCCAGATCCTGGTGGTCACCCCTGATAAACTTATAGGTGGCCATCAGATCACCCCTGAACCTGTGCTTTTCCAGCCTAAAGAGCTCCATGGCTCTCAGCCTGTCATCGTAAGGTCTGCTTTCCTGACCTCCGATCATGCGCGTGGCTCTTCTCTGGACTCTCTCAAGCTTCTCCACATCCTTTTTGAATTGCAGAGCCCAAAACTGGACACAGTACTCCAGCCGTGTAGCATACCCAATGAACAATTCCTCCTCTTGGATCTGTCAAGCAGATATCTTTGTTGCAGACTCTGCTTTCATTCTATGATATAATCTCCAAGTTATCCCATAAGGAATAACTTCCCGTGGAGTGAATGCAAAGGTGCACTGTGGAATAAAAGAACTGTACTACAGAACCAAACAGAGAATTCTGGCTAACAATATGGCTTTGTCTAATAACCCTCAATAGAAAAGCATATAAGTGTGTGAACCTTAATTTTTATAATGTCTTTTTTATCTCATACACAATGTGGGTGGGGAAGGGAAGGGCAGGGGCGGGGGCAGAATCTTTTCTTCCATGTTATGGTCTTGATCAGTGCTGCTCAGTGTTTTGGCCCTATGGGCCATATGAATGGATCAGACTCTGCATGCCAAGACCAGGGCTGCAAGGCCTTGTGTCACATCTGCTTGGCCGCATGTTCCAAGATCAGGGCCACGCACTGCCACCCAGCCCTGCACACTGCCCTGTGCACCCAATCTAGCATGCAAGGCCATGGCTTATGGAGTTCCCCACATACCTGTAGGGAGTCCCATGGGCTGGATGACCTGGTACAGGGAGGCCAAATCTGGTACACAGGCCAGCGGTTGAGCACCCTTAGTCTTGATCATTTTGTCTTAATCAAGCAAAACTCCAGTTTAGATCAATGAGAGTTTTACCTGAGAAAGAACAGTAGGATAGGGTCATAGAATTTTGCTTTGTACATCCAAAGGATACCGTAGTCTTTTGTCATAGTATTGACATCTAGTATTCAAATAACTTTCCAGGCAGTCGCAGCTGGCAAATTCTAACCAGATCAAGTAAGAATATAGTAACCATCAATGAAGTGGTCATCAGCTGAAGTCTTGAAGATTGAATCTTGATTTGAACCTTCGCATAGTTGAAGGGTACTTAGATCTGGGCGTAGAGTTGGCCCAACAGATACAGGGGTCAATATGAAGTATGGATCTGACTACAGATCTGGACAGATACATCCTGACGGTGTTTTAAGTGCAACTTTTTAAATTGTGCAGTGGTCCTTACACAGCATGTAAGTGTTAGTCTAATGACAAAATATTTGGATTAATGAAAATAATGAATAGCTCAAGATGCAGTTGTGCTTAACAGTCCTTCTGAAGAACCAGCAGAGATTACCTTCTTTCCTGGTATGGCTAAAGTGTTATCTGCATTTTGCTTCATAAGAAGGAAAAATGTGTGCTCTATTAAAAAATAAAAAATTACAGCTCCTGGTTTTCAGGTTTTCAAACTTATTCTGAGCAGCCAGATGGAGCGTTGCATTTGGGGGCTCTTGGTTTTCTGATAACTGCACTTCAGTACTGAAAATACAATAACAAATATAAATATATGTTACACACATTCAGGAGTCTAATTCTGTTTCCAATTAAGTCAGTGTAAAATTCTCATTGAAAGCAACAGAAGCGGGAGCAGACCTGAGGAGTAGCTCTCAGGCCTCTCCCCAAATTGTCAGTGTGTCTTTCAGTGTCATCAGCATGTCTTAACATTTGCTTTTCTGGGCTTGATGTAAAGCATATGAAATCAATTAAAAGATTCCACACATTCTCCTATATAGACTTTGGTCAGACCCACTACATTTACAATATTATATGGTATATGTTTGATATATATCATATGTGATATATAGTATGTGTGTGTACTTACATATACATATAGTAAATGTAGTGTGTATATGTACAGAGAGAGAGAAATATTATTTGGAAAACATACAACGTAAAAAATTTTTAGTTTTAAAAATGTGAAAGTAGTTCCCTATACAGTAAAGCAAGCGGTGCTGAATATAACAATTAAGTGGACAAATGACAGAAAGGGGAATTATTCCATGAAAGTTGCCTTAAGCTAAAGCCCATTAGCCATTCAGATCACTGGGAATATTCAAAGGCAAAAGGATCCTATCTGAGGGCAGGGATCCAGCACTGTTCCTCCTCCCATCCCCCAACAATGGTTTTGAATATTCTTGCTATTTGATGTAACCTGGTGTACTTTCTAAAAGTGAACACTATCCCTAAAAGGTATGTTTTCCTGTAGTGCCTAACTAAATACAGACAAAATAAATACTCATAAATACATATTTAATACTTTGCACTTCTGTAGCACCTTTTGTCTGAAGATCTCAGTGGCCTTTAAAAAGTGTGGTATCATTAGCCTCCATTTACCCCAGAGGGTCAAATGAGGCATAGCAAGGCTATGAACCCAATTCTGCTTCTTTTGGGCAAATGCTACTCATTTCAGTGGGAGAAGGATCAGCTCCAAATGACCTGCTTAGTGTCAAGTCACTGGCAGAGCTGGGAACAAAATCCAAGCCTTCTGACTCTTAGTCTCCTGCTGTTTACACTGGACCAAACTTGTTTATTAGTCACCAAGCTAAATAAATTAAATCAAAGTCTGGAAAACTGACTTTTTTTGCTTCCAGCACTAGTCGTATCCTGTTTCCAGGGTCTGCATGCCTTTGAGCTACTGCTAGTGTTGCCATTAACATTACATCTTCCTTCAAAAACTTTTTAAGATTGGCTGCCACCTCAAGCAAAATGTTGAAAAGCATTCCATATAGGATCTCTCACATACTATTTCCCATCTTTCTTCCCCTGGCTTTGTGTATAGAGTCATTTGCATGAACACAGGATCTTTGTTGCTCCCACTGCTTCACCTCATCTGAGCTGAGCATATTCTATTTGTGACCTTTCTATCAGCACCTTTTCCACAGCAGCCCAGCATGATGTCACAGCAGGTGAAGTGCAGGGAAGAAGCAGCTAATTATACCATAAACTTAGAAGAAGTCTAGCAAAGATTTCTGTTTTCATGCAGATGTGTTCTGATAACAATAATCCGGGAGAAAAATACATACAGCAAAGGTCAGCAGAATGTTCTCTAAATCCATTGTTTTCCATGAGTTTGGGGCAGGCTTTTAATAGTCCTCCTTCACTAATAACAGAAGGATTAATTCCATGCTATCCAGTAACTGGTTAGAGCTGTAAGAATGCCATGATCCCCTCCTGAGTAAATTAATAACAAGTATTAATTTGTTCCAAAATGTACATCTGTTGTCTTATGTGCCATAAAGAACATAGTAGTCATTAGCACCAATGTCCTGTGTAGCAAGCCATGATTAGAGCTGGGTAATGTATTCACTGCAAATAATTTACTTGTTAATTTTTTTGTTAGAAATGATCTGTGAGCAGGCAGTGTTTCAAAAGATGGGTCCTGATCTGAAATTGTTCAATAAATCATCTGCACAAGCATAACTCAAATGTGTGAATTACTTGAGAACATTTAACCAGTTTACTTCTAGTAGTTGTTCATAATCTGCTCTTAAAACTGTGTGATTGGGCACATGTCACATGGTGGTATTTCTGATCCCTGATTGGATAGGTGCATACCTCTCCAGAAATCCAGGCAATCACTTCCAGTGCAAATACTCCTGGGAATGCAATTGTATATATGACATTCCCTTTTCTGTAACAACGGCTTTCTCTGAATGTCTGTGCAAGGTGAATGAAAGGGGTTGTCAAGACGATGAAAGCAAAGGTTAGTGTTATAGTTAGTGGTTGTGAATTATAGTTTGCAATATCTGCCCAGCTCTGATCATGGCATCTACTTGCATGGTGTTATTATAGGTACCTTCTTTCTGCATTTTATATCAGAAGTGGATAAAGTGCAGCCCAGGAACCAGATGCACCCCATGGAGTTCTATAAAGGAGCCATTCTCATCCTTAGTGTGGAGGAGACAACAGATTCAAGCAAACAGGACTTGTTTCAAGCTGAAAAGCCACTCAAATCAAAATGAGGTGCCTTACGCTTAGGCCTATAATCTTGACTCTGTGCATTTCCATATTAAAGATGAGGATGACTGCAATCAGCTCTATTTTTAGGCAAATTAGAGGAAACCTACAGGTTTCTGGCAAGTTGCCACCGCAGCCCTCATTGAGTAAACGTGCGTGCTCTTGCTTTAATCTGTGTACATGGCTTTGTGTCAGATGGAGATGGGATAGTTTCTCTTCTGGTAGAGAGAACTGAGGCCCGTCTCCTAGAACAACCCCCAAAATAAAATTATATTTATAAAGGTATGTGAAATAGCTGCCATGGTTTTTGTGCAGTACCCTGGTCCCTACAAATAGTAACTCAGGATTTAAAAAAAATAAAATCGTGTTCCCACATGTAAGAGCTTTCTACTGCATTATGGTGGGTGCCAGGTGATGCATTTCTCATCTTCTACAGAAAGACAAGAACTCTCATTTTTTATCCAGGTTGGCATGCAACTCTGCCTCAAAGGCCATCTTGTCAAAGGTACGTGTGTTCGTCTCCTCCCGTACCTTTTCCCGGACGTGGAAGGATGCCCGGGCAATAGACCTGGCATTTTCCAGGACAGTTTTTTTCTCCCTGAAGAACTGCTCACTCCTCTCCAGCTTCTTCTCAATGGAGAGGAGGATCTCCCTGCGCCGCAAGTTCTCACACTGCTCCACTTTCTGCTTGTTCATCTTCTGTACCTTTTCCTTCTCCAGTCGGCTCTGGACCACCTTGCGGGCTTTCTGCTGGACTACCTCCTCAGCCACCTGGGCAGCATGCTGGAGCTTCCTCTCTGTGGCTCTGGCCAGAGCCTCTAAGTGCTCTTTCTGCTCCTTTTCTTTCCTCTCTGCTGATAATTTGGCTCTCTGGAACTGCATCTCCCCTCTCTTGGCCTTCTCCTTCATGTCCTGGTTCCTCTTCTCTACCAGCTGCTCATAGTTCTCCTGGGCCTTGTTCAGGTTCATCTCCAGGGAAGCCTTTAGCATCTCCTTTTCCTCTGCCTCATGCCAGGCCAACTCCTTGAGCAATGCCTCATGCTTCAGCTTCTCTGCTTGGTGGAGCAGCTTCTTCTCCTTCTGCAGCTGCAGCTCCTTCCTCAGCTTCTTCTGTGCAGCACTGAACAGCTTCTCCTGCAGGAGCTGTTCCTCACGCTCCAGGTGCTCCTTCTTGTCCTCCTCCTTAGACTTGAGGTTGTGCTCCTGATGGAGCTTCTTCTGCTTGTCTTCTCGGCTGGCCCTCTCCAGCTTCTCCCTCTTCATCTTCTCCTGCTTCTCGGCCTGCTCTTTCCACCTCTCTTCGTATATCAGGCACTGCCGCTGCTTCAGCAGGGTTGCCTCTTGCTGCTCTTGGTTCAGCTTCCCCCGGCGCTTCTCCACCTGGGACTCCCACATCTTGTGGCACTGCAGCAACGCCCTCTGCTTCTCCTTCTCTTCCTCCTCCTTGCGCTGCTCCGCCCGCTGCCGCTGGCTGTCCCACTGTAGATGGGCCGTGTACCTCTGCTCGTTCAGGAGGCTGGTTTCCTGGTGCCTGGCAATCATCAAGGCCGCAATCTTCCTGTCCCTCTCTGACACCTCCTTGAGACCCTTCTTCCTCTTCACCTCCTTGACAATCTTCTCCACCTTCTTGGTGGTCTGGGGGGAGTGGCTCAGATCCCCCAGGCTGAAGCTCCGGCCCACGAGGGAGCTCATGGCAGCCACCGTCCTAGTCCTGGGGATGCTTTTGGCCCATTTGTCCCCAGGGCTCTCCCCACTGTAGCAGGAGGACGCCCCTGAATCGGAGGAAGTTTTGACTGAAAAACCCTCTCTCCTCCTTTGCAGAGAGTCCAGGGAGTGGCTCTTGGTCTTGGTCTTGGTCCCTGTGGGGGTGGTCCCGGCGCTGGCCCCCACCTCTACCCCTGCCCCTGCCTGCGCAGCTGGGGAGCAGGTGCCATCCGGGGCGGCTTTGAAGGCCAGGCGGGAGGCAGGGGAGGAGGGCAGGCTGCCGCTGGCCAGGGGGGTGAAAATCCTGCGCTTCTCCTCACGGATAATCCTTTCTCTTTCCTCCCGGCACTGCCGCAGCTTCCTCTGCCTCTCCAGCTCGTAGGCCTCGTACAGGCCGGCGGCCACCCGCATGGAGCGGCCCGGGGCCTCCCGCACCAGCTCGCCCAGGGGCCGGGGCAGCAGCTCCACGGGCTTGACGGCGCAGCGGGCGCAGGCCTCCAGCGAGCGCGGGCTGGTCAGCACGTAGCGGCTGCCCTCGGCCGCCGGGCAGTCGAAGTTGTACAGGTCCAGGTGCAGCAGCGGGGACTGCTCGCGGGGCCGGCCCGGCTCCCCCGGCTGCGGCGACGGCTGC
>NW_017729025.1:91968090-91968351 GCF_001723915.1 Gavialis gangeticus | reverse complement strand
GGGCGGGGGGCAACGCCCGGGGGAGGGGGGGGTTGTGTGATCCTGGGGAATAGTGTGTGTGTGTGTGTGTGTGTGACAGAGAGAGATCCCGGGAGTAACACGTGTGTGTGTGAGGAGGGGGGTAGCAACAGGCCAACACCCCCTTGGTTTTCTCAGTGCAGAACTGTGGGGTGTGTGCGTGTAACACGTCTGTGGGGGGGGAGTGTGTATGATCCTGGGGAATAATGTGCGTGAGAGATCCCGGGAATCTCTCACGCACGT
>NW_017729025.1:91958161-91962909 GCF_001723915.1 Gavialis gangeticus | reverse complement strand
TGTGTGTGTGTGTGTGTGTGTGTGTGTGTGTGTGTGTGTGTGTGTGTGTGTGTGTGTGTGTGTGTGTGTGTGTGTGCGCGTGTTAGGAGGAAGGGGAGTAGGAACAGGCAAACACCCTCAGGTTTCCCAGTGCACGAGCTGTGCTGTGTGTGTGCACGCCGCAGCGCGGCGGCCCCTGCTTCCCCCCACATCCACACGCCCTGCCCTCCCCCCCGCGCACCCCGTCCCTTTGCCCCCGGCAGTGGCCGCTTCCCTTCCGTCTGCCCCTGAGCCGGACTCGCGCCCCCCGGGCTGCCCCCTCCCTCCGCGGGCTTTGTCCCTCGGCCGCCGCCTGCTCGGGGCTGCGGCGATGCGGGCGAGTGGCCAGTCCGCGGCTCCCCGCACACACCTCACCTGGCGGCTGCAGCCGGCTCCACGCTACTTCCCCCAAGCCCCGGGCATCGCCTGGCCCCTCCCGGCCTCGCATCCCTCCCCTGCAGCGCTCGCAACTTACCACCGCCTCCCACCAGAGCTGCTCCTGGGAGGCTGGGATTTGATGAACAACTGGGTTTCTCTAGGAAGGGGGGGTGGGGGGGTGGCTCCAGTTTGCGCGACAGAAGGAGAGAGGCAGGAAAGAGGGAGCTATGAATAAATGATGAGCCTCTCTCCAAGGAGCAGGCTGGGGTTGGGAGGCTCGCAGCCCTGTCTGGCAGCTTGAGGAGGGGCTGGTGCATGGGGGAGAGAGGACTCATTCCCCCGGCAGCATATCTTTCTTTTTCTCTCCCCCTGCCCCCTTTAAAAAGAAAGAAAGATGCTCCAAAATAAAAGAGCCAGGTGCACCTTCCTGGAGAGGAGCCACTGCTGTGGAAAGCAACAGCTGCTGCAGTGACAGGGCCTGCGTGGGCTGGTGTGAACGCTGGCACCTAGGACTGGCAGGACCTGGCCTAGAGCAGTGGCCCTCAACCTTTTTTGTACCAGGACTCATTTGTAAACAGCAATGACCTGTCCAGTGCCCCTCATTCCCGACCCACTGCCCCCCCCCCTCAGTGTTTGGGGCAGGGGCTGGGTGTTTGGGGCCAGAGAGCAGGGTGTGGGTTAGGGGGGGCCCTAGCAGGCTGGAGCTCTGCCAGCTTGCAAGGGAAAAGCCACAGTTTCCCACATTTTTCTGCTTTAAGGGAGAATCCATTTTTAAAGTTTGTTCACAACTCTTTCATATATTTTTGCAGCTCACTTTTGGGTCACAAACCCCAGGCTGAGAAACCCTGACCTAAGGGAGGTGTGGGATCTCCTTCATTGCAGTCTCCCAAGCTGAGCTTGTATAGGCATCAGTGGAGCTCCTTGCCACCAGGTGTGGTGAAAGCTGGAGGCTTAGCCACATTCAAAAAGGGATGGGACACATTCTTGGAGAAAAGGAGCATCAGTAGATATTGAGTGTGGGAGTTAGGGCCATAGCCTCTGAATCAGAGCTCCCTGGACTTTAAATGCTGGAGGCTGCAAGTGGGAAAGGAACAACAGGGTCATACCCAACAATGGAGGAAAACAGGGTCATACCCAGTTCACTCTCCCTTGCAGCATCCACTCTGCCACTGGGTGACACAGGCCCTTTTGATGTGCCATTTGGTCATGGGACTGGGCCCATCATGGGGAACTATAAGCCTCCCTTAAGAGAGGCCACTGAGGATGTATCAGCTAAATGTGTGGGACAACCAAAAGGAAAATGGGAATGAGAGTGAGGCTGTAAGTTAATAACTAGGGCATCAGAAGTAGACACTGAACTGTGTGACACAGGAGACGGGGCAAGATGAACTGATGGTCTGCCCCATTCAATGGCAAGTCTTATGTTCTTAGTCTAGGATACTTTAGGAAAGGGGTGGCCAACCTGTGGCACAGGTACTGTAAGTGGCATGGGCAGCCTCTGTGGGTGGCATGTGGGAGATCAGGGAGGAACAAGCAGCACAGATAGAGGAGGGAGCAGAAAGCAAAGCAGTGGATTGGGCAGGGAGCACAGGGCTGGGAGCAAAAAGCAGAGCAGGCAGGGAGCAAAGGGCTGGTAGCAGACAACAGAGCAGCAGATCAGGCTGGGGAAAGGGAGCAGAGTAGCACTTGAGGAGCATACAGGGGTAAGTTTTGGTGCATCTGTCAAAAAGGTTTGCCCCCACTGCTCTAGGAATAACAATGGGATTGGACTTGATGACCCTTTTGACCCTATTTTTCCATTTTAGCAGTGCCTAGAAACCCCAAGGGTGATCACGGCTCCATTGTGGTATGTACTGTACATCTGTGTGAAAGGAGAGAGTCTGCTCGCAGGAGTTTACAGTCTGTATAGACAAGACAGAAGTAGTTGGAGGAGGAGGGGGGAGAATTATAACCCCATTTCCCAGATGGAGATTTGAGGCACAGAGAGATTAAGCAATTTGTTCAAATCCGTGTAAGAAATCTATGGCAGAGCTGGAAACTAAAGCCCAGTCTCCTGAATTCTAATTCAGAAACTGAACACAAGCCTTCTGCTGCCAGTAGTTGATCTGTTATCACTCTGGTGTTTTCTGCTTGCTGAGTAGAGCATAGAAGACAGAAAAATACATGAATATGCAAATATATTGTAATAAGTTAACAGCCCCCTAGAGTTTGACAATTAGCACCATTATCCTTCTGTGGGCATTCCACACTTTACAGCCTTCACCTCCAGAATAAAATGTTCCTTGCTGCAGAAGTTTTTTTGGGTAGATGTGATATCTTTTATTAGACCAACTAAATAGTTGGAAAAATTGTTCTTTGCAAGCTTTCAGGCACAAACACCCTTCCACTGCTGATTTTAAGGGAAATTTCTGCTACTTTTCTGCAATATCATTTCTAGATAACAAACCTGAGCAGTTTTTTTTTCCAGTAGCCAGTTCAAGGCAACATTGGTGCTGTTAATACACTTCATTGATACAGTTACAGTTTAATCCATCTGATTTGAATACGATCACCTGGCCAGTCAAACGATGGCTTCAGCTCATGGGTACAGTACAGTCTGGGGCCTGGGCATGGTTCAAAAAAAGCCTAAAATGGGGCCTGGGAAGGCTAAGCCAGTGAATAGGCTGCTGGGCTTCAGTGACAACGGACTGAGCTAACAGAACCTTTATCGCTGTCTGATCTGTTTCCTTGCATACTTCTAATGCATCCATGCCAATCCACCAAGTATTTACATGGCAAACTCTTCCAACACAGTACTTATTTACCCAATCTGGTAGATTCCCACAACATATAGGTGACAAGTATTAAAGATTAATAAATTAGATCAGTGTTTCCCAAAGCAGGGTGCACTTTTTCTGGATTAAAATTGGTGGCACACTGCACTGTTATACCCAAAAAGGGTTGGGGTGTGTGTGATTATATACCCATACACAGGTTTGTATGCATTACTCAGTGATGCCCAATCTTTTGTCCCCATGGGCCAGATAAGCAGTGCTAGGTTGGTCTGTGGACCAGATCCTGTCTATGATCCCAGTCCTGCTGTATGGGGCTGGAATGACCAGCACTTGATCTCACCATTTGGGGTTTGGAAATTTGGTGGTGGGGGAGGGGTGGCAGTATTCATTGCCACTGCTCCCCCACCACTGAATTTCCAAACCCATGGGGAGCCCCACAGGCAAGATAATCTGTCTCTATGGGCCAGATCTGATACCAATACATAAAATATTATTTTTCATGGCACACTTTTGCCACTTCCACAGAACACTAGTGTACTACAGTACACCCTTTGGCAATCACTGGGTTTAGATGCATGTAAAATCTTCAGGAGAGGGATTGTCTCTCCCCGACCCCGACAATGGTCCATGGCCTTTCCCAATGGGGCTCAGGCCTCTATCAGTGACAGACTGCAGCTTCCAAGCCAGAAGTACCACTTCAACTTACCATCATCAGCTCTTTGCAGAAAATGTTATTGAAGTATTTTGTTTTAGCTGCATGCATGGAGTGTGTCCTTGCTACAGTCCTGAGTAATGCAACATACTATGCAAATTGCTAGTTTTTTCTTCTGAACTGGCATGTGTTTGTCCTAGTTCACCTGGTGGGAGTCCACATTGTTGTGGTTCTGTCAGTAAGGTTGACTGTTCAAGTGGCTCCTGAGTCAGTCACAACTGAGAGTCACTGCTCTGAGTGCTACCATAATGCAACAACAAATGCACATACTAGAAGCATCACTGATAACTAGAAAAATGGTCTCTCCTCACAGGAAAATAATGCTGGAGTTGTGTTATTTCATTGCTTGATATACAATTATGTAAATGTGTATGTGAAATGAGGCTTCTCTTGCAACCCTCAGTGTTGCCAAGCTTGAACCTTCTTCCCTCTGGTTTATTTATGGACCTTTAGTAAGTCAGATGTGAATTCTCCAGTGCAACAGCAAGAATATTAACATCCAGAGTTTTAAAAACAGCTTATGTCTTTATTAGCCATTGGTGTGCAGAGTCAGGGAGTTACTTACATCTCTGCAAAGGTCAAAAAACAGACCAGATGCTCAACATACCAAGATACTGTGGAAAGGTTACATGAGCATATTTCTGGTAGTGATCCTTTTTCCCATGGAATCTTTGGACTCATATTTGTTGCCCTGCACCTTGTGCTGCAATTCAGACACTCATGCAAAGTGATATGTTACTAGTCTGCTTTGGTAGAATTATACACACCATTTACACTGGTGCAAATGACCACTCACATGCAGGGCAATAGAGCATCAGGCCTATAGACTGTAGAGGTGCAAAAAGATGTATTAACCCAACGATTCT
>NW_017729025.1:91948045-91953161 GCF_001723915.1 Gavialis gangeticus | reverse complement strand
GCTGAGCAGTGTCAGAACCGGGGGAGTTACTTACATCTCTGCAAAGGTCAAAAAACAGACCAGATGCTCAACATACCAAGATACTGTGGAAAGGTTACATGAGCATATTTCTGGTAGTGATCCTTTTTCCCATGGAATCTTTGGACTCATATTTGTTGCCCTGCACCTTGTGCTGCAATTCAGACACTCATGCAAAGTGATATGTTACTAGTCTGCTTTGGTAGAATTATACACACCATTTACACTGGTGCAAATGACCACTCACATGCAGGGCAATAGAGCATCAGGCCTATAGACTGTAGAGGTGCAAAAAGATGTATTAACCCAACGATTCTGTCTCCTTTCTCTTTATTGCACCTTTATTAGCACTTTATCTAATCCAGTGTAAAACTTCCCAATGTTACTTTCGCTATTTCCCTCAGGAGACAATTTTATGACCTGATGGATCCCTTCTATCAGGAAGCTTATATTATATTCAGCTTATGTTTTCCCTTTCTTAATTCCTCTTGGATAAGGCACCTCTACTTTTTATTATGCTAAAGCATTCACCTTTCAAGAGTTTGCAAGCTGTTTTCACAATCCCTCTTAGTAGCCCCTTAACCATCCTCCTGACCTAAGTCAATCTCTCATCTCCTACCATGATCAGTTTTCCTCTAAACATTTTCCAATTTGTCAATATCTTTCTAATAATGAAGTACCTAGAACTGAACATGTGACTCCATATGCTATGGTCCCAGAGCTCAGTGGAGGAGGCCAATTATCTCTGCCCTGTAGCAGGATGTCTTTTTGTGGCATTAACCTTTTTCAGTTTTGTATCTTGTTGCAAGCCACATCTTACTGGCTATTGTTCCTAAATTTCTATCAATATGAATCTGCCCAGATGCCTCCTTCCCAGTGAATATTTGGTTACTGGGTTTTTTCCCCCTTAGTACAGCAGTTTGTGTTTTACAGGCTGAATCTCCTTTCACTCTGTGTTTTCTTCCTAGGGGCTATGCTCACACAGAGATTCGTAGATTCATAGACATTAGGGTTGGAAGGGACCTCAGTAGGTCATTGAATCTGACCCCCTGTCCTGGGTAGGAAAGAGCACTGAGGTCAGACAACCCCAGCTATGTGTTTGTCCAGTCTCCTCTTTAAGACCCCCAAGGTAGCACCACCTCCCTTGGAAGCCCATTCCAGATTCCAGCTAATGCATGATAAAGTGTGGTTAGTCTTGTTGATCATTTTGTGATATTGATGACTCATGTTCATCTTGGAGTCAACTATGACTCCAAGATCCCTTTCTGCTGCTGTGCTGCTGAGAAGGTCACCCCCCAGCCTGTAAGTGTGTCGGTGGTTCTTTTTGCCCAGATGCAGCACTTTGCACTTGTCTTTGTTGAACTGCACAAGATACAGTCACAAGCTGGCTTTAATCTACCGGTAGCTTGCTCATGTACCAAGAGTAGTGAAGCCAATGTGACAGCTCTCCAACTTTTCAAATAAGTAGCAGACTGAACAGTCCATGCTATAGTGGTTTCATTGTTACTATTGCCTAAGTTCACTGGAGGAAAACAAGCTCAGGTATGTCAGCTTGTGCTGCAGTCACACCTCCAACTTGGTGCAGGCACACACTGGGTCTCTTTATATCAGCTTGTGTTCACCACGCTTCCACCTTTGAGCCAGGCTAGAATTTTCCCAATGAGTGATGCTGCTCCAGACCACTCTCAGGATTGTCAAGCACAATGGGGTCCTGTGTCTCAGCTGGAAGTCTGATGACAACACTGCTCATTCTCTTTCCTAAACCTTTAATGAAGATATTAAATGCAGCAAGACCCTACACCTAGCCTTGGGCACCTCTTTCCAGCTTAGTCCTTTGCTGCAAGTCATCATCGATTGTTCACAGATCCTTCCCCAAATTTTGGTCTATGGGTCTCAGTTTAGTCAAGTTGCTTTGAGCAATGGTGAGTGCCAGGTTCTCGGGGGCACTGTGCACTGTGACCCAAGTCCCAGCTAAAGGGGAATCTGGGCATCATCTCCTTTTACCTACTTCTTTGGTGGAAATGAACAGATCCTGTCTATCTTCTTCACTTCCACCCCTCGGTTCTTTTCCCTTAGTCCTTTCACCAGATCCCCATGCCACTTTCCTCCCATTTAGCTGTTCTACACTGTTGTGTCTGCAGCCCTGGACTCATTTACAGTGAAGCTGACCAGCAACAGAAACTCCTGTGCTCCTCTACACAGCCAGCAGAGAAGCTCAGCACAGAGGTCAGTTAAATGTTAAAGTCTGTGGCTGTGCTTCAGACACAGCACATCAGTCTACTGGAATGGATCTGGTCCATTGGGAATGAGAGCAAAAGACAGATAAGCAGGGAGTAGAACAGCTAGAAGAGGACATCATAAGCAAGCAGAAGATAATAAAAGGCTTACAGGGAGTAGGAGAAAATGTAAGAAACAACCACTGGAAGCTGGATATTTGAAAGCAAAATCTGACCTGACACCCATAATTTGAAAAGACATTTTAAGAATACAGGCCCTGTCTACATAAAGGAAATTTGCCACTAATATCACTAATGTAATTGTACTGATGCTTGCTTTGAATTACTGCTGTCCTTTGGATATAAGATGGACTTTTAAAAATGAAATTTCTTCTAAAAATAGCCAGCATCTTAAATTTGAGAAAGGGAAAAAAAGGCAAAATGGTTTTATGTGCATCTTTATTTACAACTTGTTTGTTTGTTTTCTTAAATGTACTCACAAAATTGGGGTATGTCTTAAATTCAAGCATGTCACATATTTGAAGGACTATGATATGCTGAACTAACACAAGCCCTGCCTTGCACTGAGGAAGTGTACCAACACTAGGGATTGGTACATAAGTTAAATTAGAAGAGCTGGCTGACAAGTAGGGGGGAACAGTTTTCTTAAAGGAAAACAAATTATGGAAATCAGGTGCACCGATAAAGATTTTCTTGGCTGATACCAATAGCCAGTTATTCACCAGGCATATCAGCCAATACCCATCCAAAAACCAATTTACAGGAGCACAGCCAGGCAGCGTGGAGAGCAGCTCCCTGCAGGTAAGTTTGTGGAGAGGAAGGGGCATGGGGGAGAGAAGGGGTTTGGGGGGTTGCATATTGAAGCCCCCACAGTGATGGAGGGAGTAGGCCAGGGACTGGGGCTGGATGTGTTGCCCAGCCAGGGCAGTGAGTGGGACCCTGGGGCTGGGGTGGGGAGCAGGACAAAGCCTCGGGTGGCTCATCCAGGGGATCGGTATTCTGGTACTTAAAAATGGTGGTGCAGGTGCTTGGACTAAAGCTTGTCACATGAGCTTAGTTCAAGCACTGCCACCACCATTTTTAAGCATGGGAAATGCTTTTAACTGGAACTGAGCCGAGCGAGGCAAGGTTGGATGCAGGCTGCCCATTGTGGGCTCAGGGCTCTCCACCCTGCTGCCTTTGCCCCAGGAGCCACATGCTGGCTGCACATCCCCTGCCTGCCCCACAGTGGGCACAACTCCCCTGCCTGCCCCACAGTGGGCACAACTCACTAACGCCACTGCTGCTGGACAGGCAGGGGGCATGTGCCCAGTGCACGGCAGAAACCCCTGAGCCCACAGCAGGCAGCTTGCATCTGCCCCACACACAAATCCAGGGGAGCACATGCCCCCCATGCCTCCCCTGGGGGTGCGCACAGCAGCCCACCCTACCTACCGCACCCCACACTCCCTGGATGAGCCACCCATGGCTTCGTCCTGCTTCCTATCCCAGCCCTGGTTGGGCAGTGCCCACACTCCTGCCCCTGCCCCACTCCCTCATTGTGGGGGCCTCATTCTGCACCCCCTACATCCCTTCTCTGGCCCACACCCCTTCCCCTCCACAGACTTACCAGCAGGGCACTGCTCCCCACACTGGCTGGCTGTGATCCTGGCTGCATGCATACTGTGGCTGCGTGCATGCACTTGGTGTCTGGGGGCACCAGCCAGAATGCATATTATATTTATCGGTACATATCAGTGGCACCAGCCAAAAAAAGCTGATAGCCAATAATGTTATTTTTCCTTTAATTGGTGCTAATCCCATATGGCACCAATATGTTGGTGCACCTCTAATGAAAAAGAAAAAATAGTTTCTATTTCAATTTTCTATGAGAAAAGTTTACTTTTTCCAGCAGAAATCCAAATAGTGAAATATTTTGGCAAAAACCTGAAATATGTCAACCTGGAAACATTTCTGCAGTGCTTCATGCTCCTATTCTTTTCCACAGGCCAGTCACTCTGGTGGGAATTTACTTCTACCTCTTGGAGATGGGCAATGCAGAATGGTAACAGGAATTGCTAATCATGCTACATTATGGAACAGAGTTGGGCTAGAGAGCTGGAACTGTAGAGTAGGGTAAAGTCATGAGAAAGCCACATGCTCTGATTCAAACAGGAATTAATTCTAGCAAGTCCTATGTTCTGTGTCAGGGGTTGGCAACCTACAACCCCCATGGGCTGGATCCAGCTGGAAAAAGAGTCCAGTCCAGGCCCCAAAGGTCCAGTCCAGCATAAGGGACTGGTGGCACAGAGCTGCTCCCCTCTCCTGTGGAGCCTGCTCCTTCACAATGCCTGAGCTTACCTTCTTTGCAGAGGGGTTGGAGGGCAGCAGTAAGGGTAGCCACAGGCAGCTGGGCCCTGGATGGAGGAGGGAGTCAACCCTCACCAAGAGGTGGGGGCATTACAAGTGGCAGCCTACACCAGCAAAAGGCTGCTAACCCATGGTCTGTGTTATGGAGGATGTAGGATTATCACAATGGTCCTTTCTGGGCTTATAGTCTGTGAATGAAACTACAGCACACAGGAGGTATTCAAGTAGCCTATCTAGATAGGAATATTTTGTGGGGAGGCTGTGCCAAAAGTTTGGTTTTGTCAACGAAAGTTTTCCTTTTGTCAACAAAAAATGAAAAATTTCCACAGTAAGTAATAGAGACACTTCTTCTTAAAAACACATTTAATTGAAAACCCAACTTTGTATTGACAAAAAATTTTGACAAGGTTTTTAGCCAAACTTAGTAATCACATGAGTGCCAGTTTCCTTGATGTAGCCGGGGCCTCATGTCTGTGTTCGGGTCCTAACACAGAATGGCCCCAGTGCTTAAT
>NW_017729025.1:91938347-91943045 GCF_001723915.1 Gavialis gangeticus | reverse complement strand
TTAAAAACACATTTAATTGAAAACCCAACTTTGTATTGACAAAAAATTTTGACAAGGTTTTTAGCCAAACTTAGTAATCACATGAGTGCCAGTTTCCTTGATGTAGCCGGGGCCTCATGTCTGTGTTCGGGTCCTAACACAGAATGGCCCCAGTTCTTAATTGGGCCATTAGCCACTATCACTATACCATTCTGGTTGTTAAATAAGTGGCCTAACCCAATTATTTGCATAAACAAGTTCCAATAGCTAATAAAACCAATGGAAATCCATTATATTGTCTAACAGGAGTAGAAATGTTAAAATCCACTGAAAACTTGTTTCTCAACAAATGACTGTGCTTCCATAGCAATCACTATTCTAGAACTGCAGTACAGTATTATTGCATGAGAACCAGAAAAACAACAGAGAAAATGATAGGTTTGGTTGTCCTGCCCAAGGTGAATGATCAGCAGAATGTAACCATGAAGAATAATTGATAAAATGGAAGTAGATAGGTAACATTTTTTTTGCTTTCAATAATCTAAGGGGTTATTTGTAGGATGGGAAAGGAAGTATTTCTTCTTTCTGTGTAATTTTTAACCTGATTGCACCATGGATTTTTTTTGTATTAAGGACACTGTGACATTGTAGTTTTTTTCAAATTTTCAGGGGAATTGTTTAAATCTTTCTGCCCTTCTCTGTCCTATACATATGAAAAATAACACTAAAGCTATGCTTGCCAGGAATATAATGCCATGTTCCAGTGTAATTCAGTGTTCCTCTTGCATGCATGACTTTTAATTGTTCTGTCCCACTAATGACATCTCATGGGGCTCACAACCATGAGGAAGGGGTGAGATACATACCTTTGTTCTTTTCTTTGGATAAAGCATAGCACAGGGGACTAATGGCAGCAAGGGGCCACATTCTTCACTACTTTATTCCTTGTGTAGTCACTTGTACTGAGTACAAAACATTAGAAATAATAAAACTAATAGAAATTAAGGGCTGGAAGGGATCTCAAAAGATTGTGTCCAACCCCTCTGGTCTGGGCAAGAATACTGCTGAGATCAAATGATCCTAGCAAAGTGTCTATCTAGTGTCCTCTTGAAGACTTCCAAGGTCAGAGACTGCACCACCTTCTTGGGAAAGCTATTCCAGATTCTGGTCACCCTTACCATAAATAAATTATTTCTTACATCCAACCTGAAATCACCCTCTAACTGTTTATGGCCATTGCTCCTTGTCCTCCCCTGGGGCACAGAACTATGACGTAACTGGAATAACAGGGACCTGGTGGGAGCTCGCATGAATGGAGCATGGTCATGCATGGCTCATGGATGGCTATAAACTGTTCAGGAAGGACAGGCAGGGGAGAAGAGGAGGAGGGGGAGTTGCACTTCATGTAAAAGATCCATATGATTGCTCAGAGCTACAGTACGAAGCTGGAGATAGGTCCGGTAAGAGTCTCTGGGTTAGGGTCAGAGGGGAAAGCAACAAGGGTGATGTTGTGGTGGGGGTCTGCTATAGACCACCAAACCAGGAGGAAGTGGTGGATGAGGCTTTCTTCAAGCAGTTAGCAGAAGTTTCCCAATTACTGCCCTTGTTCTCATGGGGGACTTCAATCTCCCTGACACCTGCTGCAGAGGCAATACAGCGGAAATCCAGGAAGTTTTTGGAGAGTGTTGGGGACAACTTTTTGGTGCAAGTGCTGCAACAGCCAAGTAGGGGCCATGTTCTTCTTGACCTGGTGCTCACAAACAGGGATGAATTGATGGGGAATGTAGTAATGGATGGCAACTTGACCAGCAGTGACCACGAGATGATAGAGTTCAGGATCCTGAGGAAAGGAAGGTTGGAGAGCTGCAGAGTAAGGGCCCTGCACTTCAGAAAAGAATACTTTGACTTGCTCAGGAAACTCATGGGCAGGATCCCCTGGGAAGCCAGACTGAGGGGGAGAGGAGTCCAGGAGAGCTGGCTGTACTTCAAAGAAGTCTCAGTGAAAATGCAGGAAGAAAACATCCCAATGTGCAGGAAGACTAGCAAGTATGGCAGAAAACCAGCTTAGCTTAGCAGGGAACTCTTCAGTAAACTAATCACAAAAAAGGAAGCTTATAAAAAGTCAAAACTTGGACAAACAACTAGGAAGGAGTATAAAAGCATTGCTCGGGCATACAGGGATGAAGTCAGGAAGGCCAAAGCGCAATTGGAGTTGCAGCTAGCAAGAGTTGTGAAGGGTAACAAAAAGGGTTTCTACGAGTGTGGTTGGTAGCAAGAGGAGGGTCAGGCAAAGTGTGGGACTCTTACTGAATGGGGAAGGCAACCTTGTAACAGAGGATCCAGAAAAGGCTGAAGTGCTCAATGCCTTTTTTGCCTCAGTCTTCACAGGCAAGGTCAGAAGACTACTGCACCAGGCAGCAAACTTTGGGGAGGAGGTGAGCAGCTTTTAGTGGTGAAAGACTACTTAGAAAAGCTGGACATGTATAAGTCCATGGGGCGAAGTGGAATGCACCTGTGGGTACTGAGGGAGTTGGTTGATGAGATTGCAAAACCATTGGCCATCATCTTTGAAAACTCATCATGATCAGGAGAGGTCCTGGATGACTGGAAAAGGGCAAACATAGTGCCCGTATTTAAGAAAGAGAAGGAGGAGGATCTAGGGATCTATAGACCAGGCAGCCTCACCTCAGCCCCTGGAAAAATCCTGTAGCAGATCCTCAAGGAATCCATTTCTAAGCACTTGTGGGAGAATAAGGTGATTAGGAACAGTCAGCATGGATTTACCAGGGGGAAGTCATCACTGAACCATATGATTGCCTTCAGTGATGAGATAACTGGCTCTGTGGATGTGGGGAGACTCTTGGATGTAGTGTACCTTTATTTTAGCAAGGCTTTTGATATGGTCTCCCTCAGCATTGTCGCAGGCAAGCTAAGGAAGTAGGAGCTGGATGAATGGATTATAAGGTGGATTGAAAACTGTCTGGAGCATTGGGCTCAGAGTGTAGTAACCAATGGCTCAATGTCGAGTTGGCAGCCAGTATCAAGTGGAGTGCTCCAGGGGTCGCTCCTGGGGCGAATTTTGTTCAATGTCTTTATCAATGCCCTGGAAGATGGCATAGCGTGCACCCTCAGCAAGTTTGCAGATAACATCAAGCTGGGGTTAGGATTCAGAGTGACCTAGTCAAATTGGAGGATTGGGTCTGTAACAGGGACCTGTTGGTCCCATTTCTAAAACAAATGAAAGGAGAAACTTACCATGCCAGTGGCAAGGCAGCAGAAAATGCTGACATTATCAGCTGGTGTCAGGAGCATTCACCGCACCTGGAAGACAGAAAATGCTGTTAATTGAGAACCTGAATTACAATGATAAAAGGAACAATGAAAGAACAGTACGCCTGTGGAAGGGGAACTTAAAACCATGGTGATTTAGTGATGGTGTGGATTTTCATGTGGAGGCACTACAGTGACAGAGAAACAATTATCAAACATATAGCAGTTGCCTGCAAGCCTGGGAAAGTTTGGCGAACTCCATTTCAGGTAACAAGAAGTACTTAGAGACTTTGTTAGAAGTTAATAAGTGTATAACGGGTCTGTAAGGACTTTTTTTTTATGTTACTCTACCTGAAGTGGGGGAAGAGTTCAGTCAGACAAAGAAGCTATCTCTTTAGTTATTCCTTTTTTTTTTCTGTTTGTTTCTGTTCCCATGTGGGTCTAAAGTGTGGCAATTGGGTTATAAATAAGATGTGTACGCAAATGCCTTGAACCATGTTACCTGTTGTGAAGTGAGCAGATCTCTGGTCACAGAGATGTACTAAGAGAGTAAATAGAGAGATTAATTTCAGCTGCAACCACAGATCAGAGTGGCCTATGTGTTCTGTTCCTAAATAAACTCCCATCAAGTCATGGCAAAAGGGATCTCATGAGGTTCAACAAGGACAAGTGCAAAGTCCTGCACTTAAGACAAAACAGTTGTTGGCTACAAAGGACCAACTCACAGGATCATAATAAATTCTAATTTATTGTACAGGATGTGAAGTTACCAATAAAATCATCAATGCAAACTTTAAGTTATAAGGGGTACTGGTCACCTTAACACTCAAACCCATGTAGTATAGTATATAGTAACTGCAGTAGTGATTATTAGAGCACTGGTGTCAGTATATCTACTTATCCAAGACCCCAGAGTCTGCTGTCAATGGTCAGCTTCCTTCAAGGCGATGGCTTCTCCAGGAAGGGGTCACCTGCTTGTCCTTCTATCTTAGTAGGTCAGGTGCTGGATAAGAGTGCGCCACTGTGGGTCACACTTCACTGCCTTTTTATCCCTTTCTGGCAGACTTGTGTGATCCCCCAGCATCATCATAGCTGCCCAATCTTGAAGTCGCTGTCTCATGTGGGTCTTGAGCCATGCATGACAGCTGTTAGTCACAGGTGTCTCTGCCTGCTGGTACCTGAAGTTTCAGGAGTCTACCCTTGACTTATTGACATAATGGCTGTATTGTTATGGGTTACAGAAATAGTCAATAGGGTGGGTGCTCAGTTCCAGGAACCAGTTCCTTGGCTTGATTAACCTAAAATGGCTCGTAGAGTTTTGTAATGCTAAGTTTCTCTGGCTAGATTATTGTCAATTAGCAGCCAGAGACTCTTGCTTTGTGTTCAGTTATCATACATCTTTGTCTCACCGTAGTTTCTAGGGTCGGAAGGGACCTGAGCAGATCATTG
>NW_017729025.1:91923907-91936995 GCF_001723915.1 Gavialis gangeticus | reverse complement strand
TTTATATGCAGTAGACTGATTTAGGATACACTTTGGACAGGTATGGGAAGTTTGCTTTGGGAAATAGGTTTTAATAAAAGGGGGACTGTGTTCACCAGGATATGTGTTCACCAAGATGTTTTCAATGTACCTTGTCTTGTCTTGTCTATTACAGGCTTTGCTAAAGTGAATATTTTAGTTCTTTTGTTTTCTTTAGTGACACTGAGCTTAATTGATATGTAGATGTAGAATGTAGGTTTCACCTACAGAAAGCAACTATAGTTTTCTGGCTTGCTCTGAGCCTTGCCACACCCATGCAATGAGTGTGCTAGGTCTCTGCCAATACTTAGAACAGGGGTTGGCAACCCCTGGCAAACGTGTCATTAGTGGCACATGGAGACATTTTTCCCGGCACTCCGGGAAGCGCACAAAGAAATCGGCGGGGTTGGGGTTTTTTTTAAGTTGCTGCTTCGGGCTGTGCAGCCAGAAGTCCCAGTGCTGCGGCAGGCACTGGGGCGGAGCCAGAAAAAAGCAGGCAGGGACACTGTCTGTGCTCTACCGCCCCTGCCCCTGCCCCTTGCTCCCAGGCTGCACCCTTCCACCTGGCTGGCCCCTGGAGGGAGCTGCCCAGACAGGCAGACACCCTGTTACACCCGGGGCAGTACTGAGGTGCTGAGTGCTGGGGCCAGATGGTTGGGACAGGGTCTGGACAGCGTGGGGGGAGGCGTCGCAGGCAAGCCAGCCCAGCAGGGCCCTTAGGAAGGCGAGGGCTGGGCAGGAAGTGGGGGCTGCCCTGGGGCTCTGCGGGCTCAAGCCATGGTGGGCGGGCAGGCAGGGGTGCCCAGCAGCACCAGTGGTGGGGCCTGGCTCAGCCTGTGCAGCTCCGCAAGGGATGGGCTGCAGCCACCCTGCGCACGTGGGGATGCTACCTGACTGGGGCAGGATGCCGGGCTCAAGGGACTTCCCTCTCCGGGATTGGCCTCCCTGCATGCTGGGCACAGTGTGCAGCAGAAAGCCCCCTTTTCCTCTTGCCTGCATTTGCTTTCCCCTCTTTGGATATGTTCCTCCTCTTCTACCTTTTCTTCCTTCCTCATTCTTTCACTATAAGGAATTGTGTTTTAAAGTTTGTATGTGTGCATTTTGTATCTCCCCTCGTATTTTGGCATTTTTATCTATTTGTGTGCCGTGGCATTACTCTTGTAGCTTATATTTTATACTTTTGACTGAAGGTGTTTTAGTTTTAGAAGTAAGTTATACACTGTAACAATGTTAACAAGGGCAGGAATCAAACCCCGGCTTCCCTGTATCAGGCGGGCCCCTGAAAGAGCGAGTTAATCAGTGACTGAATGCGTGACACAGTAGCAGGCTTCAGTAACAAGCGGCAATTAACACCTACGGAAACCGCAGCTCAACCAAGGGAAGAAATCAACAGGAGACAATGGAGCAACCGGGAATTCTCTAACCGTCACTGTTCAAGGCCTGAAAGCCCTGGTCTGAGTTAATCAACGCCGGCGACCAACTTTTGGGGCTGAATATCTCCAGATCGACTGCTCCCAGAGCCCTATTCATGACAGCGGTAAATTAACCAAAATTCATCAACGGACTCCCAAACCTGCACGTGCCTGCGGACGACCCCTGGAGCTGACAGATGCCACTCAGTAGCCACCAAGGGGGAAGTCCCACGAGGGTCAACGACCCCTGGATTGGGCAAACCTGAAAACTGGGGAGTCACCAAAGTCTGTGAAGGACAGATAACGAGCAGTGAAAAGTGACCCTCAGCGGCACCCTCTTGATCTCCAACTTGACCAGCACCCGACCTGTCCAGCCAGAAGGACGAGCCGGTGAGCCTCTTCTGGAGGATAACACCACGCCGAAAGAAGCCTCGACTGGCCATCGACGGCAGACGCTAGCGCTTGTGGGAGAGGTATACCCCACTCTGGTGCCCACCCCTTGCCCAAACATTTGTAGCTCGCTACTGTGTGCGTGCATATGTGCCTGCATGTGGGGGGGGGGACCAGCCCCAAGGTTTATGATTTGACTTCATTACAGCGTTTCAATCCACCTAATAAACCAGAATTTTAAGGATCCTGAGTTGGACATTTGTAACCAACAAGTGCAGACAGGACAGAGCAGTCCCTGGTGCAGAGGCCTAGCCACGGCAGCCCCCTGGAGCCTGGGAACAGCCACCGTGGCTGCCTCAGCCTGCCTGGTCCTGGCCTTGCCCACCCGCAGCCCCCCTCAAGGGGCCAGGGATAGGGCAGGCACTGCACAGAGCGGCTGCGCAGCAGGCTCGGCCCTCAGCACCAGCTTTGGTGGCTGTTCCCAGAGCCCAGGGAACAGCCTGCAGCTGCAGCTCCCACTTGAAATGGACGGGGCTGACACAAAGACCAAGCAGGGAGTTCCCTGAGCCCCGCATCCTGCCCCAGCCAGGCAGCATCCCTTTGTGGGCTGGGTGGCTGCACCCCATCCCCACAGAGGTGCGTGGGCTGACTAGGCCCCACCTCCAGCGCTGCTGGGCCCCCCGCTGTGGCTCAAGTCTGTGGAGCCCTGGGGCAGCCCCCATTCCCCACCTGATGCCAGCTCTCCTCCAGCCGCAGCCTTCCCAAGGGCCTGGCCAGGCCAGCCTACCCACAGTGACTCCCCTGGTGCCTGCTGCTCCCTGCTCCTCTCTTCCCCATCATAACAACATGCTTAGGAAAAATAATTCACAAGTAAGTTCATGAAGTTTTATTTATTGTCATCAGGTTTTGAATATTTAGAAAGCCTGGTATTTACTGTAAAAAAAAAAACAAAAAAACACACACACAACAACATTAATGATTATTAATTGTATTAAATATGCAGTGTCTCCTGCCATGTACCCCCTCCACCCCAGTTTTGTTTTTGTGGTGTGCCGGCACTCTGGCACCTTACAAGGTAGACGTTGTGGTTATTTCAGCACTCCAGCCAAAAAATGTTGCCTACCCCTGACTTAGAAGAACAAAGAAATGCACAAAATGAGGCAGTGAGGTACAGGCAAGAAGGAGTTTCTGTTATATCAATGTCCAGAAAGGAAATGTACAAAGGGGGCTTTCTGCACCGGTACAGGCTGGGGGGAGACTGGCTGGGCAGCAGCTCTGCAGAAAAGGACCTGGGGGACAATAAGCTGAATATGAGCCAGCAGTGTGCCTTTATTGCTGAGAAGGCTAATGGCATACTGGGCTGCATTGGTAGGTGCATTGCCAGTAAGTCAAGGAAAGTGATTAGGCCCCTCTATTCAGCACTGGTGAGGCCACATCTGGAGTACTGTGTTCAGTTTTGGGCCTCCCCACTACAGAAAGGATGTGGGTAAATTGGAAAGAATCCAGCAGAGGGTAACAAAAATGGTGAGGGGGTTAGGGGACATGACATATGAGGAAAGACTGAGGGAACTCGGCCTAGAGAAAAGAAGGCTAACAGGGGATTTAATAGCAGCCTGTAGTGGGGTTTGAAAGAGGATGGAGCTAGACTGTTTTTGGTGGTGGCAGATGACAGAACAAGGAGCAATGGTCTCAAGTTGCAGCAAGGGAAGCTTAGGTTAGACATTAGGAAGAATTTTCTCACTATGAGGGTAGCAAAACACTGGAACAGGTTACCCAGAGAGGTGGAGGCAGCTCCATCCTTGGAGATTTTCAAAACCTGGCTAAACAAGGCTTTGGCTGGGATGGTCCTGCTTTGAGCGTGGGGTTGAACTAGATGGCCTCCTGAGGACCCTGCCAACCCTAACTTTCTATGATTCTGTGATCTCCTCCTAACCTGTATTCACGTCACTGGTTACTTCTCCCCAGATGAAGCACTCTGTTTTTATGCTTATTGAACTGCATCTGGTTCTGCTCCACACATCTTTTCAGCTTGTCCAGGTCTGCTTGGGTCTGCATCTTATCCCCTATCATGACTGCTTTTCCCCACAACTTAGTATCATCCGCAGCTTGGCCAGCGTGCTTTCCACATCCTCATCTAAATCGTTGATAAAGATGTTGAATAGCATGGGGCCAAGAACCGAGCCCTGCAGGACACCACTGGCCACCCCCCTCCAAGACGATACAGACCCACCTAATACTCTCTGGGTTTGACCTCTTAGCCAGTTCCCAACCCACCTGACTGTGAACTCTGCCAGCCCACAATCCTCCAGTTCTTTTATAAGAGCACCATGGGAGACCATATCAAAGAACTTCTTAAAATCTAAGAATATGACATCAACTACATCTGCCACATCTAAGCAGTCCATTACTTGATCATAGAAGGAGATGAGTTTGCTCAGATATGATCTGCCCACAACAAAGCCATGTTAGCTATCCTTCAGCATCAAGCCTTCTGCCAGTCTCTCACAAATGGACTTCTTGATAATTTTTTTCCAAAATGTTACCCAGTATTGAGGTCAAACTGGCTAGCCTATGGTTTCCTGGATCTTCCCTTCTCCCCTTCTTAAAGCTTGGCACCACACTGGCCCTTTTCTAGTGTTCCAGGACTTCTTCCAAGCACCATGAGTCTTCAAATACCTTTACCAATGGTCCCGCAATGACTCCAGTCATTTCCTTCTCTTTTGGGTGTAGTCCATCCAGTCCTGCTGACATGAAGACCCTCAGCTGCTCTAAGTGCTCCCACACCAATTCAACACTGATCATTGGTTGGCAATCGCCCCTCCACCCACCACCTCCTCCTGCATCCGTCCAGTATACAACCAGGCAGGCAACCACCATTTGTATGCAGGAACACCGACACAAAGTATTCATTAAAGCAGGAGTTCCCAGTCCCTGGGCCATGAAGGGTTGGCTGCTGGTCTGCAGGAGGGCTGGCTGCCAGACTGGAAGTAACCACGGACTAGCAAAATGTGGATTAGAAGTGACTGGCATACTGCAGACTAGCAGCCAACCCTTTTTTATACTTGCTATGTTTATACTGAGTATAATAAAGGATTGGCTACTAAGGCTGTATGAAATTTTGCCAGCCATTTCATTTTGACACTGTTTTGACTCATTTTGAGTCGCGCCGGGGATGGGAAGTCAGCCTGGCATGATCTAGCGTGGGGGATGGGGAGTGGACCCAGCTGGGCTGACTTCCTATCCCTGCCGATCTAGCAAAACATCAAAACAGTCGAAACAGCCTTACTGTTTTGATGAAGCAAAATGGAACAGCTGTTTCAAATTGAAATGTAATTCGATACGAAACGCTGTTAGGTTCAAACCTCGAAACTCACGGCGAAATGGAACAGTGCCATTTCACACAGCCCTATTGGCTACCTGCCCACAGTATGCCGCTCACAGCTGGTCCGTGGCTTTTTCCATTCCACAGTCACTTCTGGTCTGCAGTTTACCGGTCCTCAGCCTAAAAAGACTGGGAACCCCTACATTAAAGTGTTCAGCTCTCTCCTGAATGTCTGTTATCAGCTGTCCTGTCCCATTCTTCAAGGGTCCCACATTTTCCTTGGTCTTCCTCCTGCTCCCTATATATCTAAAGAAGGACTTATCACTATCCTTGATTTTGGTCACCAGCCTGATCTCAGTCACCACCCTTGCCTTCCTTATCCTCTCCCTACAAATATGGGCTATAGTTGTGTATTCCTTCTTGGTGAGTACCCCTGGTTTCCACTGTCCATAAGCCTCCTGTTTCTTTTTTAAGTGCTCCTTGACTCCTCTGGTAAGCCAAGAGGGCTTCCTGGCCCCTTTACCACCTTTCCTGCATATAGGAATGGACCTTTTCTGTGCCCTGAAAATTGCTCTTTTGAGGAACAACTGCCCTTCCTGAATTCCCTTCCCCTCCTGTCCCTCTTCCCATAGGGTCTCTCCCACTATTTTCCTAAGCTCATTGAAGTCAGCCTTCCTGAAGTCAAGAACCTCTCCCCTACTGGCTGACTTCCTTGCCCTACGATGGATAGTGAATTCTATCATTTCATGGTCACTATCTCCCAGATTACTTTCAATCCTCAGATCTCCAGCCAGGTCATCCCCTTTGGCTAGAACCAGATCAAACAAAGCCTTCTCCCTGGTCTGCCCATTCAACTCTTGTACTAAATAAAGTTCTTCCACACAAATCAAAAACCTATGTGACCGGTTAGATCTGGCTGAGTGCTCCTCCCAACAGATGTCAGGGTAATTGAGGTCACCCATGACAACCATGTCCTTTGAACATGCAGCCTCCATCAGTTCTCTGGAAAATCCCATATCCAGCTCCTCCTGGTGTGGCGATGTATAGTAGACCCCTACCATCAAGTCCCTTTCTCCTCATCCCCCCATATCTTGACTCAAAGGGTCTCAAGTCATCCTTCTCTCAAACCAATTTGGGTCTCTGAGGAGGCATACCACTCCTTTACATATGTCTCCTCCCTTCTTCCCTACCTCTTCCCTTCTGTGCAGCTTGTAGCCCTCTATGCATACAGCCCCGTCATGCATGGTATCCCACCAGGTCTCCATTATTCCGATGAGAGCATATTCCCTATTTGCTAGCAGGAGTGCCAATTTCTCCTGCTTATTTCCCATACTCCTAGCATTTGTATATAGACACTTAAGTACTAGGGGCTTCGGATCCAGAGAAGCTTCGGATGCTTTGGTGTCCAAAGCAGCATGTCTGGAACGAAGCTCTGGCTTAGTTAGGCTTTCCAGAGTGGTTCAGAGCTTCTGAAGTGCTTTGGAAAAGCTTCAGAGCTGCTTCGGAGATCTGGCCATAGGGTATAATGGGGAATCAATGAAATATCTATAACTTTGTTGTTTTTTGTCTGACTTGAATGAAATTTGCAAAGGTGGTAGCTTCTGCTGACAGCATGAACCCTGCCAAGTTTCAAGGAGGTGGTGCAGGAGTTCAGGGGGAACTGCTCCCCAAATTCTTGAAAGGAAACTCATGTCATGCCTATGTGTTACAACACAGGGGGGTAAACTGCAGGGATGGTGGTCCCTGCTGAGGCCACAAAGCCTGACAAGTTTCAAGGAGATAGGTGCAGGGGTTTGGGGGGAACTGCACCTCAAGCTGTGGGCAAGCAAAACTTGTGACATGGGTGACACTGTGTGTGTTAAGGCACAGCTGGGTGAAGGCTGCAGGGATGGTAGCCCCTGCTGCGGCCACGAAGCCTGCCAGCTGTCAAGGAGATAGATGCAGGGCTTCTGGGTTCTGGGGCCCTACACCTCTAGCTGCTGACAGACAAAACTCGTGACATGGGTGACACTGTGTGTGTTAAGGCACAGCAGGATGAAAGCTGTAGGGAGGGTAGCCCCTGATGTGGCCACGAAACCCACCAGCTGTCAAGTAGATAGGTGTGGGGATGAGGGGTGGGGGGGTTCTGGGCCCTGCATCTCTGGCTGCTGACAGGCAAAACTCATGACATGAGTGCTTGTGGAACTGTGTCTGTCTTGGGGCAGAGGGGGTGGAGAGGGAACTACTGTGGGTGGGCTGCTAAGCTACTGTGTTACCAGTTACCAATCAATCATGATTCACTCAGGGACCAGCTCAATACACAGTTGCTAGCAAATGTAACTAGTTAATTAGCAACAATTAACACCTACAAAACCACAAACTAAGGAAAAGAAAGAATCAATACAGACAATCAACTGCCCCAAGACAGAGACACTCAGTTGCACAAGCACCCATGGCCTGAGTTTTACCTCTCAGCAGCCAGATGTGCAGGGCCCCAGAACCCAGAACCCCTGTACCTATCTCCTCAACAGCTGGCAGGCTTCATGGCCTCAGCAGGGGCTATCATCCCTGCAGCTTTCACCCTGCTGCACCTTAACACACACAGTGTCACCCATGTCACGAGTTTTGCTTGTCCGCAGCTTGAGGTGCTGTTTTCCCCAAACCCCTGCATTTATCTCCTTGAAATTTGGAAGGCTTCATGGCCTCACCAGGGGCCACCACCTCTGCAGTTTTCAGCCTACTGCACCTTCACACACATAGGGTCATCTATGTCACAAGTTTTGACTGTCAGCAGCTTGAGGTGCAGTTCCCCCTAAACCCCTGCACCGATCTTCTTGAAACCTGGCAAACTTTGTGGCCTCATCAGGGGCCACCACCTCTGCAGTTTTCACCCCCCTGCGGTGTAATACATACACGTGACATGAGTTTTGCTTTCAAGAATTTGGGGTACAGTTCCCCCCAAACCCCTGCACTGATTTTCTTGAAACTTGGCAGGCTTTATGCTCTCAGCTACCATCTTTGCAAGTTTCATCCAAATCAGACAAAAAAACCAACAAAGTTATAGATATTTCATTGATTCCTCATTATACCCTATGGCTGGATCTCTGAAGCTTTGGAGCTGCTTCAGCCAGATCAAAGTGGGAACCTGGTCCAGAGCTCTGGATCAGATCCCTGGCATCCAAAGCAGCCAGATCCAAAGCCTGATCAAATACCTGCCTACTTGCACAGACCTATTAGGTACCCCACTGGAAATCCCTAGTTCCCCAGTGCCCTGATATTGTTCCAGCCTCTCAATACCTCCCTGACTGCCCTCTCTGCATTTTTCCTGCTTGGTTGTCCCCGCAGCTTGCATTCCTATCCGCATACCTATCCCCCCGAATCACGTACTTTAAAGCCCTCTAGCAAGTCAGCCATCCTAGAAGAAAATAGTTTCTTCCCCCTTGGCATGAGGTGGATGCCATCTCTTCCCAGCAAGACTTTATCTCAGAACAGCATTCCATGATCCTAAAATCTGGAACCCTCACTGTGGCACCATCTCCTGAGCCTCCATTTGACTTCCTCAGTACTATTGTCCCTCCAGGGACTCTGACCCCTGACTGGGAGGGCAGAACATTATCATATTCATTGATAGTATTGTGCATGGGTATAAATTACTGCCTAAAGTGAAAAGCAGAGAGGACTTGAGACCATGAAACCTTCCTTAAAGATTCAGGGAAATTAAAAAACAAAGTAAAAGCAGGCTTGCCCAGGTGAAGTGATTCTACACAGGTATGCTGACCTAATTTGCTTACTGCAGATGGACCCAATAGGCCCATCTTCATGGCTTAATCAACTTGTCATAGCAGGCTGGGTTAAAATACATGTTCTGTGAGTTTTCATTTTTTAGTCTCTTTCTAACCCATATGTGAACTGGAGCTGAATTGTGGTGACTGAATTACCTCCGCTGTCAAAATGCCCCTATTTTACAATAGCCTGAAATCTCAATTCTTCCCTGAATACTGTCCTAACAACAAATAGGTACAACCACTGTTATTAATAACATTGCTTATTTCCAACATAACATCTTTAAATGCAGCCTGTTAGTAGTAATACTAGCAGTGAACATTTTAATTATGCTTACACCCAGTGGCCTTAGCTGGGATTAGAGTTTCTTTCTGCTGGCTCCTGCACTAACATAGGAAATGCTTGAGTTTTCAGTGTTTTTTTTAATGTATGGTAAGTTAAAAAGGCTAGCACCAAAGCAAAGTGTTTGCTGGAGGAAAAGAAAAAAAGCAGTGAGACTCAGGCAGGGGGGAGGCCTCTTAAATTGCCCCATTTTAAATGCATTTTATCTCTAATTAGTAGATTTACTCATTGACTCTCAAACAATTGGAGTGGAAGCACCCAAGTGCTCCAACTTTGGAGAGAATGAACTGTCCTCCTTATACAATACCAAGTGATAAATTCTATGCTTTAAGTGTCAGTTGTCAACTAGTCCTAACCAGGGAAGTTCTCCCAGCACTAACATCATGTGAGTGCTATTCTCCCACTTCTCCCCAACTGCTTCAAGAAGAGGGAAGCAATTCTGAGTGATGAAACACTATGGCTGCAGGAGGTGCCAAACAGATGTTACTTTTCCTTTACATTGACAGCTGGGAATACTGCTAGGTCAAAGATTGCTGGGGGGAAAATCTTCCTAATTCTGACAATGTTTGGAATAAGCTTCTATGCCAGCTGTTGCCCTAGAAAGCATGAAAGCCTCTGGACAGGAGTTGTTATATGCTGCCCTTGCAATTTGCTTGTTCTGAGGTTCTATTGGAGGAAAAAAAAAGTAACTCTATAAGGTTAACAGTGTCATTGTACATAGCAATTTAATACCAAATAATCCAACTTCATGTGTACAGAACAAACTGGGTATCAAAAGATTAATTGATATAACTTAAAGGAAAACTGCTGTGTAATATAAAAGATTCTATAGTCATATGTAATTACAATGAAGAGTAAGTCTGTAGATAAGTGCCTTTCATATGTATAATTTCAGAATAGGAAGCTGACAGCTTGTCGCTGACAGTATAAAGGAGTACACAGGGCATGTAGCTCTCTTTTTAGGAGAGAAGGTGGTTCATCTGTTAGGGCCATTAGCCTGAGACCTGGGAGTCTTGGATTCAGTTTTCAGCTCTACCCAGCCTTTCTGTATGATTGAGGGCAAGTAGCTTAGGCCCAGGGCCTCGAAAGTATTTAATCTCTCTGTTCCCCCTCTGTATATAATATACAGAGGAGAGTAGCATTTCCCTGTGAAGTGGTGGAGGCCACATATAAATACTTCAGCTAAATTTGGATGCATGAGAAAGCAAGAGAAAGCAGCTCCCAAATCAGGGGTTGCAACTCAACTTGGGGTCACAGCACTTGTGGGGTTTTGGTCCACAGGGAACTTCACTTATTGCAGATTGAGCTGAACCAGAAGTGAAGTTGCAGCCCAAGAAAAATTGGAAACTGCTGGCTTTGATTCATCAGGTAACTTCTGCTGTTTATAGTTATTCAAACAAAAATAGAACTTGCCTTCTGAAAACTCTGAAAGCTTCTTTCATGAAAGTAAGAACTGCATTTATTATGCACCTTCATCCTAGAGGCCATGCCTGTCCATTGAAGGGCAGCCTTTATTGCAGGAGACACCAGCACTACTTATTGTCATAAATAGTGAAGAAGTGACAGGTGTTTCTAAAAACAGCTCTGCAGAATTCCTTTTTAAAATATAAATGCATATATCAGGCCCAATTCTGCAGTCTTTACATGCTTACCTTGGACTCAGTAACCCCAATTCTCAGTTTTGTTGCAGCTCCTTTCTATCAGTAGTCCTGTCTGTTGAAATGCAGAAACAAAATGAGGTTATGACCTCTGGTGAAGGAATATTCAGAGCATAGAAGGATAGACAGAAAGTAAGTACTAAGACTGATGAAAACAGTAGGTAGGTAGGTGATAGTTAGTGAAAGGACTATAAGGACTCTTCCTAGAAAACTGGGTGTGTTCACTAAGGGACAACTGTAATGTTTGTATTCTAATGCAAGAAGCCTAGGCAACAGAATAGAAGAACTAGAACTACAGGTGCAGGATCTGAGACCAGGTATAGGGATAACATAAACACAGTGAAATAGCAGTCATGACTGGAAATCGGTATTGAAAGCTATGTGCTGTTCAGGAAAGAAAAATAAAGGAAAAGCTGGCGGGGTAGGTGATCCAATAGTTTAAAGAATAAGGAATAGTATGGATAAAACAATCAGTTTGGATCAAAATCAGTTTGGAAAACTGAAAGAGGTTCTACTGGGGTAGTGCTAAGACCCCAGGACTGGATTTGGATATGGATAGAGATCTTTGTAATGTTATTAGAGAGAGAAACAATACTCTCTAATAATATTATGGAAAGCTTTACTTTCCTAGATGTATACTAAAAGAACAAATGCCACTAATAACAGTGGGTCTAAGTTGTTCCTGGATATGTTATCTAAGTGATTTATTCACCAAACATCTATTAACCGAGAAAGAAAATAATACTATTTTTTTTACTTGGTTTTCCAGAAACTGATGATATAATGGATGGTCATAGAAAATATATGGTCATAATCAAACATAATCTTGGAATCAGTGATCAGGAGCTTATCTACTTTAAATTAAATAGAAGGATAGAAAATAGGTCTATAAGTGTTTTAATTCAAAAAGGCAAACTTTGCTGAACTTCGAAAAAGTAATTAATGAAGTCATCTGGACTGACAGATCCAGGGACATGAATGTGGAGGAGGCCTGTTATTGTATTAAGTCAGATTTCCCAAACTATTTGCAACTTGTACCCAAGCAAGAGGACAAAACTTGTAGGGAAAGGTTCTTGAGTTAACTAGATAAATAAATATAGGCTGGAAATTAAAGAAGATTGTGAACTGTGAGAGTAGAAAGGTGCAGTAAGAGTTTTCCCATTAAATTGGCATAGCTTAAGGACCTAAATAATTTTAAGTTAGAGATAGGGAAGGCTTTGGCTTCCATGACCACAGCCTGCTCTTTGGTGAGAGAGGCAGCCAACTACTGGGAAGAGATGGCCTCCACCTCTCTCCGCTGGGGAGGAGGCTCTTCTCAGCCAGACTGGTTGACCTGCTCCACCAGGCTTTAAACTAAGCCCGCTCGGGGATGGGGGGATTACTGCCACTGCTGAGCAGCCCTTGCAAAGCCAGCAGGCCAAGGCACTTAAGGGAGCTCACCCCTGCTCCAGCCCTGGTACAATCTGTGGGCAAGGCAAAAGCCCCCAAGGGGACATTCACCTGCCTGTATATAAATGCCAGGAGTTTGGGGAAAAAGCAGGAGGAGCTTGTCCTCCTGCTTAATGCAAATAATTATGATGTCATGGGGATAACAGAGACCTGGTGGGACTCCACCCATGACTGGACCACGGGTATAGATGGCTATACCCTGTATAGGAGGGATCATGTAGATTAAAGGGGCGGGGGTGTAGCTCTCTATGTTAAGGAAAGCTACGCGTCCCTGCAAGCTGATATTGATGACCAGGGTGGACTGGAGACCCTCTGGGTTAAAATCCATGGGGAACATGGCACAGGGGACACAACGGTGGGAGTCTACTACAGACCTCCCACCCAAAGTCAAGAGCTTGACAAGGAGTTTGCCCGGGAACTGACTGAGGCTGCATGCTCTGGGACCATGGTTGTCATGGGTGACTTCAATTACCCGGACATCTCGTGGGAGGATCACTTAGCAAAATCTGAGCAGTCGCAAAGCTTCCTCTCGTGCATGGATGACCTCTTCCTGACTCAAGAAGTCTATGGGCCAACGAGAGGTAAAGAGCTGCTCGACCTGGTACTGGCTAATGGGGATGACCTAACTGGCGACCTAGTGATCGCTGGGAAGCTGGGTGACAGCAACCACCAGCTGATCACCTTCATCATCCACCATAAAGCTGGTAAGTCAGTCAGCAACACGGAAGTCCTTGA
>NW_017729025.1:91921294-91922326 GCF_001723915.1 Gavialis gangeticus | reverse complement strand
CTACATTGAACACCTTCAAGAGTAAATTGGATGCTTATCTTGCTGGGATCCTATGACCCCAGCTGACTTCCTGCCCTTTGGGCGGGGGGCTGGACTCTATGATCTTCCGAGGTCCCTTCCAGCCCTAATGTCTATGAAACCTATGAAATATATCAGCCTATGAAAGGGATTCTGGGATTTTGCCTGCTATATAGCAGGGAATTAGACTCAGTGACTTAGTCCCTTCCATTACATTTCTAGATCCTTTTTATTGGAGATTCTTGATTCTGTTGATCATCCCAATCAGTGTAACTGAGATGAGAGAGTGGCTGCTGGGAATTTCTTTGTTGTCATCCTTGGATTCAAGCCTTGATCCTGCATGCTGAGAAGCATGCCAGGGTTTGCTTAGCATGCTGCATGACTGAGCCTGTGATCAGTGAGCTAAGTCATGATTCCTCCATGTCCTAGTTCTTGCTGTAAAATGTTACTTAAATTGTAAGCTTTGTGAGGCAGGGGCCATCCTTTTGTCTAGTATTTATACAGTGTAAACACAGTAGGGTCTTGGTTCCAGACTGTGGCTTTTGGGTGCTATTACCATTATCAGGTAGTCCTTGTAGAGGATTGGAGCCTGGGACCTGGAGAAGGAGCTCTCTCAGAAATGCTAGAGGTAGGCAGCTGGAGCAGCTGGACCCAAGTGGGAGAAGATGAAGGAATAATGTGGGCAGAAAGGGCACAGACAGAAGTTACATTTTTCATGTGATCGGCCCCCTGAAAGCCCTCTACAGCCATGCCATGACACACATGCACAACTGAAGAGTGCTTTTAAAGTGACTGTTCATGCAACAAATTAACCCTCATCTAATGAGGGATCAGATGAAGGCACTCCACTTTGGAGCGCCTTAGGGAACTTGTGTGCGCTAGATTTAATCTGTCATGCAATTGAGGCTGGGCTGATGGAGCCCAGACCCACCCCTGGGACTATCCGCAGGAAGGGAGGAGGGATGAGGGAGGGGGAGTGAGCTGTGGCTGGGATTTGCCCAGATTGAACTGTGG
>NW_017729025.1:91913071-91916294 GCF_001723915.1 Gavialis gangeticus | reverse complement strand
GGGGCAGTGGATTGGAACCCATCTGCCTTGCACACCTCCCCCCCTGCTCAGGCCAGGGGAGTGAGATGCAGCTGCAGTTTGTACATCCTGAGCTGCGGGGGAGGGCAAGTGGACTAGAGCACCGCTGCCTCATCCCCCCCCCCCCCCCCCACTCTAGACCAGGTTGGGTAAACTGCAGGTGGCAGCTTGCTCCCCCTTCCCTATCTGCCTTCCTTTCCTGCAGACAGTCATAGAGCTGCAGTGGGGGCCAGGGTGAGGAAACAGAGCCTGCAGATAGGCTTAATCCTCCTCCTCTCCTCCCTGACCCAACAGGTGAATGACTGCTGGTTTAGAGCAAGGGGGGCACTCTAACTCATGGCACTTTATAGATTTCATAGACATTAGGGCTAGAAGGGACCTCAGAAGATCATCGAGTACAGCCCCCTGCCCCAGGGGCAGGAAGTCAGCTGGGGTCACAGGATCTCAGCAAGATAAACGTCCAATTTACTCTTAAAGGAATCCAGAGTAAGTTACATCATTACAGTTAAATGAAAGCTGTTTCACCAGGGCTTTATAATCAGGTTGCTAAAAATCTTCTCTGGGCCCCAAATTAATATACAATGTCTAAGTCCAGAAGAGCTCTCTGAAAGTTTTAGAATGGGTTTGTGGCCGCCAGACTTTGAATATCTGTTCACGTGTGACTTTCGCCCTGGTGGGAGGTGTAGAGCATCCTACAGGCTCGTGTCGATGACTTAGCAGTTATCTCCTCCTCGAGTTGCCTCCCCCATTCTCGCCTGCCACAACTTGTCGTTCTTCAGTGGACGGGATCGGTCATCGGGTTTGCTCAGTGGCCCATGGTTCACCCAGCAGTCCTTCATGGGGCTCTGCCACCCCTACACCCCGGCCTCACACCACCTTGGGTCCGTTGTCCTTCCGTTGGCTTTGGCCCTTCCGGTGGAATTGCTTCCCACGGCTTGACATCTATATGCTGGCTGCCAGCGATTGGGTTCACCCATATGGGTCCGCCTACCTGTCTCCTCAGCTCCACCCCTTCCCTCGGGGAAACGCAAAGAAAAACTCTGAGGCTCTCCCTCGGCCCCTTTCCAAGGCGTACTCACTATGTATACTACTCCTCCCCCGCACCCGGGGCAACCAAACAGAAAATCATCAACATAACTCTAAAGTAATGGGCCACCTCCTGACGTGGCTTCCCTTATCCCCCCTGCTCTGGCTAGGGGGGTTCTTCTTACTGCCTGTCACTTCTGAGCTTCCCTCCTGTTCACTCACCGACCCAGCCAGGACTGGCAGCAATGCCCGCCTTGGTCGCAACCCCCCTCAGGGCCTTCCTTGGGGTCCTCTCCTTCAGCGTGTCGCGCCCCTCGCCCTGGTTGTTCTGCCACTCCCACCTGGGATCCTCTCAAGTGTCGGCTGCTCCTCTGGCTCTGTCTTTGGGTCCGGAGAGCCTGCTGCTTCCCCACCTTTCTATTAGCACCCTTGACAGGCCACACTTCCCCACACTGTCTGGGTCTGTCCCCAGCTTGTCTGGCTCTGCGGGTCCCATAGGGTAGTTCCTCTTCCCGTCCGGAGGTGGCTGCAGCCCCCTTTCTTCCCTGCTCTCTCTCCTTTCCACAACGTCGGCTGCCATTTTTGTCATCGCCAGTCAGCACTCGGGACTGATGTCACCGGCCAGCCCTAATTGAATAAAGAGGCGGCTGACAAGCCATACGGGCTCTTCTTTCCATCCCTGCTGTGCTGCGTCTCCTGTTGCCAGTAAGTACCCCTCATTATTTTTTCCCTCTCCATTCCCGGGACAGGGTTCATTCATTCAAGTTGCAGAGATGCTACATCACCTCCTGCTATTATCACCATCCTTTTGTATATTTAAGCAGAGGAATCTAAAACTTAAGTTTGTTGTGTTTTCTAGTAGTCAGTCTCAACATCAATACAGAAAATTATGGAAGCCAGCTCAGTATGTGAAGCACGAGCTACATTTTCAAAAAGCACATGCAACAACTAACATCTGACAATTCCAACACCGTAAGGGCCATTCAAATAGAAACACATACCCTATTGAGACATAGATACCCCAAGATATCTTGATCCTGGCAAGTAGAGCAGTAGGTGCAAATACAATGTAAAGCGCCATGAGTTAGAGTGAGGGCCTGCACATCTGTCAGTACCCAAAGTGGCTGCTACTCCATTGTGAAATAACTCTGCTCCTCCCCTCTGGGTAGGTTTCAGTCTATCTGCATGTTTTTTCATGAGGGTTGTACTTTTTTGTGTGTTGTGAGTCCAGTCTTCCGAATAAGCAGCACAGAAAGGTCAGGATGGATTTTTTTAGTAAAGAGCTCTACTGGGTATTGGCTCTCTGAGACTAAATGGAAATTTTCCCAGTGATTTTTTTTTTTTTTTTTTTGGTGGGGCTCTGAAATTGGGTCCTACTGCAGAAACCCATGCTGCCTGTAAAATTGAGTGCCAATGAAGTCTTTGGAAATGGACTGCCTATAAGCAACAATCTTCCTTTTCCATGGAGAAACAATAGATAGATCAAGAAGAAGCAGGAAAGAACTCTGGGCCAATCTTGAAGCTTCCAAGTAATTATCTCCTTATGTAGGAGGGGTCCAAAGCACAGTGAAATTATATACTATAATCCAGTAGAAGCAAAGATCTCTAAGTGGATGGTGAGCCCTCTATGCTCACCTTTTTCTTGTGGCAAGGATCATTTAGGGCTTATGTCGCTGTTATCTGAATCCTCATGGTGATTGATGTAGCAGTAGCTGTCAAAGTGTCAGTCCCAGTTCAGCTTCTACCTGGACTGCTGAGGGCCCAGTAAGGAGCAATTCTAGTTGCCTCTGATGGCATCATCACTGTATTATCTAAGTGCCTTGAAGTTACTAGTGTGGAAGAAATCAAACTTCGCGTTGTGGTTGAATCAGAACTGACAGAGCCAGCTTTTCTTTATTTAGGGCTATACTGTGATCACAGGATAGAATTCCATACAGCAAGGGGAATCACCCACTTGCCTGTTTCAAAGGATTTCTCGCACTATCTAAGTTTACAAGCATATTTATACTTAAGACAGAGAAAAAGGAAAAAAATACGACCTTGGACAGTAAATCACTGATCCTTAACACACACATAGACATACAGGCTGTTTACTTAAAGGAGAGTGAAACATTGTACTTATAGAAATAGTTATCAGTTTCTGGTTTCTCAGAAAGAAAAATAAACTTAACATCCATAC
>NW_017729025.1:91896166-91908071 GCF_001723915.1 Gavialis gangeticus | reverse complement strand
CACACACAGACATACGGGCTGTTTACTTAATGAAGAGTGAAACATTGTGCTTATAGAAATAGTTATCAGTTTCTGGTTTCTCAGAAAGAAAAATAAACTTAACATCTGTACACAGGGTGATATATCATAGACAAAAAAAAACAAAGCATGTAGAATTCATTATCTCAGAATATTTAACTGAAATAAGCAGTATCAGCACTTCTGGTCTCTGTCTGTTTTTTCTAGTCAAATAGGTCAGAAGCCCAACTAAATTACTCCTACACTAGCATAACTGAAAGGTGCACTGCCTAAGTTATGGGTATGTGCTATCATATAGGACATGTTTAATTCTTCTTTGGTTGCTGCCTAAGAAACTTGTTAAGAAGCTTCCTATAAATTATGCCACATTTTGCTGTATTAACACATAAATAGATATGCCATCATGCATACATTTTATACATACAGGATGCATCCAATGTGCATGAACCTTTGGTTCCCTAGGGACAAATAGCAGCAGCGCACCTTATGCCACAGCTATTTGTCCCCAGGGAATGCCCATATCATATGTGCTTTGGCATGCGGCAAGTTACCCCATGGGTGGTATGGGAGGCTGGGGCCAGCACTGCTGGCCCCAGCAGCCTTACTTGGGGTCCTGGGGTTCTCCTGGGGCTGAAGCCATGGCAATCCTGCTGGGTAGAGCCTGGGCAGCAGCCACAGCACGGCTCTTGGTGGCCCAGTTCCACTTTTCAGCAGTGCATGCTGCCAAGCATGTGCTGCACCAGGTTTTTGTTTTTGTTTTTTTTCTTTTGACCCCTGAATATCCAGGGGTCAAAAAAACCTGCAGAAAAAGCACACTCGGGCAGTGCTCCCTTGCAGGGCAGGGAACACTTCAGTGTGCAGTATGTGGTGCTGTAAACATGTTGCATGACCGTGCTCATCTAGACAGGCCCATTGGCGACGCGTAGGGGTGCACGCAGGTGCACATGCACCCCCTGAGCGTGGCGATGCACTCCCTGCAAAAAGGTGCTGTTGACATTGTCAATGACTCCTGTGGACATTCGCCGTTCGCCACCCCCCCGCCTACAACACCGCCAGAGGCATCTGCAGGCAGTCCGAGATTGCCACTGGCCGCTGCTGCCACTGCCAGCAGTGTCTGCAGGTGGTCGCCGACCGCTGGTCAGAGCTCGCCACCCCCACCCCCGACAGCACTGCAGCTGCCTGCAGCAGTTCCCCATTTGCCTCCGCCACACTCCTGCTGTTGACAGTGCCACTGCCGCCTGTGGGATCTTGCCATGCCCCCCCCCCAGCCTCCAGGGGCACGTGGCATTCATTGATGCACCTACAGACTCTAACAAAGTTGCTGCCACTGAAGTCAATGGTAATTTTGTTATTGACTTCAAAAGGAGCTGGATATAAGTATTCAACTGTGTTTTCAGCTCTGACCATCATACAAGCTGGCCCTAGATTGAGGTCCAGCTCATGTTGGTTAGGATTGAAAAATCTATTGACAAAAACATTGTAGCCACTTGACGGCTTCTCTATGTTCTTTGTACAAGTAGGAAGGTATCACCTTTTTTGTGGTTGGATGTTCCTGGGGCTATGTCCTGCTGTAATGAGGAGATGAGACCAGTGTCCTTCCCTGAGGAAGGACCATAGGATGAGGCCACTTCGCTGTTGAAGTGCTGACTGGAATGAACCACTGGGAAGAGCTGAGGGCTCTCCTAACTGAGGAGAATTAATGGTGGGGGGAGCCCTGGGAATCTCTCTGGTCATTTCTGAGTTTTTATCATCTTTATGGGGGAGGCAGTAAATGGAGCAGTGGTGTGTAAAAGAACCACGTCACAGACTAGAACAACCATCAGCATCAATAAACTAAAACAATGGGCCTGGAGAGGGAAATGATGTAACACTATACCATGAGGTTGTTAGAGAATCAAGGGCAGGGACTGAGTTTTTTCCTCTCACTCAACAAGTCAAATTGCTGTGAGACCCCTCCCTGCTGAGCTTTCCAACCAGCATTCATGCATTATCTATTTGTTCTCCCTCAGGAAAGAGATAAACTTGAAATTAGTGTCATGTTAGACACCAGGAGCTCAGACAGACATCCAGAACTTGCACAGATTACCTTGGGATAGAAGGGGCATGGATATGTCTTTACTGAGTCACTTGTTATTCCAAGGATGCAAAAGGATTTCACCACTTTGAAAGGGAAGAGAAGGTTCTTGTTACTGGTAATAAGGGTTGGAAAAGTTTATTTTCCCCTAGTATAGCTTGTAGCAGATCTGGGGCTGGAAGATGGCAGCTGCCTCTGTGGAGCTTATCAGACTACAGAATATTAGGCTGTAGCTCAGGGACAGGCAATTATTCTGGGCAGAGGGCCGCTTACTGAGTTTTGGCAAGCCGTTGAGGGCCACATGACAGGCCGCCCAGGGCAGATTAATATTAATTTTCTAAATTTTTTAGGGGCCCTGCGGGCCAGATAAAATGGCCTGGCGGGCTGCATCTGGTCCCCAGGCCGCATTTTGCCCACCCCTGTGTCTAGCTGTATTGTGTATTTTGCCCTGACCTAGCTGGACCAGGGTAGATTCCCTGTAAGGATATAATATGGGGCTTGCACCACTGGGAGCCCAATGGTAGGTAAGGCTCTGGCTTCTAGCATTCTGCCAGTTGGTTTAACTGACGTGGTAGCCAAGCTATTGTAATTTCTGGTGTGCCTGTACCTGGGCTCCTACTGCTGCCACTGATGTAACTAGTCACAATTCTCCTTAAAATTCCCCCCTGAAATGAATACAAGGCTTCCTGTTAAGAGTTTAACAAGCAGGTAAAGAGTGGGAAGGGAAAAGCCAAGAAGGCCAGTATTATGAATGGATATTATGTTAGGTTTTCTGTTGGTGACTTACTGAAAGGAAAGGGGAATTGCAGTTACTGGAGCCAGTGGGAAACAGCCTCTGCCATGTAATAGCATATTCAATTTTGTAATCCTGTTAGAACTCAGTAACTGAAGGTGGGAAACAAAGCTGAGTGTTGGGAAGAAACTTTTGTGTGTGTGACACCTTTATTACATGCTGTGGCACACTGGCAGCTTTCAGGTCTCCATGCATGGAAATGTAAAAACATTAAGGCAGAGGCCTGAGCCAAACCTTTTGAACTGAAAGCCCTGCAATGTTAGCAGTGTTTGACTCCAAGTGGGTCCAAGCCACAAAATTCCTAACCCGAACAAAGACAAACAAGAATTAGTTACGTGTATAAGACAACTTTCATTTTGCATGAGTTGGGAACACCCAGATGTGGGTTTTATATACCTAGTTAGGTCCTTACGTCCCTTCTGCATGCATACAAAATGGAGGGGAGTTGTTTTGCCTTTATCAAGCCAAGTCATTGATCTTGATATTATTTTTGTTTTTTTTTCCACCAGAGGGCACTCACTGTTCAGCTAATGTAACTCAAAGGTGCCACTATGGTCAAAAGCCCAGCTCTCTGTCTCAGTCCTGGGGTGTAGGTAATTGGGGAAAAGGGGTTGTGTTAAGTAAGAAAAAGGCTTGGAGTTACATAGCAAAAGCAAAGTTGGAAGCTGTCCAGTTCTGTTAAGTAAAGTAGCAGTTCAGTCTCTGCCTCTCACTCACTGAGCACAGGGAAGCCTCCTATCTGCTGCTTTCCATCTTGGCCTCCCTGTTTCTGAGCCTGTGGTCCTCACTCGGGCAGAACTCTTAATGATTTCAAGGAGCCCACTGACCATATTCCCTGAATGAAAGACCCAAAGCTTTGTTCCTCAGGGTAGGTGGGAAGTAAGAGCTGGACTTGATCCATTCCCGTGCTTCAGAATGCAAATATGGTGTAGATCCCCAGAGAAAGTGTATTGGGTTTGATTCTAGTTTCTAATGGACTTAAGTTTCTCTTACTTGCAGGTACATATGAACACCCATACCCACAACCTACTACCAACCTAATTAGTACAATTGGCAGCCTCTTCTCAGGAGAGAATTGTGTGCCAGGGGAAAAGTGGTTCTCCAAAACACTGCCTGAACTCCATGTGCCATGTGGCATGAATCCCTCATGCCTAGAGGTTGTACCAAGAAGTTGACAACATGGAAAGAAAGACTATGTACCTGAAAGAACAAAGGTTTTTGGTTTTGACACTAAGGCAACTGTGACTGTGAGGTGCTGGAGGTGTTCAGCCCTGTGCTGGTGGCTTGGCTTCCCTCTGAAAAAGGGTGTATTAAACTCTTAATGGGTTTATAGAAAGATAATTCCCTGAATTGCACTCCCTGAAGTCATACCCCTCATGACATGACAGCTCACTCCTTTTTAGCTATACTTCTGCATCTCTGATTCAGTTAATGAACAAAGTGCACGTCTACCCCACCTTCTAACTGTGTTTCTGAGATTCTTAGGGCACACAGCAGATTCAGGAAAGCAGTACTTCCCTCCCTAGTGTGTCTTATGCCAACTGGCTACAGCATAAGATGCCCATAAAAATCATTGCCAAGTCATAATTTATTGATGAAGTGGGACTGGTGTGATACATTACCACGCCTGCTGAGTAAAAGCAAAATCTACAACTACTGGATTAGGAATTAATTTATGAATCAAATGGAGCTGCAACAATAAGCGTGCTTTGACCTTTGTGTGACACTTGTCTTGCATGCACACTAGCCTCTGGCTTCTTTACTATTCATTCCATCCAGGAAGAGCACACACGAACTGCAGATGCTTCCTCAGCCTGACAAAGGGTATTTGTACCTGAATTTTCCAACTATTTGAGTTTGTCTAAAAAAAGATACCAGATTTACCCAGAGAACCTTGTCTACCTATGTCCTTAGACCAACACAGCTACAACCTATACCCCTGTAACCTGGCTGGTTTCACACTGCAGTGATTCAGATTAACAGTGTACATATATGGCTCTTACAAGAACTAACCAGATAATGATGCTTCCATTTACTGGCAAATATTAAGCTTCAAAATGGTTAGAACAAGACTACTAAAACTTCTTGGAAAAAAAGAAAGAAAGAAAATATGCCCACAAAAATCCATTCTTGGACAAATATGGGAGCTTTTTTATTCAAAAGCAGGCCTCTGGGTGGTGTCTTATCTAAGACCTCTGTGCATCAAGCAGGAAAGAGACTCAAGTCAGATTTTCTTACATCTCAGCTTGTGCCCTAAACATGTTTATTGCACAAGGAAAATATTTTTTTTCCAGTTCACACTGATGTAGGGAGAACAAAGCAGTGAGGAATAAGAAACTAAAGTAAGTCAAGACAAACTCTTTTTCAGTTGTGCTCACTGTGTTGTGTTTCAGAAGCCCTCCGCATCAGTCGGAGCAGGGGTATGTGCATAGCAAGGCCACTGCATCCTTATTAAGCATGGTTATTTGGCACCCAACAATGCCTGGGTGGCTTCTTCATGACACTTTTGTCTAATAAGGAATGGAAGATACAAAAGGCGCAGCACAGAGGACCTGAAATGACTGAAATTCTGGTTTTCTGAACTAGGGGCTCCTGTGAGTCCTTGGGAAAGTCTTGTGGTCTCCTGGAAAAGTATTAAGATTTGATGTGGAAAGTTTGACCAAACTGTACGATACCTGACAACCCTGTATGGATTTTGAAGTAAGGCTATTCCTCTCTTTTAGGCCCTATTTCAAGAAAGACTTTCAGGAACACTTTTCATGGGTATACTGATCCTTTCTTTACCACATGGATGCTAATACCCACTGGGGGTATCATGGTCTCAAGAGCAGTATATAAGTGGCCCTAGATCAATGTCAACCTCTGTAACCTCATGAATAGCATAGCCCTAAATCTTCTTTCCAGGGAGTAATAGAACTGCGAAGTATGAAATTCTGTATTTGCTTATATCTTGGGAAGCCACTGGGCAAGGCTGCAACCTGAATTTTGCTTGCATATAATTTCAGGGAGGAAGTGAATTCAAAACATTGGTAACACTCCTTGGAAGAGCCTCTTTAGTTGTGCTTTAATCTGCGTTTGGCCTCAACTGATCTGGAAACCACCAGGAAACTTGCTGGAAGTCAAATATATCTGCCTGAGATGACCCTTCTTGGGAAGAAAAATGAACTGGTAAACCACTCATGATATGGTAATCATGATACGAATGTACAGAAAAAATCACAGCTGGGTCCCATATAGCATCCTTTAGTAGGGCTCTGTCACCATTCTCCTCTCAAAAAAGAGAGATAATTCTACAAAGCAGCTAAAATGATGACAGGATTAATTAGATATCAAGCTTCAGAGTGCAAATTGATTGACAACCAGATCAGGATGGTAATCCCGATTCAAATGCAATGCACAATTTTCCAATGATCTTGTGGGGAAGGTCTGTGGTATAACAAATCCTATGTAAAAGCATTCATTGATGTCTGTACTGTACTTGGAACGTGGCAAGTTTTATATAAATGCCAACTATCATTACTCCACAAAAAATAAAACACAGGAGTAGTTAAATGTTAAGATCTAAGGAAAACCTTAAGGGAAAACTGCTGTGTTTTTATTACGGTCTTAGATGATTATAGAACAAAAACAGAAACAAAATCCTGTAATCAGAATACATAGGTTAAAGGAAGGAAAGTGCAATGCAGCAATTAAAGAATACCCCCAAAATACATTAGAATCTTATGTGATTGAATTGGGGCCTTTACCTGCACAGAGATGCCATTTTAATGACACACAACACACAAAGAACATCTTTAAGGTCATGACAATCAACAATCAAAGCAGTGGTCAAAGATACAGGAAACAGTAGGAGACTTTTCAGAGCTCTCTTCAGTTGTTTGGAGATTTTTTTTCACCTCCTTGACCTTTTTCTTTCCATTTGAGGGCAGATATAGTCATTAAACAAAGAAGAAAAAGTTGATGGTAGAGGAACCAAAGTAAAAATAATATAAAATAGAGAATGTATCAAACAGCAGCTGTGGAAACTCCTGGAGCCTTCTGTTTCTGGTTCTAGCTTCTGTCTTCTTCTCTTGGTCCATGTTTTTCAGCTGACCTGTGGCTTCTTTTTGCATCTTTACTTCCATGTGTTTACACAGAGGGCATTATTAATACAGAGTTATTTGTCACATAAACTAATCATGTCTTCCATTGGATCAAACCAAATGACTGGAAATTTGTTGCTACAGCCTATCATGGTTTTCCTGTAGTTTGTGATCCTTTTACTGCTATTATCAGAAGCAAAAATGAAGCTAGATGAGGCTGTTTTGCTTGAACAGTCTCTGCCCTCCCATATCTTAATTGTGGCTAATGAGCTCTTATTTTGCATATGGGGAGGAAGAACCCAATAGGAACATATGAAATAGGAGATCTACAGTTATATGTTAATTTGAGGAAGAACAAAAGAATATAAAAGAACTCCGATAGTCCATAGTCAATAGCAGCACAGGCGATAGCAGATCTATATGTTAAGTGTTAATTTGAGGAAGGAGAGAGGGGGAAAAAAAAAAGCCCTTCTTGATTCCATGCTGGAATTGATGGGTAATTGATGTTAATGCATACATGATTGTGTAGTGGTACAATTTCACCCCAGGATGAAGCAGGATTAAAATTGGGGCAGTTTTGCTGTATTTGTATTACTACAGGCTCATGCACACCTAACAATTATAGCATAACAGCTGCTGCATCTGGAGCAGCACCTCCTCCTCCTTCCCTTTAGAAGCTATTATAAGTGCATGCTTATTCATTTCCTCAGTTGGGTCAGTCTGGTAAGTATGTCTATTACATCCACAGTGGCATGTAGTCAGTAGCCTAAGACAGCTTATACTGCTCTGAACAAGTTAATCTACTAAGTGCCATAGTCACAGTGCAATAAATACTACCTAAAATACAGACAAGCTGGATACTATTTCTGACATGATAAACAATGTTGGCATTTAAGCTGTTGCCATAAAGCTGTGGTAAGCATTTTATTAAGATGAAAGGGCACAGTTCAAACCTACCTGCAAGTCATTACTTTGAGGTTTTGAGTTTTACACCAGCAGAAGTTTACTGGTATAAATATGGCTGTCATGGGTGTAAAGAAGTGTAATCCTCAATTAACACAGTTGTGCTACCAGAAGCCCCAAGCATGTTTACTGGAATAGCTTGTTTTACTTGCAAGGGTTATTTTCCTGTGCCCATACAAAGGGCAGCTATGCCATTCTATCTGATGTGGCATGGCAATATTGCTCTAGTAGTCTTAATATAGATATGGCCCTGGGAACATGGGGCAAAAATCTTCCAAACAATGCCAACTGGAGCCACATGGAAATTCTGCACTAGATCCTCAGCAACTAGCATAAATCATAGAATATAATGAGTTAAACCAGTTTATATGGAGTGAGGATCTGCATCTTTAAAAACAAAAAAGGGCAAAAAAAAGTATTAATTTATGCAGAAATGGATGGGCCACCAGCAAAATGCTGCCATGACATACCACTGTTCGCCATATTGATCTTCTCCTTGTCTAAAATGCTGTTTTTATCATTGGATGAAAAAAAATCTATGATTTTTGAAGTAGTGGATTATTACTTATAATACCAGACCCAGTATGGACTTTTGCTCTAGTAAAGAACAAAAAAGCTTGCCTGTGGTATGGGGTTTGACTCCACCCAGCCTACAGGCAAGAGCTCCTGCCTATATTCATGGCAATAATGCGTATTTAAAAGAAAAACAGACTTGGGTGTAGATGTGTGCAGTGCTGATAGGCTCACAGCTGAAAACACCCTTTTGTCTCCAAACTTCGTTTTTTACTTGTGAATATTTAAGGTTTTGAACTGCTGAGCATCAGAACAATTAAGGTGTGTAAATGTATGACCCATTGCTGCTATCTGACTAATTCAGTCCATTTTTGGTAGAATCTTACATAAACTTCCTTTTCCTGCTCTTTGATCACAGGCATTTTATTTTAATGCCACCACATACACCAACAGTGATCACTTCAAATTCACCACCATTTAATTTGCTCAGAAATGTACAATCTTTTGTGGACGACATCCGATTTCATCAGATGCTTAAAAGTTAATCTCTAAGGCAGGGTTGGGCAAAGTCCAGCCCGCGGACTAGATTGGGCCTGCAGTATACTTCATTTCACAGCAGCCCCTGCCCGTGTTGCTGTGGCTGTTTTCCATGGAGACCCCAGTTGTGGTGGTGCCATGACAGTGCAGAAGCAGGGTTTCCATGGAGACTGGGCCCCAGCAGCAATGGCAGGATGCGCGGCTGGGTGGGGTGCTGGGGACGCATGGGCAAAGGACTGCAGCTCTGCCCCAGCTCCAGACCATGCTGTCACCACTGCAGGATCCCAGTCCCAGCCCTGGAACAGCTCCCTGCCCAGCCACGAGCCCTACCAGTGTTGCTGGGGCTGGTCTCCACTGAAACTCTGGTCTCCTGCTGTCACAGTGCCACCACTACTGGGATCTACATGGAAACCAGCTGCAGAGAGAGTGAGCAACGACTACTGGGAAATAGAGTCTGGCTGCTGGCTGGATCTGCCATTTTGCCCACCCCTGCTCTAAGGTGTGATTCTGCCCTACCTTCAGCCTGACATTAAACTAACAGGCTAATGACCTCTCTCATCTTTTCTGTGTTTCTGTTCAGCTCCCCATTTTCTTACTTTGCCCAGTTCTTTTCTCTTCTGCACCCTTTGGGCATCTCCAGATGGGTATGCACTTGCAGTCTGTGGCCCCACAAAGCAGTCTGAGGTGCCAGAAACTGCATGTGGTACACACTCACCCATTCGCACAGTGTCAAAAAAACCCCACCTGCTAAAAAAAGCAGTGTGGTGCACACAGTAGCAGCATGTGCCACCAGAAAGGGAGCCTGGTCAGGCAGAGCCGTGCTCTGGCTGCCAGCCAGGCTCCAAGCAGCTGGTTCAGCACTGCTGCTGCCCTGGAAGGTCCCCAGGTAAGGCTGCTGGGGCCAGCAAAGGTGTTGGCCCTAGCCTCCCCTATCCCACCCAGGTCACTTTGCCGTGCACTGGAGCACGAGTGCAGAGGCATGCCTGGAGACAAATAGCAGTAGCACAAATATGTGTCACTATTTGTCCCATGAGAAACGCATACCCCTGCACATGTGTGCTCACTGAGATGTGCCCTTTGGGTCTTCAGATTTTTAGCTCCTAACCATCCTCCACTTCCCTGTCTGACATCCCTCCTATGTTACCTTATCACGATTTTACTATCTCTACCTTTTCTTCAGCATTATATTTTGACAAAAACACCAAAATGAAATAGAACCATGACATGTTTTCTTCTAAAAATCAACTTATTAAGAGATATGCACAAATGAAAACCCTAAAACCAGTACAATTAATAGTAGTGTTGATGTTGTTACCAGGATGGCCCAGGAAATATGTGAGAGGCAAGAATTATTGTGGGGGAATCTTTTATTGGACCAACTGAACCATACACAACCAGGGTATCGGACATGACAAGCTTGCCTGTGTCTATCCCAACCATGGAGTTGGTTCACCTGTGAGAATTCTTGCTTCTTGCAAAAAAGTTAATGACATGATTACAGATTATGACCTTTCATTGACCTCTCACTTCCATTTCCTGCTACCTCTTCTTGTATAATGCTGAACTGTTTGTTAAGTTTTTTGAGAGACTGATTCTGTTTTTATATGGCTTGAAAAGGAGTCATAATTTTGATATGAATGCCAACCCTTTAGAGGTGCAAGATGTTGGTAGTACTCTACATAGGATGAAAGAACAAAAGGGCCTGTTTCCTGCCTTTGTCTGTCAGGGGAAATAAACTCTCTGTAATGAGGTCTTTATCGGTTGATGGGACTAGGTTCCTAAGTCAAATGTTCTGTGCAGAGTGGGGTAGTTAGACTTATTAGTCTGTACTAAGGCAGAGGGCAGGGCAGAGTGGCACCTTACAGACTAACTAAATACCTAAAAGGCAATTAGAGAGAGGATGGAGATGAACTTTTATCTATGATCATGCAGGGAAAGGAGCAATGGACTCAAACGTCATAAAGATAAATTGTGGATTCTCTATCCCTGGAAATGTTTAAGAACAGGTTGGACAGACACTTGGCAGGGATGGTTTAGTCAGGGCTGATCCTGCCTTGAGCAGGGGCTGGCCTAGGTAACATCCTGAGGTCCCTTCTGGCCAAATGTTCCTGCCATCCTAATGCACAGAGGCACGAGCTTTGATAAGGAACAGCTTGCTTTGCCATACTGCCTAGTATCTGATGAAATAAGCAGCCATGAATGAAAACTTATGCTTCTCTAAGTTAGTGCCCTTCTACCCTCCCTGCCTTCTGCCAGTGTTCAGGGGCACTGGGAGTCTGAAGATGGAAACAGTGTTTGGAGAAGGAAGAATAGAGATGCATTGTAGACCAGTAGTTCTCAACCTTTTTAGACTTGAGGCACTGCTCAGAAAATGCCAGGTGTTAGTTTTCACTTCCTTTTTTACTTTTCTTTCAAAGAACTCAGAAAGACTGCATCAGCACAAAGCATTGCTAACACCTGGATTCCCATCTGAAATCTCCACGTTTATCTTGTTGGTCCCATTTGCACACCTGACAGTGCTAACACTGCAAGGAACCCCAGGACAGAGTGCCCCAGGGAATGGATCTCAAGGCACTGCAGAGTGCTGGGCCCTGTGGTTGAGAATCACTGATGCAGACCAACAAATCGGAGATTTGGGGCTTTCTCCTGTTCATTTCCTTCTCTCCCCACCACTTATCACAAAATCATACAGAAGTCAGGTTGGAAAGGACCTCCAAACTCATTGAGACCAACCCCCTGCCTGAGGCCAGATCATCCCTATCCAAATGAGGGGCCCCTGCAAGACACGCTAGGAAATTTGGTCGTCACACCAGACAACAAAGCTAACCTATTTAACGACTTCTTTGCCTCCATTTTCCTGAGCAGGGACCGGATCAGCCCCCCCACCAGGCACCCCTCAGGCCCCAGGGGAGGCGCACCTAGGCC
>NW_017729025.1:91889400-91891166 GCF_001723915.1 Gavialis gangeticus | reverse complement strand
TGCACCTGGGGAGGAAGAACCAACCCCATACCTACAGGCTGGGGAACTCCCTTCTATGCAGTGCAGAGGCAGAAAAGGATCTTGGAGTCATCATTGATGCCAAGATGAACATGGGCCGACAGTGTGGGGATGCAGTCAGGAAGGCCAACTGCAGCTTGTCATGCATCCACAGATACATCTCAAGCAGGTCCAGGGAGGTGATTCTTCCCCTCTATGCGACACTGGTCAGGCCACAGCTGGAGTACTGCGTCCAGTTCTGGGCACCGCACTTTAAGAGGGATGTGGACAGCATGGAGAAGGTCCAGAGGAGGGCCACTCGCATGATTGGGGGCAGCAGGGCAGGCCCTATGAGGACAGGCTATGGGACCTGAACCTGTTCAGTCTCCACAAGAGAAGGCTGAGGGGGGATCTAGTGGCCTGTTACAAACTAGTCAGAGGGGACCAGCAGGCACTGGGGGAGTCCCTGTTCCCCTGAGAGCTACCAGGAGTGACTAGAAATAATGGTCACAAGCTGGCAAAGGATAAATTCAGATTAGACATCAGGAGGTGCTACTTCACTGTCAGGGCAGCTAGGATCTGGAACAACTTCCAAGCGAAGTGGTGCTGGCTCCTACCCTGGGGGTCTTTAAGTCAAGGCTTGACAATCACCTTGCTGGGGTCATTTGACCCCAGTACTCTTTCCTGCCATGGCAGGGGGTCGGACTTGATGATCTGCTCAGGTCCCTTCTGACCCTACAAACTATGAAACTATAAGGATCAGGACTGTATTGGTTGCTTGGTTGACTGTGTTGGCTGCAACCAAGGCTGGAGATTGCAACTGGGCTCCTGCCAGGATCTAAATCCAGAGGTTCCTGGCTAGAAGTCTTGCTCCTCTACTTGTGGTAAACTGATCACTGTATTTGGGGTCAGGAAGGAATTTTACCCCATAACCAGATAGATCTGGATCGGGGTGTTTGCCTTCCTCTGTAGTGGGGAGCTCAGACCTCCTCATGGGGTCTCTTTGCTGGTTGCTCCTGCCTCCTCCCCTTTTTGCACTATATGTGTCAGGGTATTTTTAAGCCTCCCCTGAGGCCTCGCATGTTGGTTGCGGATAAGGCTGGGGACTTCAACTGACCTGTGCCAGTGCGTCTGCCTGGAGCCAAGCCAGAGGTCTCTGGCTAGAGGGTCTTGCCCTCTCCTCGGAGCGCCATATTTGGGGTCAGGAGGGAATTGCATCCTCTGGTCAGCCGGGTCCAGACTGGGGGGGTTGTCTTCCTCCGTAGCAGGGTGCGTGGCCTCCACCCCAGACCTCTGGAGCACGTACAGACAGCAGTGTTGCCAACTCCTGATTTCGGCGTTGTTCTTAAAGACTTTTCCCCGAAGCTTTGCGGTGCCAGGGCCAGGGTAGTCAGGCACAGCGGCCTCGGGCTGGGGGTGAGTGGGACCAGAGCGGCCCGCGGGGCCCTGTGCTGTGCCCTCTGGGGCGCCTTTGCAGCCCCACTTCGCCGCCGCTGTCTCGGCCCATCCGCGGTACGCAAACAACCTGCCAGTGGTAGGCACGAACAGGTTAATTAATTGCTTTATATGACAAAAGTGTACTGGTGGGACTCGAGGTGGCACGGTTTTAAGGGGCAACGTGGCCGAGCTCGGGAACCGCCACGGTCGCATCACTCCAGCGCACCGCCCCGCGGAACCAGGCTGCCTCCGCCGGGGGGCGGGACCACTTGCGCGGGCCCCGCCCCCTGCGGGAAAACCCCGCCCCCCACCGCGTGTCACTGCCGCTGGGC
>NW_017729025.1:91876428-91889130 GCF_001723915.1 Gavialis gangeticus | reverse complement strand
GCCTGGCGCGCGCCACCTCGCGCGGACGGACCGACGTCCTTCCGCCCGCGCCCGGGCCTCGCGCCGCCGGGTGAGTCCCCTCGGGGCGAGGTGGGGGCGCTGTAGGGGCCTGGCGCGGCTGTCACAGCCCCAGGGCGGGGGGAGGGGTCCGGCTCCGGGGAGCCAGAAGCGCCTTGTGCTCGCAGCCTGCAAGCGCCCTTGCCCGGCGCCGCCCGCTCGGTAGATGCTGGCAGGCTCCGTTCTTTGTGTCTCCCGTCGGAGCCGCCGGAGGCGGGGGGCTTCTCGGGGAAAGTTGCCCCGTGTGTGTGTGCACAGGCGTGTCCCGGCCGGCATGCTCCTGCTTGCTTCTCTTCTCTTCCTCACGCGTGTTGCCCTATGTCGGGCACTCGGCAACGGGCAACTGCCTCGGAGAGACGGGCACATCACTGCAGGGGTGTGCAACCATCCCAGCCCGCGGGCCGCATCCGGCCCCCGAGCCGCGTCGTCCGGCCTGTGGGGCTCCCCACGGGTCCTGAAATTGGGGAAAGGGGTCGTGGTGGCACCTTCCCCTGAGCAACCTGGACACTGGGGAGGAGCCCCCAGGCCAGGTGCCTGGCTTGGGCAGGGCAGGGCTCCAGGGCCCTATCCTGGTGTGCAGGGGCTCAGACCAGCCCTGCCCCACTCACTTGTCCCAGAGGGCCAAAACACATCACCACTGATCTGCATTTATTTTTTTAAATTGATGCCTGGTGTTTTTACTTCCTTCTGCCCCTTGCTGCTTATGGAGCTGCATTTCAAAAAATAAACGGCCTGTAAATTGAATAAAAGGAGGGTCGGGGGGTAGGGGCAAGTGAGATCCAAAGCTCCTTAGTAGAGGAGAGAACATTTGCATTCCTTTACTTCAAGAAGCACCTTTTTCCAGGAGACTTTGATATATGAAGGGTTAATCATGCGATGTGCATAACCGTGTTGCTCTTGATTGCTAACAAGTCGGCTTGCTAGAGGCCAGAGTGCACCTTTTATAACTAACAGGCAAAAAAAGAAAGGGGGGGGGGGAAGCCACAGTTTCTCTGCCTAATGTGAGAAATGAAGTTTGTTCCCTTTCCACTAAAATATGTATGAACACATTTTAAATGAAAATCTCCTCTTCATCAAGTAGCAAGTAATAAAGAAGAAAATAACTTATGGCATTTGATGACTTAAACAAATTCCATTACATCAAGTCTTCTATATGTTAGAATAGATACAAGTTGAGCAGCATAGTTTCTTAGTATGCAGTATGCATGTTCAGTGACTGGCAGCTGAATTTTCTTATTATCTTCTGTCTCTAAAATTACCTTAAGTCATTTGGAGTCCTCTTTTCTGCAGCAGAGGCTTCCACACCATGGATAGTAACAGATGTACATGTATACACTAATTTAAATTGGATTATTTTAAGCTGGCTCTTGCTCTCCTCTCTCAAATTCATGCTGGTGTGTAGGGAAGAGACATCTTTCAGGAGTAGATGTTAGATGAGGTGGTGTAGCAGGTGATTTTAGCATGTGACATTTCTATTTGTTGAGGGTGTGGTGTCATTGCTCTTCTCTCTGTGCAGTGTGGTAGAGTCTGTATGTTAGGGCCTTTGTTTGTAAAGTGCCTAACACAGCAAACTGACTGTCACACTTGAGGCATTTATAACTTATGCATCAAAACAAGTTCTTGTTAGATATCCCCAAATATTTGTAGTGCAAATATTGTAACATGGGGCTTGTGCTCATAGCAGGGAGGTGAAAATGGCTGTAAGCAAAAGTGAAACTATCTGTGAATTGTCAATAAGCACACGGAAATGGAGAAAAATACGATATATATAAAAACCACAGTTTACTTGCTATTATGCAAACCACAAATAAGGACTTCCCTTTTTAAAGTTACTTTTTAACCTGGTAGTGATCCTTGAAAAAGGCTGCTGCAAGCATATTGTTTTGAATGGGTTTATTCTTTGATAAAACCCATCACTCCCAGTAATTTAAACTTATTTGGTGGAGGGAGGAGGCAAAAACATAAAAGAAAAGGTTGTGAAGTGTTTGGGATTGCAGAGAGCTGACAAAACTGAGGATTTAGCACTTGGCTTGTTGTCTCTCCTGGTGGCTTTTTGTGTGTGTTCCCATAAATGCCATTATGTAATAGAGCTTCTCTTGGCAGGAGTCTTTGTCACAGTAATTCCTGAGGTTTCTTGAGATACATAGTTTGTTTAGGAGAGTTACAGGAAGAACAATAGGGGAAAGTTCTTTATAACTAATTAAGGAGAGGTTTTAACCTTTATTTCTCATGCAGTGGGGATAAGCTCTAAATTTCTGGATCTCTTCCAGAGTATCTTTACTGTCCTCTGTTCAGCCTGTTTCTTTTTTTCTTTTTCTTTTTTTTCCCCTTGCTGGCTGCACTCAAGACATGAGGTACTGGCTTGCAGCCTGCGTCAGTATTGGGAAGCTGATTGCTTTGTCTCCTCTTCCTTGAATGGTTTACTACTAATCACTTCCCTGTTTCCGGTATTAAAGCAGAAGTGAAATTGCCTGTTTTCAGACACCTGAAGCATGGTTCAGGCCACATGCAGACTGAAGGCAGAAGCCCTCTCTCCTGTGTGCATCTGTTACTGGAACTTGTGCGCTAAAGGATGCAAAATGCTGATGCAGAGGGTGATTTGTATATTAAACTTGTAAGCCCTGGTGATTACTGAACAGTATAATTGTGGTAGTAATTTATGGCTGATATTTCTATCAGGTGCTTAGTAGAGAGAGAGTTGCAAAGAGGCCTTTGTCTGTCTTTTTCTTCTTTCTTCTATACAGCAGTAATAATTATTTGTGGCATCATAATCTCTAGCTATTTATGAGATTAAAGGAACACTGGCAGAGAATAACATTTTTAAAAATGGAAAAACACAATTCGTAAAACCACAAAAAATTGGCTGAGGGACTCTATAGAAAGAGTGCCTGTAACCTCTTTAAAAATAGGTTAAAATTGGCTACAATTCAAGGTAACTGTTTAATTTTCTAGCATTTCTTCTGAGTGAAGAGCAAGCAACTGGTCAGGACCAGGAAAATGAGATTTTTTTTTTTTTTTAGCTGAAAGGCCATTTAACCTACCTTAGAACTAGTCTTTTTAGATGGGAATACATTAGTGAATCCAGTGCTGGTAAAAGGTACTGGACAGGAGTCTGAAGCAGTCTAACCACACAGCAGTTACAGTGTGAATTTCCATTGCAGCTCTTTACCCTGTTGATCTGTTGGAGTCCTGACTTGGAGTGACTTTCTCTAGGGGACTTAGAACTGAGTTCAGTTTCGAAAGCTGTTTGCTTCTTTACCTTCTTGCACAGACCGAGACACACTAATCGTTAATGCCAATGATGGGCTGAGACTGCTGCTTTATTTCACATAGGCTGTTGAAGAGCCAGCCAAGATTAATTATTTTGGGTGCAACCAGCTTGTCTCAGATTCAGTATGGTGACCCAGAAGTGAAAGACTCTGTGTCTCAGGAGTAGACTAGTCCCAGTGCTTAACTCTTTCCTTAATACAGAGGGGCTCTTTCAAGCTCTGTGAAATGTGAGCTGCAATGCCATTAATAATCTGTTTCTTGGCTGTGCAGCCTGCCAGCAACATGCGTCAAAGTTCTGCGTTTGTAGTTGGTTGTGTTGCGTCATTTCTTTTATCTGTCTTCTCCTTTTCACCACATCTATCACTGCAGCATCTCAGCACCTGTGTAGCTTGCCTTGGTTCTGTGAAGGAGGAAATGTAGGCTGTTCACCTTTCCTTGCTAGCTTAGGAAGCAGTGACACTGTATCTACAGCCTAGTGACCCCCTTTTTGGAGGATTCCAGTTTTAATTCTTCCATTAAAGTGGTGCAGTCATCTCTTCCTCTTAACCTCATGTTTTCTGCAGGGGTCTGCTTGATCCCTACAGATTCTTCCCCTCAACGGGGTGTTTGGAGACTTTTTTCCTGCCCCAGGAACCAACCTATTTCTTGCATCTTTCTCTGTAATGGGCCACTTACAGGCTTTTCTAGGTAGCTGATCTTTGACTGATAATGGTAGATGAAGCTGGGCTGAATTCTCCTTGAAGGGTCAGCTGCTCTGAGCTAGTGGGGTATCTAACTTTTGTCCAGGAGTATAGATTCACAGAAACATGCGCATGTGTTTTTTTTTTTTTCAGTGTACAGACCAGAGAAGACTAAAAACAAGCAGAGAACAATCATGAAAAAGCCATATGTAATTTTCCTCCCCCAAATCTCTAGTCCCTGGAACTCAGTTATATTGCTATCAGTAAATTATTTAGTGCATTTCCAGAGAGCTCTTCTGCACCTTGAAATTCTGTGGAAAAAAAACTCCATTTTTCATTTGTTCACTTAGCCTTGACTAAGGACCTTTAAACATATGCAACTAAATTCTAGTTTTGCTTATGCAGGCGTAAATTGGAATTAATTCCAGCTAAACCCCAAATTAATGTGGATTCAGACTGATGATACATGTAGCTGTATTGGAAGGTCTTGTGGTACATGAGTAACTTAAATAGTGCCATGTATTTTTGTTGTTTTTTAGTGTATTTGTTTAGCAGGCCTGCAGTATGGTTCTAATTCTAGAAGTGGAATTTCTTTTGATTTCAGTGGAGTTCTTGTGGGTAAGAATAGCTGCAAAATTGGTCTTGAGTTTAGAACAGTGGGAACAGGTTTACAGAGTTTACTTACGCAAGAAGCAGACTTGCATCTACAGCAAGAAAGGGAACCTGATATTTGGTTTCTGTTGGTTGCAATATGAAAAAGTGTGCAAAAACAGGAAGTGACTAGTATTTTAATTTAGCTAGCTTCCCCCAGGACACAGACAGCTGGGTAGTTTTCAGAATTAACCTAGTAATAACAATGTGCTTTGCAGTAACGTATCAAATAGGCTTTTTTTCTGCTTGGTTTTGGTTCCTCACTCCATACCAATCAATGGCCATGTTGTCTGATGTCCCTTTCCCCCAACTACCACTCCCCAACCCCCGCCCCCAATCTTTCCTTTCCTTTCCTTTCTTTTCTGATAACAGTGGAAGACCATCTTGTAATCTGTAGGTTTTGTTGTGGCAGCATGATTGTTTGTGAAGGGGAGATTTCTCTGGTGACAAATTAGAGAAGTGAAGTGACCCCACTCAGTTGCCCCCAGACCTTTCTGAACCCGAATGTAAAAGGTGGTCAGGCTCTGGAAGCTGAGCCTGCACTGAGAACATTTTTTCACAGTGAAAAGGATCAGAGCATCTCATATAATTTGGCTAATTCCCAAGGGGGATTTTTATCCTGGAAACTAGCCCACCCAGCAGTGAATCCGCTTCCCTGATGTAAATGTGCATACACGGAATGTGATGGTATTACTTAGCCATCACCTCTTTGACCATAACCCTGTCTACCAGGCAAAGTCAGAATTTCATAGTTGACAAGGCACAGTGGAGTGTATTTGATTCTGAAAGAACCTGTATGTAGATAGCAAATGCTGTTTGCTCTGCTGTGCAGTCTGTTCCTGTTCAAGCTCTCTTAAACTAAGGGTAGTCTTTCACATACCCAGTTTTTTTTGTTTGTTTTTAAAGAGACAGTTGGATGTATTAAATACTCACTTTGCATGAACGTTTAAAGGAATGAGAGACTAACTAGCACTTACCACTGTTCTTGACCTTTTTAGATTTTATCAAATCTTCTTAGACTTTATAAAATCTTACTGTGCCTTTTTTTTGAGCTTCTAAATGTTTTAATTATTATTTTTAAGTGAGATTTAAACTTCTCCAGCTTTTCTTGTTGGACTTCTGTGGACTGTGTGTCGTAAACCAATGAAGGAGCATGAAGAAATGAAACTGTATGAACAGAAAGTAACTGATTTCACTGTTTGCATCTCATCTCAGAAACAAGGAAAATCATATTCTGGTTTAGCTTTTTTCTGCAGGGCGTGAAGATAGTATTGAGTCCTCTGAACTTGTTAAAGAGGTAGGTTTCCCCATATGTGAGGGCTTACATCTTTCAACAGAATAAATGGTGCTTTGTGACTTGACTTTGAAGGGTTCTGGGCAGTATGTTTCTTGCTGGCTTGCCATGAAAGCGTATACACTGTTTTAAATTCATGGATGAATGAAGTGTCTGAACATCTCTGACTTGCAAAAGCAGAGTTTCTGAAATGTGTTTCTTCTCCTCTAGTTTAGTAACTTGCACTATTGAATAGCAGATATTAAAACAACTTGTTACTAATGCAATTATACTGAGGGGTCTATCAGCATTTCCATTATACAGCAGAACCCACTCACACAAAATGTCTATTAAGAGTCATTGCTTTGTCATGCTACAAAACACAGCAAAAATCTGCAGGTCATTAAAATGGAAGAACTGGATAAAGATGCATGCAGAACTACAGTACTAAAACACACTAACAAATTGACCTGCAGTGAGAGCTGCTGAATAAATGGCAAATGATCAGGATCTTCTGTCAGGGCCTCTTGACTGAACAAGAAAAAAACTGCCCCATATGTTACTTGTGCACATTTTCCTTCAGTGTTGTTATGTTACTTCAGCAGTTAACCCAAGTAAAGTATGTTGTCTCTGCTTTTAAAAGCAAAAATGCCAAAGAAATACTAAAGCAGGGCTTTGATAGATGGAACACTTCAGAGCTTAGACACCACTGCTTTGTAGGTCAGGGTTGAAAAAAAAATGGTGCTTTTTTATTGGGGTTTTTAGTTTTGATTAATCTGTTTTTTAAAAATAAAGATGTTATAATTTGAAGTTGAAATTATGAATTTAATACAAAATACGTTGACATATACATTTATAACCTCTTATCCTGGATGCTATCGAAATCTGGGAACCTCTAGCTAAAATTTTTAGTTTCAACCATTCGTATTTCTATGTGAAAAAGGAATTGGGAGAAAAAGATATCTAACTTTTGAGGTCAGCCTATATAAAGATGGCACAACTAGCTTGAACTTGTGGGGGACCTAGGGACTGTGTTACTGGGTGCAAGAAACTGGTAATATCGTCACAGGTCTTGGGACTTGGCCACCATCAGTACCTTATTATCAGGACCATCCATTGAGTAGCCTGGAGCAAAAAAGATGGACCAAATCTAGTGTAAAAACTCTTCAGTTATCAAATCTATGTATTTTACAAGCAATAAGAGCATACTTTTCTTTAGACATGAACTGAAGTATACATGGATAAAAATCACTGATCTAAATCACCTTGATTTAAATTTAGCACAAATGAGAAATGTAATCAGGGGAAACAATCTGCTGTATACAGTACCTTCATGAAAAGACTGAAACCAAATGCTCCTCTTGGAGTTCTTTACTTTACTGAAAGAAAGAGAATGGTACAGTGCAAACTGCAGGGGGCAAAAGCAAAGCCAAGTATTGTATACAAAACTGTAGTACTGTCTTTCACCACAGCTGAATTACTGAAAATCTGTGCATTTCTACCTTGCCAACATTTAGTTCTTAAGTAATGTGCAAAATGGCTATACTGGAAACTTCACAGGTATTGTACTAGTTTTTGTTGGTCAACTGAAGATGAAGGGTCATGAATTCATTGATGCCAACTGGGCATCCCTACATCCAAGTAATGGTTTTGGTCTTGATAGTAAAACCAATGCTATAGATATGTTTAGGCTTTTCCTTTCCAAAAATAGGTATAGCCTCCAGTAGGCCCTGTGAGCTGCCTCTCCTGTGTGTCAGGTCTCATTGAATGCATCAGTGTCAATATTAAATTGTGCAAGTTTTTAGCCACTAGTGCTGTCCTTTGTTCTGGTTGGTCATAATTATTTTTCCCTTAGAGTGCAGATGTTCCATGTCACAAACTTCATTACTTGATTTGAACTGCAGATAGTCACCCAATTAGACATGGTTTTCTAGTTGGGTGAAATAAGGCAGACTGTGTGGTGCACCTTTTCTAGCCCCATCCCCATACAAGGTGAGGAGAGTGGGTCTTAAATAGGCCTGCCCCGTTTTCATTACAGGTGCTGAACTGCACATCTATCTCGGTTCCAAGTACAAAACAACCATCATACAATTGTTGCTGCTGTATAGGTCTATAACTATAAGGGCTTCTGCTAATCATGAGCACCTGCCCCTGTGGCCACTTGTCCATCACTGTAGGACTTTTTATTGAAATAAGACATTTGTGTATGTCTTTTAAGATATGTGGATGCTGTTGCACATCAGCAACCACACAATACTTCACTGGAAGGAAACAGACTACTGGAGGTTTCTATTTTGCTGCAGCCTTTGTTTGCCTTTGCAGCCATTGTGAAGTATGCTTTCTTCATCTACCTGCCCTGCTGTTGAGGACTTCGTGCTTTTTTTATTTTTGGATTGTTACTTGTCTAGAAACCTAACTCTTGACCTTGCCACCGTGGGTGACCCTATCAGAGGCACAAAACTCCAGATGGAAATGCTGTTGAGGTCATTGGTAGTGCACAAGCCTTCCCACTAGATCAAGGTTGCAATCCTTGGGATCTGGTTGAGTGTTCTGGCTCAAGCAAACACCACCAGCACTGAAGCCATGTTTTTGCAGCACCATCTCTGCTGGACAGGACATGTCATAAAGATGCCTGGCAACCAGTTCCCAAAACAGATGCTATACTTCCAACTCACTGGTCACCAGTCTAGAGGTGGGCAAAAGAAGAGATTCAGGGGCACCTTGAAGGCCAGTCTGAAGAAATGTGATATTGATTTCAATACCTGGGAGGCTTATGGCACCATTATCTACAACAAGGCACTGATCGTTGCAAGGAAACTCACTTCTCTATGGAGTTGGAAGACTAGAGAGGAAAAAGGAAAAGAGCTGTGACATGACATTGCCAGCAACTACTCCTTTCTACCAGAACTGTTTGCCACATCTGCAGTCAAACATGAGAATCTTAGATTCACCTCCTCAGTCATCTGTGGGCTCACAAATGACTTCTCTGCATGCCGGAAGGCTGTTCTCCTTGTATCAAGGGACTGATGACAACTAGCTTTGTTTTAGCAGAGTGCATAAAAAATACACAACCTTCTAACCATGATCTGCAACGAACATTTCAGGGATGGGGAAGGGAAGGGCCATCTCTGCTTTTGCTGTTGCTTAGGTTGAACAAAGGAGACCAAGGGGGGATTTATTCTTTTCCTTAGTTTTAGAAATCTTGGGCATGCTTAGTTGTAGCATTCACTAATTTTGCTAGGGATTAGCTCCCAACCACTCCAAAGTCACTGGAGTTAAATGCTTATTTTGTTAACATACATTTAAGCAGCATGGGTAAAAATTCCTTCTTTCAGATGCTCAACTTCCAGTTGTTTCTTTTTATGGCAACATATTGCTAGTATCTCTGTTTGTTATGACATCCTTCAAAGCAGAGATAGGAGACATTTTGAATGTGCAGATTTTGTTTTTAGCCTTTTGGGCCTCCTTTATTACACAGAATCAAAAAAAATTATACACCCAGTTTTATTCGTTTCACTTTCATCCAAATGCTTTGTCTCCTGCACTTGTTTTTAAAAGGTTTCTGACAGGTTGTTTTTAAATGGCTGGAAATTACTGCAAGGATAGTCCAGCAGATTCAAGGTAATATTTTTCAGTAGAGCTGAATCTACATTGAAAATTCCATAGGACTTAAATGCTCTTGAAAATTGTAACTTGTGTCTGCTCTGAAGGAAGATTGCAGCAGTATGTGTGTCTGGGTGACACTTTGCAAATGGTTAACTTATAATCTTTTCTGTTTGCTGTTTCAAATTCAGATATCTTGTGCCCTTGCATCTACCCTTGCCCCTTCAGTGAAAGTTCTGGGATTATCTGGAAACAGTCTGTATCCTGTGGAGAGACCTGTATCTGAAACACCTCTTGTGTGCATCTCAGTGGCTTTTAAAGAGCAACCTCTACTACTTATTCAGCTTCATCGTTCTATTGTATGCATATGTGCTCTGTCCCTTATGTAGTTATTCATAGTTGACCTTGCTTTTCTTCACACATCTCCCAGGCATATAAATCTGTCACCTCTGAATCATCACTTCTGTTGCGCTGTCCTGATTGCTGTTGTGTCCAAAATTAATAATGTCAGGGGCAGAGAAGATGAGAAATGTTGTAATTAACCTGTTTTCTCTGTGCCCTAGCTCTTAAACTTAATTTTGTCCAAATCCAGTGGCTTTTTCTTGCTTGTTTGCTTTCTTGCTTTTTTTTGTTGTTGTTGCTTGGGATGACAGATCTGTTTTCCATATTCTTCTGGACCCTTGACTGATCATCTGGTAGTTTTCATGTTTTGTCTGACTAGGAAACCAGTATTAAAGTGTTTCTCTTGGCCTCTGAGGTTCTCTCTCGATTTCATAGCCTCATCCAGTTCTGCAACTCATTCCTAGTTCTGTTTGAATACAAGGTTCCACTCTTGCTCTCCAACCCCTGTGGCCCTATTTTTTTTTTTTTTACTGGCCACATCCCCAGAGCTGAGCCAGCAATACGAAGTGCCTCTCCTAGGTCTCTCTCTTTCTTCTTCCCTCTAGGACTCTCTCTCTTGCCTCATTCCCACATTCTTCATCTGAAAACATTTTATAGAAGTGTCTCCCTTTATGGAGACTTGGGTGCTTCCTGCACATTAAAGAACTAAAAACTGTGAGCTGCCCCAGGATATTCCCTCTTTTGTATTTACAGCATAGTGTTTATCCAACAAACATCCTAGCATGCTTCCATGGTTTTGGCCCCATCACTGTAGCACAGCTGGGAGCCCTACTGTAGACGAAGTTGGCATTAAATAGTTGTTTTTTTCTCTCCTCAAGTTCTACTAACGCTGACTCAGGCCTCTGTTCAGTTTCTTACAGCCACCCACCTGAATTGCAGTGCCTCAGACCTTACATGCTGAACATGCAGCCTGGTGTGGGTGGTCACTGTTAACTTTCAGGCCTTTCTTCAGGTGTTCCCCTGTGTCCTTTGAGCTCTTCAAAAGCTCCTGTGTGACTTGTAAGAACTTTTCTTTCCTCGGGAGTTATGCTCCTAGATGCTCTGGAACTTCTTTTGTAGTTCTGAAAATATTTTTGAGACCATTGGCTCTGGGAAAAGAAATGTATCAGGCTTAAATCAGGAACAATGGTCACAAGCTGGCAGAGGGAAGGTTTAAGTTGGACATCAGGAGGCGCTACTTCACGGTCAGGGCGGCTAGAGTCTGGAACCAGCTTCCAAATGAGGTGGTGCAGGCTCCCACCCTGGGGGTTTTTAAGAGGAGGTTGGATGACCACCTTACTGGGGTCATTTGACCCCAGTGCTCTTCCTGCCATGGCAGGGGGTGGGACTAGATGATCTGCTCAGGTCCCTTCCGACCCTAGAAACTATGAAACTATAAATCAGTTTTGTTGCCTCTCTTGCAGCATGTTAGAACGTGTGCCTAAAAAATGCAGGTATGCGAACAGATGAAACTTTGAACAAAAGTAGCTTTCTTCACTCTGCTTCCTGCCTGTACATTTTTCTTTAGCTTGAGTGAACAACGAATGTGGTGGCTCTGAACTGTAAGTGCCCTAAGACTTATGCCTGACGAAGGGTGTTTATGCCTGAAAGCTTGCAAAGAACTACAGGTGCACCCATAATATCGGTCCATGTGGTATCGGCTTCAATAAAAGGAAAACTGAAATTATTGGCAATCGGCTTTTTTTGGTTTGTTGCTGATAATTAGGGCTGTGCAAAATTTCTCTGGCAGTTTTGTTTCGATGCTGTTTTGACTCGTTTTGAGCTCAAAACAGCAAAATTGAAACGAAACAGAGAGCTTCGGAACAGACTTGAAACAAAACCAGGCAAGTCAAAACGTTTCGTAGCTCAAGCTGGGCTTGCCTGCAGGGAAATGGAAACTAAAATAAGGAGAGGGAGGGGGAAGTGGGGAGGGAAGGGGTGAGGAAGGAGTGCTCTCACTGTTGACTGTGTAGCTGGCCAGTGACTGTCACCGTTCCCTGAGGTCCATTCCAAACTCAGTGCTCTGAGGGAGGGATGGGAAAAACTGCATAAAAGGCAGCATTGTTTCAACTGGCCTGCTTTCTGCCTTGGTTGAGTGAGGACGCACACGTGTCATGAGTTTTGCCTCAGCACCAGCTAGAGGTGCAGGGTGCCAGAACCCGGACTCCCCCTGCACCTATCTACTTGACAGCTGGCAGGCTTTGTGGCCTCAGCAAGGGCTAGGATGCCTGCCTGCAGCTTTCACCCTGCTGTGCCTTAACACCCACAGTGTTACCCATGTTACAAGTTTTGCTTGTCTGCAGCTTGAGGTGCAGTTTCCCTGAAACCCCTGCACCTATCTCCTTGAAACGTGGCAGGCTTCATGCCCTCAGAAGGGGCTAGCATTCCTGCATGTTTCATCCAAATCAGGCCAGAAATGACAGTTATAGGCTGTTCCGAGCTTCCCCATTATCGCCTATGGGTGAAACAGCAAAACTGTTTCAATTCAACATGAAACGCTGTTCTGTCAAATCGCAAGTCGAAATGGAATGATGCCGTTTTGCACAATCCTATTGGTAATGTCACTGATAAATGCCAGGTGCATGTACACAGCTGCAGAATGCATGCAGCAAGGAATGCAACCCAGCAGCTTTGAGAGCAGCTGGGTTGCATTCCTTGCTGCATGCATGCTGCGGGGGAGGGGAAGAGGTGTGTACATCAAGGGGGAATCGAGGTCCGCACAGTGGGTGAGGCAGTGGGGCAGGGATAGGCGCTTCCCAGCTAGGGTGGCTCATCTGGAAGGGGGGG
>NW_017729025.1:91865969-91866280 GCF_001723915.1 Gavialis gangeticus | reverse complement strand
GGAAGAGGTGTGTACATCAAGGGGGAATCGAGGTCCGCACAGTGGGTGAGGCAGTGGGGCAGGGATAGGCGCTTCCCAGCTAGGGTGGCTCATCTGGAAGGGGGGGAGGGGGACAGCTCCTGCTGCTGCATGCATGCCTGAGGGTGGCATGGGGGGCATGTGCCCCCCAGATTTTGTGTGCAGAGTGAGGGTGAGCTGCGGCCTGGGGGGTTACACTGGCCTCTTCCTGGGATGGGGGCTGCACTTGGGGCAGGTGACACAAGGAGGGGAGCCTACGGGGTGGCTATGGCTAATTTCAGGGTGGCTTCAGC
>NW_017729025.1:91860754-91860969 GCF_001723915.1 Gavialis gangeticus | reverse complement strand
GCCTACGGGGTGGCTATGGCTAATTTCAGGGTGGCTTCAGCCCCCCCCAGTGCTGCTGCCTGCCCCAAGCACAGCCCCAGCTTAGTCCTCCTGCCATGAAGAAGCCAGTGCAGGCCCTGGCTCCAGGCCCAGAGTGGGCAGCCTGCCCTCACCCTGTGAACAAATCTGTGGAGCATATTTCCCCATGCCTCCCGCAGGGGTGCATGCAGTGGTGG
>NW_017729025.1:91852682-91860460 GCF_001723915.1 Gavialis gangeticus | reverse complement strand
AGCGGTTCTGTCCTGTGCCCCATCCCAGCCCGGCAACCCCTGCCCCAGCCCCACTCCCTCCCTCACCGTGGGTATCTCTGTTTGCCCCCCCCCCAACTTACCAGCCAGATGCTGTTCTCCAAGCCACTGAGCTGCTTGTTGACAATCGGATCAGGATCGGCTGATATGGCTGATTATTGATCGGCCATCAGTATCAGCCAAAAAAATCTTTATCGGTGCACCCCTTTTTTCCAACTATTTAGTTGGTCTAATAAAAGAGATCTCATCTACCCAGAGAATCTTGCCTGCCTAAAAAGGTCAGGAGGCCTGAGAACACTCTGAAAGTTCTTGGTAGTAGTTCTTGATTTTTGCAGGATGAATGTCCAGAAATGTGATAGGACATGAATATCTTTTAATTTTTTGCTGTGCTCATTGCTCCCTTCCCCAGACTTCCAAGAAGAAACGTGTTGCAGTGAGGAGAACCCAGGGCATTAAGCATGCAATGAGGAGCAACTTTGAACAGAGAAGAAGAATTAAGATGAATCGCTTGCTAAACCATTTCTGTCCTTAAGCCACACTTCTGGTTGGGGAGGAAGAGAGAAGGCAGAAAGGCATATTTATAAATCTGAGATCAATTGAAATTTATTAAGTTATAAAATAGAAAAAATATTTTCTTCCAGGCAGAACTGCAGAAGGCATTGATGCTGCAGATGAGCCCATCAGGAAAGGGTGTAGGTTGTGCGTTCTCCTGCTTTCTGGCTGTCCTAGTGATGTGGTAGCCGCCAGAGAGGTGACAAGAATGTCACCCCTACCTTGCTTCTAAAGGCAGGTAGCTCCGTGTTTGATCTGTTTTTCTGGGACTGAATTGGTGTCTACCTCAAATGGATAATCCATCCTGAGCTGCTCTACTAATACATTTGTAGGGTAGAGCTGCTCTACTGATACATTTGCAGGGTAGACTTCTGTTTACCACTAGGTGAATGTATTCCCTGGAGGGTCCTTTTCAAGGAGTTTAAACAAAGGACAGAGATCCTTTGCCCTGGAGGGATCCAGACCTCGTTAAAATCTCCTTTAGAAAACAGTGAGATTCTAACAGTAACCAGATTATGACAAGGGGAAGCAGGTTACAGTACATCCTTAGCTGTGGCTGTTAAATCTCAGCTGGCTTCCACCTGCACAATGTTATGCCCTCTAATAGTGCGCCTTTTTGATGGATAGTGTATCTGTCTAAAATGAGACTGTGAAGACTCAAGCACTTGGCAGGGGGTGGGGGGGACACTATGGAAAACTGATGTTCTTTCTAGTCCATGCAGTTCTGTCTATTCAAGGCCTGGTGAATTTGATCAGCTCAGGTAAGTATGAAACAATGGATCTGAAAGAAACAACAAGTATACTTTAGCTGGCTATTTAAAGAGAGTTCTGGATCTCTCATTATCCTGATTTTAAATGTTCCTTAGAGAAGGCAAAGTCTAGGATTTATATCTTGTTGCTTCTGATTGAATACAATTATGGGAGTGTCTTTTGCTTTTATGTATTACAGTGAGTGAGTGTGTAAATTCAGGTGCACTGTGGCATGGCTTTGTGGTATAGAAGTGATAAGGACAGGACTAAGCTGATAATGAGGTATTTGGGAGCAGCTCCGAACTGAAGGAGTCACTTTTTGGTGCATTTGACTTGACTGACATTTTGTAGAAAACTTTTGGAAAGCACGGCTAATAATTGAGGAGCACAGCACTTAGCATGGATAAAATTAGGGGCTGGGGATAACTGCCTTCATCTCCTGCCATTTATTCAGCAGTCATTAAACCCCAGAAATTGTTCTTCTACAAGGTGATCGTTATTTTGAGAACCTTGAAAATAGAAAACAGTAGGTGTCTGTGTGGTGTGTATGTGCGGGTCTTTTCTAGAGCACGAATACTCTGTATTTCAGCTATTCATATTCTGTCATTCCTCAGCTTTCCATTCATCATGTGTAATTAAAAGTAATTATTCTAAAAGTCTACTTTTACCTGTTTCACTTCCTGTCTTGTGTATGTGCTAATTATGAGAGACTGGTATCGACAACAATCTTTTTGTGTGGAAGAGCACACCTCTCAGTTGCCCTACCTGAAGTTATAGTCTTTGGTTGAAGAAATTATATGCAATTGACCTCTCAAAGGGAGGCCCATGATTTTAAGTGGTGGGGAGCAGTGGAATTCTTAAGAAACGAAATATCCTTTGGGTAATAAGGAGCAAGAGAGATGTGAGGGGTATAGGAAAATGCAGTATGTATGCAGATGCATTTCTGAGAATGTTCTGTTTAAAGTTTCCTGTAAGGCCTCGCATGCTCTCTAAAATCCAGCTTGCATCAGTAAATGTTTGGCTGTTTCCCAGCAGTCAGCTGTAATTATCAGTTTAAATTGGGAAACCAAGCCTTGGCCCCAGCATCCATGATGCACTGTATTTTTAAGGTATTTCTTAAAAAAAACCCAAACCAACCCAGTTCTTATTAATTTCAGCTAACCTGTTACCAAGTGCACATTTCTCTGAATTTTTACATTTATATTGCCAGTTTAACTGAGTCCAAGTTTTACTAACATCTTAACCCCATTACAAATGTTTATATAACTATTTTAACATTTTTTAAACAATAAAATGGCTTATAAACTTTTTTAAAGGGTACTGGACCTCCTTTATCATAACAGAAAGCTGGATAATAGATATATTATGTTCCAGGACCTTTTGTGTCTGTGAGATAACAAATGACCAGATTCAGTTATACGCTCTAAATCTTCTGACTTGGAATTGTTCTGGGGAGGGGATTGACCAAGCAATGGGACTAATGGAATATAATCTTCAGGTTACAGGGTTGAATCTATCTTTAATAGTAACAAAGCTGTTGCTGTCTGATTTTTGGCAAGATGCTTGGATTTGTGGTGGGAAGTTGGAATTCATTTTCCATTTCGCAGATTCATCAGCATTGGCATGTGTCACTGCATTGCCCATGCTCTCTCTGCTCTTTTTATGAAGCTGGTATAATACTGCCAATCAGACACTTTCATAGTTGGTGACTAAACTCATTCGGGTCTCCCCAGTTGTGCTCTGTAGAAAGAATGTTCCTATAATTATGGGAACCAGATAGAGGATTGTCATATCTTCTGTTCTCCACTTAAGCAATGTTAGCTTTTAGCAATTCCAAAAACTAAAACTGTTTACATTAATCCAGGGGCATTATGGGCATTTGTACACGTTTGCACTGCATCAAAGGTGTTTTAGTTCAAAAGCTCATTGCTGCCATTTTCTCAGTGTTGACGTGCATTTCGCTGTTTATACAAATGCTTGCTGCACAGCACTGGGTGCATTAGCTTTCATGCAGAGCAGACTTGATTAATTGAGTCTGCTGTGATGCGCTAAATTTCTGGTGCATCTGAGCAGACAAATATATGTATATAAATACCGTATGGCCAGGGCCATCCCTGGGGAGGGGGAGCAAATCAGGGCGATTGCCTTGGGCCCTGTGGACAGTGCCATACAGGCTGCACCGCAGCTGCCGGCTCTGTGCTCTGTCCCCTCACCCCCAGCCCCACACGGGCTAATATGCCCCTGGCCCTGCACACCCCTAGGACCGCTCTGCCTATGGCTGCTGCTACTTGCTGTAACTATATAAAAAATGATAAATTCTTTGGGGCAGAAGCTGTTTCTTGTGTGTTGGTAGAATGGGGCTATGATAACAGTATAAATATTTAACAGTACCATTAACAATGTTTTATTTTAAATTGAGCCTTCAGATCTACCTCAGCAATTGCCAAGTTTGTTAGAATGTACTATAGAGGTAAACTTAAGATGCTTGTGTGTTGTTGCTGAGGAATATGAGAGGAAACTCCTGACTCCCCAAAACGAGAGCTTGTTTCTTGAAAACAGACTGCCTCACTTGTGCTGCGTGGTGGGGGGGATGCAGTATGCATTGTATTACCAACACTTCTGAGTAAAACCAAAGACTACAGTGCCTAATAGAAACTGGAGCATGAACTGAGAGAGGGTGCAGTTGCCTCTGGTGTTTTTCATATTGTTTTGCAAAGGCATTACCAACAAGGTCAGCACCTCCAAGTACTGTGCCATGGCACTGGTTATCTGAAGAATGTATATCCCCCTCTTGAATCATAAGCTTGCTACAGTGTATGTGCCTGTGGGATAAAATTTCCATCCACAGCAGCAGCCTAGCTAAGCTTTTTTTTTACCTTGAGATTTGTGATTGTCATAGACCTAGTCTTCACTACATTGTTTTCCAAGTACACGAGAATATAGCATCCCCTAACCAATGTTAAAGCAAGCTGATGTTTTATAATCATGTATTCCTGTAACCAAATATACAAGGTAGACATAAGCAGTCTAAAGCATTCTTGTTAACTGTCAATGTCTCATTAACAAGGCCCACCCAATGGACTTCCTAGCAGTCTGTCTGACTGAAGTGGAAATCTATATAGTTTCAGAGGTTGGATGTGAGACTTAGATGTTCAGCTTGTATAATAGCAAGATCACCTGCTTGCTTACTCATGTTGAAATACTGAATTTTGGACAGCATTGCTGGCCACTTGTCGAGACATCCAAAACAACTGTGTGCTTGAAGCACCAACACTTGTTTTTTTTTCATTTATTATTGGGAACTCAGTTCTTGCATGTTCTTTTTTTCAGAAGCCTAGGAGGGGGCAGGGTTAAAGCTGTCAGCATGGAGATTGTAAAGAAAGAAGAAGGTTTTCCCTGCAGACATGAAGCTCAAAGTTAGTAACTACTGAAGGTCTGTGCATCTATTCTCTTAGGCTCATGACATCAGTATGTTGCTTTAGCCCTAAGCTCCCTGCTCCTTCATCCATTGACTCTTATACTTTGAGCGAGTTCCTGGCTCTGTTTTTCCTAGTCTCTTTGAGCACTGAGCCAAAGGTTGAATGATCATGAATTAATTATAACTGTGGCAAGGCAGGTGCACTTCCAAAATGAAGTGACTTTTTTTATGGTGATGAGAGGTTAACATTAACATTTTAAACAGGCCCAGGATCCTAGATCAACTTCTAAATTGTAGTGGTGGGAGCTTACTGACTTTAGTGGAGTCCACATTTCCATGTGAAACTAACCTGAATTTAGCCCTGTTTCTAGCCTGTGGTGAATTGGTGCTGTGCTGCCTTTAGAAGGAAGAAGAATGTCCTGTGGAGTAGCTTAGAACAGGGCAGCCGTGACCGAGTCCTGCTCCCACAAGAATCTCTGACTGATGAAGGCATTTTAGATTGTGAAGTTTAGCGCTCAAGATGTTACCATACAAGTGAGTTTTGCACAAATAGGAGCTTGATTCAGGAATAAACAGTCACAGGAAATTAGGGTTGAATGGGACCTCAGGAGGTCATCCAATCCAACCCCTTGCTCAAAGCAGGACCATCCCCAGCTAGATCATCCCAGCCAAAGCTTTGTCTAGGTGGGTCTTAAAAACCTCCAAGGATGGAGATTCCACCACCTCTCTGGGTAACCTGTTCCAGTGTTTTACCACTCTCCCTAGTAAGGAAAGTTTTTCCTGATACCTAACCTAAACTTCCCTCACTGCAACTGGAAACTGTTGGTCCTTGTTCTGTCATCTGCCACTACTGAGAACAGTCTAGCTCCATCCTCTTTTGAACCCCACCCCTTCAAGTAGTTGAAAGCTGCTATTAAATCCCCCATCAATCTTCTCTTCTGTAGACTAAATAAGCCCAGTTCCCTCAGACTTTCCTCATCAATCATGTGCCCCAGCCTCTTCACCATTTTTGCAGCCCTCCGATGGACTCTCTCCAACTAATATGTTCTAAATAACTGCTTTCTGCAGCGTTTCTTGCACATTCCTGAAGCACCCCACTGTCTTATTGAAGAGATAAAACGGACACTGGGCTAGATAGATCTTTGGCCTGATCAGATGCTGTAATTCCTGTGTTTTGAGCACGTAACTGCACATGCTTAACAGGTAGTTCTGTTTCTGTGGCATTCTGCTGTTGGCTGTTACAGTATTGCTTATTGTCAGGTTGACAGCCTGATGGGTGCTAAGGTTTTTGATGTTTATATTTGTTAGAAATTGAGACCATGTATTTCTGCTAGGTCTGTTTGTTCCTGGAGTATTGAAGTAAACAGCACCAAGAAACCAAAAATCGAGCAGTTTATGAAAAGAAGTGGCATTTTGTTGTGAAATTCAGTCACGGTTTAAGCAGGTATTTTAGCAAGGTTCACTTGGGTGCGAAAGGGCAGTCAAAGTCTTGCAGAATTCTTATAGTTTCATAGTTGGTAGGGTTGGAGGGGACCTAAGCAGGTCATCAAGTCCAACCCCCTGCCATGGGCATGAAAGAATGCTGGGGTCAGATGACCCTGGCTAGGTGATTGTCTAGCCCCCTTTTGAAGACCCCCAGGGTAGGAGTGAGCACCGCTTCCCTTGGAAGTTGGCTGTAGATCCTAGCCGCCCTGGCTGTGAAGTAGTGCTTTGTGAGGTCCAGCCTGAACCTACTTCATGATCCGTGTTGGTATCTAGAATAGATTTAAATGTAGGCCTCCTTAAGGACTTTCTTTCTAGTGTTCAGATCATCCAGTTGGGAACTGAGTTTGCAAACTGGTTTTGCTTATGTTGAGTTATGTTGGAAGGCAGTTGGAGTCTCAAAGAATCAATGCTCTTGTTTATTTTACTGTGTTGGATTCAAGTTTTGGGAGGCTTTTTTAAAGATATCCAAATGCATCCACAGCACAACAGATACTAGCCTCACAAGTATTCATGGCTCAGATCTGATTCTAGGTCCCTTCTGTAGGAATTGGGGGAGGTAGACTCACCCCTTGAGGTAAAAAGAAAAATGCATATGGTTAACTGTAGGAATTGAGTTTGTCAGTTAGAGATCTTTTCAAGATGTTTCTGCCCTTCTCTTTAGCTGACTATTGCTCCCTTCAGCCATACAGATGAAAGCAAATATTCCAGGACTCAAATATCATACAGTAGATAAAAACATTTTCCATTCATGTGAACATGATGTTCTCAAATGCTGCTTCTAGGTCTGTCTTTCTATTGCAAACCCTGGAGTAACTGGGGTTATTACATGACCATAAATTTCACCTCTGGGCTGTAACTTGGCATACAAAACTCTAAGTGGGGTCAGCTCTGTTTAAATTTTGCTAGGGCTGGAGAAGAAACTGCTTTAGTTTTCCCTCCCCTCTCCCCTCATTTCCCTACGGTGTTTATAAAAAGCAGAAATTGCTGGATTAAGATTCTGTACTCTGATACCTCTGACTTTTTCTTTAAGAGATGACTGGAACGTCTGTAGTATTTTCCAGAATTAAATTAGCTAAACTAAGGAAACTAAAACTTATCTGGATTTTATGTGGATTAACTTCTCTTGCTTCTAATGCCTTTATCCAACATAGTGCTCAGCTAGACAGCCAAGTGGCATGTCAAACCATGTTTGACTTTTTGGATCATGTAACTCCACTTTGGGTTGGCAAGTATCAGCTGTAGAGGTGGGACAGAAAATTGCCCTGTGTGCCAGTCCCGCATATCTAGCAATTTCAAATATGTGGCACAAACATGGCTCAGGTGAAACTGAGGGCTAAGATCAAAGGTTGTTGCTTTGTAGTGGGGCCAGGGAAAGTCACTGGGAGGACAGGGGTTTGTGTACCATATGTGATGTTTTGTTTTGGTCACAGGTGGACTACACTGTAGCTAGATGCAGAATGCTTTATTCTTTCTGTTGTTCAAATATCTGTCCAGAAATGCTAGGAAAGGAGTGCAGTGCTGATTTCTAGCTCTTTTTTTTTTTTTTTTTTTTTTT
>NW_017729025.1:91852162-91852562 GCF_001723915.1 Gavialis gangeticus | reverse complement strand
TTTTTTTTTTTTTTTTTTTTTTTTACTTTAATCCCAAGCTGCTTTTGCCTTCAGTTTGGGAGACATCACGGTTTAGAGAGAAATGCCTCTTTATCTGTCTGCCCACGTTTAATTAGAAGATCTGCTTTGTCAGTGAAGGCTTCTGAGATGCAGTATTTCACTTTGTGGTGTCCCAGGTTGCTCAGGCACACACTTATGCCTGTGCCAAACATAATATAAACAGTTTGCATTACTCAAGTGAACAAGCAGGCTACAAAGACTTCCCCAGAGCAAAACTTGCAGGAAGAAAGGCCTTTTGTTAGACATGGGTTCCTTTATATTCAGGTCAGAGAAACAAAGATGTGAGATGCTGAATAACTAACTTCAGATTCAAGGGTGAATCTCTATTTTCCTGATAGCC
>NW_017729025.1:91830450-91847162 GCF_001723915.1 Gavialis gangeticus | reverse complement strand
GCGCCCAGAACTGGACACAGTACTCCAGCTGCGGCCTGACCAGTGCCACATAGAGGGGGAGGATCACCTCCCTGGACCTGCTTGAGATGCATCTGTGGATGCATGACATGGTGCGGTTGGCCTTCCTGACTGCGTCCCCACGCTACCGGCCCATATTCATCTTGGCATCAATGATGACTCCAAGATCCTTTTCTGCCTCTGTACTGATGAGAAGGGAGTTCCCCAGCCTGTAAGTATGGTGCTGGTTCTTCCTCCCCAGGTGCATCACATTGCAATTGTCAGTGTTGATATGACATTTAAATGTCCATTGTTTTGAAATTAGTGAACTAGCCACATCTAAGCCAGAGGTGGACAACCTATGGCATATGTGCCACAAGTGTTATGAGTATCCTGTGAGTGTGGCATGCAGTAGATTGGGGAGGGGACAGGCAGCACAGCAGCAGATAGGACAGGAAGCAGAAACCAAAGCAGCAGACTGAGCAGGGAACATAGGGCAAAAACCAGGGCAGGGGTAGGCTGAACTTTGTGAGGGTGTGGGGCTTATTTGTGGCACACTTGCCACAAAAGTTGCTCCCCCCTGCTCTAAGGTCTTGAGTACACAAAGCAGAATGGCTTCCTCTCAGAAATATAATTAGAGGTGAACACTATGGAAATAGAGTATCTGTCATCCTAAAAATTCACCCTGCTTTAGAAGCACAAACTACTTAAAGGACCGTAGTCAGTTTAACCATTCCACTTCTCTTTGAAACCTTTTTATCTCCTATTGTTATGAAAGAGTACAAGATAAACTGCATTTGCTCTGGTTTCAGTGTTGTTGTACTATCTGATGGTTAGGAGACAGCTTGGTGGAGATGGGTAGGGAGGAGTTGTGAAGCTCTGGGTCTTTGGTCTGTGTGAACTGTGGTTAGGCAAAAAAGTGACAGTGCGAGTACATATTCTGGTATTCCATATTTAGTTTTCCTTAGTGGCTTTCAGCTTGAAGGTTTTCAATTAGTTAAGCTATGACCCTTCTGACTGCCAATACTATAAACTCTTCTCCCAGGGATCTGAAAATACAACTCATTTTGACTCCATCACCAGTAATACATACTTGCTTGCCTTGTATGTGAGAGATATGTATTTCCTGAGACTTGTGCTCTAGAGAGTAAATCTTAACTTTTTGTGTATGTGTGCATCATGAAAGCTTCTGTATAAGAATGACTGACAGTTGTGTGTGTGAATAAGAGCTGAAGTAGGCAGAAGAACTTTGGATGGGAGCTCTGAACCAATTTTCAGCCTAGGTATTAGACTGCTTAGTTTAGCTACCATGTACAAAAGTCCACCCTCTGTTTTTTGTTTTGGGGGTTTGGGGGTTTTTTCTCTCTCTTTGCACCTCTCTAGATTAGTTTGTCTGATTTAGCAAGGTTTGTATAGGTTAGAAGTAGTGATAGGTAGTGTTAAAAACAAAATGGACATCTGGAAGAAAACCAGCATTTTTTTTTTTTCTGCCTTCAGGCAACAAATCATAAACCTGGTTTGTCATCAAAAGCTGGTTTCTGTAAAACCTGCTGATGAAGTTTCTGGTTTTAAAATGAGTACACTGACCCCACCTTCCTCAGTAAATACTTTGGCTGTCACTGACGTTCTCATGTAAAATCTCCTTGTTTTTCATCAGAAGTTTTTGGCTGTGTTCCTTAGCCCTACACAATTGTTGGTAACAATTTTCTCTGGTACCATCTTCCCTTGACTTGCTTATAAGAACAGAAGCAGGAATAACTTTGGCTACGTGACGGAATTGAGCTTTCATATGGTAGATTTGAGGTGGTTTGGATTAAAGTTTTACTCATGGTATCTTCTGAATCCTTGCTTTGGTCCTTCTCTAAGCAAATGGCCAGGTACTGATAAGCCATACTTCATGTGGGAGTAGAGGATGATGGATCTGTGGACATACTTTTTATACTGAGAACTCTTAACAGATTTAATTTAAACCAACTGGTCCTTAACTCAGAGTATCAAAAAATGAACTAAAATGCCATAAGGCATACTTCATGTGGGAGTAGAGAGGATGATGGATCTGTGGACTCTGAAGCCTTTAGGCTTTTCACCTGAGATCTGTTCCTCTGGAAAAGATGATGTGTATAGGAAGAGAAGTACAGGTACTTTGTACCCATCTTGTTTTGAAAGAAAACAGTCTATTTGTTCATTTGACTATTTGTTAGTGTAGACTAGAGCAGTGTTTCTCAACCTTTTAAGTAGCAAGTACCCCCTAACTTCTGAAAATTCTAGTAAGTACACCAACATTCAATTTTCCAGGGGATTTTATATTTACATCACTGTGCCATATGTTGGAAGAAGGCCTGTGTATATAAGGTTGTGATATGACAGATGTCTGATCTGGTGTGGGTCGGGTTGCCACCTTTTACACCAGGGGTGCACAACTCAAATATGTACTTGGGCTAGAGGTGATGTTGGCCAAAGCTAGGAGGGCTGAAACCAGTGCTGCGCAAAGCATGACACGCCAAGTTATTACTGAGGCATTTAAAGCGTACCAAATTGTTTTGCCGTAGTTTTGAGGAGGAAGGGGTGAGATAGTGGTGGGGTACCCACATACCTTCTGCCTGTGTCTTGCGTACCCCAGGAGTACACATACCACAGGTTGAGAAACTGTGGACTAGAGGTTCCCAAACTTTTTTTATTCCATACCCCCTTCCAGATTTACCAGTTGCCTGCATACCCCTACCAGCATACGGTTTATATTTTAACCCCTTAAATGCCTATTATAATGAAAATAAATCTTGCATTACAAAATTTCTCCCATATACCCCTCAGAGATGTCTTGTGTACCCCCAGGGTTGCATGTACCAGAACCCCTGGTGTAGACTTTGACTGACTGAAAGAATGGTTCTAATTTTTTTTACTTGAGCTATTTTAAAGAGGCTGTGGTATGGGAACAAGTTGCGGGTTACAGTGCTGATGCCAGTTCATTAGATCCGTTCTCTTCTATTTATTCTATAAATTCAGATAGCATAGCTGCTTTTGAACAGAAACCACCCCCTTCCCCCCCGAGCTTGCATTGCTCAATGCCACTGTATAATTCTCCTGGTTTCTTTTTGCTTTCAGTCTCCTGTCATGGAAACGATATTCAGAAAGAAGAGCATTTTAGTTCCACACAGTGGATAGGATTTAGGTTGGCAAAATGAAAAAGATTGACAAATGTTGCAGGAACTGATTGAGTTGAATGCATTTGTGTTGTGCCTCAATAGGTAGAGAAGCTTCACAAGTCTGAGGAGGCCACAGTTAGCGGTTGGTGACATTTTCCCACTCTGAGCAAGCTGCATCCATCGTACATCTGTTTTTAAGTGCATGTCAAACTTAAAGGCAACAGGAAGGTGGGACCACTGAGACTATCCAGCCAGCCCAGCCCAGGGAGTGTTGCCTGCATCAAGCCCCTACCAAGTAGAGCTTCAGAAATGCCATCATTATCTAAAACTGTACTAGCATTCAAGGTTTTGATAAGTCATTGTGTTTGATGCTTCTGGCTTCTGTTAATTGTATAAAGCTTGTATGTACTTGAGCAGCTTTCATGTCTGAACCTGCTGCATTCTTCCAAATTCTGTGGTGGGGATTTTTTTTTCTTTTTCTTAAAGGATGTGAAGGCTAGTAGGGTGGGAGGTAACAGCTTGGGACTTACTGTACCTGCCATGCAGCTTGTGCCAAATTCCTTTTTAGTTGTTGAATGGTTCCACTGCATTGCTGTAATCGGCTAGTGACAAAACTGGTCTTCCGGCCCAATGCCACTGAATGTACTGTGGGTAAAACAGCCTTGAGTTAGAGCTAAACAAAACTCCAGAAAGAGTATTCTAATCCCCCTTATTCTGGCATCATCTCATGAAAAGCCTCTTGGCCTCACTGCCCAGTCTAGAGTGCTGGCAATTTGGGTCCTTCATCAAGCCAAATACTAATTTGAATTGGTGGGGTGCTGAGGTCAGAAGAAAGAGGATTGATGTTTTCTCTTAGCTTTGGAGAAATGACCTAGTACTCTTGCTTTAAATATGAATTAAGTCATTCTCTGTCAGATACAGACCATATGGCATTTCTGGTAAAAGTAGCAGATGTTTGTCGCACTGTGTGGCTTCTTGTTTTTGTTGAGTCATTTTTGTTCTTTGTTTTCCTACATCCTGTCTGTAGAGAGCTGCTGGCAGCAATGGCTCTGGTATTGTGGGTTATTGGCATGAATTTCTGAATCTATGTTAAAATTCATAACCAACTGGACAAAAGAGCTACTTGAGATGTGGCTGTGAGACCTTTTCAGGGTGCAGTAACCTGATTCTGAATTCTGAGTCTATGCTCTGTGGAATTGTTTCTCCTTGTGTGTCACTTCTGCTCTTGCCCTCTTTCGTTGTCTTTTCTTTAATATAAAACTAAATCTTCTGTCCCTGCTCCTACCTTTTTATGGTGAACCTAGCCTCTTTACAAATCTGTGTCAATTTATATCCCAAAGCGGTGGTAGAGTTTATGGAGGGGGTAGGGAGAGTTTTGTACATAATCATTGTTTTTCTTTTTTGTATTCCCTCAGCTAGTCCTAATTGTTTGTTCTCACGTACTCATGAGCTGCTGTTCTAGTTTAACGTGGAATAGCAGGCACAGGTGATAGACTGCTTCAGACAGGCTTTCTCCCTAAGTGCCAGATACAGGCTGCAGCATCACCCAGCCGTCTGGTGTGCAGGAGACAAATGACTGCATCCAGAAAGAATAAAAAAAAGAAAGCTGGTGCAGTATGTAGGACTGAGGATGGGTTTGCTGGTATGAATGACTTGACTTCATCTTTCTGAGGTACATAACTGAACTCCTGGTTTTCTTAGAAAAGCTAGTGCTCAATGATTTATTTTTCTTTAAATGTTTGCCTGAGTTGCAGGTATGTAACCCTAATGTGTTTTTTAAATTGGGGATTCTTTCAGCATGCTTCACACCAGTAACTTGTGGATTGGGTATGCATGCCAGTTGGACATTTACACTTCATAAAATAGTGTGGGTCTGAGTGCTCATTGGCTGTACGCAAATAGTCAGGATCCCTTAGCTCTTCTTATAAATACAGGCATTTGGCTGGCATCCTGAGATGAAACTTTCCTGCTTTCTGTGCAGTTATGCTGCTTGCTAGTTGCAGTTGCTGCCTTATTCCACAACACAATAGTGGGACTTCAGCGGCGATGTATCTATAGGGGAAAATGTAAGCTTTTTCAGTACTTCATATCCACCAACTTCAGTGAAGCTGCTCTGGTTTAACAGCAAAACTTGGCATGTAATACTGCAAAGTGAAGCATATTGAGGTTCTCTGTGATGAAATATTAAGGTGGGTACTGGCTTGATCATGTCCAAGAATGCAGATAATACTTTATTGTACAAATGATACTGGAGGGATACAGACATTGCCCTGAGCTCTTGCTAAAACAGCATGACATATATTTTTTTAAGGGAAGGCTTATAGGGAGGATTGATTTGATAGTAAATTTCTTGGTAAATACTGTTGTGAGGAAGTGTCCAGTAACCTGCTTAGTTGAGAACTGTTTTTATTTGGCTGGCAGCTGATGACCAGAAATAGCCTTATTCATAAGCCAGGATTTCCTGTTCAGTTAATTGGAAACTGAATTTCAGGCACTTGTTAGTTTCTGGGTTGCTTGGAAGGAAAGGTATTTATGAATCCCAACTGGTGGGGTCGCACAATACAGTACTGTGATGGTCTACAGCTTTAATGGAGGAGCATAGCTCGAAATATTTTCTATCATCCTTTCTGTGCATGGCTTTTTCTAATTGTCTAAATTAGGGCTGGCAGTCCTTATGGAATGAGCCAACATTTAATCCTAAATATTTTAAATCTTGTTTTGGGATACTGTGCTCTGTACCTCTTAAACAGAAACTCTGCCTTTTGTTCTGTCGAAGAGGTGTAGAAGACCTAGTAAAGAAGAAAATTTGGAAAGATTTGTACAACGGAGTCTTCAGACTACAGGATTCCATCCAAAACTGATGCCAGGGCATTTCTAATAGTGAAATCTAGTATCTTACTTCCCTACAGACTCCTTAAACTTCTCTTAAAGTGTTTTGATATCCATTCTAGAAAAAAATGATGTTTAGCATGACCTATTTGGAACAGTGTCTGGGAATCTGCTCTGAAGTTGTAGCTCAGTTTATTTTGTCTGGACTGAAGATGATATTAGATGCAAGCCTTGAAGGCTTACTTCACTGGGTAATTAAGCTTCCACTGTGGAAATGGAAAGAGACATTCCCTCTCCCCAGTGGATTATTGCAGTTGTGCTCATGGTTTTGGCCCCATGGGCCAGATGAATGGTGCAGGCTGGAACACGCCCCACGTGGTGGGATCTGGCTCTAGGGGCCACTGTGCCCAATCTAGTGCCAGGGACTCAGCCAGAGGTTGAGCACCTCTGGATTATTGTGTTGCGGCCTTCTCTCCCCTTCCCCTGCTTTACCATTTTTGTTTTTCCTTTTTTACCTAATTATGTTTTCACTACATCCTCTCACACTTCAAGCTGCTCTCATTCCTGTTTTCCTGATCTCCAACTATTTCCTTTTTCACTGATGGCCTCTTTTCTACCTTGTATTTTTAGTTTTATAGTTAGTAGGGTCAGAAGGGACCTAAGGAGATCATCAAGTCCTACCCCCTGCCATGGCAGAAAAGAGTACTGATTGTCAAGCCTTGTATTAAAGATCCCCAGGGTAGGAGCCAGCACCACTTCGCTTGGAAGTTGATTCCAGATCCTAGCTGCCCTGACAGTGAATTAGCGCCTCCTGATGTCTAATCTGAATTGTCTAATTCTATCACTGTAATGTCTCCCTTTCGCCTTTCCAGCCCTATTTTCTCCCCCCTCCCCTCTTTGCTTTACCTTTTTTGTCTTTCTCATTTCTACCTATTTACATTTCTCACTTGCATCCTGCCACACTTCTAACTTCTCACATTTCTTGGAGTCTCAGACCAGCAGAATTCCCTGTGCCTGAAGAAGGGTGACTGCGCCTGAAATCTTGCTAAGAACTTTTTTCTAACTGCTGTTAGCCTCGCATCTACCCAAAGAACCTTGCCTGCCTATGTCCTTAAGCCAACATAGCTACAACCAAAACCCCACCTGTATTGCCCTACATCATTTTAGCATAGCACCCACCTCCTTATGCACACTTCTGAATCAGTACTTCAGCATTTTATAGAAATTCTAAGGCTAATTATTTCAGTGTCTTCATTTTTATCTTTCATCTGTTTAGATTGGGGTGGGCAAAATGCGGCCTGTGGGCTGGATGCGGCCTGCCAGGTCATTCTATCCGGCCCACGAGGCCCCTAAAAAAGTTAGAAAAGTAATATTTATCTGCCCCTGTCATGCAGCCCTCGATGGCTTGCCAAAATTCAGTAAGCAGCCCTCCGCCCGAAATAATTGCCTGCCCCTGGTTTAGATTGTATCCAGCATCATCCTTCTCCAGTTTGTACAGTCTGTAGTGCTTCTAGATACTGCCATAATAAAAACAATAATCTTGAGTGATACCTCTTGTTGATGTTTAATCAAACTTGTGTTATTTGCGGACTATTTCCATTTTGGGTAGACAAGACGGACATTTTTGTCTGATTATGCCATTGTATATGGTGGTTTAAACAAGCAAATGAGGACCCACAGGCGTTTGCAAAAAAAAGAGAGGATGTGTCTGGATTAACATCACAGGGGAGATTCAGTTGAAGACTAAGCTAAAATTAAATATTGTCCTCTGGAGAAGAGGCAAAACCACACAACTGAAAAATGCAAACAACAGTGGTTAAGTACAGGAGCACTCAGCTCTCAGGTTTCCCCTGGGACTAGCTACTAAAATGCAGGGAAGTGGCAATCTCATCCTTGTATTGTCTTAACAAACAAGGGAAAGGTCCTACATAGGAGTGTTTGGACATGAGGAACCTCCAGGCCAGCATTGCAAATTTAAGGTATTATATAATCGCCCTCTACAGTTGTTTATTTTGTAGAATTTCCAATTATGTACTAAGTGCTTTCCAAAGACACGTGGAGCAGAAACACTTTTCTCACTGCAAACGTTTGCTTGCTTGTTCTATGGCTTGTAGGTGACTTCAGGGACTTGGAGAATGCTACTTACCTCTCATCCTGTATCTTCCTGGCCCCCAAGTGTTTGATTTTTATCATTGCTGTTCCAGTATTTCCATCTACCCTCTCTGGTGGATGGCAGACTTGGACATGAGATGACATCTTGAGAAATGTCTCCAGCAGCCCTGGCCAAGATTCTACCCAGTGAGGAGTTCTGTGGCAATAGTCCAGTCAACCCCCTCTTCCTCACACCTCAGATTTGGTGGATATTTCTGGTGTTTTTCTAAAACTAGTTTCCAAATGTATTCTGAACGCTGCAGGCATAGGCTAAGGTCTCAGCATGTCCAGCTGCTATTGCTGGGTCATAGTCCTGCCTTAAGCATACCTCCTATGCTGGGCGAAGGAGTTCCCATGTGATCACGTGTCTTGTTTTGGAAAATGCAGTAAAATGTTACTTTACAAATAACATGAAATAGGGAATGCCGCTGCATTTTAGTTCATTTTTTGATGCTCTGAGTTAAGGACCAGTTGGTTTAAATTAAATCTGTTAAGAGTTCTCAGTATAAAAATTAAGTGGATGGTGCCTGTGAGATCAAAAAATATACATAGTTATTCTGTGCTATAACTGGGCAGAATTATGTAAAATGCACAAGGTAGTTGTCCTCAAAACCATATGCACTAAGTCCAACTTGTCTGAGCCTTGGGACAATTTTTCAGCTTTGGGAAGCACAGAAGACTTTTTGTTAAGCTTAGTTCAGGAAATGTTTCAAAGTGTGGGTCTTTGTTAAAGGAATTGAGGGGGAAATGGAAGGCTTTTTCTTGCATCCTAGATGGGAGCATGTGGCGATGGGATATTAAGGAACTAAGGTAAGGAGGGGTACCAGTAGTTCAAGAGAAGGCTGAACTGGTTGAGACGAATCTGTAGAATCTTGGGAAGAAGGACAAACACTTGAAAACTAAAGGTGAGGTCAAGATAGCAAAACAATTCAAAGAGTAAAGTGATAGGTAGATGGTCTCTCTCTTGTGTCTTTATACAAATCTAACTAATACTCATTCAATGACGGTCACAGATTCTAGTTTCAAAAATGAAAACCAAGTCAAAGGATGCATCTACACATGCATTTGAGCATGGCTAAATTTAATGCATATTAAGCAATTTTTGGCAGGTGTCTACCTGTGGAGGGGCTTGGTACTAAAGTTAGTCCCAAGCCCCTGGACTTGACACTAAAGTTAATCGCAAGTTCCTGCAGCCCTGCCATGTGCCCCTTTGGCCTTTGAGGGGAGCTCCAACCTCCAGCCATATGGCTGCCAGCACTTGGCAGCTATGTTGAAGCCAGAGCCACCTGCCAGCACTTGGCAGCCATCTGGAAAACTCTGATCCCTCGCCAACCTCTTCCCTGCCCAGGAGCCATGTGCCCGACACAGGGGCATGCATCAGCTCCCTCCTTGGCCGCCCTGCCTCTCTGCATGATGGGTGCTCCTGCCAGTAATGCCCGGTACCCTGCTGCTCCAATCCAGCCCCTGCCAGTTACAACCAGCTCCTTATGCTCCTGCTGGTCCCAGCAGGCCTCTCTCCTCCCTGTGTCTGCCCAGGCCCCAGAACAACCACACACCTGCCAGCAGGGGCCAAGGCAAAGGCTACAGGAGGCCTTGCCCAACCCCCACTTCTTGCACTTCCCGCTCCAGCCCACCCCGAGCACAATTCTCAGGACATGCACATGGATGAAACGGAAAAACTTTACCCTCACAACACCTGCCACCACCCTCCTTTCCCCTTTAACCAATAAAACCACTCCACCAGCTTCCACACTCACCAACAATAAACAACCCACTTACAAATGGGAAGCTATATACAGGAGGAAAACTATATATTATAGTTTGGGTCTTCAAACCTGGGGGGCAGCACTAGGGAACAGGGCCTTGGGGCAGGTGCCCAGCACAACAGCCCCTGAATGTTCCCTGGGACTGGACTCAGGCCGGGCCCCTAGTGGTGGGCAGACCCAGCACTAAAGTTAGTGCCAGGTTAAATGTGTGTGTTGATGCGTATTAACTAATTGCATCTAAATTTGATACCTGTATTTGCAGGTATCAAATGTAGGCACCATCCTAAGTTAATGCACACTAAAAGCATGCATGTGTAGATGTACACACATAATGCACATTAATTTAGGTTAATAGCATTAATACGTAGATGTGCCTAAAGTCTGCATTCTATAACTGGTTTCCAAACAATTTTGTTCAATAATTACCTTCATGCCAAATTCTTTGTATGCTTCACAGCAGGATCTGAGCCCTCTTTCACTTTTATTTATGAGTTTTCTGAATTCACATTTAAAAGACAACATGCAGCTTTTTATACTACCTCCCAGATTGTATTGCATACTAGTTTTCCATTGACCTGAACAGTTCCCAACTTGAGAGTGCACTCAACAGCAGGAACCTGATGGAAGTAGCATCAGAGGTCTGCTGGTTAGTTATAAATCGGCCTGCTCACTGCTTGCTTCCTTGTATTCAGTCTGTTTGTCTCCTTTCTCTTGTCAGCTTGGATTGTAGGCTCTCTAAGGCAGGAGCCATCTTTTTGGTTTCTGTATAGCACCAGACACAGTTGTGGCATTGTCCGTGCCTAGAGCTCCCATATACTATGGTTATACAAGTATGCCCAAGAAAGAGCTTGTTTTTATTTATTTTCCTTGGTTCTGTCGTGTCTGCAGCAAGAATTCATCATCTGGCACAAACCCAGGGTTTTCCATACGCAGCTCTTCCATTGCACAGATTTGCCTAGCGAGTCAGAACAGCTAGTCATAGATGCATTGACAAGAATATTATAATACATGTGCCAGGCATAGAAAATGTGATAAGAAGTGACATTTTAACTGAGTGGCTTTCATTGGGATGTGTGTGTGGAGGAGAAGGCAGCATGTGAGATCTGTAGGGGTTTTATTACACAGCATGAAAAAGGTTCTGCAGCTAAAATGCTATCTAACCCTCCCCCTTCTCCTCCCTTCCCCCCACCCCAACTTACATTTGATAGCATGTCTTGCAGTCATTTGTTCCATCAAATGCAGACAGGGAGATCTTGCATTTAAAGAGGTATAGGACTTTTATTCCTTCCGGTTTTGCTCGTAAGCTAATCAAGGTATGATCACTCCCACGTTCTTCCCACCAATATTCTACTTTCAATAAACAAATAGCCTAAAACCTGATAACAGTGAAATTGCTGATTTGAATAAATCCTGTTCAGCATTTATGGGGAAGGATGGAAAAAGTGGAATCTTTGTAAACTGTAGTGACTTCAGTTTAAAGAAAATAATTTAACTGCTTTAAAGGCTGCTACTCTGGAAATCTGTAGTGATCTGTGTAGCAAGTACCATACACTTTGTTTTTACAAGACATAGCACCCTGTGTTAATAAAGTACTTTTCCAAACTACATCTTAATTATATCAATAACTCTTACTTTTGAAATAGTCTGTAATTTGTTGGATTAGATCAGTGGTTCTCAACATGGGTGATGTGGGATGCAAAGAGATAAGAACCACCTCCCTGCCTAGCCTGTGGGCAAAGAGGTAGGTGCACCTTCGTCTCTGCCTGACTCCAATGCAAGAGGAGGTAAGTTCATGGAGTTAATTTCTTGCTCTGCTCCTTCTCTCCCCCTTTTCCCTGTGTGAGGAGCTAAACACAGACAGGCTTATCTATGCGTCCAGTGCAAGAAGGTATGTATGCTCTGTGGTTGCCTCCTGCAAAGCAGTAGAGCTGTGGCAAAGTGATCACTTCTCCCTCCTGCCAGGAGTTAAGAGCTGCAATAAGTTACTGAATTGGGGTGCCATTCAACTGGCAGGACTTATGGAGGGCTGCTGGAGCCTAAAGAGGTTGAGAACCACTGGACTAGATCAGTGGCACCCAACCTTGGGACCCTGTGGGCTGGATGAGTCACCCAGCGTTGGTCCACAGGCTGGATCTTATGTGGGGTTGAGGGGTGGGGTTGGACCATGGGCCTGACCCTGTGTGCCTGGATCCAGCTGTGTCCCAGCCCCTGGAACTCCCTGCTGGTCCAAGAAGTTGGCAGCAGTTAACAATGCCTCCACTCCTCTACCATCACATTTCTGGACCTTGGGGAACCCCCAGGCTGGATGATGTGGCTGTGCCAGCTGGATCTGTCTTGTGAGCTTCAGGTTGAGCACCACCATCTGTGCAAGAAAGGTATTGGATCAGAATGCTGTTTATTTAAACTAGGGGTTGGCAACATCTGGCCTTTGGAGCCACTGGATTCAGCCAATGAAATTGTAGGGCTTTGTCTGTACCTGTGCCCTTGCTGGGGTTAGGCAGCAAAGACCTGTGCTGCTGCCACCACTTCACCTAGATCCCCTGCTTCCTGGCTGCAGCTGGGAGATGGGGTGGGGAGTGGTGTGGTGTGAAGAAGGCAGGAGCAAGGATACAGCTTCCAGCTGCCTGGCTTCAGTACAGCTGTGCTGCAGCCAAAGAGTAGGGTTGGGGGTGGAGGGGAGAAGGGTGGCTGGGGGAAGCAGTGGTGGCATAGGCACAGCTCTGAGTTGCCGAACCCTGATGTAGTCCCAGGCAAAACCCCCTGCCACCGATGTGCTGCTGATGCCACGTGGCCTGTATTGAACCAGATTTAGACTTGATTTAGAGTGACTATCAGGCCCATTTTGAAAAGGAGCCCATTCCAAACTGTTCCTATTTTGTGCATCTTAATCAGTTATTTCTTCTTTTTGAGGCTTCAGACTGCTTTGTCCAGCAGAGTTGTTGTCATTCCCTAAGAGTGCAGCCTATGATCTTGAGAACACATCCTTGATCCCTGCGGTTGTGTCCTGTGTTCTGCCTCACTGGCATGAATCTGGAAGCAGGGGGATTACCCTTTTCCTTTTAGAAAATGATTCTTATTTTGCAGTGCTGCAGGCAACAGCCTGTTCTTTACTGCTTCTATAAGTATGAAGAAGCTGTAGGTCTCATTTTTAATCTCTTCATTAGTATCTGGGAATAATGCCATCTCTTAACACTGACTGTCTTCAGACACCATGAACTTCATGGTGATGTTATCCACAGACTGTGCCTTCTGTTTCAGTGGCAGCCTCGGCACTGAAATGTTAGCATGCGCCTCATTCTCTGCCATCTTGACCTTGGGAACATCTGAGTTTTATTGAATATTCTCCACAGTCTTTGTTCCTCTCCTTTCTTCATCTCTTGGAACAGAGCTTGTTTTGGGAGCTTTGACCTTTTGTGCAATTCCATTCATTCTTTTCTCTAGCTTCTTTATTTTGCATGAAGTCCTGAATGAATGCGTTTTTTCAGAGCTGAGTTGACTGCCCTGCACTGTCAGCTCTAACATTCAAGGTGCAGATGAGCTTCATGTGAGCTAGCTGCAGTGTGCTATGGTTAAGAAGGACAGGCAGAGCTCTCTGCAGGTGGAAAGATTAACGTTATTGATAAAGTACATAGAAAGCCTAGAGCTTTGGGGATGGTTGGGCAACTGATTCCTGTGTTGCTGTGGACCTCCATCCTCTTCTTTCAGCCTGGAATATCTGCTCAGTGAAGCACACTCTTATTGATGCTGGAATTAAGCACATCCTCTTATTCCAGAGGCCTGCATCTTGATAGTTTTGGCTTTGTTAAAGGGAAGTCAGATCCCTTTAGAATGATACAGGATGCTACCTTAGTTTATTTTTGAGATTTGACAGACTTAATTATGCTCTTCATTAAGCAACACAAGCCAAACTTTTTTCAGCTCTGCTAGTTGATCTGTTGTGACCTACACTACAGTATCACTACTTCCCTGTAGGTAAATGTGGGGGAGTGCTTTTTGTTGAATTACTGGCCTCTGATACTGGCAGTGTTGTTAAACTGTACCTTACCATACCAATCAAAAAGACTAGTCATAGCGTGTATATCTGATTATAAGTTTGTTTCCATCCACACAGATATGATGAATTTGCTTTTTAATGGGGCAAAGTAGTTCCCAAAAGGGTTTAAACGTAATCAGTTTCTTGGAGTGTGTCTTCAATACACATAGTTACTAGAGACCCTGTTTTAAAAAAAAAAAAAGAAAAAGAAAAAAGCAAAAAAACCCAACTCTCTTGGCCCTTGACAAAGTTAGAGCATGGTGCTGTATTACTGTATTATAGTTGAAATCTTGGATTGCCCTTGCCCAAATGTATTTCTAAGCACCCATCTTCATTGCCAGGTGTACCTCTGCAAGCATAGGAGCTACAACATGCAAGAGTCCAAAGTTAGAGGGTTAACTGACTATATAGTGTAGAGAATATTGAATCTAATGCATTGAGAATTTTCTTTAGACATTTACTGAACTTGCAACCTTCCCAGCAAAAAGTTGTTCAATATTTCCAATTCTTCTTGAATTCTAGACTCTGCACTTCTGCGTGATTTTTTTTTTCTTATGCTGGTAGCTAGGGAGGTTTTGAGACGAGGGTTGTAGAACTGTGTTATTAAAGGCCGTGCAAAAGAAGTGGGTGTTTGAGATGGTCTGTGTTAGCAGCTGTTTTTAAAAGAATAATGTTGAAAGCGCTACTGAACATTCTTTTGTTCATATGAGTTATTTAACTAGTGGCATGAGCTGCTGTCCTGTGATGCTGAAAAAGAGGGGGGTTGTTTTGTTTTGGGGGGTCTTTGGGTTTTTTTTGTTGTTGTCTGTCTGTGTTCTTCCTTCCCCCCTCCCATCCTTCCATAAGGCAGTCCTACAAGCCAGATGTGGAATTAATAACTTCTTTGGAAGAAAAGTAGGCCTTACGAGTGGAAGAGAAGGAATAAGGAAAATGTCTTATCTGAAAACAATTTTGTATTGGGTACACAAGTTAAACAGTAATGTGTTGTCATGGATAAGCAGTTTTAGGTGTCATAAAGGAGGCTAAAGTTCATATGTAAGTGTCAGCTCTGCAGTGAAATGAAACGTGTTGAAAACCCTGGGCAACTTTAAAGGACTTTTCAGTTAAAAATGTAGGTAGTTGCAAAAGGCAAGCTCTAACTCTTCTACATTTTACAGTTGTGTTGGCTGCTTTGAATAGGATCTTTCCAGATGTTGCCCATTTCTCTATATTTAGAGTTACAGATGACAGGGATTCTTTGGTGTTTGGGGGCAGGGTGGGGGTGTTAACTCTTAAGCAGCTGTAACAAGCCAGTAATGTCTTGCATAAGGAGTTGTATGGTATTATTTTGTAAGAGTTCTGCATAATATTGCCTTCACATGGGAAGGGTGAGAGGCCAAGTTAGTTCTGCATGTAAGAAAAGCCTGTTTGTAACTATTCCTTTCCACAACAAGAGAGACTGTTTTTGCTTTGTGTAAGGAAAAGCATCAATTGAGTGCCTCTTTTCCCTTGAGCACTTGATCAAATATTGCTTTAATGCCATTGCTTTAATATTGGGTAAGTAACTTAGAAGCTGCTTTTTCTTCCTTCCCATCCCAAACATCTGTTGCACTGGGTTTATTTTAGGACTTAAGGCTTGAGAGGTTAGCCTTGTGAATGTGTTTAACATATTAGTTCCAGGTCAGTGGTATTTTTCAGTGTATGTAGGAAATAAAGACTTCTATCCATTTTGATTCATTTTAATTGTATGGCCTTGGATGAAATGCAAATTTGAGATGGTAGAGAATTGAAGGGAGTTTAACAAATGGATTTAACCTGTTGTTTTCTTGTACCCAGCTTAGAGTTCAAATGCTTTGGCTGCTTTGGGGAAAGATGGAGGATTCCTTTCTTTCTGTTTTGAAAAATTAGTTGCATGTCAAATTCATGAAATGGAGAAAGAAAATGTATACTTACAGTTCTGCTGTCATAAAGGTATTGGGGAAGTGGCTTTGAGGAACAGAAATGGGTGTAGATGATTATTCCTTTATCTTTTGGACAGAGTATTTCAACAAGCACTCTTCACATCGTTCTGATTGCAGGCCAATTTTGCATAAAAAGTTGATTCCGTATTTTCAGGATCAATTTTAGGAGAGCCCTCCACCTTCCCTGATGTAAATGTTGATGCATCTCTGAGGGTCAGTCAAATTTAGGTGTTGGAGTATGATTATAGCCTGATTTTGAGGGGTCTAAATATAGTTCTGTTATATGTATGTTGCATATATTGTGTGTTCTTTAGTGGCCCTTGCTTGAGGGAAGAAGAAAAGTTGTCTCTCTAGTCAGTTGTTGCATGTTGTGTATTTCATGTTTCACCATGTATACCTTTTAAAGCAAGCCTAAGCTTCACTAGAAGGTTTCCCTCTTTATTTTCTTGTGATCTTTCACAGTTCATCAAGACAAAAAATTTGGACAGTGTGTTGCCAATGTAATTCCCTGCTTTTAAAAAAGTGTTTTTCATGAAAGTAAACTTTTTACATGGTGTCACCAGCCAGTTCATATACAATTTCTAATCTTCTGATTTGAATAGTGTTAGCAGTGGTTTTCAGCCCTTTTAGACTCAAGTCACCCCTTGTTATACTCAGGGTACCACTTAGAAAATGCTAGCTCTTAGCTTTCACTCTTTCTTTGACTACAAAAAAATTAATAGAGCAATTCTTTTGTTGCAAAGAACTCCTACCACAACAGATTAGAATATTTCTGACACTATAGTTTCCTCTTTGAAATCTCTGGGTGCATCTAGGCAAGTGGGTACATTTGTTTGTTTTTGTGTGTTGTTTT
>NW_017729025.1:91820198-91825450 GCF_001723915.1 Gavialis gangeticus | reverse complement strand
CATAGGTACAACATAGGGGTTGAGCTCTCTCAGCTAGGTGATGATGCTGGGCATGACTTGTTCCTGTCTGAACAGTTCAGGTACAAGCCTTGTTAATGGTTGCCTACATTTCATAGTGTAAGCAAAGCCTCTAAATGGGAATTAGACAGCTAAATAACCCATTAAATACATTTTTTTTCTTCCTTGGGGACAAGTAGCAACAGCACACCTCACCTTGTGTCACTGATACTTGTCCCCAGGGAATGCCTGTGGCATGTGGCAGGTTACCCTGGGTGGGGTAGGGGAGGTTGGGGCCAGCAACTGCGCTGGCCCCAGCAGCCTTACCTGGAGTAATAGGGGTCTCCAGGAGATCCAGCCGTGGCACTTCTGCAGCAGGAAAGCCTGGCTAGCAGCTGGAGTGTGGTTCTGACCAGCCAAGCTCTGGTTTTGAGTGGAGTGTGCTGCCACCATGTGTGCCACCCCACTCTTTTGGGCGCATGGGTTAGTCTGACCCTGGGAGTTCCAGAGTCAAAAAATACCCCTGCACTGCAAAGTAGCAGTGTGGGGAAAGCCTGCATGTGTGGTGCTGCAAACAGGTCTGCAGCACCACATGCTACACATCCACACTTATCTGAATGCTGAGTTTTATCTTGTGAATTGCATGTAGATGTTTGTATCCCTAACAGTGCCAATATTATGGGGCGCCCATGAAAGGATCTTACAGGGGTGCTGTGGTACCCTTATTGAGAATCACTGCTTTATCAAAGTGGTTGTTACATGGTGACAAACCCCAGTTCTGGATGTACAGGATTAGTGACAGGATACCCAGATTTCTTTAGTTCTTTCTGTCTCTAAGTGAAGTTGAAGGCATTACTTTCTTCCTATTATATTAAAAATAGCAGGTTGGGATTTTTTTGCTGAACTATTGGAAAATAGATATGCTGGTACAAAAACTTTTCAACAGGCATGTGCCAGCTTCAGCAGAAGTTTGATAGTGTCTCCAGGTCAGAACCAGACAAGGAGCAAGAGCCACTCCCATCCCAGAACAACCAGCTGCCTGGCAAACAGGGCAGTCATTGGGGATATGTACGGTCCAGGTTTGAGTCCCTCACCTGAAATGAGGCCAAGCTGGGATTTGAACCCATCCCACATTCCAGGTGAATGTTGTAACTGCCAAGTTATTTGTGGGATGGGATGGGGAAAATTGTTTCCTATCCAGTTCAACTAAGACGCATCAGGCTTGTGCTGCTGCTGCTCTTTGTTTTGTGCATATGCGCACACATGTGCATGTAATATCATCTTTTGTATGCACATACATTTGGTTTACACAGAAAATATGGGTAAGAGCTAAGGAGATAACTAAAATATTCAATGAGTTCCTTTATTACTAGCTACATGAAGCACATAAACTGAATGAGGCCACACTCTTTCCCGTTTGCCAGTATGTGTACTGTATATGTGGAGAGTGCCCTGGGTGTCTACCAGCCATTACATTAAGGGAACAAGACACTACTGAAGAAATGCATGCTTCCATTCGTAGTTGGGGCTTACCCAGTTACAGGAATGCTGCCATACTTTGTTGCTGTCAAAGGCAGCACTAGAGAAACATGGGGAGTACCAGATGCATTGGGAAGTACAAGGGGCAAGTTTTGTCCAAGTATCATAGCAAAATGAAGCAGTTAAATTAGCTGTCCACATGAGCAGCGTGGTCTGCTGAAAGACAATGGACAGTAACCTCTCTTTGCTGCTGAGCCAGATACGTAGTGTCTGAGGGTGGCGGGAAGCCCCACCTTGAGCTGCTGTTCACAGCATTCAGCAGGCTTTGCCTTCTATGTTTTCTTATCTATTGTGTGTCTGTGTGCTTTGGCATTGAAAGGGGATTTAATCTTGTGTAATGTTTCCCTGGAGAATCAAGACAGTCTGCACCAACCTGGCAATCCTCTTGTGTGCTCCTAAGCGCTTTAATGAGACGGCAAAGGAGAGAAACAAAGTGTGAGCTTAAAAAACCTTTGCTTTCTGAACTTCGCTGTCTCTTTCTGACCAAGAACCGAATAGCTCTGAATTCTTGGCCTGCATGCAAAGTAGCCTCTTGAGGTTATATGAAAAAGGGCATAATATACCCTGGGGTACTTTACATAGCTCTTGGTAACACACTCCTGAGAGATGACAATTAAAAATATTCCTGTTTTGTGTTGCTTTATTACTACTCTTGATTAATCCTGGTTTGTAGCTACTATGCAAATCTTTGCCTTTGCTGGCTAGGCTGGGGCATACAGGAATAAAAATAAATAAATACTATGTGCATCTCACTCCACAGTCTCACCATTCACATGCATGGGGAGTGAATGGGCAGCTCTAATGCCTGGCTTGCTCACAACGTTTACATTGGACTGGGCATGGGGTGGCTCCAGTGGGACATGCTGTGCTTGTCATCAGTTGTAGGCAGCAGTCATGTGTCAGACTTAAGACAGAGGCTCATCTATTAAAGTAGAGAGTACCAGTCACCAGTTCCTGAAGTACCAGTACTGCTATGCAAACAGGAAGCTTACAACCACCAAAGTAACAAACATTACTAGCTAGTGCACTGCTAGACTTCTGGTGACTTGATGTCTTTTTTTTTTTTTTTAATTGTAGTTTTTAGATTCCTCAAAAGCCTGACAGCTGGGAGTTTGAGAACAATTTCCCCATGACCCTCCCTTTATTGCTGCTGTGTAGCACACATGACTCTTGCTTCCCCTCTTACACTAGGTATCTTTTTTTTTTTTTATCACTAATCCACTTGATGCTCTAGCTCAGAGCCTCCTAAATTCATTCTTACGCCCTTTCCACCTACCCAAATGATAGTTACATTGCCAACAGAACACTGTCTATACTGGGATTTTCTTTTGTGTGTTAAGGGAGAGGGGATGATGAACTCTACATTCAGATGCAAGTTGAATGTTTATTATGTGTGTTTACCTTTGCTACTTTGCTGTTGGTCACAGTTCTGTGTCCAGTGAAGATGATTTGGGACTGTATTAAAAATGGCCTCATGGTGGATGGTCTGCTTTTAACACTGGCCTTAAACAGAGAGTGGCAGGTTGTGACAGTGGCAGGTAGCAGTAATTGTTGGATATGAAGTGTCTCACTTCGCCACAGTTCTTGAAGTTTTGTCCTAACCTATTCAGAAAGCAATACCAACAGAATTGCAAATCATCACCTCTTTAAATTTCTAACTAGTAACGCCTAGTGGGGCAGCCACCACAGATTATGGAATGCAGTGCATAACTAACGTGGGTACATCATTGGTAACTACAAAACAATGGGAAGGCATAGATAGATATTAGCTGGGAAGAGGAGGGGAAGAGGAAATTCCAAGCCCTATCACAATTAAACTGAGATTGCTTAGTGATCTGCGATTAAACAAGGTGAGTTGAGACCTTTGAGTTGAGTCTTTCGGTTTGAGTCTAGTGGAGGACACTAACTCAGGAGTTTTGTTTTCTTCAGGTGTGAAATCCATGCCTGTCTCGGCTTGGGTCAGCAGGATACTATTGATTACAGATCTATGGGTTTTAGGAGTTCTCTTAATTTTTTTATGGTCTTGATTACAAATGCTTTGAATCACAATGAAGAATTATATTTTCTCTTCTAAATATTGCACTGACAAATCAGAAAATTGGTTGGGACTTAAGAGGGAACACGCAACAGATGCTGCTATATAAACACTCTTACTGCTGTGTATTGTTTACTAATCCAGTATCCTGGGTGTGCATAGCTATTACATAGATGCTAAAACTAAAATTAAGTTGTTGAACAAGAACAGGTTTTAGCAGTACCAAAGGTACTGCAAAAAGGCATTGCCAGGTATAAACGTTGCCAGTTGCGAAGTATAGGGTTCATATTAAATTCTGTGGTAGTGAGTTTTTACTTTTAATAGTTCTTTAGTGTTAGAATCCTGAAATAAGACGCATTAAAGAAATTTCAGTTTCAGATCCTTAACATTAAATTGTTTAGGTTTTTGTCAGTAAAGCTAGATGGTAAAAAAAGAATTTAGAAATTTGAAAGCATCCTGTGCTGTGTAGCATTCTTTAAAAAAATAAAATAAAATCAAGTGAAGTGACTCTTGTGTTGAAAATTCTCCTTTTTATTTGGGTTTGAAAATACCAGGTCCAGAGGTTTTGTTAACCTTGGAAATGCCTGATTATTAAAACACAAATTATATGGAAGGCTCTTACATACTATGAATTACTTGAAAATACTTTCTTGCCCTTGTAGTGGTGAGAGCATTGTTTCCATAGGCAGAAGTTGAAACAGCAGTCCTTAAATCACTTGATCTAAAGTGGATATCAATAGTTTTATTTCCTATATGCTGTAGTAAAGAAGATGTAAAGAAGACTTTACAGGAATGCCACATTTCTTCTAGGTATAACTCCTTAGTAAAATGGCAGGCAATTTTTTGGGGGAATAATATAGGAAACATTTTTGATAGCGAAAGGAATTCTTGATCGGGTAACCTCTTGTAGAGAGGTTGGTACGTTATTGGGCAGCAATGCATAGGAAGGTGATGCTTTTATCTACGATTGTTGAAACGGGAGTACAACAACTGTTTAGGCTGTGGGGAAGAGCATTTTTTAATGGTGAGCTCTATAAAGGCAGCCTTCATTGCTTAGGAAACCTTGTGGTTTCTTTCTTGAAACAGAGATCAACACAGCTGTATAAACTGGAAGGGAGGTCTTGTTAGGTGTATGCAAATGAACTTGCCAATCCAACATTGCTTTGAGAATCCCTTTCCTGTTATGGGTACCATCTTAAACCTGCCTATGAATTAGCTTCTTTTTCCTTCCCTGTAGCCCTCCCAGTTATTGTGCTTTTTGTTTTAGGTCTTATTATTTTTGGAAAGTTCTCTGGAACATTTTGTGCATGTGGCTCCCTACACATGCTGTTGGCTTGAGTTAAAGTTGAAATATGAAACTTAGCTTCTGTGATGCAGCATGATGGGGAGGGGGAAGGAAGTGTTGATACAATAGTTTCCAAAAGAAATCTTTCAAATAACAGAAGGTTTTAAAACAGGTCTGGGGGAGCATTAGTAAATAATATTCTCCTCTTAAAGTTTTCTAGCTAATGCTCCGTGGGATTATATAACTTATTTGCTGCCAAAGTACAAAAAAGGTAAATTTTGGAGTGTTTATTGGGGTCTGAAGCTGTGTGCTGCCCTGCTTACTGGATCCTAGCATACGGGGCCGCAGTCCATGGGGCTCCCTGCAGAGCATTGGGGAGCCCCCACAGGCTGGATG
>NW_017729025.1:91814418-91815198 GCF_001723915.1 Gavialis gangeticus | reverse complement strand
CAAAAAAGGTAAATTTTGGAGTGTTTATTGGGGTCTGAAGCTGTGTGCTGCCCTGCTTACTGGATCCTAGCATACGGGGCCGCAGTCCATGGGGCTCCCTGCAGAGCATTGGGGAGCCCCCAGAGGCTGGATGACACATTGCTTCTGGCCTGGGGGCTGAGCACTCTGATCTAGATGAAGTCATAGATGTGTGTAGCGTTCTTTCTAAAAAAGGAAATGCACAGAGTGAACATTATTTGTGGTCTGACAGAAAATGGAATTTTGTGGCATTGACAAATGTCACTACTTTGGGCCAGTACCATTCAGTGGTTTGGGAGACGAGAGCTTGGTGGGGACAGCCACCTGAATGAAGCAGCATTGTAATTGCTGTCAGGAGATCGTTTCATGAGTTAGCTTTGGGACTGCAAATGTCCTAAGAACCTTTTACTATCTAGTGGGAAACTGGGCTATTTGAAAGCTGTCTGCAGGTAACTGCTGTTTTAACTTGCTGTGGTTGGGTGAACGATTTAAACCTACTGCTAAATGATCCAAAAACTTCTTCTTTAAAATGTAATTCTATTTCTAAAAGCTTTTAATTAAATTGGTGTAATTTGTTAACTTAAAAGTAAACAATATCTTGGAGCAGCTCTGAAATAAGGTGGGGATTTTTCTATTGACTTTGTGGGACCTGAATTTTCTTTCAGTCATCATTTACCTTCATTGATGCTGAGGTGACTACCTTTCCTGTTCAAACTCTTTTTTTGTGGAATATACAAAGAGGATTCAGGATTCTTTTTTTTT
>NW_017729025.1:91812907-91814382 GCF_001723915.1 Gavialis gangeticus | reverse complement strand
TTTTTTTTTTTTTTTTTTTTTTTTTTTTTTTTTTAGGGTACCTAGGTATAACGGCACTTAATTATCTTGAACTGTGTTTGCAGTTTACCTTAGGCTCCACCTGCACTGTGGCCATAAAACCAGAAGAGCCTTTGTTCTGCCTTTGGTAAGGAAAGTAGAGCACCCAGATTCCAGACTTCAGCAACAAGGGCCACTGTGTGCCTTCAAGAGCTAATAAATAATACTTGGAGGCCAAGTGGTTTAAAAGAAAAATAGATGTGCGTGAGGACCTTGTTCATTTTATCCAGGAAGTCTTGTGTGATATTTAAAAGCAAACCATTGGGCACTCCAAGCATACCAGTTGCTTCTGAAACAATTGCTAAGAAAACCCAGGTTAAGGGCTCAACCTGTTTTCCACTAATATGTGCCTGTTAAGACAGCCAAAACAATTGGGAAGTGTCAAACAACCTTTCCTCTTACATCCTTGGAGCATCAGAACTGATGTGATCTTTTCTAACTCTTGTTTTCTTGCTATAATACAGGAGCAGCCAACCTGCAGCATAAGTATCACAAGTGGCATTGGCAGCCTCTGTCCTGTGGCAGATTAGGGAATGGATGGTCAGCACAGCAGCAGAAGGCAGAGCAGGGGATAAGGCAGGGAGCATAGGGCAGAAAGCAGATGATAGAATAGAAGATTAGGCAGGGAGCAGAAAGCAGAGCAGCAGATTGAACAAAGGAAGAGAATCCGAGTGGCACTTGGAGAGGGTATGTGGTTCAGTAGTAACATGCTTGCTAAAAAGGTTGTTCTCCTCTCTCTCCCACTGCCTTAAGATTGCAGGTAATACAGAGACCCCTGCTCCAAAAGACCTGAGTTTTCAGGGGTTGGCAGTATTTTTTGGGCAGAGTGCCAAGAACACCTGCAGTCTCCACTTGTAAGATGTTGGCATGCCAGGGGTGGACAACCAGGGGAGCCACAACAGGCCTGATCCTTGTTGTGGCAACACAGCCCCACAAATTGAAATTTTATGCTCAAGTATATTCAAACAATGGGAAAGAACAGGTAGCACCTTGTCAGGAACTCTGGTTAACCAGGAAGTGGTAGACATTTGTGAGCTTTGGTGTGCATAGCACTCTTTGAAAAGGTGTATGGTGATTTGTTTTCATAGCTGTGGGAGACAGCTCTATATATTCTTGTCTATTTTTCTGTTTCTCCTTAAAATAAAAAAGGCAGGTATTGTTAATAAGTCTTGAGGAAGAGTTGCCTTATACATTTCATATGTACAAATTAGAGGTGCACCGATGCATTGGTCTCATATCACATCAGCACTGATGTAAGAAAATTGACTATATCAGAAACCGGCTTTTTTTTTGCCTAATGTGGCCGATACATGCAGCCACAGCATGCCCAAGGCCAGGAGCAGAGCCTGGCAGCTTGGAGAGCTGTGTCCAGCTGGTAAGTCTGTGGTGGAAGGGAAGAGGGGAGGGAATTTGCCTCA
>NW_017729025.1:91784585-91812805 GCF_001723915.1 Gavialis gangeticus | reverse complement strand
GTGCCACCCCCATCTACCCTGAGCACAGCCTGGGGCAGTCCCAGTCTGCAGTGGCAGCCCACCCCACCCCATGCAGATCTGGGGGAACACGCCCCATGCCCTTCCACGGTACACATAGTGGCAGGATCTGCCTCCCTCTCTTTGCGACTCCTGGATGAGCTGTGGCTGTCCCATGGCCCGCCCTGCTCCAGCAGGGCAGGGCCTGCCCCACTCCCTCCCTCACCACAGAGGCCTCAATATACCCGCCCTTGCACTCCTTCCCTTCCTCCTCACCTTCCACAACAACAGACTTACCAGCCAGGCATTGCTCTCCAAGCTGCTGGGCTGTGTATCGGAAATCGAATCGGTATCAGCCGATATGCCTTCTCTAAAAATCGGCCCAAAAATCTCTTATCGGTGCAGCCCTAATACAAATCTTTCAGAACAGTCCAGTTCAGTGAAAGTATGTCTTATGCTTACTGTTTTTCCATGAAGTGCGCACTGTACTGTGCGATCTTTGCAAACACGTTTTAAATTTCATCTTCCTATAACTCTCTTATCTGCCATTGTGTGCATCTTGGTTGGCCCAGCACACCACTCAGTTCTCTGAGTAACTGTGGCTAGAACCAAATGTCCTTTGCAGGATCTCCTCCTAACTACAGCGAGTGTATGATATGTGGCAGCTGTTGAAAGAGATGCCAGATTCTTTTGGGTTCTACAAAAATGAAGAAAACTGGATATGGAAGAAGCATACAAGAAGCGTATGGGAGGCCTGGTGAATGTTGTCATTGCCACTGTGTATTCCCAGGCATACACCTGTCTTTCTGGAGCAGGAGGGCTAGTACAGTGTGATGGGCTTATGCAGGGCTGCTTTGGACTTGTCTCAGTGCCACCAGAAGCTGAGGGCTTGAGGGTCTATGTTAGGAATGAGACCAGAAGTAGCCTCAAGGTGAATTTCCAGTTCTGGAATGTATCGGCAGACGTGGGTTGGTGGACATTAGAGCTGAGCACAGCCTGCCTATTCTTCCTGAGACCCTCTGCAGATACAATAGAGTATAATCCTATAGGCTTGTACATGTGGGCTGATGATAGTGACTCAAACTCCACAATTAAGGACCCAAGGTTAAAGGAGGCTAGGGAAATTGGGGGCTCCACAGGTAGTCACCTTCATGCTGCATGTGGCAACTTAATGAGTAACTTATTGCTTATGCATGTGGTGTTTTGCAGTGAAAGATCCTGGGACATGTGATCCTTGTACATACCAGGGATTTGAAGCGTCTACTGTACTGATTTCTTAAGTTTTTGTTGTAAGTGTGCTATGCTATTCTGTGTGAATTTGGGGGTGAGGGGTGGGATGAGGAATCTATATTTCTCTGGATTGTTTTGGGTAAAGGTTGATTCTCTTTGCTGGTTGCTATACCTATTTTAATGAGTAGCAGGTGACTACCTGTGGTCATCTTGGTTTGCTAGTCCGGGAATAATGTGGTGTCACTTGATTGGCTTGTGTAGATTGCTTTTTGGTGTTTTTCTGTATGCTTCAGTAAAAGCTTTTGGCATAGTGACAGTTTCATCTTGCCTTGCAATGGAATAGACGACAAATGCATAAACAAATGATGAACTTGATTGATGTTGTATACATGGGCTGGCAGAAACTTCAGAACAGTGCAGTCAGACCTGCTGACCATTTACATTAAGCCAATCTATGTGTGAACCTTCAAACAGGGTGCTGCCTGGAGAACCAAAATGTAAACTGCAACTGTAACCGAAGCGCAAAATAGACATGCGGCCGTTTCAGTAGTAGTGCTGTGTGCTGCATGTAGTGCCCCTCTTGGTTTTCCTTTTCCTTCCTGTCTCTTATCACGTGTGTGCATTAAGTGAGTGCATGTTTCTTTGCTCCCTCAACATATAAGCTTCCAGAGTATCAGGGAACAATAGACAGTTCTGCCTCCTGAACAGTCTGCAGGTGATGGTGGTGCTCTGGGAGGGAAAGAGCAAAGACCTGTAAAGCTGTGTTGCAAGAGAGACCAGCATTTGTGCTTGCATTGGAGACTGCATGGAAGCTTGGCCTTGATTTGGGATCATAACAGGTACTAGACACTTCATGGAAAGGTGCGGGTGCTTGGACTGATTCATTACTGATCTGAACAGGCACTCCTTGAGTTTCCAGTCCCATTCTGTACTCGTAGTTCTTCTGTGACAGTGCAGTTCCTTGCCCCCTTTGCATTTCCAAAGCAGAGTCATCCATAATCTCCTTGCATCAGAATCTGCATGCTCGGGTTTTGTGGGCTGACTGGGTCTTTGGATCTCAGAGTGCTTGTATATAGGACAGATATATGACTGCACATGGTGTGAACGTTTCCACTGGTGGACTTGGTGGTTTCTTTCACAATAGAAATAGTCGATTTTTTTCAGTGGATCATTCAGGGATGGGAGTAGAGGGGAATCACACAGGACACCCACAGTCTCCCAACTTGCTATCCCACCTATCCTGTACATGGGACAGTCTTCATGGAAAGAGACTTGTGAGGACAGAGCTGACTTTTAGTGACTTAACACTGTTACTCTTCCTCCACTGAAGAGACTGCAGAGTTTGCAGGCAAAGACACAGCTCAGCTTTGAGTTTTTTCTTCAAATAGTAATCCATGAGCAATGTTTTTATGCAACCTGTACCAATGTATTAGGAAAAACATCTCTGATATGACATAATAGCTCCTGAACATGAAATCATAGCTGCAATTAATAAGGTAGTGCTAGCGGGCATTTAGTCTCTGACATATATTTCAAATTTTGCCCTGTTTTGGCCTCTTTTGGGGCACAGGGTGTTTAAAAAATGAGATCAAGCCACTGTGTAAACTTCTACATAACTTCCTCCCTTAACTAAAGCCATTTGCTCCCTGGAGAACCCCAGATCCTACCTATGAAATCATTGGCCAACTACCATGAAATCCATTCTTTTTTTGAACCAGAATTTGTCTCAGAACAGGAACAAAGATGGCAGGCAGCTCTTACCAGGTTGCATATCTAATATGCCTGCATACATCTCTGTGGGGAAAAGCTGGGGGGACATTCATGACCTCCAGTTGGCATTTTATGGTCTTTTGGATATAGCTGCTTCACATGCTTTTGGCACTGTGGTGCTGTCCCATGAATGCCTGGCTGAGCGAGCTGCCTCACAATGCAGTGGTCGTGGTGAATGTTCCTGCTGCTGTTGCTGAAATTGGGGTGTATGTCTATGCATTCAAGCTTCTCCCAGCATCCTTGGCTTGGCAGAGAAGGGGTTAACTGGCAACTTGGAGCCTGCACAGGGCCGAGGGTAATACTTGGGAGTGGTCTGCAAGAAAAATGGGAGGTTACATTCCAGATAGTACAGTTTTATAAAGTGTCATCCAGTTTCCGGGGAAGAAAGTGTGGCATGAGGTAGTGGGGGAATGCCAGGAGATGGTTGACTGTCTGAATGCTGTAAGTGCGCTGCAAATTGACTGAGTGAAGGGGTGAGTAGTAGTGGCTAAGGCAGGTATGAGCTAAGGACAGAACTTTTATGGGGCAGGGAGAGAGATGGTGAGGAGTGTTCAGACATTAGATGGAGGTGGGAGAGGTGAGGGCACCACGCTACAAATTAAGGTAAGGGAAAATGCAGTAGCCTCAAAAGCAGAAAATGAGGCAATGTACATTTTGGTTTGTCCATTTGAGATTTGAACTTGAACCTAAACTCCCACAAATCTGCAGCAAGTAGCTTAAACTTTTTAAAAAATACAGGAACCAGTCTAACTTGTTTTCTTGAAATCTGATGGAATTGTAACCTAATAGCATGCCACATGATTTCTAGGTTTTTGCTGCCTCATGACTTTTGAGTGCGAGATAAGCAATATTGCTCTTGCTCTCTCAATGCCCTGTCATGTGAAATTGGATTTTCCTCACCTTAACAGTAGCATTTGCAGGTATTCACACTTGCTCACAGTCATCCAGTCCCATAAAGGAAAAAACCTTGTAAATGTGTCCTGCAGAACTGCCTCTCTAATACGACTGCCTACTGCATTACTTTCTCAATGCGATATATTATACGGCGTTTGGTCCTTAAAATCCTTTCAGTAGCACTTTTGGCAGGACGCTGAATGGTGAAGAAATACTGAGTTGACAGAGAAGTAGTTAACATCTGGCAAATACAGTGATCTCTTTAGCTGTATGCCTTTTTAAAATGGCATCCTGGCAAAGAGCTGAGAGACTAGGAACACTTTTCTGATTAGGCACGTTTCCCAAAGCCTCTTAAAGTAGAAGATGTGTGATTAACATGTTCCAACATCATGGGCTGTAAATATCAGGACTTCCTAGGGTGTGGCTTTCTGGGTGGGTGTGGAAAATCCTGTTGACCTCAGAGGGTGCCTAGACTTCAGTTAGCTCTAGACTGTGGTTTGCAAAGTTCCCCATAGCAGAAGACCAGCAAATTTGCACTTGCCCTTTTCTTTCCTTTTCTCTGTGTGAGACGCGTTATGTGGACTCAACAGGTCCTGAACCCTGTGAGCTGAACTGCTGTAGATCTCTGCATGCAACTGTCATGACAAGACTTACCCCAGTGAACTGTGCAGAAAACTAAGGTAGGCTCTTGCCAAATAGAGGGGGGGACAATAAGTGCTCTACATCCGGAGATGAGCTTGCTTGCAGTTACTGTAATGAGAGAGATTTGAGGGACTAACTTTGAGAATGTCCAAAGAACAGGAGGTCCTTTAAAGGGCAAAGAGCTCAGATATAACACTGTCCCTGGTTTTCCTGCCTGCACCTCTTCACATATAGCAGGCTTTGTGCTATTTCCTTTGTGTGGGTGGGTGCAGTTCTCTCACTGTCGGGTTGAGCCCTGGGCTACAGTACTTCTCTGATCAACCAGGCTTACCCAGCAGGCTTGACTAGGCCAGGGGCTGGCAATTATTTTGGATGGAAGGCCACTTACTGAGTTTTGTCAAGTCATCAAGTGCCACATGACAAGCAGCCAGGGGCAGATAAATATTAATTTTCTTAATTTTTTAGGGGCCCCACAGGCCAGATAGAATGGCCTAGTAGGCCATTCTTTTTGCCCACCCCTGGACTAGGCTCAACATCTATGATCTCCTCCATTTGATAGTCTGATGGGTGGTAAATACAGTGATTGGGAGGCTTTTTAAAACCAAAATAGGAACAAAACATTTGGCATATAGTATTTTAAGTCTGAGTAGGCCTGACAGTTTCAGTTACCCCCGTGGGTTTCTATGTCAATCTAAATAGCTCCCTGGCTTTCCCCTAGGAAGAGAGTATCCCTTTTCTTATCCTTTGATCATCTAGCTTTGCCACCAAGAACCAAAGCTGGAAACGCATCTTGTAACTTGATTGAATACAGACGTTGAATCTTTATAATAGTCATTCAGACACGGTTTCTTCACAACCCTGAAATGTTTGTGGAAGGGGGGTAAGGGGGATGCTATCCTGAGCCATTGCTGGGATTCCTGCTTGTCTTGCCTTTTAGACCTCTGTCAAGTTAAAGGGGCTAATTTGGATGTTTACTGTGAGTTGGGGTCAGCATTCAGCATGCAAAAACTAGTACCAAGCATTGCAGATGAAGCTTTGAATTTTCAGGGATTAGAGACTTCTTTATCAAAAAGCAATGAGGAAACACTGCCTGATGTTGGGAGAAGAGAGACAATTTTGTGCTATGTAGCAGCTCATCAGATCAGAAACCAGGCTGTTGTTGTCAGTGCCCAGGATTTGATTCTCCTGTGCTCTGTATTGTAGAGAATATAGTTTTCTGGCTGGTCGCTGAAGGGCATATGGGGGAGTGTCTATACTTTTGTGACACTTAGGTGTAACTTGTTATGCCAAGAAGGTTTCATTGAAGTAGAGGGGGAGGGGGGAATTTGCAATGCCTGATATTGATATAAGCAGAAAGGACACCCAAAATAAAGTAGTGCGTGCTGGCATGAGTTCCACAAGTTTAGTCATTGTTCTGACTCATGGAAGGCTGAGGTTGACTTGGCCATGTAGTAGAGTAGTTTGCATTTATGCCCCTGCATTTTAAAACAAAAGTAAAGTCCTGTGCAATAGATATGACTGTTCTGGGGATGAGTGCATTTGCTGGCTGTTCAGGATCTCGCGCTCTCTGCTTATTGAGTATCTTGGCTTTCTCCCCAGGTTAAGGATTTTTTTTTCATTCTAAATACAGTATAATCTTCCCTGAAAGAATTTTAACAGGTAACTGGCAGCAGCCGTCTTAATCCTTTTGGCACTGTGGAAGGAGAGAGCGGAGTGAAAAACATCAAGCTCTGATCCCTGAAACATGTCATAAATCCATTCTCACGCTGCAACTGTGACATGGTGGCTTCACACCCTCCCTCCCCCGGCTTATTGTCGTGAGTTCTGGGGTGCTGACAAAGAAGTGTCATGCTAGCAGCCTGCACTCATGGGAAGATTCAGGGCTCTTAACGTGGCAGCTTAAGTCTTGTCTTAAACCTGTACTTTGAGATACCTTTGCCTGCCTTAAAACCTCAACTTTCTTACAGATTTATCAAACATTGTAATTTTCTTAGCCCCTTATTTCATTTTCAGTCACTAAGCTGTCTCCAAGATTAAACCAGCCTGTTCAGTTTCTGGCGATACTCATTTGCTTCAATTTTAACAGGGCACCCTAGTTAATAAGGTTTGCTGTCTTTCATATCTGTTACCAAATGTGCTTAAAACCAAAGTTTCACAATCTTATTATTCATTTGCTTCCTGTTTCCTTCACTGTCAGTTGCATAGAAAGGACTGTTACTCAACTAATCAACATGAAAAATCCAAATGAATAACTCAGAAAAGAATCAAAGCGAAAGCAAACCCACTCTGGTACAGTGACCACATTCACTAAAGTGAAAACTCCTAGCTAAAAACATTTTTCTTAAACTTATTTATTTAAACAATATACATATTTATAAATCTAAAAAATATAATAGATCAAATAAATATTATATCCTCTGGACTGAGAAACGGGCATGGGGGAAGATCTTATTCCCTAAAGAGAATCATCCTCTGAAAATGTTCAGTATGTGGGGGAGAATGTGTTGGAAAGGGCATGGAAGCAGGGAAGTCATGATTGGCTGCATAACCTTGCCTATTGTACTGATTACACTGTAAAAGATGCATTTTAGCGAGCAAGGGGTGCTGAGGACTACAGTTCTGAATTTCTCAAGGGTTTTTGGAGACCCTTTGAGCAGTGTAGCAGTATCTTTTGGATTTATACAAAATATGACAAGTCTTGTGATATGAAGCCCTTGCATATAGAGTGGAGTCATACTGTAGCCTTTTTCCTTTGCATAAAATGGGGCTTCAACTTTGTGTTTTCCTTGGTTTCCTAACAGCTCTTTGCCATTACAGCAGACTTTTGCATGCCTATCTTGTTTAAGTGTTGCAACAGGTAGCAGACTATTGGCTGCATCTCCCAATTCACAAGCACAAGTGATGTCATATCCTTGAATTTTAATTGGCTGTGCTCTGTAACATGAAAACATTGCATCCAAGTATTGCAATCTACTTTACATTCACTCCTTAGGAGCATGTGAGTACGTTCATGTTTGTTGGGCTTGCCTAGTCTCCTCCAGAGGTTAAAGTTTTTACTTACCAGAGGTGAAAGTGTTTGAATGTATTTATTGTAGGTATATAGTCAGGTTTCACTGCTGTTTTTCTGAGACTTCTAAAAGTAGTGGCTGTCTAGCAAAACTTGAGTATTTGAAATCCTATTTTGGGAAAGATCTCCAGATAGAGCCTTTGGGATTGCCTTAAAACAGGGGTAAGGAGTAGGGTGCATATAATATTAAATGTAAGCCATACTTCTCTGTTACTTGTAGCTGAAAAATAGTAGTAGATTTGAACCAGAGGAAAGATCTAGACTTTAATATACCAGTTCCCATTCAGGTCTTCTTGCAAACTCCCCTTCTGTAAAATATGGGTCCATTTATTTAGTTGAGCTCTTGTACATGAGATACAGTTAGGTGTATTAGTCTGAATTCAAGTCAAGACTTTGTGTGTTGTTTCGCAGCATCTGATAAAATGAACTTCAGCTCACAAAAGCTTGTGCCATGTGTGTATATATAGGTGTGTGTGTGCATGCACGCTTTGGTTAGTGTGTAATGTGCAAATCTACCCTACCTTATTCTTGCATGAGAACAAGCATTACCTTTTTTTTTTTTTTTTTTGTATTCCTCTTGTGTCCTCCCTGCACTCCCCTGCTTCAGGTGCATAAGTCTTCCACAGCTAAGTGATGGTTCCATTTTTTTTGTTTTGTAGACTGAATCACTCCCAACCAATCAGAACTCCTGAATTTTTCTAAGTCTTTGGAGGATAAAAGATGTGCCATGGAATGATAGCACCAAAGAGCAACCCAGGAGTGCCACTTGCTTTGACCAGTCATGGATTATTTCTTCCACTAGTTATCTTCAGTACATTCATCTTGGAGGGCCAGGCCTCAGGTAAGCAAAATGTTTACACTGCCATTTTATTTTACACTACTTTCCTCTGTGCAGGAAGGGGCAGAGAGAGAAATCATGTGTTTACACACATACTCTATGAGAATGGCAAATGGTAAGCGAAACACATTATATGAACTCAGCCCTTTTTTGTGTGTATTTGGTTACAACAGTACATATCTTCCTATTTCTGCCCTGTCTCTCTTAACCTTCCTCTTTCCCTTTTACTTATATCAAGGGCAGTCAGGCATTTTAATAGTGTGAAGTACAACCTTTGTAGATAGATTCTTATGTAGAACTTCTCTTCATCGTGTCAGTTAGAGCAATTGCTCGTGTAGAAAAGTAGTAGTAGAAGTGTTTAATGTATTCTCAGCACTTAGCCTGTGTGGATATTGGGTCCAATATCCTGCTCCCAGGTCTCATTGAATGTCCCTGTAGTCCAGCACCAGCTCCTTATATAATCAGTCACCTCTCCTGTTTTTCTCTACCAAGTAAAGAGCTGGTGCTGGGCTACAGGGACATTCAACGAGATAAATAGATAGATGTGAAGACAGACTTCAGTTGTTCAAAATATTATATATTATTTATTTATTTATTTAGTATACAAATAATATATTATTTTATAATAATATAAATCTATTATAGGGAGAGGGATATTATTTTTTGTTTGTTTTTGGACAGCTGCAGTCTGTCTTCATCTGTCTCATCTTGCTACCACCAGTAAAAATGTAACGCACTCTCCTTAGCCTCAAGCTGTCCAGTGTTCCCTGTGATTTGGTTCTGAAAGATACCATCCCTAAAACTGCAATTAGATATTGAAAAATCTTAATTTGAGAGAGTAGTTTGTTTGCAAATAAGCAACAGACCTGCATAGAGCTATTAAACAGGAATAGTAGTAATCTGTGCCACTGTTTACATTTTTTCAGTTCTATTGTTCAGCAACATTCAGTTACGTTATAGGAAGGAGCACTACTAAGCATTCAGTCTGCCACGGCAGAAAGTGCTGGAGCTGCACTGAATTTGTTTCTTTTCCTTCGCATATTTTACTGTAAGACTTGAAACCAATTGTTGTAGACCAGGATATGACCTGCAAGCTGTAAATGGCTCATGGGGCTGCATCATCTGGTTTGGATGTTGCAGCACTTAACACTGCCACTGCTCATCCTTCCACCAGATTTCTGGTTTGTGGAGAGCCCCATGGCCATCCCTGGATTTCTGGATCAGGTCTGTGGGCCTGGATGAGTTGGGCATCACTGATGTAGACCTATTGATCTAACATGATCATGAGGCTGGAAGTATTTTTGCCCAGGTATGAAGGTGTTTTCCTTCTAGGGAGGAGGGAGAGAACAGGAGTAGAGCAGGGGCGGGCAATTATTTTGGGTGGAGGGGCGCTTACTGAGTTTTGGCAAGCCATTGAGGGCCACGTGATAGGCAGCCGGGGCAGATAAATTTAGAAAATTAATATTTAGGGGCCCTGCAGGCTGGATAGAATGGCCTGGCAGGCCACATCTGGCCCCCGGGCCACATCTTGCCCACCCGTAGAGTACAGCCTTGGTCAGCATTGGAACCTATAGAAAAAAATGTTTTGTGGGGAGTAGGTAGTTAGATACAGTAGGATGGGTAGGGGTGTGTGTGTTGAGATCCTGGTGTAGGAATTAAGAGAATTGCTGAGAAGGAAAGGAGGAGACGGTAGGCTTTGTGGTGCATAAGCAAGGAGGTGCACCTGCAGCAGCCTATCAGCCATGGGTAACACTAATGAGCAAGTGTGCCAAGGAGCTGAGATCCAGATAAATAAATAATGAATACAGGCAACTAGCTTGGAAAAATGGTAGTCCTCTCTCCCCTCCTCCCACCTCAGCATCCTCATTTTGTTTGCTTTGTTTAATGTTTGGGGAAGGAGCTTGGGGACCAGGGGTATTAAGATACAAGCACTTTCTTCATAAAGACACTCTGTAATAACACTGCCTTGAAAGCTAGGGCAACTATAACATGCTTGGTAATTGCCACAAATGTGAAATGAATAGTTTTGTTTGCATTGATAGAAACCTAGATGTGACAGGCTGTGCTCCACACAGAAAGACCTAAGGCAGAGGCTGTGGCTACTAGAGCAATGCATGCCACCTATATAATAGGCCATCATAAGTTGCGTAGTAGCATGGTCATTTCCTGTTTATCGTCTATAAACTCTATAAGCTTTAGTCCTTGGTAGCTAAGAATCTAGGCCTAGACAAGAACGCGTTCTTCCTGCTGTGTGGGTGTATGCAGAGGAGAGAGATTCATTTCCAGTCAACTAGTGTCTGGTCCCTGCTTTGGTTTTAAATGGATTATATTCACACAGGATTTAAAATGTTATATAAAAGATATAGGAGATGTACAAAATCTTAAATCCATGTATACAGAATATGCTGTTTGTCTTGGGCACTTCTCCAAATCCCAATGTGATAAATTGTTTAGTCAAAGCAGGCTATAGAGTGTGGAAAGGGGGGGCTTTGAACTTGCAGGGCTCTCATTCAAGTAAACCTTACCTACCATGGTATCTTGAAAATATCAGTCAAATTACAGCTCTGTGATAAGCAAAGGATCCTTCCTTTTTGTGTCTTTGACAAAGCATATAGCAGAATTTACAGATTTGTTGGAATCTGATAGGGCTGTGTCATGAGTGCTTCTGCTGTGGGCTAGGGATGAACTTGGAGAAACATTCTTGTCCAGCCTGCTGCAAGGGAGATATGTGGTTTGTTTTCTAATCTTTTGGACCTATTCTACCTCCCCTAGGTGGTTGGGTAGAAGGTGTTTTTAATGCTAAACTATGGACTTTTAAGGGTACTCTTAAGACTTATCATGGGAGAATTCTTTCTTTCTCCTCTCCTGTGTCCCTCCACATAATTTTTGGGGTTGGGAATTGGGCAAAAGTGAGAGATTTTTTGATATATGGACTAAAAATGTGATTGTTTAGATTTTGTTCTGCCTATTCCATTTCCTGGTAGGGCTCATCTAGATTGTGGCCAGAGTATGGACCACAAGCTGGAGGAGGAGGAAAACTACCATGAGTCTCCTCAGCAGGAGGAGAGAGTTGCTCTTTTATGAAGTGTGTTTCTTCACACTTTTTAAAGGCCCTTCCCTTGGCTATAGCATCCAAATTGGAGGGCCTTGTGTTTATATCCCATTCACAGCAATCTTTTGTCTGACAGTTTTTATTTTTTGGAAAGGCAACAATGGGCCATAACTTGTTTGTTAAATTAGGGTATAGTTCCTGAAACATTCTGAAAGCTTCATATCAAATGTGATTTGAATGATGCAATCTCTAAGATTGTCTCTCCAAAAACCTAGGGGATTTTGATGGAAGGAGGTAGTTAGCGCTGTTAGTCTGAAGTCAAGCAAAGGTAAAAACAGGCCAAGATTTCCCCAGACAAAACTTTTTGTTCTGGGATCCCACATTCTCCTATTCATGAACTATTGAGAACTTGGAAATAATTTGGGGGTGGGGGTGGTGAAGAGCAGGGAGAAAGTGTAAAGGACTGCCCTCCTCCTGCTTTGATGCCAGCTAATAATAAGGGTGCAGATAAACATGACAATTTTTGCCCAATCCGGCCACAGAAAGCAGTTTATATATAGCTGTGACCAAACACAAGTGCACAGCTGACAGCTTCACAAATGGCTGATTGCGTGAAAATCTGACCCCTCATTGCATATGGTATCAGGATAAAGAGGTTTCAAAATGTGTCTTTTGTAACTTGTCTGCAGAGCTTCCAAGTCTGTCCCTGTTTTCAGAATGGGAGGGGAGGGGGAAAGGGAGTGAAGGGAGTTCAGTCTGGGGGCTTTTCAGCCCACTCCAGAGGATGAGGCAGGTATATTGGTGTCCTCCCGAGGGTAGGAGGGCTCCAAATCACCCACACCACCCTTCCGCACCAGCTGGGGAGCCCTAAGAACAAGCTCCCTGTGCCTCCTTCCCCAGTCTCCATTCTGAAAACTGCTGGCACTGGTAGAGAGCCTGGCCTTTACTGCAGGAACCTGACTGCATGCTCTGGCCCAGCCTCCATTCCTCTCTTCCCTGGAACCAACAGTGAACTTCTGTTTGGTCTGAGGTAACTTGGTAACTCTGAACACATCAGAAAGTTCTGAGTTACACCTGTCTGCTCCCCAGTAAACTCGTTGTTTGCTTTTAGCTTAAGGTGCAAATCTACCCTAGCTTCTGCCTGATTTTTTGGTGGGTTACTCCTTGTGGGTGATGCCACTTACTGTTCTCAGAAAACATGTTGAAGGGTTCTAGGTCAATTGAATTGCTGTCTCAAAAGTTCTCCATTGAGTAAATGTCAGTATCCATAAAGCAAGCTCAGGCTTAAAGATGCATTAAAAGAGGCAAGTCCAAATGCATTTTTCATTTAATTTAAAGCCACTTTACTTTGATCACAAGTGAAATATTGTGCAACTGGCTACCTATTCTTTTTTTTTTTAAATGAGGATCATCATTTAAGATGATAAATTGAGCCTGAATAAACTGAGGGAGTTCCACACCTGTGTATTGTCCCTGATGCAGATGCAGCAAATGTGGTGCTGTTCCAAGCTCAGTTCAGTGCCAAGGTTATAATGCACAAAAGCTCTTGGATACTGTTGAGTGATGTTTGCATCCCACTGAACAGCCAGTACACTTCCTGCTCTGTCTTGTAAGCACAAATCCAAGGCATGAAGGGTTTCTGTTGGCTTAATGTTCTTTTGGAACATGTACAAAGCAGAGATTGGCCTTGCCTTTATAACGATGAAGATGAAGTTCAAGGTGAATGTAGTGGATATGAAAACAAGGACATGATAGTACTGGCTAGACAGGTGGAACAATATGGGCCTGTTCAACATATAAGTAAATCCCCCTATTCCTAACTTGCAAATGTTATGTCAAGGCTAGAGATTGGAGAGTGTACAGATTGGTGATGTGCAACAGGTGTAACTTATTCCAAGAGAGGTAGTTAGCCATGTTAGTCTGAAGTCAGGCAGAAGGCGGGGTAGAGATTCAAATAACTATCCTTATTGTAATAGCCTGCTTTGTGCATGTCCCTTCATAGCATTTAATGGAGTGAGCTCTGGCTTATGCATCTCTGGTTTAATTAGTCTCCAAGGTGCACCTTTACCCTGTATTCCAGGAGATCACTGATCAAATGTGTGAATGCAAAAGGTGCTAGTACTTGTGGTAGTTGCTTTCATGTGGGAACAGGTCCAAAAGATCCAAATTAGATTGCTGAGACATGCTTTTGCTGATGCTCCTAGCAAGATAGGAAATCATTTAATAAAGTTCTGTTAATCAGTTTGCATGGTTCTAGGGGAAAATTTAATGCTTTGATAGCAGTCCTGGATTTATATCCTTGTATCCACTTGAAGCAGAGGGAAAGTTTGTGAACTGAATTATCATTGCTACATTCTGATGAGAAATGGGGAATTATTAGTAGTTGTAGAGTCTGGTTCCTAGACACCTAATTGTGGTTCAGCCTTGGGCTACCTCTTGTCTGTCATCCTGTGTAAAACAGGGAAACAAGTTCCTGTGGCTCCTTTATGATGGGGAGTAAGACCAGCTTCATTTGGCCTGAGGCAGGTGCAGAGTTTTAAAGTATTTTGTAGTGCTGTAGCATTTAATTCAGAAAGATCCAAGGTCAACTGAAAAAAGCTCACGGAGGAAGACATGATCCTGTTTATTTTGCACCCAATGTTCTCAGTCAGTAGACCTATGGTAGACCACAACTCAAACTGGACCGGCAACTTGAATTCCTCCTTTTTTTCTTCTTTCCAGCAGGGTTGTCCCTCATTCCGCACTTCAGAGTTCACAGAAGAGACTAGGTGATAATGCCTTCTGGAGGCTGTCAATCTTGACTTTCTGAAAATACCACATCTGGCAGTAAAGTTCTCCATTTATATTTAAAAAAAACCCCAAAAAACAGAAAAAAACCAAAAAACTGTATTGGGTTTTTTTCCTTTTTTTAGGGAAAAGGAGAATTCTTGAAGAGACAGGAAGACATTTAAAGTTGTAAAATCTGAACTGCATAGCATCCAAAGTGTGACATGACCCATCCATGTCAATTAGGAAGCCTAGCTTTGATGTAAAGAGAATGGAAGGATGATAAAGCATAACTAAAAATTAGCCTTTAGGGCTAATTATACAGTTCTGACTCTTGGAGGACCCGCTGTCTCAAGAGGAGTCTTCCTCCTGTCTCATCATCACACTTGAGTTTTACTACCTGGTAATCATTAGCCTGTTACAAACAAACAGTCCTAAACGCAGGGGAAACAGACAAGGTTCTTTGGGTAGATCTGATATCTTTTATTAGACCAACTAAATACTTGGAAAAATTGTTCTTTGCAGGCTTTTGGGCACCAGCAACCTTCTTCAGGCATGGGAGAGTTTGCTGATGTTTTGTGTGCTCTCCTGTGTGCTTGTATGTATTGGCTTCAGTTTTATTCAATATGTCGGTCTATGTCCTTAGACCAACACGGCTACAACCAACAACCCTTGAGGAAACTTAGTAATTTTAATGGCACTAAGTAAGCTTTGTATTGTGAGCCATGTTCACGCAGCACAGGAGGAGGTGATCTGCATTGATTTGTGTAGCTACTCCTTAAAGAACGTATTCAGTTTCTTCCATTTGAGAAAAGAGGCAAAACTTTCCGGGCGGTTCCTCATAAGGGACACATGGCTGGTGAGGACAAACTAAGGCAAAAAAAATCACCTTTCATTTCCTCTTACCAAAGCAAGGGGGTGTGGGGATCTGTTGCATGATTGTGGGTTTGTAATATTTGCTGCTCTTCATTTCCTGTGTTCAGAACCAGTATTTCTTCTTGAACCCTTTTCTCATGCAAATAACATAAGGTTTAGAAGGGAAGTAGAGAGATGTGGCTGTTTCCTCTGTACTGGTAGGGAACAGATTTTTTTTTTTAAATGTAGTCTCTTTCCTTGCCAAACTTGACTAAAACATGAGTTATTCTACTTGTCCTTTCATCAGATATATGCCATATTTTCTCTCATATGATCTGAACCTTTTCTCCTCAGAACTAGGGTGCTTTTTATTAAGCAGGGAAGCTGTTTTCACTGAAAAAAGAAGCATACTTGGGTACACTGAGCATGCCATGCAGCTGCCAAGTTGGTTGCTGCTTGTCTGGCTCAGCAAGCTAAAGGGGCAGAGTCTGGTGCTAACCTTTTCAGTCATAGCTATTGAACGAGCACTGTGGCTTGTGCCTAAAGTAGCTCGTAGTATCCTCATGAGGCTTATGATGTGGAGCTTCATGGCGCTCATATAAAGAGCTACTTACAGCAGAGCTGTCCAGCTGGTGGCCTGTGGGGATCACACTCGCACAGGAAGTTTCTGCTGCCTGCTGCCTTACCCATACTGTGTCCTGGGATGGCTTCCTGGACACTTGGTTTCCAGATGGGCTTACCCTATTGGCTATGACTCTGGAAATATCATCCCCCCACCCTTTACATTCTGCCTTCTAAAAACAAGGTGCATATTTTATTTGGGGGTATGTGGCATACGAGAAAATATGGTATATGGCGCTCTGTGTACGGAGGGGAGCTATGGGTATATAGCTATGACTGCAGATATTACTGTAAATATAACATGTTCCCAAAAAAGGGGATCTTACTGATTCCCCCCCCCCCCCTTGGGGTCCACAGGGAATAGGAGTGAGAAGGAAGAGAGGCAGTGAACATTTCAGACCCTTCGTTTTAACTTCTAAATTGTGTATGCAGTTGTGCTTGAGCCATCGGCATATTGAACGTGAATAGAGTTTAACTTCTGGTAACACTGTGCTGGCTGGCCTAGGAACCTGTCTTTTTAGAGTAACTCAAGGAGCGACCAGGACCCCCTGGATCAGCTTGTTGGAAAGTTAGAAATTAGGGAGTTTTTAGTTCCTAAGGAATCCCAAACCTTTTGGACCAATGGATGACTGTTGTCTCTTAATTCCTTGTAGACAGACCTGCATTTCTGTTGTCAAACTTCTGTGGAAGAATGGTAATATGTAATATGAACTGTGGACTTCTTGACATGGCCTGCTGGGCCCCCTGTCAATCCACTGACCTTTGTTGTAGAGGACGGTATGTGAGTACTGTGGCTCGCACCTCTTTAAAAGAGTGCAAGGGCACCTCTGGTCCTGGTTCTCTCTGCAAGGGCACCAGAACAAGCACACTGGTGCTTTCTTTGTCCACTGCAAGCCAGGCTGGCAAAACAAACTTGCGTCACTAGTAAACTTTTTTTGCACATTCTAATCCTTGTACTTGCTCTTCTGTTTGAAAATTTTCCCAAGTTCAGGCTTGTTTCTGAAATTCATAGAAGCACATTCTGGTAGTGAAACTTGAGAAAAGCTGCCTTAGCTGGGTAAGCCTGTTACATGTCTTTGGATGCTGCCTCATGATTTTGGCTGCCTAGATTGTTTATCTAGGCAGCTGAGTCATTCCTGTTAGGTAGTGGTAGATAGGATCATTTCACCCACCATCACTTTTTTTGGCTTTCTGTCTTCTCTGCCTCTCCCTTTCTCACTCCCCCCACCCTTTCCATAGTGGCTTGTAGGGGGGGCACAGCTTACTGCTGCCACCAGCTTCTGTGAGCAGTAGCCGCTCACTGCTTACAAACCCCCCACCCCCTCCCGCTGACGTCAACATCAGCTTCTGCGGGTCGTTGCCGCTCACCACCCCACCGCTGACACTGTGCCCCCCAGTCTTGGGAGGCACCAGTTGTTCATGCCTCTTTTCCCCACTGATTCTTTCTCCTCCCAACTTCCCATTCACAAGTCAGCCTCAGTCTCACTGAGGCCAAGTTTTAACACAGAGGTGAAGAGCAATTTTAGTGTCAGATTACATGTGCAACAGGTGACCCCCTCCCTGCCCCATTTAAATAGTGTGCACTTGGCTGCCCTGAAGTGGTAGGATGTGCAGGTGAGGGGGAGACATTTGGGTGACCAGATTGGGACTGTACTTACAGACTGTCTACAGGAAAAATAGAACTAAGTGATGGAGACTAGGTAGCAGAGTCTCAGGTTACAAACATTTTTGCCATGTCAGTCTCTCAAAAACCAGCAAAACCCCTAGAGTCCTTTTCGGACTTATTTTTAACTTCGCAACCAGCTTTTGCCCTCAGGCCCATGAGCTTCTGATTCTACAGGGAGCTGGGTTGGATCAGGAGAATAAGCAAATTATATACTTCCAGCCTTGAAAGGAGTGGTGTGGAAGCTTTTGAAAGGAGAATGAGTCATCCCTGTAGGTGGAGTGCTGGGTTAGATTTAATTGCAGGCTAGATCACATGAAAATCTGTTGTTTCTGAGCCGAGGGGGAATTAAATGAGCCATGCAGCCCCCATTTATTAAAATGATCCTCTGTGAGAGAGTGCCAGAGGTGCACAGGCTGAGGAAAAGGGCAAGGGAAAGAGACTGCTTAGTCACAGAGGTAATTCCACATATGTTGTAAGCTTCATTTGCATCCTCATGTGTCTGTGTATGGAAGCTACTAAAAAAAGAAGTGCCTCGGTGCATGACTTCCTTCTCTGCAGTCCTAGTGTTCATAATTCTGTGTCCATTTGTTTATAAGAGGGGAGCGTAGGACAGAAGATCTCCAGTGGGAGCAGATGCGAGAGTTAAGCAGGGGGGTTACAAGAGAGGCTGCTTAAATCTTGCATGCTCTGTTTATTCCCTATTTAAGAGCCGAATGGAGAATTGATCTCTGCAGTATATCTGTTACTTCTGGAAGACAGTGTGTTTGGGGTTTTTGTCCTCTTCTTTCAGCATCAGACATTCCCCTTTTTGTTTAGCTTTTAACGAAGAAAGCAGCTGTCAGCCTAGTTTAGGCCTGAGCACTCTTGCCTTTTTAGAAGTACCTATAAATCCCACTGTTGGAGGATGCCTTTTTTGCCTCTTCAGCAACCAAACAGGCAGGGAGCGTGGTAGTACTGTTATGTATAAGAGAAGCTAGCAATGAGAAAACTGGGGTGCTTGCTGTCCCAATATGAAGCTGCGTTGGCAATAGCCTCTAAAAAGATGTCTTGTTCTCACTGGGGCTACTCATCTCTTTTTGATGAGCACTGCTTTCACTCTACCCTGTCCCACTTAAGCACCTTTTGCTACCCATGTACCAGAAACAAAGATTATAAAAGGTACCCATTGCTTTAGTTTTAGGGTCAAGGTTATCTGCTTTTAGAAAAAAGAATATTGTTTAGAAAAGAATCAACGGTAGGTTCAAGAATATGGAGCTTTTTGCAGTTAGCAGAGGTTACAGCAATGTGATAAAACAGGGCTTGACCAATTTGGAGTTATAGGAAGGAGATGGAATGGAAGTTGAAAGAAGGGAACTGGAAAGATGAGCTACTGGGATGGATGAAGGAGGGGGCTTGTTTTTGAAAGTGTGTGTTTGGGTGCGGGGGAGGGAGGATAGAAGAAGAGAGAGTGAATGATTGGGTTTCACGCATAGAGATGCAAAAAGGATCCCAGTAGCTTAAAAAGCCAATTAGTGGCTCAAACTGTAAGCAGTGTAAGTACAGAAATATAGGAGGTGTTTAATTTTAGTTATTCAAGTAGAGAATTAGAGTAGAAGGGATGAGAATTGTTCATCCCAAGGGCATACAATTCTAACATTTAGTTTTTTTAATGATTAGTTAAGGTTGCATTAATACAGAGGGATGCATAATTATTCCTTTATAGCAGTGGTGCTTAACTCTGGCCCTGTGGGCCAGATGTATGTGGCACAGGTCTGGTCCACAGGCCAGATTGGGTCCTGCATGGCTTTGGCTGGCTTCTGCATGCCAGGATTGGGCCCCAGGTCGCCTCTGCCCAGCCCAACTTTGCATACTGGGGTTGGGTTCTGGGGTCCCATGCTGCCTCCCAGTCTTGCACTCCAGGATCAGGGTATGGGGTCCCAAATAAGACCAGGAATTGGGTCTAGCCCGCAGACTGGGGGTTGAACAGTCCTGCTTTATAGCCACCTTCTTGGGAGACTCTATGTTCTATGGCTGTGCTGGCAGAGATTTGCAGGGATTGTAAAACTGGATTTGATGCATCAAGTTCCAAAGTTCAAAGCATGTGCTGTGAAATTAAGGGAGACTCATGAAAGGCTGAAGCCTTTTTATTAGGGGTAGAAACAAGGACAGGGTATGGCAAGGGAACCAATAACTGGAGATCTGCCATCTGCTATCTTAAGTGCCCAGAAATCATTGCCATAGATAAGTTGGGGAGTGAGTTTGAATGGCATTATGATGACAGCTGAATGTGAAATGAGGAGTGAGAAGGAACTGGAAGGGGAAGCTGGAGCTCTGTTTAAATGGATGTGTTGTGCTTTTTCGAAAGGTTCTGTTAACTTTGTTTGCTTCCCATAAAACTCATTGTTGCATGCTTTTTACATGGTCTCTTGTCCATTTTCCATTGGCCACCGTAGTCACTTTTTCTACACTAAGGTTTTTTCCCCTGAAACTACAAAAATCCCAAGCATCTAGCTGGGGGCCCTAGTGTAGATATGTTAACAGATTTAATGTAATTAAAAAGCCCCTGGAACCTGTCATCGCAAACAAAATTCTAGAATAGACAATAACGTGTCTGTAGGGTGAAGGAAGTTACTTCCTAATGGCACAAGAGATTTTAAACTGCAGCTGACTGTCTTGTTCATGCATCAGCACAAGTAAAGGGTCCAGCCAAGAGAATTTTTATGTACTGTTGAAGAATCAACAAAGGGATTCCTGCTTGGTACTGGCTCTGCTATTGTGCACCACAAAGGTAGATACTACTTTTTCCTTCAGAGAGTTCTGGGGTTACTACCCACTAGCTCATGTATTTCAAATGGTTCATATTTTAGGTCCAATACAGATTGAGAAGGGAGCTGTTTTCTTAAAAATTGCTGATGCTGTTCAGTCGTGTCTTCTGTTGAATTGTGGGCTTGATGTCCTTGCAATGCAGCTCCATTCTTTAGAGCGAGTAAGAGGACATGGGCCTGACATTTGGCAGTATCACAATGAATAGTTTAATATTTCCTTCTCTTTCTGTTGTTGTTTTGACTTCCCTACAGAAAGTACCGACACACTTCTCACTAAGCTATAAAATATACTTTTAACGTCAGTCAGTCTGGTTTCAGGAGGCCGGCCTGGGCCAAAGACAGGCTGTTTCAGAGCAAGTTTCACGTTTCAGGATTGGCGATTCAAAGCATTTAAAAAAAAAAATTGGCAAAAATCACAAGACAAATAATTTTTGAAGTTTTTTTAATAGCCTGTTGTTGTTGGAGTCTCTTTCACACTGTCAAGTTTTAAGCCATGTAATTTTTACCAATGTCTGCAAATGTCAGGGGAAAAAAATTAAGCTGAAAGCTGAGACTCACGTGATCATAAAATTCTATGGGCTTGGACTGTAAGAATGCCAGATACTGTAAGATGCTCAGTGAAAATATGAGAACTGGCAATGTTGAGGTTTTCTTCATGTTCTCCTTGTCCCCTTCCATCTTCTGGGTGGAGTTTTTAATCGCATGGCAGATGCAGCTTACATGTTCTCTGGGATAATGGCAACTTTGTGCTGTAGAAAAACAGTATGAGCATGCTAGCTAAATCCAAAATTGTCCATTAATCTTCAGCCAGGCTTGCATGCTTTTGATCTCCTTTTTCCTACATATGGCCCACTGACAGATGTTCAGTTAAGGCCATGATGGGATGTGAACTGCAGTCCCAACAGTTGTGCTTCCTGTCATGCCACATGTGCACAGCAGGAGGTGCAGTTGTGTGATCAGAGATCAAATCCCAATCGCACCCTATTTCTGGTGCAGGGGGAGCCTGGGGTCATGATTTTTCAAGTGGCAAGCCAAGTGCCTGGTGCTCCCATGGTTGGGAGTGCCAGTCGGCTGACTGGCGCGCTGAGCTGTGAGAGTGCATGGGAGCCCTTCAAGGCTCCAGTGCCTTCCCATGGCTGGGAAGGCTGTCAGCTGGTCAGTGCTGGCTATGTATTCAATTGAAGGCACAATGGGAACCAGCCACAAAGTTATATATTTTGTGTAATAACTGTATGGCTTAATCCTTGTTTTATCACATCATGAATTGGATGATCATTTGGCTGGGTTACGACTTAAAATATGATTAATTGGTTAATCATGTTTTAAGTAGAATGTCTGCCAAGGACCAGGGTTACTTTTCTGGTGCTTACTCGTACTTCTTGCCTTGAAGTCAAGGGATGCTTCTTACAGCTGTGCAAAGCTTAGGTCTCTGGTTCGATTCGGCAGCCAAATCTCCAAATCCAAATTGAATCAGGAGACCCATTAATCTCTTCAAATTGAATCAGAAGCCTCTGATTCGATTTGGAGAGATTGGGCTATAGACACAGCTTTATATGCTCTTTTTCCTACATATCTCAAGGTACCAGGTGCAACTCATGAATGCTGAGAGAGTGGGACAGATGGAGTGTCCAACGAGAGTGCAGGGAGGTCCTCTGTGCACTCACTGGCAGATCTGGAAGTGGATCAGAAGTACTTTTGGTCCACTTCCGGGTCTGCCATGGAGTGTGCGGGGGATCCCCTTGCCCCCCAGCTCAATGACTGGTGCCTCCTGGGTCTGGGGGGGCACCCAGGGTCCCCCAGCAGCTGATCGCAGAGCTAGGGGAGTGCAGGGGGCTTTCCATGCACTCAGTGGCAGACCCAAAAGTGCTTCCGGTCCACTGCCAAGCACACACCCCCACCCCCGGTACCTCAAGGTACGTAGAAAAAACATAAAGCTGTGTCTATGGCCAAGTTTCTGATTCTCTGAATCAGCATCAAATCTTCAGATTTGGATTTGGCTGAATCAAATCAGGACAGTGATCCAAATCAGCTAATTGAATCACTGTCCCCCAAATCAGGCTGAATCCAAATCGAATATGGCCCTCTTTGCACACCCCTAATGCTTCTGTACTTTGAAACTGCAGCAGAGAAGTAGACCCATCCTCCTTTTATCCAGCAGCAAGGAGAACCCAGGTTCTCTGTAGGCTGGCCAAGCTCTTGGACCAGACCATTAAGTTTTGCACCACTATAATGCTGTTGGAGTGAACTGTCAGCATGGCTGATCTGAGGCTAAGCAGTACCACCTGAATAAATTGATCTCTATTGCAGCGGTTCCCAAACTCTGACACATTGCACACCAACAATTTAAAACTATACAACCTTATCACCAGCAAATTTTTGTCATATAAAGTAACTATAATAAATCTGTTGATGCGTACCACTGACAGATTGTCTGTGTACTACTGGTGGTACCCGTACCACAGATTGGGAACTGCTGCTCAAGAGTAGGCCACTAAACAGTATTGCTGTTCTTAACATGTTGTACAGTTTCTCACCTCTTATTTATTTTTACAAGAATAAAAGGTGCACTTTTCTGGAGGTTTACCTGCTGGTCCTTTCTGGATGTTCTCTTACCTCACTGGTTTAATTCCTTGTAAGAAGTTTTGACTTATTTTTTTTCCAAATGGCTTTTGTCTTTTGAGGACAAATTAATATACCTACGAGTACAGAATTTACAATTCATTTCCAACCATCTTTATCACCAAGGTAATAGTGCATTACATGGAAAATGTTAGTATTAGTATTGCATTTTTTTATGATTCTTCAAAGGCAGATTGAAGAAGTGTCCTTTGTGCTTGGAGTGTCAGGTAATGAGGCTTGGGAAGGTCCCTAGTTCTGTGGTTTCATGCTGTCCCCCATGCTTGTAGGTGTCTGCACTGCTGATGAGGTATCCTGCTGCATTCTTCACCAATTAGAGTTTCCCAAGGGCTGAAGGCTTTGTTCCTGTGCAGCTGTATTGCCCAAATGGAAGGCAGCAGTTGTGCAGAACTGTGATCCAGTCGTTGTCTGGTGTTCCCTACCAACTGAGAGATGCTGGAGTGTGCTACTCGGGCTTCTCCTGTACTGCCTTAATGTGGGAAAGAAAACCAGAAACTCCTGAGTTAAACTGACCTGACTGCATCCAGGTGTATGCCTACAACCAGAGAAGATAGCCTTGTGTTTGCAACTCTCAGCATAACCTGCATTTTGCTAGGGTTCACTTTTAATTGGCTCTTCCTCAACCTCATCTCATCCAAGTGCTGGGCTTACTGAGCAGTGTTTTGGGGCTTTTTTTGTATGCCGAGATCTGATGAAGGATGAGTAGAGTTGCATGTCATCAGCAGGTTGATGGCATTTGAGTCTGTTAGCTGACCCGTTTGCCTTGGCTGCTTGTTGATGCTCAGTGGGATCAAAAGATCCTTGTAGACCCTGTTGATGGAGGTACAACATCCTTGTCATACTTTTGAGTGAGCAAAGACTTAAAAATTTTGCTGCCTTCTAGTAAAGACTCATAGCATTCAATGTATACCTCTGACCACCTGCCACCTCCTATCAGGCAGGTCATCATTATTTCATATTATTTCATGGTTGACTTTGGATATTGCAGAGAGGTCTGAGAAGAAGATAGGTCTGCTGTGTATCTATTAACAGCTTGCAGTCATCCATCAGAGCCGTTAATTATTTCTATCCTCTGAACTCTTAGCTTCTTAATTAGCTGTTCTTATAGGTAGAAGGGTTTTTTTGTTTTTAACTTTTTTAGCGAATACAGTGTTAATGAAAGGTGCCTGGAGAGTGTAGGTCTGCTGCTTTGTAAAATGGAGTAAATGACAGCAGTTCTGAGTTCCTCGCCAGCATTGGTGTGACTTATGTCCAGACTGTGCAGTTCTTTTCTCTCTGGGGCAATGACAGATTTAAATCAGTGATCAAACAATCTCCTTGAAGTACTTTTATTTAGAACAAATAAGTATTTCGGAGAAAACAGAGCTACATGCATTTTGACTTCTTCCCTGAGACTCATCATTCCTGGGATCCGGGACAGCCCAGTTCCTTCAGATTCTTCCTCAGTTTCCTTTGTCATCAGGCTCCTAGGTCGGGGAAATCAAGGCTTGCAGCCTGCTAGAGAGAGAATTTATGAAACCAAAAGCCTGCCCACTCATTCTATCTAGTAAGTGTCTGCAAGTCATTGTATCAGTTCTCTGCACTGACATCCTTCCCCCCACCCTCATCCCCACCCCTGCAGCACTCAGTAGCATCAAGATTTTTGCAAGATTCTCTTTATTCCCTGCATAAAGAAACAAGGTAAAAACTTAGGGCCTTGTTACACTTTGCACTGTGAGCTGCACAAGTGCCAGTTGTTAGTGGGCGTAGGTTGGTGTTAGTACTAGCTCAGAGTTTGGAGCAGTCATACCCTTAGTCTGGAAACCTTCCCCCACCTGCACAGCTGTGACTTGCCACTAGTCGCCTGGTGAGATGGGGCAGGGCTAAAAGCTACAACTGTGAGTTGCTGTTAGAGGTCTGGTGAGCCAGGACAGGCTTCTATCACTGCTCTACAGGCAGGGGTATGCGAGATCCTGGGATACTGGAGGACTTCAACTTGGGTGGCACATCTGTGGGGAGTGGCCACACCTTAATGAGGAGCTAGGTAGCAGTGATCAGAGATGATCCTGCCCTGGAGTAGTGTAACTTTGAGCTGCATAGCAGGTGCTCAGAACAGTTTTAATGTGCAGATAACCCAGGGGTTAAGAGCTTCAGGAGCCACCCAAACTTACTGTGTGACAAGGAACTCAATTGCTTACAAAGAGCAAGACCTACAAACACACCTTGACCTAAGTTGTTTTATTTTAACTAAGATTTCCCCTCTTTGCTACCTTCAATTCAGATCCTGGTTTGGGCTTCAGACAGTCACCAGCATCTTAAACATTATGACGTCTAGCCATTTATAGGCCAAGTACAAAGAACAGGGTAGTCAGCAGTCCAGCGGTGATTTAGAACCCTCTTTGCCCTAGATCTACAAATTGTGAAGCTGGAGTGACTATAGCAACAGTGGGAAATTTTGGACACGCCACAAGTGTTCACAAGGCCCCAGTGTAAGGCAGGGGTATGGAAATTAGAAACAGGAAATAAATAATTTTATTTCCTCATCACGATCATTGGTAAGATGTGGACCAGAGTAAGGGGAGATGATTGGATCATTTATAGAACCAAAAGGAGCACTACCCTTTAAAGGAAGGTTTTTACTGGGTCTTGTATAAAGACAGAAATATTCCTAAAAAATTCTAGTGAAAACAATACCCTTGGATGCAAACAGCTTTTTGCTAGTGCACAACAACTAAGACGACGGACCCTAAAACAGAACTACAAGGCCAGTGAAAAGCACAAGAAACTAATATAAAGCATTCACCTGAAATTAGGTCTAGAGTTCATTTGCATGATTTGAAGAGGCATCCCCAGAATGTGATTTATTTTTTTTGTCTTGACATCATCCTTTTACTTGAATTTTTCCAGAAAGAAATTCTTAACCACTTTAAAATGAGTATAATAAAAGCAGAGTCCTCTGTGCCTTTTTGACAGCTTTAATCCTATAAATAATTTTCTTTAAAAACAAAACAAAACAAAAGGACACACTCTTAACACACTGGCCTCCTCTATCAACCCTTCAGAACAGCGAGGTATGTAAATCAGCAATACTGATAGCCACAAAGCAGCTTTTCAATTAGCAGCCAAAGTATCTACCTCTAAGAACTTGGGGGCCTTGGTAATCCCCCTTTTGAAATGCTAATGTCATTACAACCATAGCACCAGAAGACAAGTGGCCAGGCCTAGATGACAGAAGCTCTGGCTGCCCTTACACAGATGATTTACGCAGAGCCTTTTGTAGCTCTCTTCTCCCTAGGCTATCATGCTTGACAGGATCTGCAGCTGCTGCCCCATTCTCCTGATAAATAGGGAAGGAGGGGGTGGGGGTTTCCCATGTGATGAATACGTGCATGTGGTGAGGGTCTGGGGAAAGGCAGGGTGGTACACGGGCATTGTTTTAAAAATACACTTGGACAACACTTGAAGACACAGCAAATTTCCCTGGACGACTCTAAGATCATGCCCAAGTCTCATACCACAATAGTGGTGGTCGTGGAAGACCAGATAAGAGAAGGGCAGATTGACACTAGCTGAGCTTAATTTTAAAGAAGTGGAATGCTCTGGAAGAGAAGCCAAACTTCAACTCGGTGATTTTTTTCAACCAGGGTGCCACAGCCCCTGGCAGTGCCTTGAGATCCTTTCAAGGGTGCCACAGGGTGCTATGCTGTGTTAGCACTGTTGGGAGTGCAGACGTGATAAGCTTGATTTCATAAGATAAACTTAGAGATTTCCAATAGGAATCTACAGTGTTAAAATCATTCTGAGCTATCGTAGCTTTTCTGAGTTCTCTGAGACAGAAAAACTGTTCTATTTTTCCGTTGTCAAAAAACAAGTGAAAACTAAGAGCTGGCATTGTCTGAGGGGTGTCTCAAAACAGTTGAGAACTACTGCTGTAATTGATAGGGTTTAGGAAGAATCTCATCCACAGAGAAAGTTATTTCCTAACTAATGGGTCTTGATGCTTTCTAAAGAGCAGCTGACACCTGGTCACTGTGGAGTGGGGATACTGGCTTACATGAACCACTGGTCTGTTCTACTAAGTCAGTCCTGTCCCTGCATAGTAGTTACAGATAGCAGAAAGGAGCCGTATGTGGTGGTGATAGAGGTGGTATGGCTTTTGTTTATATGGAGAAGCCAATTTCGAGTTTGACCAGTATTAACTTTATGTTCTCAGCCACTTACCATTTCTAATTATTTTGAGAACTTGCCTATGAATAAACATTTTTATGGAATAAAATGAGACTGTGCACATGATGGCTCAGTTCAGGCCTCATGCAGATGTAAACCAGGCTAAGGTTCTTAATCATCATTTAAGCAGGTGGAAAAAAACAGATTAATCCCTGAAGTACATGCGGGGTCAAACTGCTACTGTATCTAGTATACAAATGTTGCTTGATTGAAGGTAGTTTCCAATTCACTGTTACAATTGGCTTAAGTATTATAGGGGGGTGTTTTTGTTTTTAAAATATTTTGATACAGCTGAAGTTATTCAGGCAGGATTCACAAAATGGGGACATTTAACATTAACATTTGGCCACCACAACTGCTTGACCTCCTAGCTGCAAGGTGCATACAATGATAAATTAAGCCCATCTTCATTCCCACTGAAAAGAGGGAGGAGGCTTTCGGCTCTTACAAAGCCAAGTGTATTGCATTTCAGGGTTTGTTCTAAACCTGGGAGTATTGCTGGATAGTACCCTGAGGGTCAGGGGGACTAGAGTTTTACAGGTTTGAGGTCCACAAGGGCTTTGCCTGGGGAGACCAGGAAGAGTGAGAGAGGGGCAGTTTGCCCTGTAGCTGTGACTACTGGGGCCTAGATTGCAAAAGCAGGGAGGAGGCTTTTAAATTTTCCACTGTATGAATGTAGGAATGAAGTGAAAGGTGATATGGTTTCAGGAAGGGTGGTGTTTGATAGATATTTGTGCTCATCCAGCTGGTAATATCAGACCTTGGTAGAAGGAAGTTGTGAGAGGCCTTTACTTAAAACAAACAGAACAACAAAAGAGAACCTCACTTGCTTAAAGCAGGAATCTAATGCTGTGACTAGTTAAGGTTGGTGACCTATAAAATATGGTAACAGGGTCAGGGATAGTCTCAGCCTCATAGATATAGATGGACATGCACAAGGGTGTGTACATCAAAGACGAGGGAAAAACAAGCACTTCTGAATTTCCTGAACCTCTGTTTTCTACACAGCAGGAATGGCTGAGGGAATACAACATGCAAAACCTGCCATCTCTGCTTTTCCCCCCACCCTTCCCCTCTTCAACATGCGCACACATGTCTACAAACATCTTTCAGCAGCACCCACAATGCAGATTTAGCTGCTGAAGGCTGAAATAGTCAGTCAGTGTTCCTTTTAC
>NW_017729025.1:91776110-91779585 GCF_001723915.1 Gavialis gangeticus | reverse complement strand
CACATGTCTACAAACATCTTTCAGCAGCACCCACAATGCAGATTTAGCTGCTGAAGGCTGAAATAGTCAGTCAGTGTGCCTTTTACCCTTAAAATAGGCTTCTGAAAACCAAATGCAGATCACAGTCATCCTTTTTCCCACCCCACTGCAACAAATAGACACACACAAGCACTTGACTGTGTTGGGTAACACAGGTTGAATGGGAAAAAATGTTATGATCTGCTATTGTGGAAGGCAGTTAGGGAAAGGTTAAAACTATAGAGAGCAATAGGTTACAATTCCAGAAAGTGAAAAATGCCAGAAATGTGAAGAAGCCAGCGTAGCTTCTTGAGGATTGTTCATGTTTGAGGTTTAAAAAAAAATTGTTAGGTTGCTTCTGTTACTATTTTGAGGGAAATAATGAACATCTAAGGTGGGTAGATCAAGGATATTGGCAGCAAAAAATAGAATGAATTTATCCTGGTCAGAAGGACCAGGGGAATTTAAGGGCTTCTATAAATAAGTTGGGATGAGAGGGAAGAAAAACCAGTAGTGAGAAAGTCTGTACATCTATCTGTGCAAGTGAGCTAATGTAATTACATAAAAAATAGGTGATAAAGATTTTTCACATCTACCTTTTTAAGACACAGATGTTTATACATGTAGGAAATAAGTTAATTGTTTTAAAAACTTAAACTGGGTTGAGGGTAGGTACTTAGTTCCGTATAAGATAGCTGCATCAAAGTATATTAAGGGAATTAAATTATGATACTTATCAGGTTTGGGAAGGTGGAGAACATGGCAAACAGCTGCTGACTAAATCATCAGGAAACTTGTTTTCTGATAATGTTAGTAATTGTGGGACTTTCAGACATAAGTAACTTTTTATTTCATGGATCATTTTTCTAACTTTTCTTCATGGCACAAAAAGAAAATAAAAAGTTAAGATGGTAGTAGAGATGTGCTTTAAGTAGCAAGTGGGGTTTTTTTTAGAAAATAAAACTTGTCGGTTGACAGACTTCTCGTTTTGGTATTTGTACTTAGTTCCATAAAACATTTGTTTGTCAACTTAAATTAGCTTGGATATAATGAGCTGGACTGAAAGCTATCTGACTAAACCTATACCATGCCATTTATCATTACTTTCTTATTTTAAGGCAGGAAAAATGTCTAGTTGGGATAGTTGCAATGTCTGGACACCAGTCGTATTGAAAGTCACTGGGGGATAAGCTTCTATGTCATTTAAGAGCTTTTGAAAACCATCATCTCTAATGATCTGAGAGGCATAAGTAAGCATCAAGTTGGTGACATTTGCAAGGTGATACAGGATTAGAATGAGTTTCAAATGCCAACCAGGACAGCAATATAAAATGACCAACAGTGTTTTGAAAAATGATCTGAAAAATCAAATGAAACTCAATTTGGTAAATAGACATGATAATCTTAGAGGAAAAATGAATCCACAAAAACAGCAGGTACCTCACAAGAAAGCCATAGTATGGAAAAAGTCTTGAGGGCTGTAATGGGCTGCAAATGAATGCAGTGCACTAAAGCAGTAGAAAAAACAGCTGTGGTTTTGACCCATGTTTAGGAGCATCCTATCATAAGAAACAACAAAGTGATCAATAATCCCTCTCGTGGCTTTAATTTATAGAGTTAGCTCTTCACATAAGAATTAATTTTCATGAGAGGAATCTAGGTACCCTTCAATTACTGTATATAGCTATTGTGCCCTTAATTCAGAAAGCTCCCTACCTTTCACCTTTGCAAAAGCACAATAAAATAGAAGTGGATGATTTCTTTAAATGGCTGACTGGAGGTCGCCAGGACAAGTGGTCGCCAGGACAAGTAGTGGCCGGACCAGGTTGCTGGCAACTCAAGGAACGTAATAAATTTCTTTCCTTCTGGCTGGAATCCTCCTGCCTGGAGAAGCGAGTGTCCCTGCTCCTAAGCATGCAGCTGTCCAGAATTATACACACAGACCCAGTTTTGAAAGTACTTGGCTACTCTTGGAGCAGACTTGCAAGACATGCTATGGAAGCCTGCGGGTTTCCCAAGCTGCTGACAGAAGGCTCAGCCTGATCGTTAAATATTGTCAAGGGGTTCATTCTGTTCACTATTCACAAAAGGAAAGGAATGAGGAAAAGCCTATTTGTCTGCTTTAGTCCTGGAGCTTACAGTTCAGAGACAGTAACATGACTGCCATAATTCCAAGCAGTGGAATAGGGCAGAGCTCCATGATCGTGGTACAGGCATCTTCCATTCTCTATTATCTAATTAAGTAACTGTTGGAAGGAGATAGAAGCAGGATTTTTTTTGAAGGGTTATGCATAAAATAAGCGTTGCATGCCTTTGTGCTAGTAACACAATTAAGGTTCTGAGGGGCACTTCCATTATTGAACCTTCGTTTATCTCCTAATCAAGGTAACAAGTCTGAGGTACAACTCTGACTGTTCTTTCCCAATGGTCAGCAGTGGGACAGCTCTCACCTAGTTAAAACAACTGCAGGTAGGGGCATTAATAATGTTCCTTATGAAACTTGTTGCATGGCAGCTGTTAATTCTTGTCTATGCCACCCCTTTGGTGTGGCAAAGTTTTCTGGGTAAATGTGGAATCTTTTATTAGATCAACTAAATAGTTGGAAAATTGTTCTTTGCAAGCTTTTGGGTGCAAACACCCTTATTCAGTCATAGGGAGAGAGTCTGCTGTTGTTTTGTGCTGTCCTGGGTAGGAAAGAAGTCAGATATTGAGTTCTTAAACATACTGACTTCTATCCTATCCAGGACAGCACAAAACAACAGCAGACTCTCTCCCTATGGCTGAAGAAGAGTGTTTACACCCAAAAGCTTGCAAAGAACAATTTTCCAACTATTTAGTTGATCTAATAAAAGATTCCACATTTACCCAAAGAATTTTGTCTGCCTATGTGCTTAGACCAACAAGGCTATAACCAACACCTCTTTGGTATGTTGTTCTCTGTTTCTTTGGAAATCTGTGCTGCTGGAAGTTATTTTTCACTACCCCAGAGCTTTGTCTGTGCAGATATTTGGCATTGAAGTTCACTCTACTAATTTCTAGACAGGAACTTAGCTGGACCTAGCCTTTATTACTCATGAGAATTTCCAGTTAATGTTCCTCTTGCTACAAGGCCTTGCTGGTAGACTGTCTTTATTCTCCTTGGCAGCTAGACTGTAGCAAGGATTAATATGTCCCCGTTTCCCTGCTATATGCTTGGGATTGTCCCTCAAAATGGATCACTATGGAAAACAGCTTTCCTGTTTTCCTCAGTGTCTAGAGCAGGGTCGGGCAAATATTTTGGGCAGAGGGCTGCTTACTGAGTTTTGGCAAGCGATTGAGGGTTGCATGACAGGCAGCCCAGGGCAGATGAATTTTAATTTTCTAAATTTTTTAGGGGCCCTGCAGGCCAGATAGAATGGCCTGGTGGGCTGCATGTTGCCCACCCCTGGTCTAGAGTGTAAATTTTCATTGGTGACTT
>NW_017729025.1:91774763-91776099 GCF_001723915.1 Gavialis gangeticus | reverse complement strand
GGGCCCTGCAGGCCAGATAGAATGGCCTGGTGGGCTGCATGTTGCCCACCCCTGGTCTAGAGTGTAAATTTTCATTGGTGACTTGTTGGCAGCATGTTAGGATTATAGCTGTACTGTATAGGTTCACAGCTAGTGGTCTGGCTTTCTTGGATTTAAAACCTCCCCAATTTTAGTTTTGAAAAAAAAAAGTACCCCAAATCCACACTTTTCCGTGAATAAAATGAAACACCACTAAAATATATATATAATTAGTGTTGTTCATTTAAATCACAGAAAAAGGGGATTTGGAGTTACTTTTTTAAACTGAAAATTGGGAATTTTTTTAAATGAGAGAAAACCAGGATCCCTGCTGATGACCCACGTGTCTTGCTAGTTATGTAACGCTTGTGTCCTGGTTCAGACTGCCAGAGTGCATAGCAATACTACTATAACATAATTTTTCCAGGTAAGCAATTCTTGCAGTTGGCACTGATGTGTTACAGGTGGCAAAAGAGAGTTGGCTTATGTGTTCTTGAAAGGTCATGTGATCCACGCACCGCCTTTTGAAGCGAGTGGAACTTGCAGGTATTTCAGACGCCTGTAAATCAGCCCTATGACATTTGGAAGGCTTGTCCAGGGGTAAAAAATAAAAAAAAATGTAAACTTCCAAGGGAGTGACCACAAAAGAATTGAATTTGTGACTTGGAATGTGCTGTGTAGGGCAGTGTTGCTCACATTGATATGCATGTAACCTTTCAGGACATGGGAATGCAGGAAACTTCTAGAGTAGGTGAAAGGAGAGGGCATGTGAAAGGAAGGAGTGGAAAAGCAGGAGGGGAAATGGAGAAGGAAGGAAAAAAATTAAGGGCATCTCTACAATATCTCTGTTTTGGATTTGTTGGAGGGGTTACATTGTGGTGGTAGTAGTAGCAAAGTGTTAGTTATCTATGAAACAATCAGCAGGGATGCAGGGCAGCATAACAATCGTGAAAAGGAGTATGCAACCCCCCCGCCCCCAAATTGTGAGAACTATTGCAATAGGTGCTTGAGGTCCTTGGTCCTAGTGGCTGCTACAGCACTCTGCTGTTGGATGGGGAGTCTAAAACTGTTGCTTTTCATCAGTTTGGGAAGATGTCGCAGGCATGGCTGGTCTGAGGGACATGGTAAAGGATGAAGAGTTGTGAATTGTATCAACTTTAGTGAAGTTGATCAATTGTTCTTTTTCAGTCCAAGCACAGGAATTTCAGTGACAGCTTTGATGTGATGGTGAGTAGTTGGAGTGACCATCCATTAAGACTTTAGGGGTGGTAGGAAAGCAGCTCATCTATTTTATAGAAATGTATATAGAACAACCCCC
>NW_017729025.1:91766680-91774731 GCF_001723915.1 Gavialis gangeticus | reverse complement strand
CCCCCCCCCCCCAGAAAAAGATCCCTTTGGATGTACTGACTTTAACTGGGGACACATCCAGTATCCTAAACCTAGTGGCCTTTTCTACTTCTTCTCTAGAGCCTTTGTTTTCTGTTCTCAAGAAAGATAGCAACAAAAGGGCCAGGAGGAGAGTGATACAGTAGCTGTCAGTCCATTGTCTTAAAAAACAGAAGGGTTTGTTGTCCAAATACTCCTTTGTTTTAAATACAGCCCATCTCTGAGAGTAAGCAGCCTTTTTATTTGGTGGTGGTAGATAGGAAGGGCTTGCCTAAGTCAACTGCTTGCTGCTTTCAATATCACTTGTACGCAAGCATGGAAGCTTTTTTTTTTAGGGTGACTCCCCCACCCAAACCTCTTTTGAACTAGAGATGTTCTAGCACAAGGTTATTTGATAGTGTGGCACAGTTGTTGGTAGTTGCACTGTACTGTTGTAGGGGGCACGGGATGTTGGAGAAGCCAAACACTCACTCACCACATCAGATTTCCACAGCTCAGCCTTAAAAGGGGATTCCTGAGGACACAGTATAAAAAGTGTATTAATTTCAACTGTCAGCTAGGCTGTTGTTTACCTCTTCCTATACGAATGCTGATGTTTGTTTGGATTTCCCCTCATAGGGGTAAAATGTATACTTTAAATAAAGTTTTATTTATATAGAAATTTAATTTGTGCTTCCCTTCTAAACATTGTGTTGAGGATATTCATATTATTTTCAGAGGAAGGGGGTGGAGCTGCATGTTATGATGCTGTGTGTAATTGAAGAGAAGGTGCTCTCATGGGTAAAACAGGTTTTGGAATTGAAAATCTGATTTAAAGTCTGACAGATTCTGTCAACAGGCAAGACCCCTCAATAAAAGGGGGATAATCTCCTTTACAGTGGTAGTAAGACCTTAAACACCTTTAAAAATAAATAAATACCCCCTGAATAGGGGGTGAAAAGACTTTTACATTGAGGTGTCTGGGGAGCAGTTTTTTTGCACGTGGATTTCTGAGATGAGGATCAGAATATTAGAAGCTGAGATCCTGTGTAAGGCTTTTTCTTGTATTGGGAATGCCATCTTAGGCTGTGGGATGAATTTCACTGTCATGCTCCAGTCAATGGACAGTGACAGAGGATAAGCGTGTTGAGTTAGATCAAGCCCCTGGCATTCCACTGATGCTCTTAATTTTTTCTCTCTCATCAGAGGTCCTCAAGTTGCTCTGGAGGCAGACTCTTGGTATGCTCCCCTTCCTCCCTCCACCTCCTTCCGCATTCTGAACTGGGAAGCAGGTTAAGTGATATGCCTCAAGTTCTGGGAATACCCCCAAGAATCCCGATGCCTTATTTTATGCATCAACTACAGGAATACAGCTTTATCTTTTAAACATGGAGCTGGAATTGGTGCTAAGCTAAGTTCATGTCCTCTTCTGCAAGAGTGTTTGCTATTGCAGAGCCTGGATACAGTCACTTTTTTCTGTGAGTGCCTGGGAACTGCGGGAAAGGGACAGAGTAAAAGATGGCCAAAGAGTTTCTTATGACCTACACTGTAAAATGGACTATAGCATTCTTTTAATGCTGACACTGACTGGATACTTACTGGTAATGAGCTAGCTAGGTGTTTGGGGGGTGGGGATCTGAACTGTTTCAGAAATTATATTTTTCTCGTGAGCCAGCAGCAGTAAAGAAACTGTTGCCAAAAGCTGCAAGGAAAGGGCTGAGGCATAATTACCACTCTTTCTTTTTATGTTTGCCTAATAAGGTTCTACACATTCTGTTGTTGCTTCTTAGAAAGCCTGCTTAAGTACCTGTTGCTACTGCTTCCCATAAAGACCTTCAAGTCGGACTCTTACTGGACAGGATCCCTGGACAGGAACCAAAGGGACAAGAGGTTGGGAAAAGCCATGGGAATGGTTTACTGGGAAAAAGAGGCTGCACATTGCAGTGACTTCGTGACTAGTTGAATTTATCTGCCGCTGATCTGCGAGTTTTCTAGAAGTTGCTAAATTTAAAAAACATGACATGCTTGGTACAAATGGCCTTTTGTTACAAATGAACTAGCAGTTAACCTTTGGGTAGGGTGACCATATGGTTTGGCTGGGACAGTCTTGGATTCTGTAGGCTGTCCCGGCTGGCTAGTGAAAATGGAAACAAAAGTCCTCAATTGGTGCCACCCCACCTGTGATGCCTAGCCTGGCTCCTCCTGAGCAGTGGCTGGAGGTGGGTGCTGGGCTGGGCACTGCTTTTGCCTGGGGTGATGATCGGCAAGGGAGGGGAAGGACAGTATGCCAGATTTCCTTAAAAATATGGTCACCCTACCTTTTGGGTCTTTGGAGTTTTCTGTCTCTGCATTGCCATTCCAGTAAAAACCTTTTGCTCTTTTTGTGTATAAATTTATTGTTCTGGTGCTGGGTTTTTTGGCATGGAAAATGGATTGGTTGCATAGAGTGGTGTGAATAGGCTTAATAAATGTTCTTTTGAGTTTTCTCTGACAGTGTATTGTTTTCATAATGTCGGGAGGTTAACTTCACTGGGGAGAGTTCATGACACTACCCCTCTTTCCGATATTTTTCTCTGTTCTCCAACATAAGAGCTCTTTATCGCACTTAAATGCTAGTCCCAACCTCCCCCTCTCTGGAAAAAATAAACTGTATAAACATTCTCTGATTATTCCCAAGTGAATTTTCTCGGAGAGCAGCCACACCACTATTTTTATCCTAATTCCCTTGGGGCTTGCACTTTTTGTGTGAGAAGTTGTAACTGGAATGAGCCTCTGAAATGTTCAGCAGGGCTAATGGGTGTGGAAAGCTCTAATGAAACCTTCATTCTATTGCCAGAAGAGGGACTTAAGGCAAGTCATGGTGGTGGTGTTGAATCTGTTTAGTGGGCATTGCTCAAACAGGAGATAGAGCCTGAAGAAGTATCACAGTTTGACCAGGCATGCAACTGGCACCACTGGTTCTAGGCAACTGTACCAGTTTGGGGTTCTGTCCATGTACAGCTCATGATATTTGTTTGCTGCTGGGGTCCCTGTCGTATTCCAAATGGAGATTGCAATTGAGACTTGGTTGGTGTTTTAGCTGTCTTTTGCTTCTCTATTGAGCTAATAAACCCAAGAGGTGATGTGAGAATTTTTTGCAGATGGCATAGGCTAAGTATGGAAGATCATTATTTTTTCTATCATCCACTTAAATAACATACCTTTGGACAAGGGTGCTGCCCAAGATGCATCTGTTGCTCAAATGTGAACTTTTAACGTGGAAGGGAGAAAACATTAGCTGTGGGTCAACTTGTGGGGGACTTTGATCAACCAAGAAGACTAATTAAGGAGTCCCCTGACAGAGTGGGTCGGGAATTTTAAGGAAAAGTCTCAGTGGGCATTTTCTTAAAAGAAGACTTAGACAAGGGAGAAATACATGCTTTATTAACAGGGAGGTCCTGTTTAGCTATAGGAGTGGGTGAGGAAAAAGAAAACATACACCTAGACAAAGTGAAGACTGACCTGTTTCTTGGAATCGTTACATGTTTTGTCTGTCCCTGTTGGTTTTTGAGCTACTTTGTCAGAGGCGCACATCAATCGACAGCATCACAGAGCTGGAGGTCTAGGAAAGGGTGTGCTTTACACTATTGAAGAGCTTGGGTGCAGCCAGGGGTAGGCAACCTCTAACCATACAGGCATTTTGCTTGGCACTTGCACCTCAGGAAAGGGGCCAGGCCTGTGTTGCCACAAGGAACAAGCCCCTTGTGGCTCCCGAACCATCCTCCCCTGGCATGCCAGCATCTTACAAGTAGAGGTTGCAGGTGTTTTTGGCACTCATCCCAAAAATGTTGCTGACCCATGGGTTCAGCTTTGACCCTGGAGATGAGGTTCTACTTCTGTGGAGAGGTAGCAGGGAGACAGCCTAGACTTGGCAGTAGGCCAGAAGGCTTGGAGGGTACTAAGATCAAGGGGAGCCTAAGGCACAGGGGTCCAGCCTCTTGAAATCCAAATAGAGCAGCTTGTGGAGAATTCATCAGAGCTGTGACAGCAACCTGCAGCTCTGACTAGTTCAGGCAAGGGTACATGGCTATGGTGATGTGCTACTGGGTTTGGTGGTGACTAGAGAATGGGGCAGGAACATCCTTTGTCGTTCCCCTTCTTTAAGCCATTTTTTGCTATAGGCAGTTCTACAAATTAGACTTCCTTTAGTCCAATATCATTTAATTGGATCTGATGTTAGCAGGTGAAAATGCTGCCCTTATACAAAGCTCCAGCTATTAACCTGCTTTTACCACCTTGTTAATGAAGACTCCTTGAGAATTAGGACTCCCTTTTTTAGCTGCCTTAATTGCACATAGAGGTCAGAAAATAGGCTCAACTTGCCTCAGCCTTGATCACACAAGGGTGTGAGTGGTACAGTCAGCCATTCAGCTGAGCTGGTGATAGAATTAGGGACTTTGTTAGTAAATGTCCCTGATGCGCACACAGCTGCATGTGGGAAGGAATACTTCATGTGACATTCCAGCAAACTAATATGGACAATTCCTTTTCTTGTGTCCTTCTGCAGGAATCATCTCCAATGTTCTCTTCGTGTGCAAGTAGCTTTTCTGAATCATTTTCTGCTTTTCACATTTTTCAGAATTTAGCCAAAGCAGCTGTCATTTCCCTTCAGTAGGTGGCTGCTATTGCTAAATGTTTGCCTTTGATTTTTGAGTCAGGAGGAGGTTGTGAAATCTTCAGTGAGCAGAAGTGTCGGCAAACACTGAGGTTTGTTAGTGTCTGCGCTGACCAGGTCAGTAGGAGGGGGTTGCTGTGTTCTAGGAAATGGCCAAGCTGGAAAAACAGTCATTTCCTTTTAAAATAACAGCATTGTGTCTTGAACTTGCCTGGCTCCCTGCCCCATTCCACTTCTCAGAATACTGTAGAATCAAGTTCACATAATGTTACTCTTCATGCTCTGAGTCCTTTTTAAAGAAAACAGGTAGTACTGGTTGCCAGCAAGTCCGGTTGAAGGGATTCAGCTTCTCTCAGCATCAGGCCCTAAATGAACCTCGTACTATTGCTATTTGTGGTGTGACTGGTCAGACGGTAAACTGTAGAACTCATAATAGGTTGGATTAAACCTTATTGAAACTGAGCGTGATGTTTGCACTTCAGTTGAGACGGTAGTAAAAAATGCAGTGAGGTTCCTGTACAGAACCAGATAGCTGAAACAATGGGAGTCCCCCCCCCAAAAAACAAACAAACAAACAAACAAACCGATATGGGACTGCTTGGGAATCGGAGCAATGTGGGCAGAGGGTTTTTACTATGTATTGTTTGGAGCTCTCTGAGAAGGTGAGTAGAAACATCAGAGCAACAGAACAGCAGCAGGAAGTTGGAGGCATCCAAACCAGGTACTATGGACAAGGTTTTGAGGAAAGTCTGGCCCAGTGCTGTCTGCAAAGGGCTTGGAACTGTGAGCAAAGAAATTCTCTGTTTCTTGCTGTGCTAGGGGTAACAGGACTTTGTACAGTCTCTGGAGATGAACAGTTGCCTCAAAGAATATGCAACTCCAGTGTTAATTTTTTTCCCTAACTGAAGCAATTTGCTAACCTGGAATTTAACTAATCTCTTGGATCAAAAAAGGAGGGGGTAACATTATTGTATAACCTGGGGCATCAAAATCTCTTCTTATAAAGATAACGCTGCAGATGTTGGGCATAATCCCACGTGCCTTATGCATCCAAATCCTCCTTGGAGCATTACTATATTGTTCTTATGCTAATCCCACATTGCCCTGAGTGTCCGCTGCTCTCTTCTAGGTGTTATATTGACATGATTAATGTATTGTTTTTTTTCTGTTCACCAACAAAGCAAGTCACATGGCATAACCTAGTAGAGAAAGCAATTAGTGAAACTATTACAAATAATATGTAAACCCAGCGTGCACAATGGGCATTTTGTTATGCTCAAAATAGAGCGAAGCATTGTCAGGTGGCAACTTAACCATGCCCACAATTACCTGTGATAAACTTCTAATTATGGAAATTAAACCGAAGCCATCCGCAGAACAGGACGAGCCTACATAAAAGGAAAAATAAAGTAGCAGTAGCATTTCACAGCTTGGCTTTCCATTTCATAGAAGAGAAGAATCCCATTTACTTGGTCAAATTCCTCTCCAGTAGTAAATCTGCTGCCAGCAAAATTGGTTGCAATCCATAGTTCATATGGCATTTTTATTAGAACTTAAAATACTTTACCAGGGGACTAGCATTGTTATCAGCATTCTACAAATTGGGAAATGGGCCTGGAGGTGAAGTGACATGCCTAGCACCACTCAGTACGCCAGTGACTGAACCAGCGATAGAACTCCAGAATCATGAATTCTGGTCCTGTTCTCTTCATTAAGCTATGTCATTTCCCCTGTCGTGAGTTTAGTCTGTGTACATTGTACAGTAAAAGTCTGGACCCTTGAAACAACCTACAACTATCCTCAGCTGGAGCAAATTGTCATGGGTTCCTGGGGTTCTTTTCCATAGGGCAGCCCAGGATAAACAGTGCCACTCACATTGCAAAAGCTGCAGAGAAAGAGCAGAAATGGTGGGGAGAACAGACCAAGGACTCTGTACAAGGCCTTATTTTCTTCTCTGCAATGATGTTTGTATTTCACTTGGTTCAGAATTGCTGAACAATTCAAGTGCTGAAGAATTTTAAACTAATACAAAAGAAAGTTTTCATGTCTGTATTTCTTATGGTCCCAAGGCACTATTATGTGAGACGGAACTGAAGTTTTTAACATTCTTGAGGGCTTCTGGTTTTTTTCTGCAGATTTTATTTTGAAAACAGATTATATTGTTTAAAAAAAAAAGTCTTCCTGATGAACAAGAGGAATGATAATCCACCCCTTTTATCTTGCCCTCTGGAGATTTACATGCAATTGCAAGCAGGTCATGTCTTGCAGATTGTATCCCTACTAACCATTGTCTGTATACTTCTCCAGCAAGATATTTTCACTTTTTCGTGTTTGATTCCAATAGGGGCACAGGGGAAATGATGCCACTGGGCAAGCAATGCTTTTTTCTCACTGCATATACTGTCATCCAGGTTTTAATCATGGTGTCACAACTTATAATTAACAGCCAGCAGAGCCCAGAGACTTAATAAAATGTGACCCTTCCCACTTGTACACTTCAAAGACAGCAATGTAGAATGATCACATAGAGTTGGTTCCAGGCTCATTAGCAGGGATCCTGGTTTTCTCTGTTTTAAAAATACAAAATCCTCTGGTAAAATCCAAGCTGCTGTGATTTAAAACCCCCCAAATCTGTTTTTCCACGACTAAAATGAAAGGCCACTATATATAGCCCCAAAGGCCACTAATATATATGTGGCCTTTGGGGCTATATAATAGTGTAACAGATGGACACAGTGTTTTATTGACATTTACAATTTTAAAGCAGTGTGGAAGCCTACCAGTGCCTCTGTCATAATGAAATACATTCTAAATACATATATATTTTGGTGTTTAGTTTTGGGTTTTTTATCATAGATAATCAGAGCCCCACCCCTTTGCTCACCAGGACACTGGTTCAGCTGCAGCTGTTCCTACAGCTGCTTTGTGCAGCTGGTGCCCTGCCCCTCACTCCCAACCCACAGCACCCCCAGCCCTGCCAGTGCCTCTCACTTTTGACCCACAGTGCCTACCTGCCCCCTACTTGCTTCCTCCAAGCAGCCATTTTCCCATCCCACCCCACACCAGGCCGTGGATCTATCTGCATCTGTTCTGCCTGCTGCTTTATGGCTCTGAGCAGTGCCAGCCCCTGCTGTTCTGTTCCCTACATCTGTGCTCAGGCCCCAGCAGTTCCCATGCCCTTCCTGGGAAACCCTTCATTGGGGCTCATGGACTGGGCTGGGCTTGCCTCTAGCTGGGCAAGTCCCTTCCCTTCCAGGCCAGCCTCCCCCCTACACAGGCTGCTTTAGCAGGCCCAGGGGGCTCCAGACCCAGTTGTGGGGGGGCTGCTTCTACCCAGAGCACCCCCCATCACTACCATCTTGTTCACTTGCTTGCTCTTATACCCTCCCCCCCCCCCAAG
>NW_017729025.1:91755383-91761680 GCF_001723915.1 Gavialis gangeticus | reverse complement strand
CTACATCTGTGCTCAGGCCCCAGCAGTTCCCATGCCCTTCCTGGGAAACCCTTCATTGGGGCTCATGGACTGGGCTGGGCTTGCCTCTAGCTGGGCAAGTCCCTTCCCTTCCAGGCCAGCCTCCCCCCTACACAGGCTGCTTTAGCAGGCCCAGGGGGCTCCAGACCCAGTTGTGGGGGGGCTGCTTCTACCCAGAGCACCCCCCATCACTACCATCTTGTTCACTTGCTTGCTCTTATACCCTCACCCCCCCCCAAGCCCATCCTACACACAGACCTTACTGCCACTCCCCACGCCACAGTGGTTCCTGGGACTGGGAGTCCTCATGGGACCAGCAGGGCTGGCAAGGCCCTGGGCTGGGTAGGGCAGCATGCAGGCTAGCTGTGTCACTTCTCCCCTCCCCCCCTGTATCCTGTCATAAAGTGCGCCCCCAGAAGAGCTGCCAGCAGGCTTGAGTTCTAGCCCCAGCCCAGCTGCCAGCACCAGTCACAGGTTGGTGGGATATGGTGTGGTGAACAGTGGGGCAGCAGCCACCAGCACAGCAGATGGGCAACGCTTGTCCCCAGCCCCTTGGCCCTGGGCACCACCCTGCTAGACAACATCCCTAGCCCCCCAGGGCTGCCTGGCCTGGCAGGCAGGGGTGCAACACATGCTTCCTCCCTTTTGCACTGAGCTGCTGCCACTACTGTCCCAGCTGTGCAGTGCCCCCAGCCCAATTGGGATGAACCACAGCAGGATGAGGCAGCCTGCACCTGCCCCGGCCTTGGTCTGCTGTGCAGGACAGGGTGATTTGTCACCCACGCACCCCTGCCCTGCCCCCTGCCAGCTCTCCTGGCAGGCTCTGGCCTCCCTTGCAGCATGACCATTACCCGACTCGCAGGCCTCCTCAACCCCAGCCCTTCTGGAGGGAGCCTCCAGCTGTCCCCCAACCCCAGGTCCCAGTACCCAGAAGTCCTACTTACCCCTAAGGCCACAGGAGGGAAAGTGAGTCTGGGCCAGATTCTCCGGCGTTGCCCCCTCTGAACAGGGTTTAGGGTTTCCCACCCTTTTGCCAGGGGCTGTTGCAGGCTGGAACTCTGCCAGCCTGTAGAGATCTGTTTGCAAAAGAGGAAATCCACGTTTTCCTCAGGAAACAGAAAACCCGGATCCCTGCTCATTATCCAGCATGAACGCACACCCAAGATGTGCCTTTTTTGCTACATGTAACATGCTGACATGCAGACTTCAGCTGAAGAAGGCATGAAGTAGAGATGCTCCTGTCAGCAAGCTGATAAGTATCACTCGGTGATTTCTTGACTCGCATGTGGGCAAATTGTAAGCATCCTTCCAACTCCCAAAGTGATAAATCTAAATACACTGCATGTTTATAATCCCTGTCCTTCTCTGCCCAATATAAAGGGAGTGGGATTGAATCGTGGCTGTGTTTCTTCATACCATCATACTGTTATTCATTTTCAAAGCTTAAATCTTAACAAAAGTACAACAAAATGATGCAAGTTTTTGAATTTCAAGCAGAAATGACTGAAGACTGTTTTCACTTTAATGCAGAGGCAGACAGTATACATACTTACTTTTTATTAAATATATTAGAAGTTTTCAGTCTTTTAAAAAAAATTAATCTAATCCTCTAGATGCACAAAAATAAGTAAATAAAAAGGCTAGGTGTAGGCATTGAGCCACTCTGAAATATTTTGTCCTCCATAAAAGCTGTGGTACAAAATACTATACTGTGTACTTCATACCTCTGAGACAAGTTTGGGACTGTAGATGTCCTTGTGGGCACTGTTCTGAGGATGTCTCGAGATGGAAAACTTGATGCTGGAGAATGGAACTTCATTAGTACTAATAGTGACCTAATGTCAAGTAGAATGAGTGGCCAAGTCTTTTGTTAAATTAGCATAAAGGTATCAGTCTAGACAAGACTGAGGTTCATAATGGCTAGATGGGGAAAGCTACTAAAAAAAAAAAAAAAATACATCTGCAGTGATGTGCATACCCTTGAATAAGAGGGGCAAGCTTTTGCACGGGTTTGCAGTTTGGAGGTACCAGACACAAGATTGCTTCTAGATGCTCTGACAGTAGCTGATTGCCTCTTTATCTACCCTTGCAGGAGAGTGCAGTTGTTTTCCTACCAATATGAACCTTGCTGTTTCCTTTGTCATTGCAAGATTAGATTGCTGTAATGGGATCTACGTGGCACTGTGCACTGAGATCATTTGGAAACTGAAGCCAGTATAAAAAGCGGCTGCTCGCTTAATGAGCAGACGGTGTTATAAAATACCGGTGCTCTGTAACTTGAACTGATGACCTCCAGTTTCCAGATGGAGTTGAAGGTGTTGGTTGTAACCTCTGAGGCCCTTAAATGATTTGGGAACCTCATTATCCTTTGGGACTGCACGTCACTTGGTGTGGTAATACCTTGGTCTTGATACAGATGAGTTGTATAAATCAGAGACCCCTTGACTGGAAAAGCGGGGGATGTGAATGGCTTCACTGGCAGAACTTAATTTGAGAAAGCTCTCCCTCCTTTGGCCTGCCACAGTATGGATTTATTAGCCATTTGTATTCAGGAAGGCTGAAACAATACAGTGTGTTTCACATTTTTTTAGGTGGTGGTCAACATTGTGCTTTGCATGAAGTACTGCTAGTTATTCCAGGTGCTTAGAGCCATGGACAAGCTGTGGAAAAACAGAAATAAAATCCCATAAAGTACAATGCTCACACTTTTTCTTAAAGTTTTTACCTGTCTACAATGATATAGCTCTCAAAAAAGAAAAAAAGGAGGTAGAAATGTGGACCTTTGTATATACCATATATTTAAGGATTAATAAAAGGTATTGCATTCAAGGTGTACGTACTTTTTGGTCCAACAGCGGACTGTCCCACAGCTCTGGCGTGGGGCTGGAGGAGAACACCGTCTTACCAGCAGTGCTGGGTGGAGTGTCTACTGCAGTGGTGCTGAACTTTTTTAGACTTGAGGCACCCTTTGGAAAATGCTAGCTCTCCACTTTCACTTTTTTGTGAAAGCTAACCTACAGTTCTTTTATTACAAAGAACTCAAAAAGACCATGACTCTGGATTTCTATTTGAAATCTCTGGTTTTATCCTGTAAATCGTGTTTATAAACTTAAGTGCTAACATTGTGTGGGATTCTGTGGCATCCTTGAAAGGATCTCGAAGCACCCTGGTAAAGAATCACTGTGCATGTGCGCACACAGTTTGTGAAAGTAGCGCAGTAGCTCTTCCTTACTTTCTTAAACGCTTCTGTTAGTTGCTTCTCAGCAACATGCTCACCACTCAACTGCCTTAATTGGAAGATAATTCTTTGGCTGACTTTGTCTCCTTGTTCAGGAATACCCTATGGTTTCTTAGCCCCTGGGGTATTAAAATAGCTGAAATCCTCTGTTATTCAAGTACCTATTTAATTCCAACTTTGGTTTGAAGTAAACCATGGGCAGGACCATCCCTGGGGGAGTGCCAATCAGGGTGACTGCCCCAGGCCCCGCACTTTGGGGGGGCCCCCACAGAGCTGGGCAGAGCGGCGCAGCAACTCTGCACTGCCACCGGCTTCACCTCCGGCTGCTCAGTACCCCTCCCCCCCTCCGCCAACCGAACCTACCGGCATCCAGAGGCGGTACCACGCACAGGCTGATTTGTCTCAGGCTCCACACCCTGCTCAGGTCATCTCTGACCACAGGTACTCTTTGCACTGTCTTTCCCATCACCCATAAACTAAAGGACAAGCATACAATAATACTGTTATAGTTCTGGGCAGTTTAGAAAGGCATGCAAGTTCTGACGTTCTCAAACAGCTCTCCAACCTCTCCTCTTCAATTGTGACTGCAGACTTGAGAAGCCAAGTCCAAGCAGACTTGACATTGGTTTGCCCATTTGTTAGGAAAACACCTGCCTGAAGAGCTACACCTGCCCCACCACTACCTCTTGTCACCATATTCAGGTTGTCTTGGAGTAATCTCTGAGAGGAGTAAGTGTTCAGGCTTATGCCTGCCACTCCTCAGACTGAGCTCTGTGGGTGGTTCCTCACCTCTTGCAGATGAAACCACTGGACTGAATACCGCTTTTGAATCAGGCACGGTCTGAAATGGAGGACACTATTACCTTTAGGCTAGGGACAGAAATTACACATAAACTGGTACAAGCGATTGGAAACCAGTTCAAATCTGTAACACAACAGAAGTTCAGTGCACATAAACCACTTTCAAAATGGCCAGAACCAGTTTAAGATAAACCTGGATGGATGTAGTATCAGACTTAACTGATTTAGGTTAAACTGGTTTCTTGAACTTCTGTCCCAGATTTTAGGGAACAGCAGGTATGCTAAATGTTGTCTCTTTGTTCTGAAGATCCTTGATTTGTTCAACAACACATGTTCAAGTGTGTGTTAAGAAGTTATTAAACTTGTCCCTGATTGACTAGTTAGTAAACAACTGGATGCTTACATTGACAAGTCTCCTGGTTGGGGGAGGCTTTTTAAAAGTGTTGGGGGGTGGAGGGGAGAGATGAAAAGAAAATCCTACTATTAAGCCCTTGGTCTTGAAATTTGCAAGTGGTTAAAATAAAGGTCATAATGAAAACAGCTTGTAAAAATAAGCAAAGTTTCTCTAGTACTGGGAAATTCCTACTAGGTAGCATCAAGTAAACTAGCCTTACTCAGCATGACTTGGTACCTTTCATGTAACCACTTGCAGAGACATTTCTGTAGTCTGGGACTTTTAAAGTTTTTTAGTTGCGTTTCAGTGTAGAGGAAAATAAAATGATTTTTGACCACACAGCAAACTCCATGTAAATGCCATTCTTGGGACAGGCTCAGACAGCTTCCAAGCTCAATACTTTCCAGACAGCTTGAGTCAGAACAGGCAACAGCTGTTGTTGCAGAAGGGCTAAAAACTGAATTGGTTTAAACTCCACAAAAAAGCTGTTGGTGGTTGAGAAAAGGCTACAGTGATAGGTTGTAAACTGACATGGCTAATAAGAGAATCTTCCCATTCACAAATGTGAAGATTTAATTAACTGCTTTCTTGAATTCTAAAATGTATAATGCCCTATGTAAGTTACTAATTCTCATAACCCCTTCTTGAGCATAGGTATTATCATCATTACATAGCTGGGACAGCCAAGACTTAGAGGTGTTAGGAAACTTGTACAGAGTCGCAGAGTAATCAGTGGCAGAACTGGAATTAGAATTTGGGAATGAGGAGGTCCCTCAGAACAATGGTTCTGACCATGTGGTTTATAAGTTTATGGTAACATCTTGGATTACACTCTTTGAGGGAGGAGGAACAGATGCCCAATTGCTATTTATGGTACCAAGTAGGCATTGTGCTCCAAGATTCAAGTGGCTGTAGCAGGTTGACCCGAGTTGGAGCACATTGCAGTGGTCTAGGCTGGGATTGCTGAAGGCAAGGACAATAATAGTGAGTTCTGTACTGGAGAAATAGTTGCAGCTCTCATACTAGGCATGTACATAAAGAAAAAAAAATGTTCCTTTTCTACCTAGAAGTTCAAGATATGTTAGGTTTCCACTGTACAGTGGCAGAAGTAGGAGTTACCTTACCAGGCCCTGTGGATGCCTTCCTCTAGATTACCAGCATCATTTTCCACCTTTGTCTATATTGAGCCTGACTTAGCCTGCTGTTTCGCCTCCAGATTCATGGCTTGGTCACCAGGGAAACAGGCTGGCCTGTTTGGGAAAGAGCTGCTTGTCATCCATGCACATTAAGCTAGAGGGGTTACAAATCAAAACCCCACATTCAGCCTTCCCTCCCTCCAGAAGCTTGTGCAGTTGTCCAGCACAAGCTCCTAGGGCAGGAGCAGGCAAAATATGGCCCGCAGGCTAAATCCGGCCTGCCAGGCACTTCCATCCAGCCTGTGGCACCCCACAACAAATTGTGCCCCACCCAGCCTTTCCACCCCCGAGGCACATACACCCACCCCTAACATATCCTATTATGCCTTACTCCCATCCTCGGGGGCGGAAGGGCTAGCTCCACTAGCACAGGGTGGGCCTGCTGCTGCTGCAGTCTTCCCCAGCCTCCCACTCCCTCTGGGCAGCAGGGAGGGAAGCTGGGGTGTGGGCAGGACTGCACTGGGCGGGAGTGTGGGGTTGGGGCTGGCTGCAGCACAGAGTTTGGCTGGGCAGGGTATGGGTGTGAGGGGAGGAAGGGGATGGGGACCTCTCACACTCCCCCATGGCACTCAGCCCTGGCAGGCAGTGGGGGCAACAGCAGTGGGGGGGGCACTCTGATTGGCACTGCTGCCCCCCCCCCCCACCATACA
>NW_017729025.1:91754992-91755219 GCF_001723915.1 Gavialis gangeticus | reverse complement strand
ACCATACACCCCCCACCACACGCACACCCCCCACAATATAGAAGACTAAGAATTTATTTTTGAGTTATTGTGCAATCACCTTGATATATAGTATACAAACATAAATCTTGACAAAAATATTTTTTTAAATACAATTAAAATATGTTCCAGTAGGTGTTTGACTTTTAGTGTATGGTTGGTTTTTTTTCTGGTTCTAAGATGGCAACCACCCTCCCAAAAGGAGTATT
>NW_017729025.1:91747659-91754908 GCF_001723915.1 Gavialis gangeticus | reverse complement strand
GGGGGGGGCAAGGGGAGAGACTTCTGGTGACAAAGGTCAGGGGTTAGGGTGGGACTTCTAATCCCAAGATGGTGGCCAGGGGGCGTGGCACCTGTCAAGCAGTGGGGCTACCCATGGGGCCCTCAACAGCTCACCGAACCTTGTTAAGATGCCCTCCGCCAAAAATAATTGCCTGCCTCTGCTCTAGGGCTTCCCTAAGCATAGAGACCAAACTTGCTGGAGCAGTAACATTTATTCCAGGTAGGATTTGCAGATGGGAACAACTGCAATATTGTGGTGTCTGGAACCTCAGCTTTTTGGACATTGGGAAAGAATCAGCATGGTCACCTGATCATTGTCCTGTGCTAAGAGATAATCAGCTCTCATTAACATTACTTACCTGTTTCCTAAAAGCGTCTAGAATTTGAGATGTCCCTGATGTTGGCCTCTGCATCTGTCAATCCCAGGATCTACTTAAAAACACAGTAGTGCATTATTACCCAGATGAGAGAGATTAAGAAAATGATATGCAGAAAACTTCTGAATTGGGTCTGACCAGAACATTAAGGTCCTAAAAAGATAAGAAACTAAAGTTCTTAAAAAATTAAAATGAGGGTGGAGGATATCAGGGACAAGTACTGTACTAGTGCCTTTCCTGCTGAATTGCATGCCTACTTTGGGTTCTTCAGGTACCCAGGCATCTGTCTCAGCTCGTTGTTCTAAGGCTATCAAGTTATTTTGACAGATTGTTGCTATCATTTTGAATCATTTTCTCTCTTTGTGAGAAAAAAAGATTTAGAAGTTACTACCGGAGCTATCAGTGGAAGGAAAAGAAGTGCTTGATGTGCACAGGCTGGCCGTGCAGAATACAATGAAAATGCTGTGAGAGCGTCCACGCTATGTGGGCTTTTGCTGTGTTTTTTTTAATGAAGGCTGAAACCAAAGGCAGTGAGCTTCCTAGGGAAACTATCTCAATCTGTTTGGGTTTTTTTGTTGTTGTTGTTGAAGGAACAGCATATGTCTTATGGATGCCTTGCCTATGACCAAGATAGAACTCATGTTTCAAAAGCAGCATCTGGACATTGTATAGGGTGTTAGTAAAGCCCGTGTTTAATTTTCCTCCACTGATGCATGGAAGTAATTTTGGGGTTGCAAAGCATGAAGAGGATGGGAAGATGATCTAGTAAAATAATGAAACAGATGTGTTTTGAAGTCTCCACTTTATCAAATGGACAGGATCCTATGCTGAAGCAGAGCTAACCATTTTTGGAACCTCTGCATCCTGGGTTTCCAACACAGCCCAAATGAACTCTTTTATTCTGCTGTTGTGCTGCAGGAGACTGGGAGCCTCACTTTTCACTGACGAGGTATAGGTTGTAGCCATATCTATCTAAGGATACAGGCAGGCAAGGTTATTTGAGTAAATCTGGTTATTTTTTATTAGACTAACTAAAATAGTTGGAAAAATTCTTTGCAAGCTTTTGGGTACAAATACCCTTTGTCAGGTTGAGGAAGCAACTGCAGTTGGCCTGTGCACACGGGGCATTTGGCTTTCAGCTCTCTGTATGTCAGGGTCACCATTTATCTGGAGAGCTCAAAGCACTTTATAGATATTATGTTGACTAAGAACAGCACATGAAATGACTGTCACCAAGATGGATTACCAGCTCAGCCCTGCTGAAAGGCCCTGTACTTATATTGATTTATAGTAGTGTTTAGAAGTCCCAGATACAACAGGGGTGCCTTGATTCTAGATGCTTAAGTGTCTAGATTGTAGATACTTAAGGACCAGGCTTAAAAATCAAAGCCATGTTCAAATTTTAGGGCCTGTCAACAAAAATTTTAACCAAGTTTGAGGGAATTGGGTTAGCACTGTAGTTCCAAATTGCTTTGGAACATGTCTTTGATCATTTAGTAATACGATTATCCTATTGATTGTTCTCCTTTGAACAGGGAAAATCAGCCTAGTGCTGTTGCTGGGGCACTGCTGAATTAAAACAACAGTCCACCTTTCCTTATATAGATTAGTTCTTATTTCAGACCTGAAAACTCTCCTGCACTGTGTTCATTTGTGTGCAGCCCTGTATGGGGTGTCATCATCTTTGTTGTTCCTGTGCCCTTCCTTCCCTGATTATTCCTTCCCATCCTAATGCTTAGAGTGGAAGGAGGAAATGGTTCAAAAGGGGCAAAAGCAATTAGATACCTAATCCCTCATTGGTAGTCCATTGAGAAGTGTAACTCAGGGATATTTTAAACCACACAAGTCTAAAACTTCATTTTAAGTAAATTTATAGAGATCCCAAACAACTAGCAACCGACTAGAACTTTACATTTTACAAATATAAATATTCAGATTTAGGAGCATGATGTGATATCTTTCTTTTCCCTTTAGTTTTATTACCAGAGAGGAAAAAGGCATAGGAAAAAAATTCATATTTTAATCACAAGAAAGACAATATTCTTAATTATAGTGCCACTGGCAGACTGCCTCCATGGTTGGGTAATCATGGCAGAGCATTAATAAGCATACATATTTTTTTTGCTACTGTGTAACATGTTAATTAAGATAATTCAACTCTGTGCTTCTCCTGAGTCACCAGCTGGGTGACTGCATTGGTGGAAGACTGCAATTAGAGTCCTTATTTCTTCCCCTTTTTTTTTGTCTTTTTAAAAATGCATTGGCATGTATGGAACTTCTATGAATGGGCCCTTTACTGTACACAGTGTAAGCACTTGTGTCTAATTATATAAATGCCCAGCTATATGATTATATATACAAATCTTCTTTCTTCAGTTTCATCTCATTTACTCGCATTAGTACATGAAAAATTAAGCCTCCTCTTTGAAATGCTTCTTTGCTAGGGAAACTGTAATTTCCCAATAAAGGTCTTAGTCCTGCTCAGTTTGAAATGTTGCCATTGACTTCAGTGGGAGCAGCATCAGGCTCAGATAAGGCTAGAGAGCTGGTTTCCATTGGATTTTGTCTGCTTCAATTAACTACCAGCCAAAGAAAGTTACATTTTGGGATGTTTCTAGGAAGGCCTGAAACATTTCCTGGGCAGGGTGTTTGGAAGTGTGTATTCACTTACAATAGAGGCTTTTTATTACATTCTGCTGCAAATAGAGTATAAAGAGGTTATTTAACCCCAATGGTTATGTCTGGGGTCTGGCAGCTGATGCCATTTCTGATTTGTGCCTCAGGAGATGAGCCATCTTCTCATGTGCTAGAGAAACCCAGACTACTTGAAAGAAGATATCTAGGGAGGCCCCTCACCCTAAGACTACCAGTTCCCAAAAACCATCCTTTTGCTAGAAACTTGCAAAAAATGTGGGCATCTGATATAACTGCATTGTTATCCTGTGAAGTCTGGCTCTAAAAAGTCTGTTAAAGTCTGACCTTTATACAAGATTCTTGGGCAGCTTGCTGCAGTTATAAATATTGTGTTTACTCAGATACAAGATGAGTTTCTCCCCCAATCAGCATGGGGAAAGATTCCCTTGTTTTATATTCACATACAAGGAAACCTCAATAAATACACTGTCTATCATAAAACTGCTGCCAAAAGCAGCATGTGCTCAGTAATGGGCACCAACTCTGAAGTTAAATGTAACCAGCACCGAGCATGATTATAAAACATACTGCTACAACAGGGATAGGTTAATGCAGCTCATCTTAATAAGACATATGGTAGTGCCCATTAAGTGCAGTCCCCTTCATTGCTGACTTTTTCAAGTCATGTTGAGCCACTACATTGCATGCATTTCACATTCGTTTTCACTCCCACAGCTAAGCTGCACCTTTCTTTCCTATTTCCAGTGATTTTTGTTTCTTCATCGGCATTAAAAGTCTGGCAAGCATCACCAAGTGGGGCCTCACACTGCTTATCCAGAATCTCTCTATTGCCCCCTCTCTTGGCCTGTTGTAAGTGATTAGTATGGTCCTGCCCTCCATGAGGTGGAGTCAAACTAGGCTGACCTGTGCTTCCTCTTCATATACATTTTTGGAGAATCCCAGGACTCATGACAAGAACACCCAGTTCCAGTCATGAGTTGAGGGAGGGGGGTGTGGGAAGAGCACTAATGAGCACATGGATCCTTTATTCTGGGGATCTGGATTACACACACTTACTGAGCAGTGCTGAGTTTTTGAGTAATCATGGCTTGTAATGCTGTTGACTCTGGTAAGGCCCAGGCAAGTGAAGTGTAAATTATGAACCATTTCATAATAGCCACAAAAATGGCTACAATTGTGGGTTGAGGGAGTAGGGACATTAAAATTCACTGCCACCGTGTAAAAGTTTACATATCTGAGCTGCCCCTTCTAGTGACCTGGGCACATGTTTTTGAATGTTGCAACTGAAGAAGAATCATCTATATGACTGCCAGTACCTCTGTTGGTCAAGAACATGGCTTTAAAATATTGGGTATAGGGAGGAGGCAGGCTCTCAAATGGTCTCTCCAAAAGTCCCAGTGCCAGTCAGGTAAATGCTGCCTGACTCGTCCCCAACAGCTCAGAGAAACTCATAAGCCTAAAGCATGTGAGCCTGCCCATTAGTAACATGAGCCATCTTATTTATATTTAGAATACTTGAGGAGCCATCTCCTAATCAGATGTTAGATATGAAGCTAGGTATTCATAATGGTGAGAACAATGGAGTCAGCTTGCCCAAAAATAAACCAGTGGTGGGAGACCACTATACTAAAGGCTTTAGTGTGCAGGAAGGCAAACACTGATTGCTGTTTATGTCAAGATATTAAGATCCTGAAAAATCGGGTTGGGTCTCTATATGGTTTGCTGTGAGAACCATTTCCATGCCTAGCAGTTTGTGGCCTGCTAGTCCATCCCTTCGTATAACTGCTTTCTGAACCAGAGGGGCAGGCAGGCAGGCAGAAAGAAAGATCATAGGAACCCATATTAGTGACATTCCTGTACAACCTAGGAATTAGTTTCACCTTGGAAAAGAGGAGAGTGGTTTTGCTATAGCTGATGTAGAGGGGTGTAAAATAAGCACATCTAATCCCTACTCCAAGTCAAACTGCTTCCTAGAGAGGAGTTCCTGAGCTGTCGGGTCAGGTTTTGCAGGTTGCTCATGACATGCAGGGGAGGAGGAAGGGCCATGACCTGTGTTGGTTTTAACTCTCGGGACAGGTGATAGCTGGTCCCCTTCACTAGCCATCTTGTGTAGCCAAACATAAGTGTTGCTTGATGAAAGAAGGAAATGTATGCATGATTGGCCTTTTTACGTAAACAACATAGCGCCTTCAGACTCTAAGATGAGATCTTGAGAATCTCTGTTGTGTAGTCATAGTGTTTCAGATGACAAAATTGGTGATAGCAGTAGTGCTGGCCTCTCTACGAACCAGCTCCCAGGCAGTGGTGGAGCAAGAGGTTTTGACTGGAGGAACCCTTTAAAGCAGTATTGGCAGGAATATTTCTTTTCCCAGGACAGCAAACAGCTGACTAGCCGAACCCTTTTGGGGACAGGGGTTGAAGTTCTCGTGAGAAAAGGAGCTAGCTTGGACAATGAGTTTCCTGTCTGCCAGCTGGGAAGATTTATATAATAAAAGCTTTCAATGCTGAAAATGGCATTGCATGCATTTTCTTTCTGTATCACTTTTCTGGTTCCCTTTGTTGTTGTGTACATAGTGGCTTCTTAGTGCTGAGTGGGAAGATTTTCCTTGGTGAGTGTAGGGGCTTTAAGCCATCAATTTCTGTGGACTTTAAACTTGAAAAGAATCCCATCTCTCACAAGACTCTTCCCAATGTGTTCTGGTATAAATCCATGTCATGTTGTCTCTTGGAGTCTGCAGACAGTCATGTTGGTGCCTTTGCTTCTGCTCATACCTTGGACAAGCAGACAAAAAAGGGAAATTTCTCAGGCCATTTCCCTGCTCATCAGAACCTGAAGGGCAGCGGTAGTGCTGTTTGGGATGGTCAGGTCGTATCTTGCAGTTCTGCATGAGCAGTCTGAGCACCGGAGACCCACTCTAGTTTATATTCAGGAAGAGTAAGGGACCCAGAAGGAAGGCTGAGATTGAGGAGTAAATTAGCAGAGACCTCTTGGCCCTTTATCTGCCCTCAGGTCCATTCTCAAAACAGCCGTGGGGGATAATGGAAGGGTGAAGTAATGGAGACATGTCCCATTTCTTGTATGAGAAGTTGTGGACAGGGGAGAAGACACAAATACTCCTCTTTCCAAGTGGAGTGTAGAGCAGGTGAAGTGTAGAGGGTACGCTCAAAGGGATCAGTAGCCTGCTAACCAGAAAACTTGTGAAACTTGTTAGCTTAGGGATGGCACTTGATTAGATCCCTGGGTGGGGGAACAGTAGAGAGGGACATGCTTCCTATCTCTGAGTAGCAATGCTTGTCCTGCCTCTGGCTGGTAAGGACCAGTAAATCTTCCAGAACCTGATCTCATTTCTACTGTTCAGAGTATTCAAGAGAATACAAGTTGTAGGCATTATCAATATCTACCTATTATCTGCTAATTAATATATATATATAGGGCTTAGTCCATTTGTCTGTGTCTGTCCATCTGTAACGCTCTTGGGGGTTGTGGCTCCAGCCAGTGCTGTGTCAAGAATGACTGGGGCGGAGGGGTTGGAGCTATCCACCTCCCCGTGCCACTGGTGCTGCCACTGCCTCCCAGGGGGGAGCTTGCACACGGCCACCGTCATCCAATGCCCTGTGCTGCTGCCACTCCACATCCGGCCACATGTCATACCCCTCCCCCCCAACTCTGCATTTGGCCCCATGCCACATGTTCAATATATATTGAACATCTGGCAGGGTAGCCATGCCACTGCAGCATGCCAGGCACATGATAGGGCTTGGTTGACAGCCCCCGCCCCGGTACGGTCCTGAATGGGGCAACACAGGATTGGAAGGGGTCAGCTCTAAATCACTGTTTAGTGTCAGCTGTGTCTCTGTTTCCCCAAGTATAAAAAGAGATGAAAACACCCTTTCCTGTCAGCGGAGGTGACGTCAGTAGTACTTGTGACTTTCTCAAATATGTCCGTAACAAATGTGTCAGGAGAAACATGAGGGAATGACTTATTCGATCATCATTGTCTGGCCTGAAGAAAATAAGGCAGGGACCGCCTACCTTGTGAGGTGGGTGAAAACACCAAGCAGCTGCCTCATTCTCCTGTGTGTCATCCATCCTGGGCACTGAATGAGGCAGGGATCTGTGGAGGAGGGAAAAACAGTATGCATGCATGTAATTGAAGGCTGCATTCCAAAGCGTTCACACAAGGAAGCCAATTTAAG
>NW_017729025.1:91738167-91742659 GCF_001723915.1 Gavialis gangeticus | reverse complement strand
CAGGGATCCAGGTTTTCCATTTCCCACAGAAAAATGTAATTTTCTCCTTTAAAGGAGAAAAATGTGGGAAATCACCACCAGCCTTCCAGTCTGCAAGGAGCTGCTTGGGAGAGGGGGGATGACGAGTGGAGGTGGGGGCACAATGTGCATGCATGTAATTGAAGGCTGCATTCCAAAGCGTTCACACAAGGAAGCCAATTTAAGGTTGCACAGGGGGAACTTGAATTCTGATCTTGCCAAGCTTTTAAGTGCTTTGCTGTAACCTAAATATGTTTTTTTTTTTTTAAGGATAGCTTTTTGTGCATGTAACTTGCATAGAATCACCAGCGTAGGTGGCCCTTTACAGCGGAGTGAAGCAAACAAAGAAGGAGAACACTGCCCAAGAGGGCTTCTGATCTAAAAGGCTTGTGTGGGTGTAGTGCAAAAGAACAGAGAACAGAAGAAACACTGTTGGCCATTAATCTAGTGAGGGGCGAGAATCAATATGAAAGCTATATGAGAATCCCACATCTCTGCCCTCAGGAATGGGACCAAGCTGGCTGGTTCTCCACAGTATGTTCTATAATAGCACCCATTCAGATTTTCCTTAAATAAAACACACTATTCTAGAGGGACTTGTTCAGTAGGTGACTGAGCATAATACCCTGGTGCTCAGTTTATGGGCAAGGCCCAATGCCATGATAACTCTGAGCCAGATGTTTAAACCTTCCCTTCCCCATCTGGGTGAAAATGCAGCAGAAGTGCTAGAAATGTACCACATAGGGAGGCACAAACTTCTGCACGGGAGATGCCGGCTGGAACAACTCAGCAAAAACAGTACAGAAGAGCAGCTGGCCAACCAACTTTCCTCGGAAGTGCTGCAGACATAGTGGGTATGCAAGTGGTGTTCAGCCTCCTCCTCAATGCTAAGGCTTTATAGTAGTGTCTGTGGAGCAGGCTGTTGGACAGGGTGGGGACACAAGGTGAGAGTTTCTTCTCCCTCTGTACTTCATAACTTCTCTGTGAAGTTTCCACGTGCTTCAGCTTTGGACTGTTAGGATTTGGTGTTGAGTTTTGTTCTCTGAGTTGTAAACTCCCTCTTCCTCTCCCCTCTTCTCAATGAGGAATCCTGGAATCAAAGAAAATTAGGGTTGGAAGGGACCTCAGGAGGTCATCTAGTCCAACCCCCCGCTCAAAGCAAAGACAATCCTGACATATCATCCCAGCCAAGGCTTTTTCTACCCAAGCCCTAAAAACCTCTAGGACGGAGAGTTTACAGTCTCTCTAGGCAGCCTGTTCCAGTTCTTTACTACCATCCTCGTGAGTTTTCCCTCATATCTAACCTGGCAGGTTCTGTCCTGCCAGCAATAACAGTGAACTGCCAGCGTAGACAAAATCCGAATGAATGAAGATCCTGTTTTTTACACCAACTTCCTTGTTCTCTGGGATTTTGTTTGGTTTGTGGAATGGTTATTTACTACGTACTGGCAGAAATGTGTGGAAATAAAAAAATTTTTTTGGTTTTCTGTACGGCCTCATCTGCAGGTCACATTTGGCCTGAAATTTGCTCCTCCTTTTAAAAAAGAAAAGAAAAGGAGGAAAAAAAACTCTGTGGGAGTAATCCTACACAATGTGTCTTTAAAGTGTTTGATAGAAGCTAATGCTGCTCGTTAATATTTTGCAAACCAAACTTTGTGACCCAGTGCCTCTGACAGAGACATTGTCTAGAAACAAATTAAGTTGAATAGTCTGTTTCCATTGGCTGTGATGGGAGAAATGGAAAAAGCATGTAGGGAAATATAAGAAAGACTTTCAGCCCTCTCAATATTTGTTGAAGTTGATGATAACAATGTAGATAAGAAACATTTATATTCAAAAGTGATTTTTTCCCCCCATCTGATGATGTATCTTTAAAAAATATGAAGGCAAGGATATTGGGTCTTGTCACTGGAAATGTTTGCCTTCTCTGGTCCAGTGACCGCGTGATCAAGGAAATATTTAAATTGAGTAGTCTGGGTGATTATATTTTAAACTTCCTCCACTTAGTAACTAAATAATAATAATAGAATAAAAGTTGGCATTCAACAAATGAATCAGATTTGTTGGGACTATAACCTATGAAGCAAACCTTTGTTTTCACATTGCCACTTTTCTGCCCATTTCTAGTAATTCGTGTTTTGCAGAAGTCGGTGGTGGAAGTGTGCATCATGATTCTCAGAATACTTTTGCAACAGTTGCATAACTGAGGTCTTCTGTGGCATTTTAATGATGGCGTCTCACCTTTCTTCTTTTCCTTTAGTTTGTCCCCGGCCACCAGAGCCTGAGAATGGAGGCTACAAATGCCACCCAACTCCATGCAGAGAGCCTCTGATAACTGACAGTGTCATAGAGTATTTCTGTGATGAAGGCTACATGCTGAAGGGAGGTTACAACTTCCTGACCTGTGAGAATGGAGAGTGGAATCCAACCATGGAAGTTAGCTGTAGGCTCAGCGAAGGTAAGTAATGCATTCCACCATCTGAGGTGCTGAATGTCCTATCTCCCATTTGACTGTCTTCTCTGATGGCAATTCTAAAGTTTATACCAAGTTAGTGTCCAGAAGACTGCATTTGGGCCAGGCCCCATTGCATTGGGTACCGAGCAAATGTAAGTGGCAGTCCCAGCCCCCTAGATTTCTCTTACTACTTCTTCCTCGTTGGAGTCCAGCCCCTAGCCTTTGACACAGAAATGTGTCCTGTGGATCTGTGCTTTAGGATGCTCTTCTCCACCCTGACTCAAGGGGAGATTTATGCTGCAACCTGTTATCTCAGCAGGTTATTATAAGAGATGGGGGGCAGAAGTAAGTTGCTTAATAACGTACAGTTTAGATGCTGCTACTTTGCCTCTAACAGAGGCTGTGCTGTCCTTCCAGCAGTAGCACATCCCTCCAAATGGGCTTACCCTTGACCTAGTGTATGGCTGTCCTCCTTGGTCAACACTTTGACACTTGCTTGTAGAAGGCCATGTTTACCTGACTGGCAGCTTGTGACCTGCTCCAGCACAGGGCTCTGTGATGCTTGTTCTGTCTTTGGCCTGACAGTAATGGGTGTTGCTGACGAATGTTTTCTGTTTCGTTTCTTTCCAAATGGAAATCCACAGCTTTGCTCTGTGGGGCTCTCCCCAGCTGCACAGGAATTCCTCGCCCATGACTGGAAAGTTAAGCACTCTGCAGGAAAATGTTTATCGTGCTGCTGCATTTCATTGTCCATGGGTCTTCTGGTTAAAAAAAATAATGTTCAGGATAAAAACCTATGGAAAAACAAGAAGACTCCCTCCTGCCCCTTGCTGACCCTCTAGTCTTTCTGCTGAGTCATCCTGCCAGTTTACAGACCTCTAAGATTACTGAAGAAAAAAGCAAAGTAACTTGTCTGGAAAGGAGCAGAAGAGCTCCCCCTCTCTCCACCTTCCCTCACCTCTCCCTCCTTCCCACTTCTACCACCACTTTCCCTTGCCCTTCTTGGAGTTCACGCCGGTTCTGTGATTGCTCCCATGCTGTCCTAGAGCAGCAGTTTGCCCAATGTCCCCGCTAAGTCTGTTCTTCCAAGCTTTGTTCTGAGCTCCTGTGCAAGAGAAAACAAAATTCACCTGGCACCAGATAGACCCTGCATGGGCTCTTCGAATTCATTAAGACTTCCGTTGGTCATCACAGTTCCTTTTCTATCCCCAATCCTTGCCAGAAAGCTGTACCACAGCAGTTAGCCTGTCTTTGATACCATTCGCAAAAGGTAGCATTTTCCCCACATTAGGACTGGAAGTAGCAAGTGACAAGTAGCGATCATGCAGCTCCTCTGTAGTGTCTTGAAGGATGGAACATGACCTGGGCTGGCCAGAAATATAGGGCCTCAAAATGCTGTTAAAACTTGGGGTATACCTCCGATGCCCATGGCTGATGAGCAGTGCTGCTTGCCTTCAGCCTTACTTATATTCAAGATTAGTGCAAATTCATTCAGCTGCAGTAGTTACTGGACATCCATTGTCATCAGCTGTGTATAGTTGGAAGCACAGATGAGTTTTAATGATTTAGTGGCATCTTCAGAGTGAGGAAATCAAACTTGGAAAAAGAGCAGCTCTAACAATTACTTAGTTAAAGTATGAGTAAAATCCCACCTGCCTCAAACAAACTAAATGAAAGGCCTGGCAGACCTGGCAGTGGGAAAAAACACTCTGTATAACTGACGCTAGTCCCTTGGCTATCCCACATTAATACTGGCCTTTAACAATCTCACCAATCAACTAATAGCTTGTTGTGTTCCAGTTCCTGGAAGCTGCACTTGGGAAAGTTAGCAGCTTTTACAGCATTGCATACTGGTGCTCAAAAATTAACGCTGACGTCTGCTTACCCCTCCTGGTAAGTTTTTCACCCCTCCACTCCTCCAGAAAAAAAATCTCCCGAAACACAAAGCCCAGTTCAATCTCCCTTCAGGGTACAAAAGCAGAATGTAGTATGGTGTGCTTCTCTGAAGCTTCTCCCTGC
>NW_017729025.1:91728785-91733167 GCF_001723915.1 Gavialis gangeticus | reverse complement strand
GCTTACCCCTCCTGGTAAGTTTTTCACCCCTCCACTCCTCCAGAAAAAAAATCTCCCGAAACACAAAGCCCAGTTCAATCTCCCTTCAGGGTACAAAAGCAGAATGTAGTATGGTGTGCTTCTCTGAAGCTTCTACCTGCCACTGAAACATTTTAGCTATTTGAGGACAAAAGTAGCCACCCAGCAGGCCAACACTAGAGCATGATGAAGTGAATGCAAGGATAGGTTTTCAGGCCACCTGGCTGTGTTTTGAGACTCTTGGTTGTGGCCCTAAGGAATACATTGAATTCTAGCAAACTGGAAGTTGTGCTATACTGGAGTGAGTTACGTGAGGATGCCCTGTATATGAACTAAAGATCACTGGGGAGAAGGTTTGTACAGAAATTGCTGTTTGTCACATACACAGTGTAGGGAATAGCAGCAGTGCCCAGGCAGATGCACAAAGCAGAGACGGGAAGGACTGGGTGGGGCATCTCAGTCCTGCTCTCTAGTTCATAGGATGGTTCTTACTGTCTGGTTACTAGCAACATGTTTACATTATAAATATGCCAAGAAAGGAGATTTCCGTCTCTTCCATGGGAGCCCATTCCATGGGCTAAGAAATCCCGTTATCGGGAAGTCTTCCTGTTGTTCAGCCTAAATTCCCTTTTATGAAGCTGAACAATTCTTCTCTCTCTGGTAATACTGGGTTTCTTGGTTAGTTGTCCCTTATTCAAGCTATGCGTCGATCTCTTAAATCAACCCCTTCAGCCTCTATTCACTTTTGTTTGTCTTTTCCCTGAGCTGCCCCAAGTCTTTTCAGAGGAGCCTAGCATGCACTTTGTTTGTACAGTTGCTTTTTTGGGACATGAATGATTTAATTTCTGTTTCTTTCGGATTTTGTAGGCAAAGATTCTCCCCCAACGATTGGGGTGCCCACCTTGTCCATCGTGGCCTCCACAGCAAGTTCAGTAGCTCTGATCCTGCTCCTCGTGGTGTTGTTTGTTTTGCTGCAGCCAAAGCTGAAGTCCTTCCATCACAGCAGGTGAGCTAAGTTGGGGGCTGCTTTCACCTTTGGTGAGTGATTGCCATGGAGGCCTATTTACTTCCAGGAGCAGTCCAGGAAGGTACTGGATTTGTACCTTTACTTAGCTCCTTGTTCTTCTTTTTCAGCTCTGGGGTTTTTCACTTCTTTCACCCATTTCTGCTTTTCTCCATCACTGCTTAGCTGAGTTGCTGACTTCCATAAAATGGCTGCACATCCTGCTGTTCAGGGGCTGTTTTTTAGTGCTATAACTTGTCTTCCCTGATTAAACCTAATGTTAGCAAAAGTTGCCATCAGATTGATCCAGAGGGAGACCGCGTTCTTTTCATCTGCGAACAGATCCAGCTTTGGCCGTGTTAGTATCAGCTTTTCTTCCACAAGAGTGTCTCAGCCAAAAGCCCAGTTGGACATGGCTTAGTTTCCAGTCCCTGTGGTCTTTGGTCTCTCTATTGCAGATTGACAGCAAAGGTAACAGTTAGCACTAAGGTAGAGATGGTGGGTTTTGTCAAATGAGTGTGGTCTACTAGAAGCTGGACCAGAACTCTCAATTAACTGCATTGTGCCATATTTTCTCTAGAGAAGAGGAGTTCTCTGTTATGTTTGAAACCTAAGGCTTAACAAACTTCCAAAGTACTGGAGCTGTGATGATTTTTTTCCCCTTACACCTGTTGGTTTCTGCTGTCCAGCACAGTGATGAAGCAAAGGCGGTATTGTGGGTGGAAAAAGCTTGGCAGCTGCAGAATGAGTGGGTGACTCATGGTCTTAGGAGTGCAGTGCTTAGGTTTTGTGAGGCAGCTTGCCTGGAGCTTGTGCAGCCCTGCTCCTCCTGAAAGTCTCCCTAACCCTGTGGTGCAACAGGCATGATAATGCCATGGCTTGTCTGCTGAGCTATCCCATGAGATATCTGCTCTTCTGCTCTCCTGTATTTTAAACAAAACAAGCTATTCCTATTCCTGACCATCCTGTCCTTCAACCTTTTCCTTTCTCAGCCTTGGATATATTACCAAAGAGCCCAGGGTGTGTACATCTGTTGTGCTTTGCAGTTCGTTGCCTCTTCCCGGCCCAGTTTGCTGGCGAGATCCCTCAATCACTACTATCATTGCAGCTTGTGCTGGTACCATCCAATGAATAAAATTGGACAGGGAGAGGAACATGGCTGTTCAAGAGCTTCTGGTGAATGTTCACTTCTCCAGCTTATCCCTGCTGAGGGGAAATCACAAAATACATGTTTCCCTTCTCTCTTGCGTATGGAAGTGCTGATGGTCCCATGCTTTAGCTGCTGTTGCCACCAGAGGTCTACACTATGCTGTGCCACTCTTCCTCCAGGTGGGCACAGAGTTATCTCCTGAACTAATTACTGCTGCTCCCTGTGCAGCTGCAGATGTGGTTACCAATTAGAGGTGCCTCACCTGAGGGCAGATATCCAGGCTCTTTCTCCAGCTGCCACAGTCATCATAAGGAAAGAAAATCTGAGCTGTGGTCATTTGCATGGCAGGGCACAGGAGAGCTGCAAGGAAATGACTGCATTTAAGGAGATTGTGGTAAAATTTGACATACATACATCCTGAATGATGGGGATTGGGGGCATTGACTTTGTGGCTCACTGGCTTGCTGAGGTTTCTTGCAGACCCAGTGGGCTGTCGGTCTCCATATTCACTCTTACCTTTATTTTTTTCTCTTTAAAGACGTGACCAAGGTGTGTCTGGGGACCAGGTTTCTATCATGGTGGATGGTGTCCAAGTGGCTTTGCCGTCGTATGAAGAAGCAGTCTATGGCAGCGCAGGGAACTGCATTCCACCCTCGGATTCACGGGTGCAGATCGTGCTGTCAGAGGGAGCTGGGCAGAGTGGAGCAAGAGAGATGCAACAGCAGCATCACCAGCTGCAGGACCAGGGAGCTCGTAATGGCTTCACTGGGGAGGATGAGGCCCCAGGACGCTCTGGACTGTATGAAGCCAGTGGCTCTCAGCGCTCTGAGACTGTTCTTGTGCACCAGGCCACCACCTCTTCCTGGGTAGCTGGTGTGGCTAGCAGCAGGCCTGTGCACCAAGAGGCTCAAGACTCAGAAAACAGTGACATACAAAGCCTTTTATCACTTACTTCCTCTGAGGAATATACAGATGGTACGTGATCTGACATAGGAGTGTTGAATGGGAGGCTTATGTGAGCAGGACTAGCCTTAGCAGGGCAGCTAGCTAGGATAAAAATTACAAGGGCCACGTGCTTTTGTTACACTTCAGGACCCAAACTGGTCATCAGCTGAGTTGTTTAAAAGGAGTCTCCTTGTCTGTCTGTTGCAGCATTGCATAGTGTGGATGCACTGACAGTTTCATTTTCTTCCACAGTATCCAATGCTGGCCAGCATCAAGGCCATTTTCTGGAGTGCCTCCATTTTAGGCACTGTTACTCAAGGCAGTTTTATTAAGGTGCTGGCTAGCTCAGTGCACAAAGCACTTATAGACCACAGCCCAAGACCTGGTGGAAGTCTTCAGAGGAGTGACCTTTGATTGTCTTGCACCTCAGCCCAGTAGAAGTCCCTGTAAACAGAAGCCACCCTGCTGAGGTCTCTGGACTCTGTGAAGGGAAAGGCCTTACAAGGACAGAGCCTATATGGAGACCAAGCAGTGGTTGGCTTCTGAAGAGGGTGGTCCTGCTAAGTCAGGAAGAAAGTAGGGCAAGGAGTGTAACTGACTTGTAGATAGCAGAAAATACGGCCTTTCCTTTTCCCGTGAATGATGTGTGCCCCCAGAGGCTGGGGTGGGCATGGTGACTGCCCGCAGGCAGCCGTGAGTGGGGAGTTCCTGCAGATGGCCACAGTGGTGTCGGGGGGAGGGGGAGGGCAAGTGCCAACTGGCGGTTGGCAACCACCCACAGATGCCACTGGCTGCAATGGCAGTGGCGATCGGGGACTGCCCACAGATGCCGCTGTTGGTGTCGGTGGCGAGGGCAGGGGTGGCAAGTGGCGACCGCGCACAGGCACTGCCAGCAGCCTCAGCAGCGCTTCTGTCAGGGGGGTGCACGTGCACCCACTACACATTGCCAATGCCTTTTCCCCTTGTCAGCTGCACGATCTTGAGTAATATAGTTTCATAGTTTCTAGGGTCGGAAGGGACCTGAGCAGATCATCTAGTCCGACCCCCTGCCATGGCAGGAAGAGCACTGGGGTCAAATGACCCCAGCAAGGTGGTCATCCAACCTCCTCTTAAAAACCCCCAGGGTGGGAGCCTGCACCACCTCACATGAAAGCTGGTTCCAGACCCTAGCCGCCCTGACCGTGAAGTAGCGCCTCCTGATGTCCAACTTAAACCTTCCCTCTGCCAGCTTGTGACCATTGTTCCTGGTCACTCCTTGCGGCGCTC
>NW_017729025.1:91723174-91728565 GCF_001723915.1 Gavialis gangeticus | reverse complement strand
GTGCCAGAATAATTTTCTCGAACAGCTTGCCCAGGATCGAGGTAAGGCTGACTGGCCTGTAGTTCCCCGGGTCCTCTTTCCTCCCCTTTTTGAAGATGGGAACCACGTTGGCCCTCTTCCAATCCTCCGGCACCTCTCCAGAGCACCACGAGTGTTCATAAAGCCGTGCCAGGGGACTTGCAATGACCCCAGCCAGTTCCTTTAGGACTCTAGGGTGAAGATCATCCGGGCCAGCTGACTTAAAAACGTCCAGCCCCTCCAGAAGCTCCCTAACTAAATCCTCACTCACTCTAGGCCCAGGTGAGCCTCCCCGGGGCCCGAAGGGGGCCCAGCAGGGAGGCGGCAGTTCTGGTCCTTACTGAGGAAGACAGAGGCAAAGAAGTTATTAAATATGTTAATATCAGTCAGAAGCTTCCTCAGCAGTAATAAGCAAATGACCCTAGAGGGAAATACCTACCAGAATTCCCAGATATGAGACTAAAACCTCAAATATGTGACTAGCCGAGCCGAGAAGGATGTGGGAGGGGATGCCAGAAACTCATCCAAAAGATTCTCAGACTGCGGAAATTGGATGCCACTCCCACAGAGCTGCAGGGTCTGTCTGTGCTTGGCAATCTGTGCTTCTAAGGCTGTAGCTCTGGCAGTCTGACCCCCATGGCTACATGGGAGCCTACATTGCTCCTAGTCAGATGCAGGTTATATTGAAACGAGTCTTTTCCATGATTGTTAGATCAAGTAATAAGAAACTCTTGATTTCAAACCTTCAGAAAAACCAGGCTATTGGAGACAGGTACTGGATGGTTGTATGTTGAGAGAGAGAGAGAGAATGGTGCTTTGTCACCATATTGAGTGTCTACGTTGAACTAAAATTTAAGGCCCTCACATGTACGTTGCTGCTGTCTGTTAGAAACGCTATGGAGAGCCTTATGTTGACTTCTCTCTCTTTTTTTTTTCCCTCCCAGATATTCCATTGTTGAAGGAAGCATGAGGCCTGCTGCACTTGTTTAGCCTTCTTCCTCTTGGTTTCTCCTTTCTTCCTTGGGATGCAAGCACTCTGTGCAACCTTCCCCACCCTTGCGAGCTGTGCCCTGGATACCTCCAAGCAGAGACCCCTCACCTCATGATCCAAAGGATGTCGCCAGGTTGCCTCCTCAATGCGCAACTGGGGTTGGTGCAGTTCTGGCCTCCCCATTCCATCTGCATTACAGGCTCAAGTAATGTAATGAAGTTGAGCTCTTCCCTCTTCCCTCCCCCAGCCAGTTGTTTGACAGCAGTCTCTGCAGAGCTGCTATTTACTTGTGCCTTTCTCCTTCTCACACTGGCTTGTTGCAGCTTCTCACAGGCCTCGCAAGCTCTTCTGCTGCACAGAATGCAGGGGCCAAGGACTACTTGCTCACTGAGTGCAGATGTGGTTTATATATAGGCTCTTCTTCCAGCATCCCCTTGCATCTAGGACAGGACAGGATTCCCTCAGACTGCCAAGCCTGGGCTTGACTGAAGTTCCAGAATGGGTAATCTACACTATCCAACAGTGTTCAGCATTGTTAAGATGAAGTGGTGCCCTCTGTTACTTAGTTGCCCAATAACAAGTTATTGGGTATTGCTAGCGATGGTAAAAACAGAGAACTCTGGTGTCTTTTACAGGTTTCTGGGGATGCCTTCTGTCCCTTACAAAATCCTGCTGAAAAAGCAGCATGATTGTAAATCTGCAGGTTTCCACTCCAGAATCCCAATATCACTCCATAATCCACTTGGTATTTTTGTGTCTAGAAGTCTGGGGCTGTGTTTTCACTGAAAACTATTAGCAGTTCTTCCAGGGTTGGGCTAGTGTAGGGGCAGCTTCAGGTGTTAATCTGAGATAATTTCTGAGCGTGGCCAGCTCTCAACAAGGCCAAAAGCAAGCAGATTGATAGTACTACTTGGATCCTCTGATTTGCATTTTAACCAAGCCTATGGTAACTGGAGGTTAGCCACATTCAGTTGACACCAGTGTGCGCTAGGATTGAGCCTTGACATCTCTAAAGCCCTGCTTTTGAGGGCTTCAAGTGGCTCTGGCTAGGTTTACATAGTACATTTTCCATCCTGAGTAGCAGCCCTCATTCACATTGTGCTACTCTGGATGGGCTGCTTCCCAAACAGAAAGTAGTGCAAGGGCAGTTAAATAGCACTGTTGAGTGATGGAGCCAGTTAGCTCACCCATGGAGCCATGCAGATGGGACTACATTGCTTCTGGTTTTAAAGAGGTCCTACTTGGGCCATCATGTCAGAAGGTGCTGCCATGGGGTGGGGTGGGGGAGCACTGTAAGGGGCAGCAAGTTTGCCCTTTAGTTTACAGCCCTTGAAACTTTGAATAAATAGTAAGGGCTTGTTCCTGCTTCAGCTTGTAAGCCACCAACCCCTAGAACTTTACATGACTTTAAAACGAAAAACTATGTCAGGAATACTTTCCCCTCCCTTCATTCTGCTCCCCTCTCCCTCAAGCAGCATAAGGGCTTTTCATGTGCCTCCTGACCTCACAAACCCTCCTTATGTTTGAAAAATGTGGTCAGTGGGGGGGGGGAACCTAGCCAGGAAATGTTTTGGCCTTGGAGTTGGGATCCCTGCTGACCTTGTCAGCGGTAGTGCAGTGCTGAGCAGTGGAAGGCTGGGTCATCGCTTTCTAAATGGTTCAAACATCTCTTCCTGACTTTCTGCCATCAGAGTCGTGTGACTGTTTTATCCCAACAGATCTCTGAGCATGTGTTATAGTCCCCATCCCATAGTTGTCTTCATGGGTGGGAGAACAATGTGTTTGCTAAACATCTTTTTAAAAGCATGAATGAATGCAGTGTGGTTTCCTTGCCTGGTGCTTGGGGAGAGGGCATGGCAGGTATTTAAACAGTGGGCTACAGTATATAAGTTAGGAGTATACCCACAAAGATGGAGAATGTAGGACCTTGTTAGTACATGCTGAGGGTTGTTCTAGGTGGGGTTCCCTACAGGAAACATACTCGCTGTGCTCAGATTCAATTTCTAATACAATTCAATGGGAGCAATGAGAGATGGCCTTACACAGCAAGTTGTAACTTGTGGGTAGACACTACTTCTTTTCCCAATCATGGGTGGACTCCACTTCTATTTATAATTTCCCCCGAGTTCTCCCTCCCACACATGCACACAATTGTACCTCTTTCCAAAAAAAAATTATGAGTGTAGCAGCTGAGGTTTAGCTCACTCTCCAGCAGGCAGCGATTGGCTGCAGTGTTTAGCCAGCAATCTGCCTCCCCTGTTCATTTACACTTGCCTGTTAATTTCTAAGGCAGCTGTAGCAGTGCATTATATATCTCTTTCCTCCAACTAGTAAATCAGTTTGTCACAAGAATGGCTTAAGAGATGCAGTCAAGTTCAAGATAGTATGTTTTTAACCAACCTTCTTTACCTGTGCTATTCACAGCACCCTAGCTTACAGCAGAAATTTGGCAATCCAACTTTCCTTGTCCTGGGTGGCTTTTGTCTTTCTTTCAGTTTGATCAATAGAAATTCCACTTGTGTCTACTCAGTTTCATTTTCCGCTTATCTCTACTGCAGTGTTTGCATTTCAAACAGTGCAGAGGTAAGATTTTTCATTTGTGTGTCGTTTGCACTGGAATTTTAAAGTGAAATAGGACAAAAAAAATTAGGTTTTTAAAAATCTTTCCTTACCAAAATCGCCTCTTTGATCCAAGTTGAGCTGAGTGTGTCTGTGCACTGATCTCACATTTCTTAGCAAAGTGCTTGGGCAGGGCAGGAGTACAATGCCATTGTCCTCTGCTCTTGCAAGGCATACAATATGGAATGAGTTGTTTTAATTAGCTTAAGGTCCCTAATAATTGAGCTGATGGAGACCAATTGCACTAACATCCTCCCTTGGAGGATCTGTACCCTAAACTCAGTTCAACACTGAGGGGACAGAAAAGTACATTCTCTTAATGCCACTGGAAACTGGTACTGAGGCCTGACTTTGCACTGCACTACACTGCACGTTGAAACCAGCAGGCACTCGCCCAACAAAAACCACACAAAATGGCCCTGCTCACTCACCCCTATTCTTACAGTGTGATTAGCCCTCAACTGAAAGGAAGTATTATCAATTGGAAAAAGACAAGCACTGGAAAAAAGGGGTGTTTTAAGTTTGTTTCTCTCATAGTATTTTCGTGTGTGTGTGTGTGTGTGTGTGTGTGTGTGTGTGAGAGAGAGTGAATTTCATAATCAACACAAAACCAATCAGCACCTCTTTGATTTTTAAGAGGATGAAACATCAGCTGCTGACACTGAAACACTGCTTTGGGTGAGGATAGTTTAGTCACAGCACGCTGGTTGGTAACCTCAGATGACTCCAGCTGTCCTGGCACTTGCAGAAGACCAGAGCACAGTGTTCCTCTATAGGAAAAGCCATGGGAAGTAGAGATGTTAGATCCCATGCAAGACAAAACAAGTGGGAACAGCTCTTGGATTAACCTGTTCTTCCACCCTAAGCCCTCAGTTTTAGAGGTTTTGTACATATAAAATGAGAGTGAATAAGGGAGGGGAGAAGGGACTGAACTATTTGTTGGAGTTTTTAAAATGGGGGGGAAAGTTCCTGCTTTTTTACAGAGCAGCAAGTAGGCTGTTTCCTTCCATACCTTGTAAAAGTTTGAAGATAGGGGACATCACTAGGGGCAATGGGGCCCTAGAAGGAATATGGCATGCCTGAACTCTCATTTTAGTCCATAGGAATGAGGATTGAAGGGCTGAACCTTAAGCAACCCATGCTCATGAGGTCTGCTGTGATTGTGGCTTGTTAGTGTTAAGTCTGAGTGAAAAATACATTCCTCCTCACTGCTGTCATAGGCCACCATATTCAGGAAGAAGCTGCTTTCCCAGACAGGCCCCCGCCCCCGATGGCTTTTGTTCTGTTAGCATGCCGTATCTTGAAATACTTACCAAGAATATGACAGTGACTTTAATTACACATGATCATTCAAAATAAATAGCACTTATTTTTTTTAGCCTAATATTTTCATTAAATAAATGAAAGGACACTATTAGGAGAAACTTACAAAAAGTACTATGTGCAATAGGAACACTTCCAGGATTCCCTCTGCATTACAGTAGAAAGTGTTTTTAAGTGTATTCCTCTAGGGAATTTGCAACCCAAACAGTACGATTTCATACCAGTGTGGGAGAATCCAAAAGCGAAACTGGTAGTAAACCAAAGTGGAGCAGATTAGTCTTTCCGTACTCAAATAAAATTTGGATGGTAACTTTAATCACAGGGGTATTTTAACACAGTGAAGATTGTTAATAGCACAGGTGAGGGGAAACTTTTCTGTGGGCTTATGGACTTTTTAATAAATAAGAGCTTTGCCTCACCCTGTATGGTTATGTGCAAAG
>NW_017729025.1:91699668-91723026 GCF_001723915.1 Gavialis gangeticus | reverse complement strand
GTGCAAAGTCAAAAAAAAAAAAAAAAGCAACAACCCCTCAAAGATCCACTTGGCTAATAGCCCTACAGGCTATTGTGGTTAAGGCACTCCAGTTTTTGTAGCTGTAGCACACAAGGGAGTGATGTAGCTGGCACAGCAACTGGCTGCACATTTGACTCCCTATTGCTGTTGACCAGGTGCCCATTCAGATTTGAGTCAACTCAGGACAGTCTGGCTTGAATCGCAAGCAAAGTGCAAATCCACACCTCTGGAGCTGTAGCAAGATGTCTTAACTGCTCTTTCACTGTTGCCTATCCTACCAACTTCCTATGCCCCCACTGCTTAATGGGAGAATGCTGCAAAGCAGGCTTGTCCAACATACAGCCCGCGGGCTGCCACACGGCCCTCCAAGCTGTTTTCTGAGGCCCGAGGTGCTGCAACGAGAAACGAAAGTAAACACTACTTTTGTTTTGGGGGGATGATGCGATACCGCTTCCTGTGAGGTCTTTTTATCACTGGGTGATTAAAAAGTTCATGATCCAGCCCCACATTCAAAAAGGTTGGACACACGTGCTGCAAAGGATTCAGTCTTCAGGGTTTATGCCCTTTCCAATGAGGTGCACAGGCCAATAAGAAGTGCAAACTGAAGGAGTGGTGTTCTTCCTTTGTGTGGGGTTGTTGCTCAGTTAGGGCCCTGCAGATATGAGAGGAAGTAGCATTCCCCAATGGGGACCCTGCAGTGTAGAAGATAGTTGACTCCATGGGAATCCTCTCACACTTCTCCCTTGGGCATCCGCCTGGGTTTTCCTCATAAAAAATTCCCCAGATTAGTGTGACTTTAAGGCCCCTGGAGCTGTGATTTGGCCTCATGGTGCTGGGAGCAATCAAAGAGTAAAAGTTATATGTTTTACCATTTTAGCAGGAGATAAAGCAAGTTGTCCCCAGCAGTGGGGAATTTGTGTCAATTTGAGGTGGGAGTAGATGAGGACAGCAAGATGAGTTATAGGAAATAAGCTAGGCTCTAAGTACAAAAGAGACCACACCTCAGAAAATGGTGAGGAGGGTCAGGAGTAGATGCAGTTTGGCGCTGTACATGATGCTGCAGGTAACTCATGCTTTCCCATGCAAATGCCTACAGTGGTTAGTAGTTTGATCCGATTCTCACAGAAGCTCTAGCTCTACAATGGAAGGACATGGTCACACAGCAAAGTAAAAACAAAGTTCAGATTGTCTTGCCAATCTGTTTTTGACAGCACCTGGGACCACTAAACTAATCTTTTAAATCTCTTTGGCTTTTTGATGGCAGTGATGTGTATTTAGACTTTTACTGCCCTGTACTGTCTGGCCAGTGGGACCAGTCTTAATCCATTTCACTTCCTGGTTCTCAGTATGTGATGCAATAAATTCCATTCCCCCACAAAAGGGAACTGCAGGTTAAATTAGTTTGATGAAAGCATGCGTTTGCCTAGGACCTTGCCATTAGAATCCTTCAGCTTACTTTGAAATGCTTAAGAAGTACAGAAAGACTTCTTAGGGCTGGCTTCATTTTAGGGAGTATATTTATACAGGAAGTGAGCCACCGTCCTACCTGTCAGAACCTCCATTGATTATCCTGCTCATCTCTGACCAGAGCATGGTAGTCTCCCAGATGTCTCTTCAGGGAGCTCTGTCCTACAGTGCTTCTAACTTGGCCTTCTGCGTCGTTTTTAAGAGGTTACCTTTGGTGTTTGCATGGAGTGGGCGTGTCTTGAATTAAATTGACGCCTCTCTATTTATCACACGCTTTAAGCCGTGCTTATGCTTCTGTCTGAGGGTGAGCCAGGAGAGGGGCAATCTTATTCTGCTGAAAATGTTTTGGGTTTTTTTTTCCAACTTTATATGTAAGAGTTTGAACAAAACACAAGGTGGAACTGTCTGTGGAGCAGACACCTTATGATGCAGTGGGTAGACTGCAAGTAGTTGCAGATGCAAACCCAAGGGGAGCTTGGTTGCCTTCAATACATTAATCTTTTTTGTTTCTCTCCTGTTCTTTTTTCCTCTGTGTTGCACCACTATGGAATTATTTGCAGAATGGTACTCATGTGGGATTGACAAACAAATAAAAAACTGTAATTGATGCTGTGCAGGATGTCACTCCAATCAGTTTTATTTTGCTTTATTTTATATATATTTTTCCTGGTATCCTGTACATTGCAGTGGGTGTGAAGATAGTATTTTAATATTTGTACAAAGTTTAATTTAATTTTAATTGTTCTATGTATATAACTGCATTTCTAAATTTAAAAAAGTTCTTTTGAAGTGAATCTGTGACTGTCTCGTGTGAGGTTTTTTAAAAAAAAAAAAAAAAAAAAAGTGTCCCTTGTTCTGGTGCTACTTTTCTGGAGGGGAGACTTCAGTATCTTTCACATGTTGGTAAGAGATTCAGAAATGTAGGGCAGAATACCAGGGGACAGATGGGCAGGTCTGAGTCCTGGACTGGGCGTGCTGAAATCCTCCTGTGGAATATATAGGATTCAAGTCCAGCTCTGCCCTGTTCTGTTTTTTTTCTGGGCAGAACAGGTGTTCTGGGGTGTAAGCACATGCAAACTCTCAAGCCACCACTCTGTTGGAACTCATGTGTCCTTTGTCCCTTTCTCTTGATTTCTCTCCATGTCTTGAGGTTCAGGTTCTCTTGAGGTTTGATGACCCCTCGCGGCAAAGCCTTATTTACTGGACCGCATGTTCTTTTGCAGAGCTCCACCTCCTTTACACCCTGCCCCTTTCCTCTCAAGTCTGTGGTGGATGAGTCACACTGGTTATGTTTCCACTTTAAGCCTCCTTTGTATTTCTCAAATTGTTATTTGACCTTACTCGTTCCTTATTCCACAACACAAATATCCCCACGTTAGGTCATTCCTTATCTCTCGGTGCATTCACAAGCATAATATGAACTCGCTTCTTATTTCTTAAGAAGTTATATAAACTCATCTGGAATATCCATAAATCAGCAAAGTTCTTATTCCTCAATTAATCCTGTAAATTCATTCAAGGTGTCCATAAATCAATTAAACTCTTATTTCTTAATTAATTCTGTAAATTCATTTGAGGTGTCCATAAATTAATTTCTTATTTCTTACCTAATTCTATGAATTCATTCAAAATATCCATAAATCAATGTTCTTCTTATTCCTTATTTAATCCTATAAAGTCATTTGCGGTGTCCATGAATTAATTATCTTCTCATTTCTCAACATAAATCCACAAGTACACCCACTTCGTATCTCTTGGTCAGTGCCCATAAATTAAGTCTTTCCTGAATATCCCCAAATCCATCCCCTGATGAACTCACACCCTTCCTACTCAGGAATGTGGTTTCACCTTGTATCTATGACTGTAGGGCCTTCACTCATCACATCTGGGGCGCAGCCCTTATTTCTGCCTTCCCCCCAGTGCTCTTGGCCCAGCCCTAGTCTGACAGCCCACTTTACTCAGCTCTCTTCCCTTGCCTCCAGTTGGGTTCTCTCTGAGTCCCAGTTGTGCTCCTCCAGAGGTCTTCAGTTTGGCCATCTGGACATCGGGATCCCGTACAGTTCCCTGGCTCCACTGTACTTTTCTCCTCTCCAGGGGAAGGCTGAATGCCTGTTCACCTTCTAGCTCTGCCTTTTGCCATCCAGCTGGCACTCTGGGCCAATGAGGGTGGACTCCCCCTGGCATGTGACCGTATGCCCTTGAAGATCTATTCCCTCTCTGGGGCTTGTTCATGGACCCTTTTCCCTGGTGCACCAGCAACCATGTGATTCTCCCAGACTTGCTTAGGTAAGTTCCCTCCTGGTGTGGCTGGCTTCTATTGTCTGTAGTAGGGGCTGGTGGCAAGCCCCTGCTATGTGGGGTTTGTGGTCCAGGGAGACCATAGGAATTAGAGATTGGCAAGAAATGCTGGGAAAGGGACTGGTGGTGTATAAGCCTCTAGTTTCTGGTTGGCAGTGACTTTAGAGAAGGAATAATGGTTCTCTGTTTTTGAGTGTGTGTTGGAAAGGGAAAGGGATTTGCATTTTGAAACTGCTGTTGGGATCCCCTTGGGCAAGGCACCTTGGGGACCTGGAGCAGACACTTGCTGCTTTTTTTTGGAGAGCCGGGACCACACATCCCAGCAGAAAGCTCTTCTCTGTTATGTATTAAATAGTGAAATCACCTGGTCTTGGCCAAAGTGAAACCAGACGTTTAGGAGCTTTTGTTGGAGTCTTTCTACTTGCTTGTCTTGACTTTCTCTTATCCCAAAAAGGGAGAAGAGACATTTTGATTTAGGTGGAAGGGCTAAACTACTGACCAGCCATTGGCAACGGCAATCCCTTGATTCAAGCATGATCTCTACCACAACTCATTGATGGGTCTTGAGGTGGCTTAAGAGTCCAATTCTCGAGCTGTAGATCCATCTGCAGAAGATGAAGGTCTTTCTGCAGGGGGGAGTAGGCTTTAGGCTGGGAGTCCTCTCCTTTTCCTTCCTCTACTTTCTCTTCTCTGCTTCAAGGGCAAGATACTTTACCTCAAAATGGGCTGCTGCTTGGTTGAGGTTGTGGTGCTATTAGAATCAGTTGATAGTCGTGCCTTCCAACTCTTGATGTCAACTTCAGTTTTCTTGAGTTATGCCTTCAACGTGTCTGTGTAACACTTCCTGTAGCCACTGCAAGATTTCACGCCATTACCAAACTAGGAGTAGGGCACTTGTTTTGGGAGTTAAGAGTCGAGCATCCAGCCACAATGTCTGGTTCAGCAAAGTTCATGTTCAAGGATCACTTGACTCAGTGCTGTAATACTCACTTCAGCAAGGATGCTGTGTTTGTGCAGCAATCTTCTTATTGATGTAGAGGATTTTCTGGAGCCATTGTTGGTGATACCTCTCCAGGCTCTTTAGATGTTGATGGTAGGTCACCCACATTTCACATCCATGGAGGAGAGTAGTGATTGATAACTTACGTAGACCTGAATCTTAGCGTCTTCCCAGACTTTGCAATCAATAAAGACACACCAATGCATTTCCAAAAGGAGGCACTTGCACAGCTTGCTCTCTTCTTCAATGTTCACTCTCTGAGAGAGCTGGCTACTGAAGTAGGGGAAGTGCTTGATTGACTACCTCTGCCCATGATGGTAATATGAGGAGGAGGGTCACATTCATGGCCCAGGGCAGGCTAATTAGAGCACTTCAGTTTTCTCAATGTTGAGAGAGAGGTCCAAAATTCAGTAGGTTTTTCCAGAGAGATCCAGCAGTCTAGAGGTTTTCCTCACTTTGCACAAGGATGGCTGTCAGTGTATTGAAGGTCAAGGATAGTTGTTTTGAGTACTTGGGTCTTTGAGTGAAAATGTCTCAGATTGACGACCCCTCCATCCATTTGGTATTTGATGTGAATTCCAGAAGGAAGGCAGTCCTTAATGAGAACCAAGATGACTGTCAAATAGAGACCACAGTTGAGGCAATGACACATCCTTGCTTGACCCCAGTTCAGATGACAAACAGATGTGTCTCTGATCAGCTACATAGAATAGTCACAGTCATCTGGTCGTAGAGAAGCCTTAGGACCTTGATGTACTTTTCAGGACATCTAAATTTGACTAGTACTTTCTGCAGAGCTTTGCAGTTGATGGACTCAAAGGCTTTAGTAAGGTCAATGTAGGTCCTATGTTCCCAACACTTTTCTTGGATCTGGCAGGCAACAAAGTTCATGTCAATTGCCCCAAAGGGTGGTCTGAAACCATGGTGAGATTCTAGCAAGACTTCCTCAGCAAGAGGGAGAAGATGGGTCAGAAGAATGCAGATGAAGATTTTCCCTGCTGTGGAAAGGAGGGCAGTACCTTTAGTTTCCACACACAGATGCATCTCCTTTCTTGAAGACAGTCGTGATGTTGACATTCCTCAGGTCCCCTAGCAATCTCTCCATTACTCCAAATTCAGATAAATTTGTGGAGTCTCAGTACCAGTTCCTCACCACCGGTCAGCAAATTCACCAATTTCAGCAGGTATGCCATCTGGTCCAGTAGCCTTGTTGTTTTTTCTTTGATGGCATGCAGGACTTCTTCTAGAGTAGGAGGGTTGACAAGTAATCCCCTTTCAGAGCAGCATCTTTCACAGCTGACTCAGTTCAGGAGTGCCTCAAAGTGTTTTTACTAATCAGCAAGAGGAAGCTGCAGCAGTGAGCATATTCTAATGCTGAGATTGTTTTCACAGATTTTTGCCTGAATTTCCCCGATCCCAAGAAGAAACAATCGCAGATGAAAATGGGACTCAAAACCAAACTGAAAAAATATGCAAGCTAACTTTGGGCAGCTGCTGCTTCAGACCTCTGAAGGGTCTGTTAGTCTGGGTACAAATTGAGACTCTTCAAATCTGCAAATATTAATAGAGTTAACAGGAACTATCAACGTTCCTCCAAAAATCTTGTTAGGGTAGGTTGAGTTCCTGCACCCTCTAATCAAAGCTAAATAAGAGACAAACATGAGGAGAGAGACAACTTCAGAAACCATAGGGAAATGGAAACCCTAGAAACTCAACCCACTCAACACAACTGCATAAGCACCCTGTTTGTCTTCCCTTTGGTCAACAGGATCTGTTTTCCAGGAAGTGACTCACTAATTTGTTGCTTTGTGCTGGCCTGGTGTAGGACCCAATGACTCCTGTCGTTGGTGTTCTGAAGAAGCTCTGAACATGGAAGAATCCCTCGCTGGGGTGTTACAGATACCCTCACTGTGGCACTCTGTCAGAGCAAAAGACTCTCTCCGGCCCAGATGTTGCTGTCTGGTCCTACCCCTATGGTAACGTGGTACAAGGACGTTGCTTTTAAAAAGGAAATGAAATAGTAGCACAACACGCAGGAATTACTCTAGCTATATTGTTTTGTTCAATCCAGTCATTTGAATTTACCTTTCTGGCAACTTGCCTTCCAGGTGATAACTTGGGAAGGATTAAGTGGAAAGCAGAAATGGTATCTCTGCCTTGCTTGATGAAATGCATTTTCTATTTGTCTGTAAACGTGATTTCCAGACACCAGGCTAGTCCTGGAAGACTGCTGCTCTGAGAGCTCAGGCTCCTAATTCCAGTCGCCTGATATGTGTGGGCACTCTGATGGCAGACAGGTGGTGTGGGGGTCGATGGCTTCTGGGAACAGATATATTTTTATAGCCTTTTGTTTTGCACCGGACTACAATTTCCTGCAGCTAGCAGCAGCCCTGGCAGCCAGGGATATGTATTTTTCTTCTGCAGCTTTTATCTGTTAAATGTATCAGAAACAATTTGTCATTCTGGGTTTGTGCCTATAGTGAGCAATGACCGGGTCTGTGCAAAAGGAGCACAGAGCTGCTCTGCAGTGGGAGGGGAGAGACCTCAAATACCAAGGCTCCTCAGTCTGAAGGGAGAAGCCAGTTCATGAAAGAAGAGTTCAGTTCTCAGAGATGCAGAGGGACAGCTATACATCAAACCCAGGCAGCTGGTTTGGCTGCCAAGCAGCTGGTTTGGGGACAGACCCTTGTAAGAGAGAACAGAAAATCCCTGTCCTCCCCCAGGCACCCAGCAAAGGGTTGCAGCGTGCAACCCAAACCTTGAACAGGATGTTCTGGTGTGTGAGTGGGGGTGTGGATTATCCAGAAATATAAAACACTTGGCCTGCCAGCTCCGCTATAAACCACATGCTTTAATCCTGTCACAGTGCACATCTAACAGCCTTCCTTCTCTAGCCTGGTTGAGTACAGCCACTGTGGAGTTATAGCCCTCCACCAGAATTTCAGCTCCTTTCCCATCAGATTATTTTCCAGTGAGCCACTGCTTTCCCACTGCCTGGAATCTCCCCAAGATGCTCAGTCCCCTCCTACTCTGTGACTTACCTTGGGGCTGTCACAAGACATGGAGCCCACACACGTGCTTTCCCACACACCTAGCTGGGGCTAGTGGTTTGGTGCATTAAGGAGGGAGTTTAGCACAGGATTTGCTTTGTTAGGACTGCCTGATAATGGAAGCCTTCCGGTGCAATGCCCAGGGGAGCAGCACGAGGTTTTTATCACTGGAGAGCAGAGGATGAATCTGTCACTGGAATGCACCATCGCCAAATATGCCTAGCTGGCAACTGTGTTCAGCAAAAGTCGCTGTCACACATTAATGTGATTTCTGTCAGCGCTGAACCAATGTGCCCAGAGGGGACCACACAGGCCTCTTTATCTTCCATTCCCTTTCATTTTGGAATGACATTTACTATCGTTCCAGACATTTAAAATGTACAAGCTTACCAACAAACTGTGAAACCAAAGCAGGGGCTGCAGAGCGCAGGCAGCATCCACCTGTACACAGGAGCTCAGCACCAGGCCCTGAGGCATGAAAGACCAGGATTTCACCTAGTATGACAAACCAACATGACCTGGTCTATGCAAGGTTCAGACTGCCTGTTTTGAGAAAGCATAGTCTCCAAGCAGATGGACTGGAGCTCCATATCTAACAAACCCTGGGATATTTAACTAGAGCACAAAGGGCAACGAGTTGTTCCACAAGGACAGTGTTCAGGGGCTTAAGATGCTCAGGGTCGTTGTCTCCTTGTACCCTCCCCCCCAAACCCCCTTGGGAGTTTTCAGTTCACTTGTCTCATCTCGCACGTGCATTATAACCTGTCTGGGGAGCACAATGAAAGCTCCTAGGTATAATAACGATAATAACAACAACGATAAAGGACTGTGACTATGTCTATACACAGCAGCCTCTGCTGATGACAAAGTGCACCCTGGGAAGGCATCTGGTGCTGAAGGGATAACAGAAACTGGCAGAAGGTATGGAAGTGCTTGTCAGATGCCAGGCAATGGCAGAAGCCTTAGTCCACTTGGCAGACTTTGCTCTCACAAAGGTGTTTTGAGTGTGCGTTCAACATCTGGTAGCAAATCCACAGTGTAGACTAGGCCTGTGACTCTATCTATGGTACCAAAGCTGGATTCTGGGTGTGGGATTACATTTGCCATGACAAGGCCTTGGTCCAGCGTGAAACTCCTTAGCTCCTTTGGGCTCATTTATACACTCAGGCACGCACGTGTGTTTGCAGCAGCTCAGATAGGAGTGGCACAAATTTAAGCCAGGGATTTTTGCCTCGATGCACGTGCCTAGACATGCACTTTGGTGTGGGGCAAATTGTGCTACTTTGGGCAAAATAACACTGCCCAACTGCTCCTGCATCTTCAGCCGTGGGGAGCTAGAGCCTGGAGCTAGTACCTGTGCTGGCCCCAACAGTATAAAAAGCTGCCGTGGCAAGCAGCTCAGGGCTACTTGCTCTCAGGAGCTTCTGGAGCCCAGCCAATTGGTACCTGGGGACACTACCCCTTGTGCCAGCTGGACTGGTGAAGCAACCCTGACAGTTCCCTGCACCCTCTACCCACTGTAGCAGTCTGGCAGTAGGGGCTGCTGCCTGGCTGTGACCTGCTGCCACCTGCAACTGCAGGTGGCCCCAAGGCTGCGCACCTGCCAGACCTGGATGGGGACTGCACAGCCACAGCAGAGGCATCTGCACCTCTGGGCCAGCTGCCAGTGGGCTATGGCTGCACAGATAGCCTTTGTGTGGCACTACTGCCATGTGTGCCGCCACCCTGCCATCTGGGCAGCTATCACCCAGAAGGTGTTCTTAGTGTGGTGGCCTGCTTTGAACTGTCAAAGCATGTCCTCCCAGCTCCAAATGGCCAGGAGGTCAGCTACCTCCAGCTGGGTCCCAGGTGCCAGCTCTAAGCACCCTCCTCTGCCTGGGTCCTGCCACCTGCCTCACTAGCAGGAATTCTGGTGTTCCCGGTTTAAAAACTGCAAAATCTCTGATAGAAAAATCCCAAATTCACTCTTTAAGATACCCCAAAATCCATGTTCTTCCACAATTAGAACAAAAGACCAATATATATCTCTATATGTATATGTGTGTGTGTATATATATATATAGAGAGAGAGAGAGAGAGATCCGTTGGGCAATGTTTTATTGCTATATTTACAACGTTAAGTAATTTGGCAGCCTACCAGCATCTCTATCATCAGAATAAATTGAATTCTAAATATATGTTTTGATGTTTGCTTTTGGTTTTCTTATCACACGATGGGTGTGTGATGGGGGGATGTGGGGTTTGCAGGCAGGGTGTGGGTGTGTGTGGAGGGATGTGGGTCGGTGTGGGAGGATTGTGGGGGGACTGTATGGGGTGGCTGCTCAGGAAGGGTGGGTCCCCTGCCCCACACAGAGCACAGCCCCTCCACACAGCATATGGACTGTTACCCCTGTAGAGCCCCAGCCCCCCACAGGGCCCCAGCTTACCCCACAGGACCCACAGCTCAACCCTGCAGCAGTGGCCATGGGGTGCTCAGAGCTCACTGTTGTCAGAGCTCCCCCACGGTGCAGCATGGCCCCAATCGCCTTAGAGCTGGTACTGCCTGTGCAACCTGTCACAGGTGCAGCCTGGCTTGGTGCAGTGCCACGCGAGGTCCTGCACCTTTCTGCAGCCCCAGGCCACTCGTGCTGTAACCTGGGGACCAGCACCGCTCGCAAGGACTGTGTCATGTCATGTCGTGGTGAGGCGGGGTGTGCCTCTGCAGAACCATCCTGACCTGGCAGCGCACGGGGTCTGTGCATGCAGGACCTGGCCTGACACAAGACACAGTCCCTGCAAGTTAATAGTGCAAGTGGCCCAGGGCTGCAGAAAGACACACAGTGCCATGCTGAGCCAGGCTGCACCTGCAATGAGTGACACAGGTGGTGCTGGCTCTGAGGCAATTGGGGCCATGCCATGCCATGGGGGGGCTCCAACAGCAGTGGACCTACTCCCCCTGACCAGGCCCCCCCACCCACACACAACCCACCCATCCCCACAGTCCCCCCACACAAGCAGAGACCTCCCCCACACCCATAACCTGACCCCAGTGCCTGAGTCCCAATCCTTGCTGTGCTTCTGCTTGCCCCAGCACACTAAGGGTGTGTGTCCCACGTGCTGGGGCAGCAGAAACATATAGAGACCCTCTGTCCAGAAACCAGAGCATCTCTCTGAAGGACCAGCTTCCTGGTTCCTGGACCATGCCCTGGCCCACTTTTTTCCCCTGAGGTATTTTTTGATATTTGGATATCCAGGTATCAAGTTTTGAGCTCACGCTGCAAATATGCAGCATAAGGAACGTTTTTTTGTTCACAGTACGCCTCTTGCAGCATCTCAAACTGGTCTGGGATGCTGCAAGAGGCAAGTGCACATTCATCTGGATGCACCCTTTGAGTTCTCTTCTCACCATCCCTCTAACCCAACTGTTCTCAACCTTTTTAAACTGAAGCCACCCCTTAGAAAATGCCAGCTCTTAGGTTTCACTCATTTCTTGACTGTGGAAAAAAAACCCCAACACGGCTATTTTTCTGTTGCAAAGAATTCAAAAAGACCACAACCAGTCAGAATATTTTTGGCACTATGCAGTCCTATTAGAAAATGCAAGGTTTATGTTGTGAATCCTGTGTAGGTATTTGCACACCTATAAATGGTAATCATGTGTGGCATCCTTAAAAGATCTCATGATATCCAAGTACTGAATCACTGCTCTAGTCTCTGGTAATGTCTCTCACACCCATGCACACACCACACACCCTGATGACAGGGGAAGGTACTAAGTCTCAAGTGAAGTAGGGATGGTGTAGTTCCTCCACACTACTGGGGGCTTATCAGCTCTGCTTGGCAAGCTTTGTTTCCATAGTAACAATCAGGACAAGGTTCCCAGCCCATGGATCTGATTCCGAAGTGCTGTGTGGGTGACCACCTTCGCGTGAGAAAAACAGATCAGAGATGGGGTGGCTATGCAAAAGGATGGGTGATGTGCTGTGCAGGCCCATGAGTCAAGAGGCTTAGAGGCCATCGATTCACCCGCTGCTAGAAAGCCAGACAGTGCCAACCAGTCTAGAAGAAGCATCCAAGGGCCCTGGTGCTACCTGAAAATACCAGTAGGCAAGCAGTCTTAGGACACACACAGGGCTGTGGGGCTGTGCTGGACTCCTCCCAGAGGTGCGGGCCCCCGGATCTGCGCTAGATGACAAGAGGCTGTTGCTGCCGCCTGGGACCAGTGCTGGTCACAGCCCACACCCAGCGCTGGGAAAGACAAATGCTGCCACTGGCTTCAGGCAGCAGCGGCAGCCGCTTGTCATCCAGGTGCAGATCCAGGGGCCTGCACCCCGGGAGGAGTCAGGCACAGGCCAGCAGCCCTCCTGGAGGTGCAGGCCCCCAGATCTGCACCAAATGACAGGAGACTGGTGGTGGGCACAGCCCGCGCTCAGCACGGCTCCATGGAGCTCAGCCCCAGTTCTGTCCACCTCCCACCACCGGGCTGAGCTCCATGGGTCTGTGAGGTGCCAGCTCTGAACTGGCTCCTCTGCCTGGGTCTTTCAAAATGTTTGAGCACCCTCATTTCGTTTCAAAGCTGTTTCAATGCTATTTGTTTCATTTCGATTTCGCTGTTTTGAGCTCAAAACACATCGAAGCATCTTCAAAATGAAACACTTGGCAAAATTTCGCACAACCCTAGTATGGAGCCATCTAAAATGCTCCATAGATCAGAGGTGGCCAATCTGTGGCATGTTTGCCACAAGTGGCATGAGCAGCCTCTGCGTGAGGCACGTAGAAGACAGGGAAGGAAGCAGAAAGCAGAGCAGCAGATCAGGCAGGGAGTACAGGGCAGATGGGGAGCAGAAAGCAGAGCAACAGATTGGGCAGTGGAGGGATTGGAGTGACACTTGAGGGTGGGGGGTGCAGGGCTAATTTGTGGCACCCTCACCACAAAAGCTGCCATAGCTTATTGGAAACCGAGTGGAGCTTGATGAAACTGTGGGCAGCAAAGGAGCTCTGAGCTCTTTCCCCACTGCCATCAGTTAAGATTTCTAGGCCATAAATATAGGCAAATCTACTTCTCTTGCACTGAAGTCAGTTGCCCAACACCCTCCCCCTGAGCAGTTATCTACAACTGAATCCCTTAATGTCTGTATGGACAACAAAAGGGTCAAAAGGGAGGGCTGGTTTCAGTGCAAGCCTCTCTTTTATGTGCAAATTGGAGTCCCAGTGAAACTTGCCCTCCAGGAATGAGCTGGGTTGAGAAAAAGCTGTTGTTTCCAGCAAAAACAGGGTCAGTCAGTTGGGCACAGCCAGTGTTTCCAGTTCCCCTGTGTGCACTTCTTGATGAAGACTGCATGCACTGCCTGGGCCTGAAAGGTAGGATTTTCCCTTAAAGGCACTCAGTTCACTGCTCAGTTTTTGGAGCCAAATGTTAATGCGGGTAAACCTAAGTCATGGGAACAGCTTGGAGGTGAAGGATGAACACTGTAATCCAGGAAACCAAAACTGATTTCAGAGAGTTCAGACTGGCACTCAGCCTGTCCTAACTGATGACTTGATATGAGCCAAAAGTGGAACCCTTGAATTTGAGGAACCAGAATAGAAGGGCCAGGTTGGCAGGTTCACTTCTTATCATGCCCCTGCAGTTTGGGTTCTGTGTTTGATCCCAGATGGGAAGAGATGCATTTCCCTATTGTGGTTTGGATGTGACAGCGTATTTGCAAAAACAACTGTTCTCTGTTCCCCTGAGTTGGCTGCCCAGGATGGCAGGCACTTCACAATAACAGCTGCTCTTAAAAGATTTACAACAACCGGAGCTGAGATCTCAGAAGGATGGCTTCAGAGATTTCAGCCTCTTCCTGTATTCCTTCCTAAACCTCTGTATCCAAATAATTGCTTCCTCAGGCAAACTGTAAAAGGAATCATTCTCTTTATTAATAAAGAACACTTTGCATTTCTCTAGTGCCTTCCACTCCAGTGTCTTCAAGAGCTTTACAAATAGTCATGAATTAATCTTTGCAACATCCCATTGGGAAAACCAGGACTATCTCTGTTTTACAGATTGGAAAGCAAGGCCCAGAAAGGTTAACTGACTTGCTCCATCACACAGGAAGTCTGTGGCACAGCCAAAAACAAAATCCAGTTCTTCTGATTCCTGGCCTACAGGTGTATTCATTTTCCTCTGCCTGCCTTTACCTGTGACATCATCCACTACATAACGCACATATGACGAATCAGCGTTATAATGTACAAGTGGAGATCCTATACATTTAATGAAGGCCTAACTCCAAGCACAGCCAGAGATGGCAATTGGATATATTGACTCCTACTCACAATGGAAGTGGGATAACGAATGCCACATCTAGCCCAGAACAGCTGCCAAATCAATACTGTGCACTCCTGCCTCTTAGCTTGAATGAGCCTCTCCCAGGCTATTGTGAGGCCATTTACAGTCTTCTGAGCAGAAGAGAAAAATATCCTTGTTTACCATTTGTGACAGGAAGATGGATGCTGTCAGTGAAACTTCTGCAAGAATTGTACAAAGTACACTGGAGCTTCCCATTTCCAGCATTTCACCAGCAAAATTAGGAGGTGTAATGTAGTTTTTGTAGAAAATGTAATTTTTGTAGAATGGGTGCATGTAGGGTGCTATCTCACAGCTCAGGAAAGGGCAGGTAGACTTCTTGTTCTCAAAAGGGCTTTATTGCAACAATTCTCTCTCTCTCTCTCTCTCTCTCTCTGTCACGCACGCACGCACGCACGCACGCACGCACGCACGCACGCACGGCTGAAATCTTCCTGTTGCTGTCATCAAGTCAGCCTTCACAAAGGGAGTTAACCCTTACTATTATATACCCCTTTCTCAGGAGAAACTTGAAGGATTTCTGAAGAACTGCAAAATCATATTGAGAGGAGAGGTTGTAACACATCGCTGTCTTGTGAGTCTTTACCACTCACTTCCCTACAAAAAAACAAATAAAACAAACATAAATAAGCCTTTTCATTTAAAGTGGATAGATTCACAACTCTAGTCTATTTGGTGGAACTGATGCACATCCTGATCTAATGTAGTAAACAGGTGGAATATGATGGAGATGCTCTTGATTCCTGTGGAGAAGACCTCTAGGGCTGCATCCAGATGTGAGTGGATGTTTGATTCCCCAGGGACAACTAGCAGCAGTGCACCTTATGCCTATGCTAATTGTCCCCAGGGAATGCCTGTGCCATGTACGCTCTGGCAACGCATAGGGGGTGCATGTGGGTGCACGTGTACCCCCTGAGATTGGCGGTGCACCCTGTGAAAAAAGCGCCACTGGCACTGCTTAGGGATGGTCACCACTCACCACCACCCCCACTCACTACCGACACTGCTGGTGGCATGTGTAGGCGGTCCCTGACCACCAGTCGGCGCTAACTTCTTTTTTTCCACAGGTTTTTTTGAACCCTGGATATCCCCCCCCTTCCCCCCCCAGCATGGAGAAAAACTGAATGTGCAGTATGTGGTGCCACAGATGTGTATGTATGCCACATACTGCATGGCCACGCTCATCTGGACATGTCCTAGGTGTCTCCACCCAATATGAATGAGGGGTATCTGCCCTAGCCTGGACAGTGCTTTGGTGGTCCCAAAATGTCATCAGCATGACAAAGAACACCTTCTAAGCCATCCAGTATCTGTGACATCTGAAGTTGAAAGAATTCAGGAGCTGATGAGGTCCCAAAAGGTAACTGTTTAAATCAGTATCATCCAAATGGAGTAATAAAAGTTGTTAGCTTGAATGATTCAATAGCTAGAGGAATTTGCCAGAATCCTGCCCTGAGATGGACTCAGCTGCTGCAGGAGCTTGGTCTGTCATTTGGTAATCACTTGATTCCTGACTGGCATTGATATTCCTGTTGGTGGCAGGATTCAGCCACTCCTGACACCATGTGCTATCTCATAGCTCAGGAAAAGGCAAGGAGACTTCTTGCTCTCAAAGGGGCTTTTTTGCAACAACTAAAGTACACACAAAGACAGCTGACAACTTCCTGTTGATATTACCATGCTAGACTTCAGGAAGGGAGTTAAACCTTAGTACTACATATGGGGGGGTAGGGCCAACAGCATAGAGGCTTGGTGCTGCGATACCTCAGGGACAGCAGAATGATTTTCTGCCACTTCCTTTCTCAATAGGGAACAAAAATAAGGATCACCTGTTAGCCATTTGTTTTGTGACCTGATAGTTTTGGTCCTGATCCATAAGGATTGAATCCCATATTAAAGAACCCACTATAAATTAACTAGCCACAGACACCAAATTGTTCTAACCCTTCATACAATACTTATTTTTTCCTGGTTTTTACTTAAGTTTCCTGGTGCTAATGCAGTTATATTACCAGGCCCTAGTGTTCTTGTTTTATAAGCATAAGTGTCTGTTTCTTCTCTGCCCTGCCAAATTTTCTTATTTGTATCCCTCTCCATCATGGTGGTACAGAAGATCCATAAAAACTGCTAGGAGGAAACAAACATACACAATTTTCTGAACTCCAGTTTGCAGTGTGATAGCTGGAGACAGTGATGCAGGGAGAGGGGGAGGATGCATTGTTGTACATGAAGCCACTACTGTATATGAAGCCACTTTCCATGATGACCCAGGAGAGGGCATCGACGTAGTGGACACCGAGATGAGCACCAGCACCTTGAAATACTTGCATAGTGACAAAAAACCTGAGGTGACCAGAGGGGAACTCAGGCGCATTTATGGGAAACTAGAAGCATAGGCAACAAATAGAAGGAACTGGCTCTCCTTCTGATAGACAAGGAATTTGACCTCATAGGGTTGACTGAGACCTGGTGGGATGACACACATGATTAGGCAGTGGATATAGATGGCTATAGGCTCTATAGGAAGGATCACATTCGGAAGAAGGGAGGAGGGATGACCCTCTATGTGAAAGAGTGGTACCCCTCCCTGCAAGTCAGGTTTGATAGTGAAGATGTCCCTTGAGACCCTCTGGGTCAGGATACAAGGGGGTTCATGAGAGGCAGACCTGATGGTGGGAGTCTACTACAAGCCTCCCTCCCAAGAAGAGGAGAATGATCAGGCATTCTCCAGGGAACTGGTTTGAAGCCAGCGCAAAAGACCTGATTGTTATGGGTGACTTCAAGTACCTTGACATCTGTTGGGGGGACCATTCAATCGGCTCCAGCACATCAGCCACTTTCTTGGCAACTGTTGATGACCTATTTCTGTCACAGGTTGTTGAAGAACCAACTAGTGGGTAAGCCACTCTGGACTTAGTGCTTACCAAAGGGGAGGACATGGTAGGGGACCTGAGGATTGGTGGTACCCTGGGTGACAGTGACCATGATCTGATGATTAGGTTCACCATCCGCTGGAAAGCTAGGATTTCAACTAGTAAAACAGATTTCTTGATTTCAGAAGGGCAGACTTTAACAAACTCAGGAGTCTACTTAGAAAGGCCCTCTGTGACCACCAACTGGAGGATTTGGGGCTTTAGGAGTGATGGTGCCTCCTCAAGGGAGCAATCCTCTCTGCTGGAAAAGAGGCCATTCCCATGAGCTACAAAAGGGGGAAAGGAGCCAAGAGACCCACTAGGCTCAACAGGGATATTAGAGAATTTTTTAAAAAGAAAAAGGACACATATAGACAATGAAAAAAGGATCAGCAACCAGAGAAGAGTTCACTCATATAACCAGGGTCTGTAGGTATGAGATACAGAAAGCCAAAGTAGGCATGGCAATCAAGCTAGCATCTGAAATCAAGGGCAACAAAAAGTTCTCCTACAGGTACAGGGGGAGCAAGAAAAAATCGAGCTCCACTGTGGGACCCCTACTGCATATGGAGGGGCGGCCCACAGTAGATCCCCATGAAAAGGTGGAGCTCCTAAATGGGTACTTCACATCGAGCTGTGCATCTGTCCAGAGGCCCAGGAAATATGGGGAAGTCAACAGACAACATGAAATCAGCCCCGACCAGGTGACGGTCCTCTTAGAACAAATGGACACTTTCAAGTCAGCTGGGCCAAATGACCTACATCTAAGAGTCCTAAAAGACCTGGCTCATATCAGGACCTTTGGCAAAATTATTTGAAAAGTCATGGAACTCGGGAGTGGTCCCGGATGACTGTAAGAAGGCCAACATAGTACCCATCTTTAAGAAAGGGAGGAGGAATGACCCTGCAAACTATAGACTGGTCATTATGGCTTCAGTCCTAGGAAAAACTTCTGAAAAAATTGTTAAGGAGGCCATCAACCACAAGCTTGTAACTGACATGATATTAAGAAACAACCAGCACAGCTTTGTGGAGAGTAGCTCATGCCTAACAAACCTGGTGTCCTTTTATGACCAGGTAACTAACCAGTTCAACAAGGGACATGAGGTAGACATCATTTACCTAGACTTCAGTAAGGCCTTTGACTCTGTCTCCAATTAAATTCTCTCATTTAAACTGGAGGGCACTGACCTGAACCAGCCTACAGTGAGGTGGATGGATCCCTGGCTTAGAGGCCGGTCCCAGAGTAGTCAATAGGACGGCCGCACCCTAGAGAGCTGATTCCAGTGGTGTCCCACAGGGAATGGTGCTTGGACCCATGCTTTTTAATATATTTATTAATAACTTGGATGAGGGAGTAGAATGCTTTATGATTAAGTATGCCAATGATACCAAGCTGTGGGGAAATGCGGGCACACCAGAGGATAGGGTAAGGATCCAGGACGACCTAGACAGACCGGTTCTATGGGCTGATCAGAATAAGATGAGGTTCAACAGGGAAAAGTGCCAGGTCCTTCATTTGGGTAGGAAGAACCTTCACCACAACTATAGGATAGGATGGTAGCCCACTGGCTGGCACAGCACCTGGGGGTCACAATCAACCAGAAGATGAATATGAGCCAACAGTGCGATGAAGTCAACAGCAGGGTGAATCAAACTATGATGTGCATCAGCCACTGTACTGCCAACAGATCCAAGGAGGTGCTTCTCCCTCTCTGCTCAGCATTGGTGAGGTCACATCTGGAGTAGTGTATCCAGTTTTGGGCACCACACTTCAAGAATGATGCAGATAAGCTCAAGAGGATGCAGAGAAGGGCCACCCACATAATCAGGGACCTGGAAGACAGGCCACATGAGGAGAGACTCCAGAAATTAGGCTTGCTCAGTCTGAGTAAGAGGAGGCTGGGAGGTGACTTGATAGCTACCTACAAGTATGTCAGGGGGAAGCACCAAGATCTGGGGGAGCAACTCTCCAGGAAGGCACCCCTTGGGAAGACAAGAACCAATGGTCACAAATTAACACAGGACGTATAGGATATAAGGAAGAACTTTTTCTCTGTATGGGTAAATAGAACCTGGAACACACTCCCGGCAGAGGTGGTGTGGCCGCCATCCTTGGAGGTGTTCAGGAGGAGGCTGGATAAGCACCTCATTAACCTCCTGCCTATGCCAGGGGACTGGACTTGATGATCTTCCAGGTCCCTTCCAGTCCATTGACTCTATGATGCTGTGATTCTAACGGCAATACCATGTTGTCAATTTCTGACATGAAATCACTCAGAAACAGTGTATGTCCCATGTGCTCAAAGGCCAGGCTATGAAGGGATACTTTCCTATTGGATAATATTACATGAGTCCAGGGTTACCTCGAGGGAAGAGGAGGTTGGTAATTGTTGATCCTTTTCTCAGTTTCTAATGCTGGTTAAAAACTGGTATAATAAACATCTTAGTTACTGTATGGGGAATAGGCTTTTGCAACATTGTTTACTACCTTGCTGAGGTCTGGTTTGCTGGACCAGCCTGAAGAATAGCTACCACCCTGTTTAGTCTTTGACATCTTTGCTGAGAAATGCTTCATGACCCTCCTTCCTGACTCATCCACTGCTAGATGGTGACTATTGACGTGGGTTGGGTTTGGACTGTTGACCTAGGGTAAAGAGCTCTCTATTTCATTAACTTTCACTTACACCATTCAGCCCCTTTACCACACCATAATTTCAGGCTGGAAAACACATTATCTGTTACCTTGTGTTATCTACTGTACCTTGTGCTGATTATTAGGAATATCTGATTGTCAGGTGACAGATTTACATTAGCCATAATATCTTCTGACCTTTGTCATCATTACTGTAGAGCACAGAAGAAGGTGGAAGGATTATCAAACAGGGGGAGGTGCAGGAAAAAAAACAGAAAATTATTACACAGACGGTGCTGACTTGGAAATTGTTACAAGAAAGTCAACAGCCGGATGCACAGTACAAGCAGTTGGCAAAAGGTACTCTCACAAGAAGGATTTTAATTAAGACTGTCTTAATGACTTTCACTTCACTGCCATTCTAATCAGGACACTGGAGTTAGCAGGATACCCTTCTAAATTTCTCCTGATCTTAAGGAGGCTAGTAATCCCTCTATTTAATTATTCTATTTATATTTGGTTGAGATTAGTCAAAAAACCCTCTGTTTGTGATGATAGAGTAGTGAAATAGCACCATCTAGTGTTCAAAAGGAACATTGCCCATGGAAAAGGTAAAGACTCAGGGGCCTTTCAATTTTATTTGATTGGTTAACCAGGTAACCAGTGAGTACTTTATTTCATAGCTCAGCGATATAGATGTTTGACATTTGGGAGGCTCAAGTGAAGCTTAGGCAAAAGCATTCCTCAGCTTCTTTTTTATGTATGGAGGTAAGGATCAGTCCCAGCTACAGGTTCCAGACTGCAGTTTTTGAAGTTGATCTAAAATGGGGCATTGTAAACAGGGTTTGGCACTGTATTGAGTTTTTTCTCAGTATCATGAAAGATGAAGGTGGTTGAAAATTGCTCCATAGGTCAGTTAAGGGACAAATGAGTTCAGCTTCTCCTGGAGACTTGCTACTTAAGCTATCCCTGCTTAAGACAATTCAAGCTATCCTTGCTTTTAAAGGAGTGAGACTGCTTTGTCCTAAGAGGGCTGCCCTTTATTAGCAATGGTGGCTGTAAAGCAAGCAAAAGATTCCTATCTGTGCTACCTGTACATATGAAAGGTCAAATGTAGAAATGGACCATCAAAAGGAAGACTGGAATATCCTACAGAAAGAACTGGATGACCTTGAGGACTGATGTAAAAGAAGTAGAATGACATTCAATAGTACTAAGTGCAAGATGAAAGTTCTTAACAGTAAAAAAGTATGATGCGATTGGGGGTGATCACTGAAAATAACAGAGGAAAAAGACCTAGGTGATTACAGGCTGATTATGTGTTGCCATTGTGATAGGGCCATGAAAAAGGCAAATCTGATCCCAGGATATATCAGGTGAAGTATTTCCATGAGGGAGGTATTCATGCCATTGTACAAGGCATTGGTGAGATGCCATCTGAAGTGTTGTGTATAATTTTGATGCCCATGTTCAAGAAAGATTTAAGGAATTTAAGGAATCCCTAGATGAGAGTTTGGCTGAGAAGGGAATATGATTTTTGTCTAAGAATACATCAAAGAGGTGAACACCAACATGGGAAACGAGTTACTGAAGCTTAAGGACAATGTTTACACAACAACAGATGAGTATAAACTGGCCACAAATTTAAACTGGAAATTTGAAGGAAGTTGCTAATGATCAGGAGAGTAAGGTTCTGGAACAGCCTTATGATAGGAGTGATGGAAGAGATGAAAATGATTTATTACAAGATGGAGTTTGATAAGTTTATGAAAGGAATTGTGTGCTGTTGTTATCTGTAATACTAAGGGATGGGGCTAGAGGAGCCAAGAAAATCCTTCCAGTGCAATGCCCTGTCTCAAATTCAGAATTTATTGGTAGAAGGGCACATTAGGTTTAATAGAAACTAAAGGCCTCGGCTAGGGACAGTAGTATAGGCGGCAGAAAGCCAGGGCTAACAGGGCTTAGCCCTTTCAAATGTGGGCAGTGGTGGCAGTGCAGAGGGCTGCAGGCAGCCCGGGCATGGGTTCCAGGCAACTGCAGTGGCAAGGAGGGGCACGCACAGACACAGACACACAGCTGCAGCCAGCCAGGAATGCAGCCCAGCGGTGTATGGAGCAACGTCCAGCAGGTAAGTGTGGAGGTGGGGAAGGGGCATGAGGGAGGGAAGCAGTGTGGGGGGGCAGATCGAGGCCCCCATGGTGAAGGAGGGAGTGGGGCAGGGGTGAATGGGGCCCTGGGGTGGGTCATGGGATGGTTGGAGCCCCAGGTGGTTCATTCAGGGGCATGGGGAGGCTCCTGCCGCTGTGCACACCCCAGGAAAAGCATGGGGACATGTGCCCCAGATTTGTGTGTGGAGTGGAATGGAGGTGGGCTGCTGCTGCAGGCTGGGGCTCTGCGCCCTGCTGCCATTGCCCTGGGAGCCATGCAATGCCATGTGCCTCCTGCTGCTGGATGGGCAGGGGATGTGGCATAGCCAGCGCACAGCTCTCAGAGCAAAAGCAGTGAGGTGCAGAGCCCCAGCACGCAGCGGCAGCCGGCTTCCGCTCCACCCCATACACAAATCCAGGGGGCATGTGCCTCCATGCCTACCCCAAGGTATGCACAGCAGTGGGACCCCCCCTACCCGCGCCCCTGGACATGGCTTGGACCATCCCATTGTAGCATGAACTGAACTAATGCGGCTGATGTTAACATAGAGTGTAATAATAGTGAAATGTAACCATGTTAGTCTTGTTCTGCAAGCAACTTGAAAACTCCATTTTGTATCCTTCTGCTTGACATAAGTGAATGAACTTTGCATAGCTTTTATGTATGAGTGTGTGTAAAAGGGTGAATGGTGAGAGAATGGCATAGAGATGGAAAAAGAAGATTCAACTGTTTATGTAAGCAACAAGGTGCCAAATATGTTGCCAACCAGTAACTAACTAACAAATGGCTGAAGAATCCCTTTGACGCTTGAAGGCATAAAGGAGATAACAGAAGAAGAAATTCTGCCAGACGGGCAGCAAAAACACTCCAAGGCTAAGATAAGCTGAAGACAAAAGAAGAACAACCTCAAAAACAGAAGCTGGGTATGGAAAAACCCCAAAGCACTGAAACAAAGGATGCCAATCCCTATAAAAGAACACTTTGAAAATGCCAAGTTGGGTGAGTCTCTTTCTCTACTGCTGTTTCACTGGAGCACAGATGCATCTGTTCACCCCGCTCCACCTGTTATCTTTAAAATTGCTATCTTCAAATCATCATCATCTACTCAGTAAGCCCGGGTTGGCCACCCTGGGCTGATATTGAGCAACTATTGCTGGTAACTATATCTGGTGTATGTATGGATGAAATGGTTGTTCTGTGTATGTGTATGCCTGTGTGTAATGTGTATGATGATTGTGTGTGTTTGTATGAACGGTGTGCCTGAACCTCTATGTCTAACTCATGTAATCAATAAGCGCGACACCTTGCCTTATCCCCCTTTATAAAGTCTCGCTCATGATTTGAGCAATTGGCAATTTGTGTAACACCATGACCCACCCCGGGGCCCCATTCACCTCAGCCCCAGCCCCTGCCCCTGCTCCATTCCCTCCCTACCATGGGGGCCTCGATCTGGACCCCCATGCCCCTTCCCTCCCCCATGCCCTTTCCCCCCCCACACA
>NW_017729025.1:91698688-91699584 GCF_001723915.1 Gavialis gangeticus | reverse complement strand
CACACACTTACCTGTTGGGCAGTGTCTGTGTAGCAGCACAGTAGAAGTATCTTTTAAGTTTTATTCATCCCCTCCAAATAATATTTTCTCCCCCCCACCTATGGACAGAAGTTACACATAAACTGGTAGAAGTGATCAGAAACTGGTTGAAATCTGTAACACAACAGAAGTTCAGTGCACATAAACCACTCTCAAAGTGGCCAAAACTGGTTTAAGATATACCTGGATGAATGTAGTATCAGAAGACTTAACTGATTTAGGTTAAATTGATTTATTGAACTTCTGTCCCAGATCCCCTCTAGATTCAAGTTAACTCGCAGTTCTCCAGCATCCGAGGATGTTTTGCACCTCCCCACACACACCCCCTTGCAGGGTAGGCATGCTAGCCTTGGCCCAAGCTATCTGCTCCAGCTGAGCAGGGAGGCGTGCTCTAGCACTCCCTCAGCTTCTGGCCTGCGCTTATGGCTCCATTTCCAGAATCAAAAGTGAATGTCTGTTCACTTGCTTATTCATTCAGTCTGTGCAGCTTAGATTTACCTGTGAAGACTGAATTGATTCAGCCTTGGGCTTTTTGACTGTCTGTACTTAGCTCTCATGTTTGTCAGGAAGGTACATCAAGCACCTGCCCAAAACAGGGCTTCACCAGGGTTGCATTTAAACTAGGCTTTCTTAACATTAAAATATCCCTCCATTTCTACTGTACTTTGGTTTTGCTGGTCAAGAAATTATGAAAGCAAACAAGTTACCAGTACTTTAACTACTGTGACCTGTAGCCCAGTTTAAAAAATATCCAGATAACTTAGTGGCTAAAACATCTTTACTGATGGATTGAACTAGAGTTGCTTATACTGCAGCTATCTTTGGTGGAGTTACAGCAGTGATACAGAAAGGAATTC
>NW_017729025.1:91677028-91693688 GCF_001723915.1 Gavialis gangeticus | reverse complement strand
GTGATGCCTTTATTTAAACCGAAAAGCTAATGGTCTAGAAAGAAGGAAGTACTTGAATGTAACTTCACTGATATATAAAATGTAAAACATGTTTTTCCACAAGAAAACTAGTGAACAAAGATACTGAAAGGAATTCTAAGAAAAAGGTGAAGTAGGGCCAAGGCCTGTCAGATCACATCTCTCCTTTCATTTTAACTTAGCACTTGAGATCAGTGGGAACACTTGAGCCAGGGCCTAAAGTTTGTTTATCTGTAGTTGGAGTCAGGATTTCTTAACAGGAGACCCTAGATTCTAGAACATGCTTCCTTGCCTAGTATGACAAGGAAGTGTTTTAGTATTGTTGATTTTTGTCAATTTATGTGGTGTATAGTTTGTGCCTGCTGTTTAATGCATGCCATTTAGGGCTCTATGCATTGAGGAAATTAACTTATTTTGGTATGACAGAACCAGCCCCTTTTCTTTTACTGTGCAAAAAATCATGCTGACAACAAGAAGAAACAAATGCATCAGGTAGGATGTGGGAAGGTATTTGGAGCAACCTTTGCTATTGCCCCTTCATGTTGCAAAACCCAAAATCTGATTTTCCTTCCTTTCCTTCTTACTTTCTAAAAGTAAATGTAATTTACTGAAAAAAATATGAGAAAATGTTGCTGTTCGGATACATAACCCTTAATAATCCTTCTGGGTGACTGGATGACCTGAAGAAAGTTTGGGTAAAAACTTTGGCTTGTGCTTTTAAAATTTGTTTTTTGTTTAAGGTATTGGTGGGTTTTGGGAGGAGTGGGTCAGGTTTGCTTCATGTTGCATGCAAGAAACACAAAATCTTCATTTTCTGTAGTATTTTCTTTCTGCTTGTTTTCTATATTAGAGATACTGGAACTGTAAGGTACTGTCTGATCTGCCTTTGTCTTGCAACAGACTAATTGTATGTTTTAGCAGGGTAGTCTTATGTAGTCTTACATAGGGAGATGAAATCTCGCTTTCCTTCTGATTAGTGCAATTTTGACTATCTTAGCAGCTGTGATGTCACATCTTCATTTCACTAGTTCTCCTGATAACTTTTCCAGACTACACCTGGTCTTGCATTTATGTATCTTCTCATATATTATATACTGTAGTATCTGAGAACAGAGCACTCATGGATTAACGTTATCCTCACAACACTAATGTCTTATGAGTTCCAGTTCAAGGATTTAATCCCAAAGCCATCCTTTCATAACCAAATGTAAAAATAAGCAAGAAAAAAGCTTTTAATCAAAACTTCTTTCAGGCTCATTTGCAAAAGAGAAAAAAAAAAGACAAAGAAAGAAATCCTTTTTTTGGTCACCTTTTAAAATAATACAGCACCTGGCAGTAACACTCAAAATTTCTTTAGCTTACCCTAGTTTATGGCAGTAAGTTAAATCATTAATGTGGAACCCTGTAGTACCTTAGTAGGGGAAGGTATCATGTCACATGTTAAGTAGTGACAGTCAGTGATGTAGTGTATGTGTTTTTATCTGACAGACATTCAAGGGTAAGGTTCATGGATATCTGTTTAACCAGACAGGGAGTCCATTTTCATGCCTGTGTCCAGAGTGCAGCTACAAACAGGCAGAATGATGTCAGATCTGCCTGGTAACACGTATTCAGTTCTGCCTCAAGAACAGCTCTCAAAGCTGATAGGCAGTTTACTCAGAGAGACAGATGGTAGAAAAGGGTGGGAGGCAGCGGGGGAAGGCATCCGTACATCAAAGCAAACCAATACCTATTTTTTCATAACAGCAGCACCGTATTTAAGTCTAAAACCTAGACAAACTGAGGGAAGATCATATAAGAGCAATAAAGTGAGCAGAGACTGGAAGGATTTGCGAGGAAAGATTAAAAGGGTGAAATATGTACAACTCGGCTGAGCAGTGATGACTAAGGCAGGCTTATATAACCTTCCAGGGGGAATATACTCGGCAGGAAGAGGAATTCTTTCCTCTGGTTCAAAGGTCTAGAACAAAAAGTAACAGTGTGGACTTTGGGGAAAAAAAGGGAAATTTAGGTTAAACACTAGGAAAAATTCCTGGCAGTGCAATCTGTTGGACTTAAATAACCTCCCACCAAGAGTTGTGGAAGCCCCATCACTTTAGGCTTTTAAAAAAGGAGTGGGGAAAGTACTGAGGAAATGGTACAGAATGAAAGGTTTTCTTGGGCTTTTCAATCTCTGTTGTCTGAGATCAGCAGGAAGATATTTCGTAAAAACGTGCAGTCATCTCTGCTTGTTTATCAGACATTCACCTTCGTGTTTAGCTCATTAGAGATCATAATAACTGTAGTGCTGGGAAAATGCCAGACCCTGGGAACTGGTGGGACACGCCGAGAGAATGAATGGCAGAAGAACCTGGTACGTCATGCAGTGAAATCAGATGATTTGCAAAGCTGCTACCAATGTCTAACGACATCGTTCTGTTTATCACATTATTATGTGCTGTGCTTTCTCTCCCACAGGGCTCGTGTGTGAGCCCTGTGACTATTTCTAGGCAGCGGAAATGATAATAAAGGGCTAAGCAAAAAGTACATCTGGTTAATCTTCTCTTGTGCCACCACTGTTCCACCACGGGTGAGCTCTGAACTCTGAAGCAGTATCTGTAGTAAGAAATACAGGTTTGAAAACAGTTCAGTGCAGAGAATGAGCAGAAGGTACATTTTAAGGGACTTTTAAAATGATTGTCTAAACAACTGTTTTAAAAAGAGCCTTAATATAAAAACTCTTCAGTTGTAGCATTCCCGCAGAATTGGCTGTACTTCTAGGGCACTGACAAGCCCAAACTGTCTGACCAATGAGCACACTTCTGTAACAGAGAGCCTGGGGCTCTCTCTTCCTTTAAGGGAGAAGCAGCCCTGCCAGAGAGCACTGCAGGCTAGGCAGGGTGCACCAGCTGCAGGCTGCTGGGGCAACAGGACAAGGAGGCTAATTAGCAGGTACCTGCAGGCAGCCCAGGCAGCCTGCTGACCCAAAGCGGGCAGGACCCTGGGAAGCTTGAGCTGGCAAGGGTCCTGGCAAGCCCTGCCAGCTGCAGGGTTAGGAGCTTCTGCCCAAGAGCTACCCAGGGACGGTCTGTTTGCTTTGCTGCCTGCAGTAACAGTGAGGCTCGGGAAGCTCACAAGGAGCCCAAGTTGGCTGGTAAGCCAGCGCAAGGAGTGAGGCAAGGTTTTCCCTCTTAATATAACCTGTTTCTCTTTTATATTTATGTTATAGCCTAGGGACTATGTTGCAGTTTATACCAGTGACTTGGGTTGGGACTTTAAGGGGCGGTATATGGAGATCCCATTAGTGCCCCAGGGGCATGTGATCACCTTGAACCCTAACAGGGGCAGGCTCATGGCCCAAGAGATGATTGAGCCCAGAGCGAGCATAGTGCAAGGCCATAAAGCCAGACAGGGGCCAGGGATACTTAATGGTGTCTGATGGTGTCAGACACCTGGCACATTGCATTAGCCAGGCATAGCCCTAGGGAGCAGACAGAAGTGCAGCACCTCCTGTAATGGAGAACACTTTGCAGGAAGCGATCTGAGTTACAATGATCCCCCAGACCAAACTGAAGTTCACTGTTGGTTCCAGGGAGGAGGGGAATCTAGCTGCTGACTGCTAACCTGCAGCCCTTTTTCCCTAGCAATGGCTCCTCCTCCCTGCCAGCCCACACTGTTTTCAGAATGGGAGAGAGGAGGGGAGCAAAGGGAGCTCTTCTAGGGGTTGTCCTGCTGGCACTGGAGGGTGGGGTGGGTGAACTGGAGTCCCCTCACCTGACAGGGCCCCAGTACACCCATTCCACCCTCCAGCAGAAACTGAAAAAAAACAAAGACCAACCCCCCCAGCTCCCTTTTCCCCCCTTCTCATTCTGAAAACAGTGACAGGCTGGGAGGCAGTGCAGATACAAGTTACAGAAGATGCTCTGTTTTGAAACATCTTCATCTGAACCCTCATGCAATGAAGGTTCAGACTTTCGCCTAATCCACCACTTTTGAGTGGTCTGCACCTGTGCATTTATGTTTGGTCATGGCTATATGCTACTTGCTGTGCCCAAATTGGGCAACAATTGTCACTTCTGTCTGCACCCTTAATGTATTTGTGAGGCCCACTTGATGCATTCATGCTGCAGAGTCTTGTTTTTTATTTAAAAAAAAATAAAGCTGCTAGCCCTTATAGTTGCAAAAAAAATGCCTATCTCCTGAAGCTAAATAATTAGTCTGAGAGGCGTAAACTCCAAAGTCTCTCACACCACATTAAGTAGCAATTACAGTTCAGGGCCCCATTGTTTTATGGCACAAAAGGACAACCCCTGCCTCACGGTGCTAACAGCATGAACTAACCAGCTGGTCAAGGCTTTCTTAGGCGGTAAAGGAGGGCAAAAAGGTACATTTGTCATTCTTTAAGATGAGCTCCTCCCAGGCCTGGTGATCATGTGGGAGGAAGCATGAGGATGCTTACTGAAAAACTCTATAAATGGATAGTCAAGGTTAGCTTCTTATGCTTCAACATCCTGAAGCTTCATAAGAGGCTATGTAAAAGGCCTTGAATGTGAAGACAGGTGCTTATGTGTGGGGAGAAGGGAGTGAGTGTCAGGACAGAAAAGGTGTGATGTGATTGCATTATGGCACTTTAAATATGACCACCAACTATCACTGCTGATCTTTTTAGCAGACTGAATGGGGACTGTGGTGGGAGTGAAGCTCAAAGGGAAGTAACTTGCGGAAGGGAATAAAACAGGTAAAAGGGAAGATCTGCAAAGACCAAGGAAGAAGAAAGATTTTGCAAACCTCCAGGTTACATTACTGGGAGTTTCACTGTGGATATGAGGACAAGATGAGGTCTTAAATTATATTCTAGGCCACACACCATTATGCAGGCTTGGAATTAGCCCACTCGACAAAATGAGCTTGACAGCAATCATGGTCTAAAGACACGGGCCAATCCTCTTTCATACTCTAACCCCTCTTTGTCACTTTGGGAAAATAAATGGCCCTTGGGGAATACCCCTACGTAGAGAGGCATGTTCTATACTTGTTCTGCAACTAGACCTTTTGGGAAAAGGAGTATGACCGAAGTAAAATGCATTCTGGCCCTTCTGTGCTCTCCACTGCCTAAAATAGTTAAGGCAACCAGAGTATACATTATTAGAAGAGCTCCAAGCTTGCTGTAACTTCCATGAGGAAAGACTGGACCCCTGAGTTGCCACAGAATACCTGTAGTATTTTCCTACCTCCCTTGCTGGCCCATAGACCCTCTGAATTAGAGGTCCAGGGTAGACCTAGGGCAAACAGAATTCCTGAGTTCCATTCCATATTCTGAAAGGTCGTTAACATTTGTGAGTCCCAGTTCCCCATCTATACATGAAGATAATAATTTACTACCATCTAGGGTATTATGAAACTTTAGAATTAATGTTTGCTGATATTGTTATCCTTCTTTGACCTGAGTGCCTAGCCAAAAATTTGAATTATTTTAGTGAAGTGGATAAGCTGATGATGGAGTCAGGTATCTGCAATGCAGTTTTTATTTTTAAGAATATAAAAAGTCCTGCTTCTCGGGAGGTGAGAGAACAAAGGAATCGGAAGCAGTTTCCTTGATTACTGCACCCAAGCCTTTTCAGTTGGCACCTCCCAGATGTTCTGTCTCTAGGCTTTGTGTCAGAGCCACATGCTGGGTGGTTAAGGCTGTGCTGGAGCTTCCTTTTGTGGCTGTTTCCAGCTAATGTCTCTTTCATCCTCAGTGCTCATATCTGAGCCCATCACAATGCTCAGCAAAACTCTTCTGCTCAGTTCAAATTTCCAAGCAAACTTGCATTTCTTTTTTGTTTTGAGGGATACATGTGCCTGTGCTTGGGCTTGTGGATGACTTATTTCAGCTCTCTGCCACCATAAAGCAGCTTAGTGACTTCTTACACTCATGTTAAACAAAGAGTAAGGGATCATTAACACGCATTTGCTACTGTGCATTAAGTTTAGTACCTCTAATATGAGGTACTACATAAAGGCTCATTAGGCTGCCCTAATGCACAGTAGCAAAAGAGAAAGCTTTTTTAGTGATGCTTAATGCGCAGTAGACTAATTCTACTACACATTAGCTTATTGGCACTGTTTTTGCCATGATGCTTTAATGCACAGTAGAACAGGAGACTGTGCATTAAAGCACACATGTAGATGCGCCCCATGTCAATGAAATTGAACCCACTTTGAAATACGTTAGCGCCATTCATCCCATCCACATTTCTTGGTTTTGCCTGTGACCAATAAAACCCAGATGCAGAAACTTAGGTAGTAGCTTCTGAATCTAGAATGGGCAGAACCTGGTCCTGGCATCCAAAGAGCCATTATGCCATTATATGGTTACATAACATCCATTAAGGCTACAGCACTGAGAACCAAGTGACTGATCTTCCATGATAAGGTATCATAATGTCCACCTTACATTTGAGATTGTACAAAGAATGTATTTGCAGCATTTGGGTGCACTGCAAGTGTGTTAGTGACCCTTTACACTGCTCTGGATGGATTCAACATGCATTATTTTATCTGTATGATCACAGTGTTAATACTTTGCAATTCTACAAAAAATCATGGACCAAATATAGACATTGGATTTAGGACACATTATAACCTGCCTAACATCTGACTCCCCAGGTAAACCCTACACTTGCTACCAGCTATTCTCATTCCCTGCCCCCCCCCCCCCCCATCCTGAACTACAGCTACATTCATCACTCCCACTTCCCTGTCTCTCACCTACTGACTACCTCAATTTACACTTTAAATGACTGGCTTTCTTGCCTAAGTATCGGCCTCTGACTGCTTTACCACTCTATCCAGGAAGAGTATAGACCATCTGCAGATGCCTCCCAAGCCTGAGGAAGGGTGTTTGTGCCCGAAAACTTGCTAAGAAGAATTTTCCCAACTATTTGAGTTGGTCTTATAAAAGATATTGGATTTACCTAAAGAACTTTGTCTGCCTATGTCCTTGGACCAACATGCCTACAACCAACACCCTTGCACTTCTGCAGACCTTTCCTTTCTAGGGGCTTTGCAAATACTAATTAATTACATTTTTTAACAGCCTTGGAGTCATATATTATAGTCCTCATTTTACAGAGGTTAATTCAGTTGTGTTTGATTATACTTATCTATAACAGAACTGGAAACAGAGCCCAGACATCATGTTCCCAATTTTCTGCTTTATCCTACAAGTCCATATTCACACTAGGGAATTGTAACAAATTTAATGCTTACAGCAGCACCAAAATGTCCATATTCACACTAGGGAATTGTAACAAATTTTTTCTCTGCCCCTCTCTCTGCCCCTCTTCTCCTTCTCCCACTTCTGAACACATCTGTACATCCTAATGGAGACTTACACTTCCCACTGTGTTACTAATTCGCTGTTTCATTTATATGACTAGGTTTCATAGTTTGTTTATAAGTTTCTGAATGTATAATGACTTCCAGTGTAATTTACCTTTGCAGGATAGTTGCACACACCCAACCCAGTGTTGTACAAGCATATATGGTGTACATATGCATTTGTAATCTAAATATACATATACTTGTGATGCACATGTCATGTAGTCTTCTCTAGCACTCCTTCTAAAACCTTGCATGTAGGATGAGTGGAAAGAGAGAGGACATATTTCCTCAGGGAATCTCCTCCGTGTAAGCTGACTGGGCTTGTGAAGGTTTGCTTTATATGAATCCCCTTTATACCTCCAGTCATAACAGCCTTGTTCCAGGGAGAAATGGCGGTTGGACAAGGAGTAGTTTGGCTGGAGTAAATCCCTTTGGCTGCTCTAACCTGCATCCAGACCTGGGCAGGATGATTCAAGGCTGATACTGCTTGATATCAGTATCATGAAATAATGAGTGGCTGTCAGACTCTAATGCTAGCATCCCCCGTACAGTAAAGTGAAGGAATCATTTAACCAAATGTTCCACCATACCCTCAGTGAAACTTACACAAACGTTGTAGCCCATAAAAACAAACTCTGTGCCGGGTAGAACTTCTTGCAACATGAGAAGGAAAACGAACTGGAGACTCCTTGGGGTTGGCAAGGCGCTTTGTTATATTCACCCAGACAAGAACTGGCAGCTACAGGTATAGGAAAGCAATACAGAAGAACTCTAAAGGCCGTTCTCCATGATATTTTGGTGCTGCTGTAAGCATTAAATTTGTTACAATTCCCTAGTGTGACTATAGCAGTATGTGTACAGCTTATCCCAAAATAAGCTGTGCTGATTTAAACACCTACATACTGGCACAACAACTGCCATGCTAACTGCATGATACTGTTTTAATCATAGCTATTTTTAAGTCAGTGTAATTGTAGTGGTGTGAAACCGGTGTGTAGCTGGAATTTCATGCTGCTCAGACACTGTGTGAAACTGAGGCTTGAATATTTTTGCAACACAAGGTCTTGGGTGCTGGGTGCCAAGAAGAATAAATACCACCTGTGCATGTGAAAATCTTCTTCCCTGGTATGCAAATAATTCTGTTCCTTTTACCCATGCAGTGTAACAGTGTTAACACAACTGGTTTAAAACAGTTCTTGTAATCAGAATTTAAGTGCAGTTTGCCTGGATTGTGTAGGTGAGCTATGGCCTCTTTACAAGTGTATTTTAAGCTCATGTTTATTTAAAATTAACAAACAAAACCTACAGTTAATGGCAGTTCAGATTGCAGCATTATACAATCTATCCACTGCCTTCGGAAGGAAACTGAAAATACTGTAGTCCTAGTTGGGTCAGCAGGTGGTACTACTGGGGCAGCTAATGTTTTCATTAGTTTTCAGTTAACTGAGGAAGAGGAAGCCAATTACACAACAGTATGACAGATATTGAGGTGCACTGCTTTCTATATGAAAAACATTAAATATATGAGTTTTACTTTTTTAAGCAAAGAGTACAAAAGGAAGATGAAACCATAGAAGAGATTGTGACTGATCTGAAGCTGAAGAGCAAGCATTGAAAAATTGGAAACTGAAAAAATAGCCTCCAAACTCAGTGAGAAATTACTAGAATACCCAGAATGAAGCCTTGACAAAAGCAATTAAAATTTGCCAAGGAAAGGAAGTCATGCAGTTCAGACTGAAGCTTTCAGAGGGTGGACAGTGTTCTGCTTCAGAGATGTGAAGCAGAAAGATATATTGAGTTCAAAGATGGAGCCCACAAAATACAGGTCATAAGAGCTACAACATGTTACGGCAAACAACAGAACACAGTCCCAAGAAAATGCCTGGCATCTGGGGGAAAATGGAAGAATTGCACAAGATTACTTCACTTCGTAAGAATTGCACCTAACTGCAAGGTGTGCACTTCAAGGACAGAGAACAGCAGCAGTGTCACTAGTTTCAGAGGAATTCTTTGCAAGGCCGCTGAACAATGTTGTTGCTGAAGATAAATGGACTACGAGTTTGAAAGCAAATGGAACTTTTATTAAGTGAGACAGGGGTGAACAAGCCGAAGTGGTGCCAGCAGTCACAAGCAGTAGAAGCAAACAGATAAAACTTTGGTCTTGCAGTAGTTTGTGAGCTACTTCTGTACTTCAGGACGCATATGAATAACAAACTGAAAAAGATCCAATCTGCAGTGAAGAGGGGTAAAAAGTACCCATCAGTGAGTTAAAAATATGCCGAGCCCCTGGTCTCATTAATAGGGTGAATTAATTAGAGAAGCAGGGGTTCAAAGCAATTGAGCATGTGCTTGAAGATGTCTTAGAAAGTATAGGAAACCTCAACAGAGTAGCGAATAGAACTGAAAGCTCCCAGCCCCCCACTCCCCTAAGATTCATGCCCCAGGGTAGTATAGTTGCTTTGCAGAAAGGCAAGTAAAACCAACAGAGTAGGTATAACTATACTTGCTGGTCATTGTAGGGGAAAGAAAGGAATTCTTCACTCATGATAGACCCCCAAAAATTAAATCAGTCTGTATAAAGCTTACATTTCCCACTCCACACACAGACAATGCTTTTCAAGGGATGCTTGATGGCAATTTTTTTTTCTGCACTGGATGCAGCAGCAAGATTGTGGCTGGTGCATGTAGAGCATGTGTCTATTAGTATATGGTGGCAGCTTAGACAGCATTTTCCAGCTCAGAGTATCAATTTGAGGGGAGTTCTCAGCATTAAATGGGGTTTTATTTAAAGGCAATCATGATGATGAACCCTAAGGTACTATAGAAAAACATGCTATAAAGAAGCTTGTGTAGCAAGCAGGCTTATCTTTTTTTGGGTTGAGTCCCAGGATCAAGGGTCTGCTGTTTGATTGGTGGAGCCCACCCACCAATCCGGAGGCAGCACCAGGGAAGCAATGCCCCGCCTTTTTCCAAAGGGAGGGGGCAAGGAGCAGCTGGACCTGAATCAGAACTGGTCTGGAGAACTTCGGGAGTGGAGCCCCTGAAGAGTGTAAAAGGGGAGCTGGTGAGAGACGATGAGGGACAGCAAGGAGAGAGGAGCTCCAGAGACAGCTGTCCTCAGGACCCTGCTTCAGCTTCAGCAGTGCATGAATCGGCGCATGGGGATCAGGCTCTAGGAGCCGCTCAAAGCACCTTGAGCCTGCAAACTTGGCAAGCGGCTAGGCAGTTGGTGTGCAGATTGGCACACAGAAAGCTGGCCCTGGGAGCAGCTCGAGGCTGCTCAGGTCCCACACGGTGTGCAGATTGGCACCCAGAGAATCCACCCTGGGAGCAGCTCGCAGCTGCTCGGGCCTCACCTGGTGCACAGGTCGACGCACGGAAGACCCACCTGGGAGCAGCTCACGGCTGCTCAAGTTAGGCCCAGCCCTGGGCCGAGTAACCGGAGCCCTGCAGTGTGGCTCCCCCATTAACTAAAAGAGCCCTGGGACCTAGAGCAGGGCCTGGGAAAGAGAGGATCCACAGTGTGAGACCGGGGAACCAGAGCCAGTAAGGGTTCAGCTCTTGCGAGAGAGAGCGAGCCCTGGGCTGCCCAGCGCGGGGCGCCGGGCCATCGAGGAGAGCCGAAGGTGCCGCTGGAGAGAGGCTCTCGCGGGATTGGCCACCAGGGGATGAGCCTTGGCTGCTTCAGAGAGGAAGCGTGAGTTGCTGGGGGAGTGGGGCCCCGCAGGGAAGGTGGGCACAGGACAGAAGGGTCTGCCGTCTCCACTCCCCGTTGCGGAAGGGGCATGTCCACATCCCAGGGCCCTACAGGTGAGGGGCTTCAGGGACACCCCTCAGGGACGTACTGAGTGCACTCCCTATTCTGGATGATTGTTGTGTCAAGGTCTGTGTGACAGGCTAGCTGGTAGTGATTTGGCCCAGGGGTTTTGAAAGTGTAAAAGATGATTGGAGGGCTTGGGATTCCCTTTCCTAACCACCCACACACCAGAGACTCACCCTCCATGTCCCCTGATTGACCCCTTGGGTCACCTGGAGGGGGATAAAAGGGGCAGCGCAGACAACTCAGAGGAGACCTGTGAGGGATCACGAGGAAGGAGTTTCCTGGCAAGAGCTGGGCCAGCGTGGCGGGAGCAGTTCCCCGGAAGAGCCTAAAGGAGCAGGACCTGCAGGCAGCACAGCACAGCGGGCAGCAGAGGCTCCCTGCTGGACTCCAGGATCCCCAGCAAGAGGCTGCAGCCAGCAGGAGAGGTTCCCTGCCTGACTCCAGCAGAAACCTGTGCAGTGACCCAAGAGGCTCCCAGCTCCGCTTCCAGTTTCTTCAGCAAGAGGCAAGGCAGCTCAGCATGAGGCAGGGGCTTCCAGAAGGTCAGGTGCCCCAGCAGTGGTGGCTGTATTACAGAGTTTCTGCCTACCATGTAGGAGATCTGAGTTCAAGATCTGGCTGGGTCAAGTAGTGGTGAGTGAAGTGACAGGGGAGAAACTCTTGTTGGAGTGGAAGGGGTCACTGTGCTTTTCCCCTCCAGGTACCTATGCCCTATATCTCTTGTTATTTGGTGTTTTGTATATTGTGCATTATATATTTTGTCAATCAGTATTGTTTATTGTATTGTTTGCATTTTGTTAAGACTGTCTTTGGTTAAGTAGATGAATATGTCTATGAATGTGAATGCTTAACCTTTATTGAATCCCATCCCCTTGGGGTATTGTAGTGTCCCCTATACCCCCTGGTTTATATATGTTATGTTCCCACCATGGTTTCTCTCATTAAAAGGTGTATGTTTCAGTCCCCACTGGTGATCTGGCTCTGCTCAATAGGGAAGGAGCGTCCCTACACCTCCCACAGCACTCGTGCACCCGCTCTGATCCCTTCAACTGGAGAGGGGGTACATCTTGGAGTAACACTCGGGTTACAGCTATATAGCTATGGGTATTCTTTAAGGAAGTTTATATGGTTTATATGTTTTTAATGTGTTAATATCTAGGTCTAGGAAATATTATTAACTTGTCTGGGTTATATAAGTTGAGTCCCCATATGTGTTTATCGTGTTGTAACCTTAACTATCTTGTTCAATGTATTAATTATTATATATGTTGTAAGTTATATGGTTTATGTGAATTGTGGAATATTATATGTAGCAATATATGCTAAGCTTTATTGTAAATATTTCACGTTTTAACTTAAGTATTTGTTATAGTACTAAATTGTATATAGTTAAGCACTCGGTCTAGGCCTGGCTCTGTAGAGAGGAGAGGGAACTGATCTAGTAGTCGGCCCGCCATCAGCACTCTGCCCAGTGGTGACCCCCACCACTGTCACTGGAGGATGGGGCACACCCCCTTGGGTGTACCCAGGCTACACTTGTTTAGGGATTGAGCGTGGTGCTGGCCTTCAGGTGAACAGCAATAGTCACAAAGCTGGTAAAGCTTGTCTCACACACCAAAAACACAGGAGTCAGGCCAAAAGAAAAAGTCTGTGTTGTCACTGCAGGAAAAACTGGGCCTTTGGATTAAAGTAAGCATCCATTAGTTTACAAGGGGTGTAAAAACAATGCACTTTTCTTCGACTGTTATTCTTACTTTGCTGAAATAATTTTAGTAACATTTACTGGCACTAAGCAGGAGATTATGCACACCCAGTAACATGTTGCTAAACATGCTATATCTAATAATATCTAAAAATAGGCCTCAGTTTAGTAGGCATAAGTTACAGCAGTTTGCAATGACATTGCTTTAGAAATGTCACAGCAAATCCCCAATTACTTCAATCTACTGGATTGGTAGAAAACAGCATCAAAATAATAAAATGCCTACTAAGAAGGCTGCAGAACAGACTCTAACTCATACTTTACATTCCTAAATTACAGACTGATAAAAATGAAGCAGGAGTTTGTCACATGCTGGCATTTTGGTCAACAGCAAATTGAAAAATAAAAATGCCTGCACTTCCAAAGTTGCTGGGGTACTTAGATTTATAAAGAAACAGGTAAGGCAAAACAAAAAGAATGATTTGGGGCCTTGGGAGTTACCTCCACTTCAGGAAAATAATGCTGTATGTACCTACAAGTAGAAAATAATGGCTACAAAAGCCAGCAGGGTTGCAAGAAATAGCCCTCTGGTTTTATAAGTTTGTCACTACAAACACAAGCCACAGAGGAATATGATAGTACTTTCTCTGGAACCTAAAAAGGAAGGAGGTAAGGGATACTGCCTCATTCGTTTTGCTTAGGAAAGTCTGACAGGCAACAGCCACAGAAGATGGAAATGGCTGGATCCCAGGACATAGGCCCATCAGAACTAATGGAGTTATTTTGTTTGGTAACAGTGGTGCCAATGTCACGCAGGAGTCCACATGATAGCACTGGGCATCCTGATGGCTAGTTGAACATCGATAGTTTTAGTAAACAGATTGATGATAAATATTAGAAATTGCGTATTATGTTAATACTTTTAATTGTTGTGTCTGGTTAGGAAAAAAATCTGTAGGGAACTGTATCTTGATGAGGCTTATGCACAAGTAAGGTGGAACAAATTGTGTTGAGCAGAGGCTCTGGTTGATCATTTAGAACTAGACACTGAATGCAGCACACTGCTGTCATGCTCACTGGCTCCAAGCATTTTTTGGAGAACAGCCATGTTGCAGCATATATCTCGTTAAATTAAAATATGGAAGGTTCAGCTGAGGGAACCTATTTGCCATAATGGCTAAAAAGTTGTAATATGCTGTATGCAGAAGCCCAACCAATGTGCACTGATGTTCTAGAAACCTACACATGAGAAGCATCCTGAGGGCTTTAGACTTCTTGTAAAATGGGCATAAAGAAAATAGGGAAAATCCACTGAAAATTGCTAGAAGTGTGATTTTTTTTTGAAAACTTAGCCTGTTCTTTCTGTATCAATTTTTTTTCATCAAACATCAGAAAAAAATCAAATGGTGCTCAAAGATTAGATTCCATATTCTAGCTTTTGCCGTTTCAATGTGATTTTTACAACCTGTCATTATAGCTACCATGACTGGAGCTAAGCCAACAGTAGCAATAAAGGGACGTGTGTGTGGGAAGTGAAGTGCACAGAGCCTAGGAAAAAGGCACAGTTCATGGATAAGCAGAAGCAGAAGTGCAGAGAAGGAAATAAAGGAGAAAGGAGAGAAACAAGGAGAAACAAAACAAAAATGGAGTAACAAAGAAAAAAATGAGTAATTCTAACACACATTTTTTCTTCTTTTTACATACAGCATGTCCAAAAGGCAAAGTGAGTACTGCCTAATGTATCTATGTAGACTTAGTATTTCTATGCCTGTCTTTCAGGGTTTATTCGAAGTGGTAATGGATTTGTCTTGTCACAGCATTGCCATGCTCTAGCCTCTTACGTGCTCTTCTCTGAAAAGCCAACTGCACAGTAACTGCAGCCAAATAGAAACAACTGCATTATATGATTTTTAATTTCCAGATTTCTTCCGCTTCAGGATATCGCTAACTATCTTGACTGCAGTCTTCCTTTAAAACCGAGCTGTGAGAAAAATGGGCCAAGTTATTCTCTAAAAATCAGTTGTGGTAGATAAGAGAGAAGACAGGTATGTCATTATTAAAACTTCGTTGATTTTCTCTTTCCTAACAGCGTTTGATCTGTTTTTCCCTCCTTATTTTAACAAAGCATTGACAAGCAGGAGCACAGCACCATTCCTCTGCTCTTGCATGCCTTTTCTCACTCGCTGCCCAAACATGCAATCATAGAATCGGAGAAAGAAGTCAGGCCGGAAGATATGTCCCAAGGTTATTTATGCCAGTCCCCTGCCTGAGCACAGAATCATCCCTACGCTCAACGGAGGCGCAGTTCTTAATTTGTTACGAGCCCTAAAAGGATGGTACAGAAAGAAGGCTTAGCTTAGCACTTAGTTTCAGTTATGACTGTGTGCTATGGCAGAGAACGATAGCAGGCCTGCGCCGCCGCTGCAGCTAGAGGCTGCCTTTAGGCTGAAGCAGCTCTTTCAGATGTTTACCACAGAATCAATCGCAGAATCACAGAGCAGTGAGGCTGGAAAGGACCTCCCGAGGTCATCTGGTCCACAGCCGTGCCTGAGGCAAGATCATCCCTATCCAAAACATCCTCTATCCACAATCTAACCTCTTAGTAAAACGACTGTCAGTCCTGACACAACACAGGCCATAACACCCTAACCTCCCCCAGGAAAAGCAGCAGCCAACATCCTTCTATAAAAGGTGGTTAATACACTCAAGGGATGCCAGGAGGAGGGCCATGCGACATCCTACTGAGGACAGCAACCCTTGCACTCCAGGCCGCACCAATCTGACCATGGGGTAAAACTCCTTCCTGACCCCAAATACAGCGCTCAGCCCGACCACGAGCGAGAGGCAAGACCCTTCAGCCAGAAACCTCCGGCCTGAGAAGCCAGCAAGAGCCCGGTCACAATCTCTGGCCCCAAGCATCTCCTGCCGCTGCTTTGTTTCTGCAGCCTTCTCAACCCAGCACTTCAAGCTGTGCCAGTCAAGAGCCAGGGGGGAAAAGCACTGTTTTAAAATGGCTTGCGTTCTTTCTATGGCACCTCAGTAAAAAGTGACCGCAAAGGGAAAGGCGCTTGGAAAGGAGGAAGGTGGCAGAGGGAGGCCAGGCCCGAGGCCTCGTCAGCCATGCCTGTCTCGCTCCGAGGCTGGGTGCAGGGACACTGCAGCTGAAGCCACGGCAGGCAGTCAGGCAGCGGCCTGATTTAAATGTGGTGCCTGCTATCAGACCGACTGAGCAGCTGGAACAAAGCTCTCGGGCACAGGGAGGCGGAGGAGGACAGGCCAAGACTGGACTCTGTCTGACACGCTGTAAAGGGCTGTGGATGCAGCTGGGATGCACGAGTGTTCCTGGGCCCGGGGCTCCCGCGCATCACAGGAGCGCCGCGCCCCATCGCACAGGCCCTTGCCGCTCCCCCCACCCCACCCCGTGACTCAGGAGCTCCGTGGCCCCGCCCCTCGATGGCCTAGATTCTGGCAGGCAGGGAGGGGGAGGGGCGGCCTCGCCTCTGCCTGCCACCAATGGGCGGGCCGGAACCGCATCACGTGGTGCAGGAGGGGTCACGTGACGCACCGCCTCCATTTTGTGGCGCAGTAGCTCGGCGCGTCTGCCAGTCGGGAGCCAGACGTCGACGGGGAAGGATCGGGGGCTGCTTGGGACTCACTCGTAGCGCTCACCTCGCCCGTCCGGCCTCGGCCCGCACGCACACCGGCGCAGCCCAGGTTCGAGCGGGGGCCGGGCGAGCCCCGGGGGGGGCCCTGGATGCGGCGGGGGGGGC
>NW_017729025.1:91675161-91677017 GCF_001723915.1 Gavialis gangeticus | reverse complement strand
TGCTGCCGCGGCGGCTTTCTCTCTGGGGGCTTTGCTGTGGGGCAGGTGTTGGCCCCGGGCCCCCTCTGCGGGATGGGGACGCGATGGCCGCTGCCGCCGACCTTGTTTACTTCGGGCGCGGCTTCCGCCGCCATTTTGTTTGAGCGCGATGGCGGCTGCTTCTTCCCGGCTCGGGACGTAGCACGCATGCGTAGGCTGTTGCCAAGCAGGTTGATGTGTGAGCTACGTGGTCCTGCGTCCAGGGGGCGGGGCCGAATGCTCTGGCCGCTTCCCATTGGCGCAGCGCGGGGCGTTCTTTGCTTGGCTCGAGGCCATTGAGCTGAGCTGCGCGGGGCGGGCCGGTGACGTGAGAGATTCCAGACTGCGGCACAGGCGTGGCATTGTGCGCTTGCGCAGCCGGGGGCGGAGTGGGCGTTGCGGTTTTGCCGCCTGGGCGGGGCTGGCGCAGTGCTGCTGCTGGGGCTTGATCAGGCTCTTGGCTTGCTTTGCCTGAGCCTCCTGCCCAATGCTCTCTCGTTTTCTCCTTTATAGCTGATTTGACTTAAGCAGACATGAGTGGCTGCCGTGTATTCATTGGGAGGCTGAACCCTGCTGCCAGGGAGAAAGATGTGGAGAGATTTTTCAAGGGCTATGGCCGCATCCGAGACATTGATCTGAAAAGGGGCTTTGGATTTGTGGTAAGGACAGTTACCAGACCGCTCACCTGCTAGAGGGCTCACACATTGTGTTGAGCTCAGCTGTGGCTTACTTGTCACTCTTACCAAGATAACAAGAAATAATATTCTATATCTGACTTTCCTGATTTCCCTCCATGTTCACTGCTCTGCATCAAGCTGTTTAGCATGCAGTGGGGCAGGTAATACCCCCAGGTCTTCAAGAAAAGAAATCCACTGCGATAGGGCTGTTAAGTTGCATGTCTCTCTTTCAACCATAGTGCAGTATGATCTATGCTGGAGAGTAGAGTGTTTAATTATTTTCAGATCGTACCCTTCTTCCCCCGCCCCCCCCTTCTGTAAATACCGAATCTTGCCAAACTTGTTTGCCCCCAGAAACTACCTTGCCTGATTAACTAATTAAACCAAAGTTTAACTGCGACTGATTTTTCCAAACTGGGATTTCTTTCTATGTTGAAATGCTGATGTGAGCTGTGCAAGTAAGCCGTATGCAGACGTCACTTCCAGGTTAATGTTGATGATGCTGTTTTCTTTTTGTAAAATAGGAGTTTGAAGATCCAAGGGATGCAGATGATGCAGTCTATGAACTGGATGGAAAGGAGCTCTGTAGCGAGAGGTAAAAATACTTTGATTAAGTGTGCTGTTTTTAAAAGTAGATGACACCCATTTCTTTAGTAAAGCAAAGAATACAAGCAAATCTCCTTAGTCTAAAAACTAGAATAGTTCGTACATACGTGCATGAGTGTTTCTGTTAATTTTCTGACTTTAAAAGGGTGTGCAGACACAGTGGAGTCTCGTTTCTTTCTTTCAGGGTTACAATTGAACATGCACGGGCCCGTTCCAGAGGTAGAGGCAGAGGGCGATACTCTGACCGTTTTAGTAGCCGCCGTCCACGTAGTGACAGGAGGTATGTATAACAGACTAAACTAGTCTGTTAAGTATGGCATGGCATCATTTCCCTAATTTAATTTTTAATAAGATCTTGGATTAGCAAAAATGTGCTGAAGAATGTACATGTAATTAAGATACGTAATGTTTCTGCTTATTCTCTGAAAGGTAGTGTTAGCTTGTATGTTAATTAATGGTAGTTATGCCTTAACATTTAAAGGCTGCATATGCCCTGACAACTGATAGTTCCGCTGCTTTTAAACCTCGGGATGTTGCAACTCTTTTTTTTTTTTT
>NW_017729025.1:91662840-91673443 GCF_001723915.1 Gavialis gangeticus | reverse complement strand
CTTATTCTCTGAAAGGTAGTGTTAGCTTGTATGTTAATTAATGGTAGTTATGCCTTAACATTTAAAGGCTGCATATGCCCTGACAACTGATAGTTCCGCTGCTTTTAAACCTCGGGATGTTGCAACTCTTTTTTTTTTTTTTTCCCCCCCCCACACACAGAAATGCTCCCCCTGTTCGAACAGAAAATCGTCTCATAGTAGAAAATCTATCTTCCCGAGTCAGCTGGCAGGTTTGTTAAAAACGATTAACTCTTTTGACTTCATTTAATGGGTATGTAATGATGATTGATAATACCCAAGTACATTTTAACTAAAACTATTTTATTACATTAAATTGAAATATTTATGCAACTTTTATAGTTAATGTAATTTTAAATAATATAATTACAGTATTTTAAAATAGTCTTAATATTATGTAAATTGTAAATTTAAATATTTGAGGAATTTTTTATTTTTTTCTTGTTTTTTAAATCAATTTTAACCACATATTAAACCCTTTATTTGCCAGCCTATCTGTGTCGTTGGCCTTATGACGAGGAGTGCCTGTGGGTTATCCTAATCGTTCTGTCTTGGTCACTCTTGGTTGGGCCTGGTTGACTTTCCAGTCAGCTCCTACAATGTCAGTTGGCCACCTCTAGATCTGTGTTTGCCGGTCTAGACGTAATCGATGCACTTCCTTAAAGTGCCACATTGCAGCGATCCCAGAGAGTTAACGAGATCTGATCCCTAAGTTGAGAGCTGTTCCTCCTGTAACGCTTCCGAATAAGAGGTCCTGGTCGAAAAGAGTTGAAAGATGCGCGTTTAGGTGGTCGTTGGAATCCTGATCGCAGTAAAGTGGTCCTTGGTAACTTCAAGAGTAGAAAATGTCTGCATCCATCAGTAGTCTGCTAATAGGGAGGGCTGTGCGATTAAAGGCTTCCATCGACTGGGTAGTGTTCTTCAAGTGGGTGGCGAAGAGCCAGTCGGGCATATGTCATGACGGTATCTCCGATCGCTTAATGCAGTTTGCTGCTTGGCTAGCCTAGGGAAATATTAATGAAGGTAAAGTAAACTATATTTTTAATGACATATGGGGCACAAAATTACTGGTGTCTTGTATATGTTCTGTATAAACATAAGACTTGTTCTTCAGTCTTTCTTTTTTTTATGCTACAAAAATATATGGGAAGTAGCTTGCACTCAACTCAGTACATAGACTAATATCTTCTTTTTAATGTTAAATCTGACTTCATGAGCATCTTGCTTTAAAGGCAAATGCTGTGGCTTTTTTGTTTTGTTTTTTGGCTTTTATTTCGTGCCCTGATCCACATAGAATTTTTTTGTATAGAATACAAGTGTGGCATTGCCATGTTTGTAATTTATCTAACATTTTCTCTTTCAGTAGTCTTTTTTTTTTTTCTTATTTTTATTTTGGTATGGGGTTTTTGCTTGTTTTTAAATTTTATATACACAATTAAATTAAATGCTATAATTTCTTTGAATAATGTAATTGGTCTTATGTTAGGATCTCAAAGACTTCATGAGACAAGCTGGGGAAGTAACCTTTGCAGATGCACATAGACCTAAGCTAAATGAAGGGTAAGTGTCTAAAACCAGTATCATACTAAATCTTGTAGTATTACAAAGCGCTTCTAAATAGGAACTAGACTCAATATTTTGGAATGAGTAGTTATAACTTGTCTTTTTTCAGGCTGCCTTGTAATGACAGGACTGGTCCAAAAAGGAACTGTATAACACTAATCACTTGGGGACAATGGTGTGTGTGATGCATACTAGCATGATGCAAAAACAGTCCACCTAAAAATGTCAAGTGCTGTAATGCTGCTGGATTTAGAATTGTGTAGTCATATCATGAATTACCTAACAACTTCTGTGGCTTTTCTTTTGTAGGGTGGTTGAGTTTGCCTCTTACAGTGATTTAAAAAATGCTATTGAAAAGCTCTCTGGCAAAGAAATCAATGGAAGAAAAATTAAACTAATTGAAGGCAGCAAAAGACACAGGTATATACTTTTCCCCTTTATGCCAAATGAATCTACATCTAAATATAATTTGGGTTTCAGTATGTACATGATGCTAATGCGTTTGTTTGTTTGTTTTCCAGTAGGTCCAGAAGCCGGTCTCGTTCCCGTAGCAGAAGTTCATCTAGATCTCGTAGCCGGTCTCGCTCCCGAAGCCGCAAATCCTACACCAGGTCAAGGAGTAGGAGCCGTAGCAAGTCTCGTTCAGTTAGTAGATCTCCTATGCCAGAAAAGAGCCAGAAACGTAGCTCTTCAAGTAGATCTAAATCTCCAGCATCTGACCGGCAGAGGTCTCGGTCAAGGTCCAGATCTGTTGACAGTGGCAATTGAACTATAACTTGCTAGGGGGGCCCTTTTTTTAAACCATACTTGCTAAAACTTGTGGTAAGTATGTGATTTTTCTGTGGGGAGGGGTTTGGATTGGGTGGGTGGGGCTGGACAACTTTGTAGATGTGGACCACAATGGAGGGGTTACTGAACTAATTGTATTAAATGTCTTTTGATAATCCCTTTTGCTCACATTTTTGTGAATGTCTGAAGTGTATAGTTTTGTGTATATTGACAGAGCTCTTTATAACTAAAGCAAACAATTTAATTTTTTTGTACCTTCAAAAAAAAAAAAATTGGAACACTTCAATTCCCAGTGTATTGAACTGTGAATAGTAATTCAGGATAGTTAGTTTTAATGGATCAAATTTAAACTGATGGCATTGGACAGCTAAGAGCTCTCCCCCTGCTGTATATAAAGCTTTATTTTAGATTTTTTTTTTTGTGTGCTTCTGACAACTTTCGGTTATGGGTCAGCAAAACAAAAGCTGGTTAACGTTACCAATAAACATTATTTTTTGAAGACTTACTCTGTTCCTTTAAAACACTTTGCACTATAAAAACAGAACATACACCCCGAATGAAGAAGTGACACGATGTCAAGTGCTTAACACTCCTGCTCGTAGTGGTTCTATAAATATCTGCTCTTCCTGTTCAAGAAATAAAAAGCAGTCTAAAGGCACCATAAATGTGTGGTTTTCTTCATTTTGCTTCTTAACATGGCTGTTCAGAAATGGGCATGGTCCTTACAAGGCTGAGTAGTCTTCAAAGATGTGAAAGATGACTTACTGCTGCGAATCACAAATAGCTGTATTGGTCCAGATAAGAGGTAATAAGTGACCCTCCGCAGCCACCGTACTCACTAAATGTGGGAAAGGGAATGAGAGACTTAGAGAACACAAGGTGGTCATGTCAGCTAAAGTCTCTTGGAGTAGCAGTAGTTAGCTGTTTAATCTGGAGGTTGGCAGAAACAGCAGTATGGTAATTCACAGTACAGTCTGAATTTTATGGCTCATTTCCTTCTACAGCAATCTGGCACTGGGCGGGGAGCTGTATTGGGCAGTTCTGTCTCTCTATCCTTTTTTTCATTTGCATACCAGACAACCACCATCTTGCTCTGAGAGTGCTACAGAAGCTGCCATCCACTTTTCCCACCTCCAGATATCTAGCTCAGATTTCCTACTATTACATATTTTGTTTTTTCTCTGTTACTGGCTGATGCATTGGATACCAACCAGGTGAGAATCCATATCGAAGCATTTTGGATGCTACCTACTGCTAGTTTCTTGACCTTTAGTCCTCTAGCTTGGAACCCAAATGGCAACTGCAAAGTTTGAAAGGGAAGAGTGCTCCATTTCGTCTAGAAAGAGACAACACAAGAAACTTTGGTAGCAGTTCCTTGTTTAGAAACGTGTTTGTTCTAAGGAAGGAGGCATGGTGTTCACAGAGACAGCGCTGCAAGTTACATGTACTCTGGAAACTTGCATTCTGGAAACAAGTCCAAGCCTACCACAGTTTTCATTCAGTTGTGAATGTGTCAGTTGTGTACAACTTGGCCTGAATTCTTACATTAGAAGTAATAGTCTTCTAGAGGCCAGAAATGTGACTTGAACAGCTCTCTTTTTTTTTTCTTTACGCCTGACTGTTCTGGAGGTTTCATCAATTCCTGTGAACAGGCAGGAACAGTAACTGAGCTTTATTGTTGCTGAGGGATGTTTAGCCTCCTTCGTTTGTTACAGACACCCATGGGGAGTGGGGAGCCCACTCTGCTGCTGCCCAACAGAACTAGAATTTCCTGAGTATCCTGCATAGGGGTGACACTGCTGCAGGTAAAAAGTTGAGGGAACAGGAGTAAGAAGTGCCTGCCTTCCTGCTGCCTGTAGCAGTACCTGGGACCTGCTTGTATCTGTGTGTCCTTAGGGTACAATAATCTTTGGTACTCTGAAAGAATTGCATTGAGTTGGCAGTAATGTCTACATTTGGAGGAAGCTATACAAATATGTAGTAGTTTGACTGGAAAGTCTAGTTGGTTACATGGACACTGCTTGTGGCCCCAAGAGCTAGGGTAGCTTGCATGTGAAAACTGTTGCTGATTTTAAAAAGATAGTGCCAGTCAAACCTTGTTTTTGGGATGTTCCCATGGCAGTTAGGGTGCACATCTGAAACAGCTGATCTGTGGTGTGGGATGCCTGATGGTGATACGGGGACAAAATAATTCCCCTACTCAAGTCTTGTGATGCACTTGAACCAGTAGCTATGCTGGGTGCTGACAGATTCCAGCTCCCTATAAATTGCATGGTTAGAGATAGGTACACATCATAGTTCAGCATGAGGGTTTAGATTACTATGCAGCAAGGAATGAAACATTTTCTGCACCAGACAGCCGTAAGAGGGAGCAGGACTAGCCTGATGGATTACTAGGGTGCTTTCCAGGAGGGAGGAGAAAACCCTACATTTTTTTTTGTCCCTGCTTGCCTATGTGTTTTCATGTTTTATCCAATGACTGCGAATTGCACTTGCTAGTTTTGGGGAAAACCCTGAAATCCAGGGCTCTTCCTCTGTCAAGGAAATTCCTTTACCAATAGGTTACAGGATTATGTTTCTGGCATAGTCTGTCTTGAGTATTTTTTTTTTTTGTGGCACAGTACAGTTTCAGACAGATGGGTAGTAAGTGTTAACCTACCCAGTGTGGCTTAAAGTACAGTGGCTCATTTACTTGTGAGATGTAAGTGAGCCCCCTTGGGATGAAAAGGGAGAATTCAACTCAGGTGGCCCACTTGCTGGGTGAGTGCTCAAATCACTGTTACATAAAAGGAGAAAGTGATGCTGGAAGCTATCTTCAGCTTTGTTTTAAAAGGGCAGTGATTTCTCCTCAGTTCTAAGAAAACTTGTTAGTATCTGCATTCAGGAACAGTATCTGGGTTAGGAACCTCAAGCAAGCAAGTACTGGGTAAGGGAGCTTGGGAACATAGGTAACTAATGGGATTCTTGGTTACATCCCCAACTCCCCATGTCAAGTCCTTAACAGTTTGTGGCATCTCTTATCTAGGAAGGATGCAGGCCAGGGAAATAATCACAGGCACTTGTATACCACATTCATGCCCTTGACCTAGTCTAGGCAATCCATCCAGCCCACTCAGAAAGACCTGGACCTGGGACACCTTGGTAAGAGCTCTATAGAGAAAGGGTTACCATCAAGATTTTTACTGACGGGCCTACCTGGACTGACTGGCCAGCTGGGGTGTGTCAGCTGGCCACACTTGTCTTTCAGTTGGGAGGAGTAGCAGTGCCTCTCCTTAAGGCAATTTGAAGTAATGGACTCCAGATGGTCCAACAGAGGCATTTCAGAGTACTAGCTGTCATGCTCCAAGAGCCCCTTCTAGTGACTAGGCTTCGTGATTCCAGATAGTTTCTTGCTGTTTCACTCCTTTTCTAAATGTCCTCTGTTGCCATTGAGTTTGACTGCCTATGTCCCAGGAATGTAACACCAGAAAACTATGGTACAGTATCTAATATATATATATGTTTGAAAACTACAGCAGTGATTGCAAAAATCAGGAAATATGTCTGTTGCTTTTATTAAGGATTGATTTTCAATACAACCAACGTGTGCTCTTTGTTAAACTACATTACTTTGGGTAAGCTGGCTATTGTGAATGCAGTGCAGTGGGCCTGGAACCTCTCTTTCAATAGCAACTCTGCCACTAAGCAGTTACTGTATCTAAGATGCTCCCAAGTGTTCAGCATTATTAGTTCCCAGGTCTGGGTGTTCCTACAAAGCCAAGGCACTTTGGACCACTTAGTCTTTCATTTGTTTATTCATCATTATATTAAAATTGCAGCTCCCTCAAATTGCTTGTCAGCAAGACCAAGTTCATAGGTGAACAGAACTGGTCTGATTCAGGTGCTGCTAGTAAGAATGCCATGCTGTGGGTTCTGACACAACTCGGTGATGGAGCTTTCATTGAGGTAAATGGCATCTTTTCATCACCACTAGCAAGCAATACTTTGTAGATTGCCAAGAATTAGCTAGTCCATTAAATCTCTCAAATAGAGTCTGTGGACCCTGTTTGGGAGTTGTCTACAGAATGAAACCTTTGAGAGCTTTCCAGTGAAGGTCTAGGCTGGCCTGGATGTTATGCAAAACTAGTGGAGTTCAGCAAACCATGGGTGGAGAGTGTTACTTGAAGCTTTGGTGGAGATGCCTGTTGCATAGTCCTTCTGCCTTTTCCTTGGTTTGCTGTTGTTTCTTGTGCAGTGTTGCCATCCACAGCTGTATAGATCATTTTTGCTGTACCTAAAGAACAAAAAAAAAAATCAAATGCGACCCCCTTGGTCTTAACCCATGGCAAAGAAAGGTCATATTGCAGGAAAATTTAAGTTGTTCCTGTATTGCATTGACTCCTAAATTCCACTGGGGGTTGCTTGAATGTGTTTAGATTTTACAGGAGAGCAGGGTTTGAAGGGACCTCATGAAGTCATCTAGTCCAGCCCTCTACTAAAGGCAGGGTAGGCCCTGACTGAGCCATCTTGGCCAACTGTCTGCTTAACCTGCTCCTGAAAATTTCCAAGGCTGGAGATTCTCTACAGTTTCTCTAGGAAGCCTATTCCAATGCTTAACCACTAGGCCTGTAGGAGTTGGTAGCGATCCAATCCAATCCGGCTTTGGATCCAGCCACTTCAGATGGCCCCGATCCTATCCAGAGCTCTGGACCGAGTTTCCGCCTCAAAGTGGCTCTGAAGCCTCGGAGCTGCCTTGGGATCCGGCCATAGGGTATAATAGGGAATCAATGAAATATCTATAACTTTGTTGTTTTTTGCCCGATTTGGATGAAACTTGCAGGGGTTGTAGCCTCTTCTGAGAGCATGAAACCTGCCAAGATTCAAGAATACCAGTGCAGGGGTTTGGGAGGAACTATACCTCAAATTCTTGAAAGCCAAACTCATGTCATGGTTGTGTGTCACACCACAGCAGAGTGAAAACTGCAGGGGTGGTAGCTCCTATTGAGGCCACAAAACCTGCCAAGTTTCAAGAAGATTGGTGCAGAGGTTTGTGGGGAACTGTACCCCAAATGCTTGAAAGCAAAACTCATGTCACTTGTATGTGTTACACCACAGGGAGGTCAAAACTGCACAGGTGGCAGGCTTTGTGGCCTCAGTAAGAGCTACCAAGTTTCAAGGAGAACCGTACAGGGGTTTGCAGGGAACTGCCCCTCAAGCTGCGGACAAGCAAAACTCGTGCCATGGGTGACACTGCATGTGCTAAGTCACAGCAGGGTGACAGCTGCAGGGATGGTGGCCCCTGCTGTGATGCCTGCCAGCTGTCGAGGAGATCGGTGCAGGGGGGTCAGGGGCCCTGCACCTCCCAGCTGCTGACAGGCAAAACTAGTGCCAAGACTGTGTCTGTCTTGGGGCAGTTGATTGTCTGTATTGAGTCTTTCCTCTCCTCAGCCTGGTTTTGTAGGTGCTAATTGATGCTGGTAAGTCATTATGTACTAGCTGGGTCCTGTGTATTAAGCTGATCCCCGAGCCCCTGGTCCCTGAGTGAATTGTGATTGATTGATTGGTAACTGGTAACACAGCAGCTTAGCAGCCAGGCCTGCAGCAGCGTCTCCTCTCCCTGCCCCAAGACCGACACAGTCAGTCCCACAAGTTTGCTTGTCCGCAGCTTGAGGGGCAGTTCCGCCCAAACCCCATGCACCGATCTTCTTGAAACTTGGCATACTTCATCCTCTATGTAGAGTCAACCACCCCTGAAAATTTCATCCAAATCAGACAACAAAAAACAACTAAGTTATAGGTATTTTATTGTTTCCCCATTATACCCAATGGCAGATCTCCGGGGCGGCTCCGAAGCTCTTCGGAAGGTCCAAACCACTTTGGGAAGCCCAACGAGGGCAGCGCTTTGACCCGGATGTGCTGCTTCAGACCCCGAAGTGTCCAAAGCTTCTCCGGATCCGAAGCTCTGTCCGAAGCCTTGCACAGCCCTATTAACCACAAATAGTCAGGAAGCTCTTCCTAATCTTCAAGTTACATTTCCTTTTCTGTAGTTCGAGGCTATTACTTCAAATTTTGTCCTCTACTGCCCATCTATAATCACTCTTCAGGTATTTGAAGACTCTTATCAAATCCCCCCGCAATCTTCTCCAGAGTAAACAATCCTAGTTCAACCTTTCCTCATAAATCATGTTTCCCAGGCCTCTGATAATCTCTATTGCTTTCCTCTGAACTTCTTCCAATCTGCCTGCATTTTTCAAAACTGGCCACGGCACTCCAGGTGAAGCCTCACCACTGCCTTATGCAACAGCAACGAGTAAATGCTGTCTCTCTCCATCTGGCCTTATTCAGCCAGGACTCTGGGAAAAAATCTTTCCACCCCTCTGCCCCCCCCTGCTCATTCTGCCATCCCAAAGTAAGGAGTCTGGTTTTTTTGGGGATGAGTGGTATCTAAGAAAATTAGATATTAGGTATTATTTTTCCCTTTAAATAAGTACAGCTGCTAGGCCTTTTTATGCACTTCTCACCAAATGACCTAGCTAGTCTACTCCAGCTCCAGCATTTGCCTCATAAAAAGTAAGTCTGCCCATATGGACTTGTAGACCTAAATTACCAATATGTTGGTGTTGATCCAGGATAGCACCATTTGGCAGAAGTGGATAAGGTGCTTTTCGTTAAACTTGAATCAGGCCAGTGTACAACTTTAACACACATACTTACATATCACCCACATACCTTTTCCCCCAAAAAATCATCCCCCCAAAATTGGCATGCATGTTTTAAGCAGGAAAACTTATTTTCATTTACTAAAATAGAAGCAAGCATAGTGACACTGCTGCAAGATGGCTGCTGTGTCTCAGGGAGGGAGGGGACAGAGTTCACCCGTCAGGGTCAGACAGCTACAGTGTTAACCTTCTTGCAGCAATAGCCACTGCAATCAGGATCTCCTTAAGATAGCATTTAGGCATAAATGGACAAATCTTTTTTTCTTCTTCTTTCTGCCTTCCCAAAACAAGGTGCATGTCTTACTTGGGGGGCATGTGATACACATGAAATTATGGCATTTGAGTAACTCAGCAAAGAGGTGTCTGTTGGCAAGAAAAGTGTAGCACTAGTCAGGGCTGGGTTACAAAACTAATTGCTAGACCTGGAGTTTTTTTGCATCTGTCTTTTTGAGTAACCCCACTTAGAAAACGTCATTTTAGAAGTTTTGCTGCTTCCAACATTTATGTTCTAGTGCAGTGGGGGCAAACCTTTCTGGCAGATGTGCCACAATTAAACCCCTGTGCTCTTCCTGGCCATGCCATGTCCACATGAGCGTGAACGTTTGGTTCCCTGGGGACAGCTAACAGCAGGGCACCTTGTGCCACCACTAGTTGTCTCCAGGGAATGCCTGTGCCATGTGCCCTCTAGCACATGGCAGGTCACCGTGGGTGGGGTAGAGGAGGCTAGGGCCAGCCTGGCCTCAGCAGACTTACCTGGAGCCCTGGGGGCTTCCTGGGGCTACAGCAGTGGTGATCCTGCTGTTTGGAGCCTGGTTGGCAACCAAAGCATGGCTCTGGCTGGCCAGGCTCTGATTTTGAGTGGTGTACACTGCCCCCATGTGTGCTGGTCCACTTTTTTTTTTGCACAGGGTTTTTTGATCCCTGGATATCCAGGGGGCAACGCCACCCCCCGCTGCTCCCTTGCAGTGCAGAGGACAGCTGAACATGCAGTACGTGGTGCTGCAGACATGTTGCACTCATCTGGACCTGGTCCCTGAGTGCCACTCTGATCCCCTTCCCCTGCCTGATTTACTGCCCTGCTCTGCACTCCCTGCTTGATCTGCTGCTGCTCTTTCTGCTCCCTGCCCAATCTAAGTTAATAATAATAACTTTTTAAAATACAAAAGAAGCAGAAAGCCAGCTAAAGAATTGCTGGGACCATTAGATGACAATACAAAAAGTGTACTCTGGGCTGATTAAAGCATAGCAAAGAAACTAAAATTGTTTGCATCATTGTTTAATGCAGAAGAAACTGGGGAAATTCCCATGCCAGATCAATCTTTCCTAGTAGATGGGTCTGAAGAGTTGGACCACATTGCAGTGGTTTAGAAGAAGTTTTAGATAGATAAATTAAAATATTAATAAGTCACCAGGACTGGATGGCATTCACCCAAGAATTCTGAAGGAACTCTTAAGGTGAAATTGCAGAACTGTCGGCAATAGTATGTAACCTATCATTACAAAAAGCCTCTGTGCTAGAGGACTGGTGGGTTGCC
>NW_017729025.1:91646704-91657840 GCF_001723915.1 Gavialis gangeticus | reverse complement strand
TCCACAAACTTGGCCAGTTCACATCTGACTCCGGAATCTAGATCGTTGATAAAAATGTTAAAGAGTACTGGTGGGTTGCCAACATAATGTCCATTTTCAAAAAGGGCTCTGGAGGTGAATCTCACTTCTATCCATGGCAAGTTGGTAGAATCTACTGTATAATAATGAATAAAACTCATTGTCATGTGGACAAGTATGATCTGCTGGGAAAGAATCAGCATGGCTTTTTGTAAAAGGAAATCCTGCCTCATCAATCTGCTGGAGTTCTTTGAGGGTGTCCACAAGAACATGGACAAGGGGGATCCAGTTGACATATCTGAACTTCCAAAACGCTTTTGACAAAGTCCTGCACCAAAGGTTTTTAAAAAAACTGCATTGTCATGGGTTTGGAAGGAAGGCTTTTTGATGACTGAGAGATGGTTAAAAGATAGGAAACAAAGGGTAGGGCTAAGTGGTCCTTTTCAGGATGGAGGGAAGTCAAAATGGAGCCCCATAGGTATCTGTGCTGGGCCCAATTTTTATTCAATGTTTTTATCAATAACCTGGAAATGGGGATGCACAGTGAAATCACTGTTTGCACATAATGCCAAATTATTCTGGTTAGTCAAGTCCTAAGCTGATGGAAAGGAGCTGCAGACATATTTCACCAAGCTGAGTGAATGAGCAAAGAAATGACCAACAAGGTTTTTGGGGTGAATCTGATATCTTTTATTAGACCAACTTAAATAGTTGGAAAAACAATTCTTAGCAAGCTTTTGGGTTTAAAAACCTCTTGATAGGCTAAGGAAGCATCTGCAGTTGGTGTGTGCTCTTCCTGGATGGAATGAATAGTAAAGAAGCCAGAGGCTGGGCTGGTATGCATGTGATACAGGCAGTCAATGAAAATGTACCAGGTACCCTTCCACTATTTACCTGATACATTCATCCCTCTTCTCTCTTCCCCATCCCACCCAGCCTGTCTCTCACCCACTGACTCCTTAATTTACATCTTCACTGACTGCCTGTCTTGCATGCAGCCCAGCCTCTGGCTTCTTTACTATTCATTCCATCCAGGAAGAGCACACACCAACTGCAGAGACTTTCTCAGCCTGACAAAGGGTTTTTAAACCCAAAAGCTTGCTAAGAAAAGTTTTTTTCCAACTATTTAAGTTGGTCTAATAAAAGATATCAGATTCACCCAAATAACTTTGTCTGCCTATGTCCTTAGACCAACACAGCTACAACCTATACCCCTGGGCAAAGAAATGGAAGATGAACAAAGTAATGCACCTGGAGAAAAATAGTAGTAGTTGAATCAGAAAAGGTACAAAGAAGGGCAATCAAAATGATCAGGAGTATAGAGCAGTTGCCATACCAGGAGGAACTAAAAAAGGCTAGGACTCTTCAGTTTGGAAAGAAGGCCTGGGGGGGTATGATAGAGGCTTATAAAATCATGAAGGGTGTGGACCAGGGACCAGGGATCAATTGTTCACCGCGTTCCAAAATACTAGAACTAGGGGGCGCCCACTGAAATTAGTAGGTGATAGGTTTAAAACTAACAGAAGAATACACTTTTTTTACACAATGCCTGATAACTTGTATAATTCATTGCCACAGGAGGTGGTAGAGGCAGATAGCATAGCCAGATCCAAAAAGGAGCTAGACAAATTTATGGATGATAAAGCTATTAAGAGCTGTTAAACAGAATGGTTGGAGATGTTTCCTCTGACATCTCTAAACCAGTAATGGTGGATGCCAGGGAGGATAACTCTAGCACTAGCTGGTTCAGTGTTCTCCCTCTAGCATCCCCTTCTGCCAGTGTTGAAGACAGGGTGCTCGGGTAGATGGACTGTTAATCTGACCCAGTGTGACAAGGCACTTAGCACATTTCTGTCACTTTAAGAGGAGAGAAGGTCCAGAAACAGCTTAGGCAGCAATCAGGGAAGGTACCTGATGGGAAGGAAGGTGGGCTTGACATATATATCAGTCCAGGGCCTGAGGCAGGGAGGCAGTCTTACCCTGGCAGCTGACAGGGAAGGAGCTCCTGAGCAGGTTGTCGAAAGAGTGACTCTGGCTTCCACCAAGTATGTCTGTGGGTAGGCACTGGCAGCCTTAGTAAGAGGAATTCAGCTATAGGGCCAGTGATACTACTAAGCTATCTAATCAAGATGGTAGAAAAAATATGCTGCCCTAGTATTCACAGTTCGCTGTACAGCAGAGGCATAGCATGCTAATAATCAGATCTCCCTCACCCTTCCCCATAAGGCAGCCTGCAAACTTCACTCCGCTGGGAATCCAGAACTACACCTTGCACTTTATGAGTGCATGACAGCAGCAGTTAAGTGACCAGTGGATTAATGCCTGTACATGGTCTTGATAAAATACACTGAGATGCTTTGAAAGGAAAAGTACCAAAGAAACGGGAGCAAAATTGCACTTGCCATTCGGTTTCTTTATCCTTTCATGTACCCTGAAGGTCAGTACCAAGAGAAGGCCCTCTCCAATCTGGAAAACCATGTACAGCAGTGGAAAGAAGTAGAGGGGTCCAATGACTTCAGGGTCAAAGACCACTTTGAGGATAGCAGAGCAGAGCTGTATATTCTGGCAGCCGGTCTCCATGCACACTGTCCTCCTGCACCTGTACAGGTCAGAAGTAGACATACACAGGCATTAAAGATATGGTACATTTTTATACTACTTAACATGGACATATTTAATTCTTGGTAACAACAGCTTCATTTTGCAAAGGTATAACTATACATCAATTTTTTCCATGCCTTGCATGAAACAACTTGATGAGTTTTAGTCTTGTTTGTAGTGGCCAGGTATGTATTTAATAAAAATTGCTACTAGAGTTGGTACCAGGAGTGGATCCAGAAAGGGATCTTGTGGTGCGGTCACACCTCACCTCACCTTGCCCTCTGTCCTCCCCTCCCCTTCCCCCCAACTCCTAGACCATGATGAGAAAGCAGCTGGGGTCTTTCATAAGTCCATGACATAGGCAAGAATTCCACCCCCCTCACTTGTACCTTCCCCCCCATTCCCCCATCTCCTCACCCATTGCTGCTGCTCTCCCCACATCCCCTGGCTTATCCAAGGCAGCAGGAGGAGATCCAGAGCCACTCCTCTGCTCCAGCTGGGGTATACAGGGGCTCAGCTGGAGACAGCAGCTGTGGGCAGGTTCTCCCCTTCCCAGTGCCCCTGGGTGTTCCCTGTCAGCCTGGGAACAGGCATAGGTGGTGGGAACCTACCCACCACTGTCACTGCTCTTGCCATGATCCCTGGCTGAGCCTGACTGCCTGTACAGCTCAGCTGGAGAAAGGCAGGAGTGGCTCTGGAGCTTGCTCTGCCTCGGTCAGATGAGGACAATGGCACTGGTGGGTGGTGGGCGAGGTAGAGAGGAATGGGAGGGGAGGAGCTGATGAGCACAGAGGGGAAGGAATAGGTTGCCAAGAGTTGTGGGAAAGAGAGCAAGATTCATACCTGATTTGGGGACTTAAAAGGAATCCCTGGCTCCTGCAGGGCGGTCTCCCCATCCCATGGGCGTGCAGGGGGAGGAGGGGAAGTTTGGAAGTAAGGGGTGCACCTCTGTCCTTTACAAAATCCTGGATGTGCCCAGGGTTGATATTGCTTGTGGTGGACCAAGGAGAACAACCAACTCATTCTTTGTCCATGAGCTTGGGCTCATCTCTCATCCCAATCAGCATTTAGGCACACTAACTAGCCACAATGGAGGTGCAACTGAAACTACTACTGATCGTACTGCACTTGTCCTGTAGCTAAAGAGAAAGCTTCTGTCAGCACAATCATTAATAAAATACTTGTGCAGGCAGCCTCTCTATTCTGTCCTCATGATTCCAAAACCAGCACTAGGAGACCATGATCAAAGCTTATGGTGAGAAGGATGAAAAAATTACTTCCATTTTAAATGATACCAGTGTATCACAGTTCACACTGAACCAATATAACTGTTTTGCCTGTCCACTCCTCTCCTAATAGAATTGGATCTAAACTATTCTCATGTTGAACTTGTTAAAACTTTAACTCAAGTATATATTTACAGCAGCTCAGTCAGCTAACAAGGAGTTTAGGAATGGATAGGCAAAACTGTTACATCAGTTCAGCTGACATGTTCCCCTGCTCTGTTTAAGGATATAACGTTCCATCTGTTCACACCCTACCTTCATTTACAGTACCCTGGAACAAACTGAGTCAGTGCCTCCCAGCATACCAGGCATCCCAACATTGAGAGTAGCCATCTTCAAACAAATAACAAATCAAAAACCCTTTAAATACAAACTTGATTGATAAATTGTGGGACAAGAAGTCCTCCATGGAGTAGATTGTGTTAAAATGGTTTCAACAGAGTGTGGGTTTTTATCCCATTATCTAGACTAGCTTTTAACTCCAGCTATTTGTTCTTATGTCCCTGAATGTCAGCTGTCTTGTTGATCCCTACTGACTTTTCAACACACCTTTTGCCTCCCTCAGCCATGCCCCCTCCCTCTGTTCTTTTCCTTTGTAGTTAAATTTCTCTCTTTTTTCAAAAAACCCTTTCTTTCTCTGAGTCCATTTGTAGCATCTGAGAAAGTAAAGTGTCACCTACAAAAGATTGTGCCTCTCTGAACTAGTTAGTCTCTAAGGTGTCACCCTGCCCAGCCTTCAGCCCAACATGCCAGTGGCCTTCATTCTTTTGTACTCATCCCCCTTGCCAAGAGCCTTTGTTGGCAAGAGGAACTGAAGATGATTGAGGGATAGGGTGGTGAAAGGACATACCGGTCATTGAGCTTGAAAAATGCTGAAAGGACATAGCCCAGCAGGAAACCAATCAAAGGCATGGAGGCAGAAGTTCCCAATAGAGGTGGTGAGAAGATGATTAAGATACGGTTTCCAACATTGATCACAGACAGAGCGATTATTGCAACAGATGACACTAGGAAAATGGTCATCCCTGCCTGAAATAAATGTGGGGCAGGTGGCAGGAAAAGACAAAACAAAAGTTTCCATCACAATTAATCTACATATTTGGAAGCAACTGTGCCGTAGCCTGTTAAAATAGCATTCTGCATATATGCCAGTGCCCTCAGACCAAAGCACTTTACTGGTGAAAAAGGAGGAAGTTTCACTCAGAGTTAGAACACTGTGGGTGCACCTACGCATGTGCCCCACTGAGCAGTTGGTACTGCATAGTCATTTAGTACTTGCTTTAGTGCAGTCCCAGCACCACACGGGTTGTTTCTGACCCTACTGCACAGTAGCTTGTTGCTACTGCGCAGTAGTGGTGGTGTCATGGTTCCTGCCTGCCAGTGCTATGATGCTATAGTGATGAGCTATGTCTCCATAGCTTGTTGCTACGGTGACATAGTGTCTTGTGTAGCTGTGCCTTGTTTTACCTAGATTACAGGTCACTTCGTGGGATTGCTGCTGATGAAAGAGGCAGAAATGGGTCTACAGCCCAACCTCTTATTTGCTGGCACTTCAAAACACAAAAACAAACAATTATCCCAAAGTTTATCTGGTTACCTGTGGCAGCACAACATGGATTCTCATCTGTAGTGGCTGGGGAGACTCAAAGGTGGCACACAAATTGGCAGCAGATCTTGAATTTACTGAGTTCTCCAAATTTCCTTCCAGCCTATACCCCATATTTATAGATGGTTGATTTAATAGTCTACTAAATGATCTCTGATTGTTTTTATTGACATTTCTCTGTTTCAGTGAAACTTTTGGAAGTGGACTGAGCCAGATCTCTTGTGGACTTGCAAGGTATCAGCAGGTGCATCTACACGTTCATTAATGTGCTTGTGCTACTGCATATTAAGTTTAGTACCTCTAATATGAGAAACTCGATAAAGATGCAGTAGCTGCACTAATGCACGGTAGCAAAGGTGAACTTTTTTGTACTGCTTAATGCATAGTAGACTAATTTTGCTGTGACACACTAATGCTCAGTAGTATAGTTCACTGCGCATTAAGGCATCTCATGTAGACGCACCCAGTTAGTTGGGATTTATATCCTTGGGAAAGTAAGTTATATCCTCCTTCCCTCCCATATCATGGACTGTTGTTCAACACTTCTGTTTCTTCTTTACTGTAGTTTATGGTATTCTCTGACAAGGTTGTTTTTGTTTTTACAAATTATCTGAGAATCTTAATCTTAATATATCTATTATAGCAAAATAGCATCTAATACATTTGGTTACATCAGTCAGTACTACTAATATTGTAAGATAAAGCTATGATATAGTCTATTTGTATTATTTAATGTATGGTCTTCAGGCCTTGTGCTTTGTTTAATTGTCTCTTATTACTGGTTTAATTAGACTTGTGGATGACTTCCTTTACTTTGCTGACCAAGCTAGTTGTCACACTTGCAAAGGTTGATGCTAGGGTTACTCAGAGACAGGCTTTGGAGTCTTCTGCTTAGCCACACTTCTGCAGCTTGGCCTAGACTCCTGGACAATGGCCAAGGCTTGCGACAACTGCTACCTTTGGTGGCATGCAATGTAATAGCTATTTTATTTTTTCAGCCCACAGCAACAGTACCTAAAAGTTCAGCAGAACTAAAGAAAAGATAATAAGCAGCGAAAGTGCCTTGAGACTTCTGGGAGTTCTAATTCTCATTTCTAAAACTCTGCTCCTTAGTTCAACACTGACAACTTCTCTAGCTTTCAATGGTTTTTTCTGACCTCAAAGGTTATTGTTTGTCAGAAAGGAAGATAGGCTAGGTTCCCAGGCTGGATATTGTGTGTCATCTTCACATGTATGTGCTGAAATGTTTATAGTTCCTTCTTGACCATTCTTGTAAAGAGCCCCGTATGAGAGAGACCTCTCCATTAAGTGTTGTGGCTCATCTCTGGACTGACTCTCATTGGATATCCATTTATAATGCCTTTTTGTTGGGATCAGTTTTGGGTTTCAGCATTTAAGCTGGTGGTACTGATCTCCAGCTATTCAAAGAGCCAGAGTTTTTGGAGTGGCAGAATGCAAGAGGCATTAAGAGGGTGTAAGTATCTCTCAAATCTATTGCTAGAGAATCGCATGATTTCTGTACCTCCAGAACTCCCCTCCTTTGTATCTATGTCCTGGACATGAAGAAGCAGAGTGGTGAATCCCTACATAATTAAATGTCTAGTAATTTGCCCTGCCATTTCTGGATGTCTGTCATGTCATGTATCCACTTTGCCCACTCTTAGCAGGTATCAGGGCGCTCAGCACAGTGAGTGCACTTTCTGTGCTGAAGGTAAATAACATAGAGCACTCCAACATCTTACCTTGATGATGAGGCGAGTATACTGTGGCTTCTTCTCATTCAGGAAGATGCCAATGACACAGGGGATGAGCATTGTGGCCAGGGAGAAAACTATTCCCTTGTAAGGCACTTTGCTTTCTAGATCACCCTTGTACAACCCTCTTGAGTAAATATATAGGAGAAGAGGCATCATGCCAAGTGCCAGGAATGTTGAACATGCGGTCATCAAAATGCTGAGATGGAAAGAAAAAGTGTTAGCAGCAGGAACTTAAGTTCCTTTGTGGCCCATGCTTCTTTTTCACTTATGTGGACACATATTTGCCATTTAAAATGTTATCTTGCTTTCCTATTTCTTCCCATCCTATTGCAGATGCTTCCTCACCATTATTTTCAAGGGGTGAAAAGACCTCATGGAAGTGTAAGTAAGGAGATGGAAGCAGTTAAGGAGAATTTTATTTTATGCTCAAAAAGTATTTGTGAATGTGCTGTTATTCAGACAAATTGGATCAGAGCTCTGGTCCATCTACCCAAGTATCTAGTTCCCAGCAGTGGCTGGTATGAGTTGTTTTAAAGAAAGATGAAGAAAATTTACAGTAGGTCATCATGGAAGAACTTGCCCACAGGGAAAATTTCCTTCTACTTCCTGTTCGTTAAAGGTTGGGTAGTGTTCTGACATGTAACAGTTTATATCCCTTCTAAAGCTCTTGGGTTCTCCTGCTAAGTCTTGATGTTTTTGTCATCCTTGTAACTGCAGTTCAGAAACTCAGATGCTATGTAGACCCAACTAAGTTCTGCAATTTTTCTCTGACTGTTTCCACTCTTCTCTCCTGTAGGGGAGCCACTGGAATGTGAGGCATCGCTAACCGTTATTTTTGTAGGTCTTACCCTTTTCTTTTTGATGTGGTCCCCTAGCACAAGTCTTGATTTATACGGAAAGGCAAGAGGCCTCCAAGAATACCAGTGTGTGGGATAACAATTGTAACTTATATTCAAAATGTAAGTATTGAAGCACCAAATGGATAACCATGTTGCTCAAAGCTATAATTTTGTTTGCATGGAAACAAGGAAAGTATAACATTTATTATGTACCTTTTTATGCAGTTGGGACTAATCAGCACTTGTCACAAAGGTGGCAGGTTGTCTAAAAATACTTTGGATGCAATGCTATTTTTTTTTCTATCTAAAGCCTTGAGACTCATTGTGCCAGTAGGTTAGCCTGGAGACCAGTTACCCAACTGATATGGCTTGGCAATTTATAATGGTGAGGCTGCACTCAGCTCTCCTTACCTGAGGTTCATATCTCCTTTGGATGCCAGACTAAAGATGTTTGAGAGGTTTCCACCTGGACAGCAGCCACAGATAAGGATAGCCAGAGATTCAACAGGGTCCAGGTGAAAGAGCTTACCCAGCAAAAATGCTGTCAGAGGCATTATGCCATACTGAGCAACCACAGCAATGGCTAGCCCTTTGGGCTTCCAGAAGTGAGTCTTGATCTTGGCAAGCTCCATGGTGCACCCCAGTGAGATCATGACAATGAAGAGGACAGTGATAAGGATTCCGTTCAGAGCTTGTTCAGTGGGCCTTTGATTAAATGCAAACGGCAGTGTGAAATTGGGCAAAGATGCCTTATCCATAAGTGATATGTTCCAAGACTCTGGGTTCTCATAGGCCCCTCTGGTTTTGTTCATTGTGATGAGGAGCTTGTTCATTCAACCTTCCTGGTGTGACTGGCAGAGAGTAGAAGAAACCCAGTCCAAATCCTGAAAGCATTGCAAATCCTGTTCAAGTTAGTATTACATTCAGCACTCTCCCTTCTGCAATCTGTACCTCATCTTTTTTCAGCCCAGAGCTCTTATCATATAACAAGAAGTGCACCTGAGGACTATTTTTTTCTGAGATCAGTGTAATGTAATAGGACTACATAGGACATTCCTGCGTTCAACGTTAGAGCACCTTTTTTAATTAAAACAAACAGACAAACAAACAGCACCCCCATACTCCCATTGGAGGCAACCAGTATTTCATGCAAAACAGTTTCAGCCTCTATCTCATGGCCATTGAATGTGAACACATTAATTGATGGAAAAAATGCCACTATTTTCCAGCTTTGCAAATTGTCCAGCTGAATACCTCAACTCTTCCCTATAGTCTCCATATCCTTTCCCATTAAATGAGGACACAAGGGCAATAAATGAAGATGAAAAGCAGGTAAGTCAAAATCATCCAGAGACAAAACATTTTTATATCAAACAAAAGTAGCTTGTAGAATTTCAAGGGCACAAGAAGTGACTGAGGCCAAGAGCTTAAGAGGATTCAACAATAGCATTAGGTATCTACATGCCTAATGGAAAGCATCCACTTACATGAGAAAGGATACCATTTTTAAGGTGTTATAACTGGGAGCTTGGGGCTCCTAATACTTTAAGGGGAAAAAAGGTAGCAGAAAGAGCCCTAGGCAGCTAAACAGGGATTAGTTGCAGGAGGAAAGGCAACAAAGAAAATGACTGCAGCCTAGGTAATCAGTTGCTCATTAATATAAAGGTCAAGGGAGCACCTGACCAGAAGGGGGAAGAGCCCAGGGAATATAAACTTGGGTTCCTGAAGCAGAGGGGCAATATAGCCCTGAACTCTGCCAAGAGAGGAGCTCCTGGCAGCTCAGGCTGGTGAGAAGGGGGAAACTGCAGGTATGCCAGGTAGTCCCAGGACAGTGAGAGAGAGGGTGTCCTGGCAGTGGTATAATGACCCAGGGGGGGAACCTTGAGTTAAAGCAATTGCTTTTATGTTTTGTGTTCTAGTTAACTGGTGGTTTGGATGTGGCTGCAGGTGCATGTGAGGAGGCCCAAAGGGTGCATTCTGGTTAACCCACAGGGGAGTGCCAGGGGCATACTGGTGCCGTGAGCCCTGCCAGGTGCCTGGCCTCAGGGCGTAGAGTAGGTTTAAGCCAAAGGGCAGCAGAAATCTAGAGAGAAGTCAGATGGGGCCAGTGCCCGAGAAGGGTGGACACCAGTGCCAGGGACTGATGCCCCTAGCTCTTCTTTCTGCCAGCAATCCCTCCCAGACCTCGCTAGTCCCAATCCTGCCCTCATTCTCAGTGGGTCTTCCTGGCCCACCTGTTGCCTTATGAGCTGTTCATGACCTCCAACCAGCCCCATAGTTATACCCATACCTTGCAGATGTTATCAGGGATGGAGGCCTGGTGAAAGTGACTGATAACCAAGCCCCACTGAGAATGAGGGCAGGATTGGGACTAGCGAGGTCTGGGAGGGTTTGCTGGCAAAAAGAAGAACTAGGGCTTGCTCCCTCCCCTCCCTTTAAAAAAATCACCTAAGTACATCAAGGTGTGGCAGGAACAAGTGAAGGGAGGGTACTCTAGATCTAGAGCAGAGCAGGAGCCACATGGCTACCAGGGGGTGTCATGGCCACTCTGGGGGCTCAGATATGCTGCAGGAGTGTATAAACCCTGAAGCATCCGAGCATAAGTCAACCCCTACTGAGGGAGGATCTAGAAGAAACTTTTCCAGTGTATACCTTATTCTACAGCTAGCCACTTAGGGGCTTTTTTGTATATTTGGTCTGAAGCTCTTGATTTTCAGACAGAGGTTGCTAGACTAAGCCACTTCCTACTCTTATCTGACACAATGGCTTTCTGTTGCATGCTTAGCAACAGTTAATTAAGCCTCACAACACCCCAAAGTGTTAACCTTATCTTGCAGATGGAGAAATAAAGATGCAGAGTAGCTGCCTGACTTGTTTAAGAACAATCTGAAAATCATTGTAAAAGCCAGGAAAACAAACCAGCTGCCTAAGGTTTTTTTAGCTCTTTGCTTTAATGACAAGGTTGTTGTCCCTGTCATGTATGCGGCTATGAAAGGCATGAGTCAATGGGGCTGCACTGGTAGAAAGGC
>NW_017729025.1:91637554-91646489 GCF_001723915.1 Gavialis gangeticus | reverse complement strand
GGGGGGGGGAGAAGGACAAGTAAGGGTCTTCAGAGACACTATTCTATAACTTTTAAATGGCTCCTTGTGTTCCCCCTGTAGTTTTCTACCATTTAAGCCTTGTGTCAAGGAACACATTTCCTTATTTATGCCTTACCCAGGCACCACATTTACTGACATTCACCTCTCCACTCAACTCCTGTTTTATAGATACATTGTCTTTAATAAAGCCATCCTAGCTGCTGACTGCTGTTAGGATCAGATCCACATGTAAAGAGAGAATATTATTCCCAGACGTGCTAAACTACAGAGGAGAGGAATTCATTTACCTTCACACCTTAGAAAGCTGCTTCCGAATTTGGATGTTGTGTCTGTGCTTTTCCAGGGGTTTACAAGCTCTTCTATCCATTCTCCACTCAGTCCTGCAATCTGAATGACTCGGAAGGAGTGTTAGTCATCATGATTCAAGAAAATCCTTTCTTCACCAGCAAAGCATGGTCTTTTGGTGGCAAATATCAATACCAACTCCTACAAAAGAGAGTCTTCAATATGAGGGAGAGTCCCTGAGACATCTTTTGCTGGTTGGATATCTGTTTATTTTTCTCCTGGGTCCAGAGTACAGGAATTAATTTCATCCTATGGGTCTTATTGTGAACTAGTCCCTAGTAAAGCAGAACCAAAATTTCTTTTTTTGGCTGAACAGCTCTACAGTCTTAATCTGTTAGCTGCAGGAACCTATTCACTGCTCCTATTCATATTGTTGCTCATCAGCAAGCAGATTTTCCAGTCCAATTGCTCTGGAAACTTGATTGAAAGCAGGCAGGAATGTAGGAGCTTTTCTTTGCTGTTCTCCTCTTTCTCTAGTTTTCGTGTGGAAGTGTATTTACAAGGCTAGAGTAAAAGGAACAGTTGGAGCAATGACAACTCTTGAGGGTAACATAAGGATTCACAGTCCAGTTACGGGAAGGAACTGTAGCTAAATTTGTATTTGGTGAGAATATTGAATAGGAGCTGGACCCAGGACTTCACGTTTCTTTCTCCATCCACTGACTTGTCACACAGTCTTGAGAAAACTATTTAATAGTTTTGCATATCCCTCTTCAGTTGAAAATAAACCCCTACCCTGTAAAATAAAAATAATAATATTCATCTTACAGAGGACATGGCAAAGCTCCATTTCGATGAAGCACTTTGAGATCTCAGGTGAATTAACTTATATGAATATTAAAGTGTATCTTTGTCTTCTATTCTAATTCTGGCTATGTATGAAAGAAGAGTCAGTTGAAACATTTGTTAACTTATTAAAAGTCATTGCAGTCTACCAAATCCCCCAAGCAAGGTCACAGAGGTTCAATATTTTAAAAATAACAATAGTGTAACTCTTATAGAATCATAGAAAATGGGCCTGGAAGTAAGCTGGAAGGTCACCTTGTATACACCCTTCTCCCTCCTCACCCACCAAATCAGAACCAAGTAAACTATTTGGGGACAGGCAGGGTGCATCTACATGAGACACCTCTGCACAGTGGTTACTATGCATTTATTTAGCACTCGATTATACATATATACATGATTATAGTACTCGATTATACATATACATTATATATAATCAAGTGCTAAATAAATGCACAATAACTGGAATTTACTGTGCAGTAGCACCAGTGAACACCTTTTTAGTGACACTACTGCATAGTAGCTTACTAATACGCACAGTAGGGTATTAGCACTATTTGTGCTGTGATGCACTACTGCACAGTATTATTTGGCTACTCTGCAGTTAGTGTCTCTTTGATGCACCCCTAGTGAGCTATTTAACCTGATCTTAAAAAATCTCAAATAACAGTGTTTCCACAAACTCCTTAGGTAATTTCCAGCGCTTGACAATCCCTGCAATTAGAAAAACGTATCTAGTTTGTTTGGTCTTTTTGTTTTGTTTTTCCTAAGGTCAAAGCTAAATTTCTCTTGCTGAAGTTCAGACCCATTACTTCTTGTCCCATCTTTTGTGGACATGGAGAACAGTTTATAACCTTCCTCGTCTCAATAATATTTCAATTTTTTTTACTGTTCCATTACATTTAATCCTTTGCTTAATATGTCTTGCCTGTATTGTCCTATCATTCGTATACTATCTGTATTTCAGTATTAAAATTGATATTAAGGTCATCTTAAATTTATCCTATTATGCATTTTGTTTTACTGGGATAGGCTTCTCATATCTTCCCTGGTTGCCAGAACATCCCTGGCGACCAACACTAGTTCATTGTATTTAAAAAGCTGGTGCCTGTTGGAGCAAGATTCCCTGTACTCCAAGTGCAGTATTGTTGGAACCAACCTTTCTCCAATTGGAATAACCTTCCCTAGTGCAGCCAGCATAGTAGATGCTGGCCATGACCCTGCGGGATTTCTTTCTAGTAAATGGAAAGCCAACCCAGCCCTGGAGGTGTGAGGGAGATAAGCAGATAAGCCAGGCTCATGCTCGTCCCTGTCTGGATGATCCTTAAACCCAGGCCCTGTGTAAAAAGGTAAGCACTGTAATATATAAATTAGTTTTTGATATTGGGTGCCACTCAGTTTGCAAAAGTTATGGAGGGATTCCTTGAGTCCAAAAAAGGTTAAGAACCACTTGTAAACTGATGGTGGCCTGATGGCATTTTGACTTCTGTGATATGTAACTGCAAGTAGAACAGGCCTAGATGACATGATTGTTAAGCACCAGCAGCTACTAGCATCTTGCCTTCTCTTGCACTCCCACTGGTGAAGTTGCACTGCTGGTAGCAACAGTGGAAAATGTTAAGAGAAAAAGGCTACTGTAGATAAAGCCTCTCCACCAAGCTGGACTAAGCTATAATAGCATGAGTTATATTCATACCAGTTTCTTCAACATAATTTTGTAACAGTTGACCATCATCTGCTGATCCCTGTGCAACATTCTGCCTAGAAGTCAGTGGAGATAAGCAGTAGTGGATTAAGATTGTTGGGGTCCTGGGCAAACAGAAAATTGGAGGCCCCCCACCAGGCAAGGGCAGGTTTCCTCTGTGCCTCCCAGGGGGCTGCAGCTGGGCCTGCCCGGCCTCCTTGGCGTGTCCAGGGTGAGTCCTGGGGTGCAAGTGCCACTGAAGTGAAAGTGGATCCAGCCCCACCACCCAGAGGGTGTCACGCAGCTGGAGCTGCGGTCCCCCAGCGCCATGGGACGGGCCAAGGCTGGGGCTGGTTGTGGAGCCATAAGCTCCACCCCTGGCTGCCCACTCGCCCCTCTGCCCGCCCCTCTGCTGGCCTGGGTGGGGCAGGGCTGTCCTGTTCTGTCCCAGTGGTGCTGGTGCTGGTGGCTGCCCACAGATGTCAGGGAGCAGAAGCAGAAGCAGGGAGGTCCATGGGGCCTTCTGGCAGCAGACAGCCCCAGGAAACTTCTGCCACCTGCAGGGTGGCCACACCCCGGCCCTGACCCAGCTAAAGGGGAGGAGGGGTGCACTGCCCACCCCAGATACCCATGGCCAGGATGCCTGCCTGGGCCGTGCTGCCCCTCGCACCTCAGGGGACCCTGATTGGCAGGAGCCCCTGGGCCCAGGCTCCACAGGCCAGTGCATTAATCCACCCCTGGGGATAAGTAAGGTCATAGTTGATTACCCACTCATGGGCCATTGTGCATTAGCTAATAGTTTGTTCTCCAGTGCATTGCCTTGCATTAATAATTAATATAAATGTTTCTCTTCTTATTCTGAACTGAGTCATTGCAGCAATAAGCTATAAACATTCTTTATATCTATTTTTTCCTTATAATACAAATAAGCAAAAGTACATTATCCCTTGGAATAGCCTTTTTCTTACAGTAGAGAGCAGTGAGTCTCAACTAAGGTGCCACAGCACTCTGGGCTGCCTTGAGATCCTTTCAAGGGTAACGAAGAGTACCACACAATGTTGACACTGTTAGGTGTGCAAACATGAGCCATGTGATAAACCCAGAGGGCACATCCCTATGAGCACGCATGTGCAGAGTCTTACATTTCCTATGGGACAAGCAGCAGCACCATATATTTGTGCCACTGCTATTTATCCCTGGGTACACCCCTGCATGTGCGCTCTGGTGCATGGCAAAAGAAACTGGGTGGGGTAGGGGAGGCTGAGGCCAGAACCTATGCTGGCCCCAGCTGCCCGTCCTGGGGGTCTCCAGGGGCAGCAGTGGTACTGAGCCAGCTGCTCGGTGCCTGGCCAGCAGCCAGAGTTTGGCTCTGACCAGCCAAACTCCAGTTTCTGGCAGTGCACACTGCTGGCACATGTGCTGCACCGCTTTTATAAGCGGCAGTTTTTCTGACACCAGGATGTCCTTGGCACATGGGTGCACATGTGCAGTTTGTGGTACCTCAAACCACACGTGCTCACTCATGGGGATGTGCCAAGAGATTTCAAATAGGAATCCTTGTGTTAAAGGTATTTTGGCTGGTTGTAGTCTTTTTGAGTTCTTTGTAATGGAAGAATTGCTCTTTTTTCTGTAGTGGCAAAACAAGTGGAAACTAAGAGCATGCATATTCTGAGGGATGCATTGAGTTTAAAAAGGTTGAGAAACACTGACATAAAGCTAAATAAGTAGGCAAGACGTAATGTATATTTAATACCACTAGGGGACAGCAATAATGTACCAATAGCCAGCCCTAAAATTGGAAGCAAACAAGACCTTTTTTAATGTCCATTTTAAACAACAGTTGCTAAATTTGAGTGCCACACTTTTTATCTTAGTTACACAATTTGGGGTTCTAATATAAAAGCATCTTTTAGTATCATGGTCTGAATCTTTTTAATAGGAAGTAACTAAAAAGGTGGTATTTCGCCCTCTTTTTTGAGACAGGAGAACATAAGGGAGAGCGTGGAACACATGCATTGTTTCAGGTTTTTGGTTTTTTTTTTAAATGAGGGTGCAAATTTGTGGTTTCCTTGGCAGTTTAAATGTTGAAGAAGCCTCAAGCTGTAGTGTTCTGGACAACTGATAAAGTGGCACTTTATTGTCAAATTCCTTCAATTAACATTCATGGACTCCTGCCAGATGAGGGAAATACCTATTTTGCAGTGGAGGCAACTGAGGTAGCTAGCTATTTATGGCATGGGCTATCATTTACCTTACTTGAACAGAATTCATGCACCAGGGCCCAGTCTGGTTATTATAATAAACATGACACGATGGTGCATATTAATTTATTGACCTCATTAATGCATGCTAATATACAGTAATGTCATTATGTTTATTTAATGCTAAATAACAAAAGGGGTTAGTTTTACCTAGGGCTTCACATGGAATATGCAGCATGGAGTTGCTCTTCTTTTCGTGTATTTACTATATTCAGAGGTTTTTCCTGATAATTCTAAGGTTTGAATTGGGTGATAGGATGGGCTGGGATTGGTGGCTTCAAGTGTCGGTGGCAATGAAAAACTTGGAGAGGAAATGGATTCTAGATGTATCGGTTCTTCTTTGGTACAAGACACCATCACAATGGGCTTCCAAGGGAGGTGGTGCTTTCCCCTATCTTGGTGGTGTTCAAGAAGAGATTAGACAGGCATCTGGCTGGAGTTACTTAACCCCAGTGCTCTTTCCTGCCTGGAGCAGGGAGTCGGACCCAATGATCTACCAGGTCACTTCCTACCCTAGAAAGCTGTGACATCTATGAAATCACCTCCTTCTACTTCTCCAATGGCATAGCAATGGCTACAGAAGTACATCTCACACCCAGGGGGGCCATGGCTCCCTGGGGTGCCTTGAAATCCTTCCAAGGATGCCACAGTGTGATGTTAGCACTGTTAAGTGTACAAATGTAATTCAAAAGATAAACACAGAGATTTCATATAGGAATCTATAATGTATAAATATTCTGACCTGCCATGGGTTTTGGGCTTTTTCTTTTTGAGTTCTCTGCAACAGAAAAACGGTTCTATCTTGTGCAGTCAAACAAGAAGTGAAAACTACAAAGGGTGCCTTCCTCTAACAAGGGGTGCCTCAAATCTATTGTGAGGGATGCTTTGAATCAAAAAAGGTTGAGAACCACTGGGCTAGTGTTGAATGCCTGCCACTAATGGCACTGTTGTGTTCTGTGACCAGGCCCAGAGAAGGCCGTGATGAAAGTGCTGCCCTCATTCTCTCTGGTAGTCATGCAAGGTGGGGAAATTGAACCTGAAGAAAAATTGTAGCGTAGATAAGACATTTCTATCAAAGAGTTAATATTCCCCCTCCTTTAATGACTGACAATCCAAAAATGCTAGCAGTAAAGGAAAATTCACTTGAACAAATGAAACAAAAATAAATTTCTATTCACTACATGAAGAAGGTGCAAGAAAGGTCAGAACTAGAAATGAAACCTTCTTGGAAACAATAAGCTAAATAACAATTACAGTCCCACAGCCCTTGTGTAACTAAAGCAGAAATCAATCTGGTTTCATGCTGCTTTATGAGCTTGAAATTCTGTGTAGCTCCCTGGGTGTATGAACCAGATCCTTAGCTTGGCTGTTTCTGGAGTTTATTTTTGGGGATATTAATTGGTTCCTGGGCTATGTTTATTTAATGTTGATGGTGAAGATGACCAAAGCACTGTGTGCAGTCCCAAGCCAACTGCAACTGTGCCACTTCAGCTGAGTTTTGCTTAAAACCCAGAACTCCAGGCTAGTGAGTATACCTACGAACCAGAAGTTCAATGAAGTCCACAACAATCCCTGGAATCTGAAGCTGTTTCAATTTCATATACTTTGCAGGGAGAACCTCTGCCTGGCCAGACTACTAGAGCCAGCAGATAGTGGAGGGGCAGAAGTAAAAAAATGAACTAACATTTTTCTTTTGGGGGCAAGGGGGGGGGCAAAGTGATTAGTGGTCAGGTTGTAAAATCTCTGCACTCCATTTATGTATCTGGGGCTAACTCTGGCATTTATATATATAAATGTGTCTTCAAGCCACTGGACAAAGAACGAGGTACATAAGGTGTTTCTGAAGAAGTCAGCGAGAATTGCAGGCAGCATCTCTAGGTTAAGAGGGTAGAGAGTAAATGTAAGTGCCAGTATGACTGCACAAATTGTTCTGTCTTATACAGGCTCTTACGCTGCCTTTTATCTCCATAGCATCTGAGTGTCCTAGTCATAAGTTCAAGCCAGGGGTAGGCAGAATATGACCTTGGGGCCAGATGTGGCCCACCAAGGGATTTTACCCAGCCCGCGGCATGAGGGGCCCTGCCTAGTCCAGGCATGGGGGGCAGCCCAGGCTGTGGCATGTGTGGCCAGTCCTACCACTCCTGGGTGCCCAGTGGGCCTGGGGTAACATGGAGGCTGGGCTCTTCTTCCCAGCACTCCCAGCAGCAACTCCTTCCAGCTGCTGCCACTAGTGGCACCACTGCTGCCAGACCCAGCCCTGCTTCCTGGGCACCCCAGCCTATCTGCCCTACACCCTCCGCCTGGGGTGCTGGGCAGAGTGAGTGGGTGGGGTCTGCATGGAGACCAGCCCGGGGTCCCTCCAGGCAGGGTGTACATGGCTGGGGGATAGGATGGGGCCACAGGTGGGTGGGGAGTGGCATCTGGGAGTGGGATGGGCACGTGGGCTGGAGCTGGGGCTGGGGTCAGGATGATGGGGTGGTCACAGCACGGGGCCAAGGCCACGGTGGAGCCATGATCCACCCAGCTCATGATGGATTATGACCAGCCCAACCTGGGAGATGGGAAGATTGCATGCCTGTGGCCTGGCTCCCACTGTCCCCACCCCAACACAGGTATGTGTAGGCAGCCCCAATACAGTGTGGCTGCACAGTGGTGCAGCCCAGCAGCACAGGGTGACCCCAATGGATCATGCCTGGATTAGCATCCATGAGGCTTAAAATGTCATGGCTAGCTGGCAATATATGTTTACTTGATAGTACCAGTAAAAATAATACAAACTGGTAGCTGCTGGAATTCAACTTATTAGCAAAAGATAAAGAGGCAACATAGGCTGCCTCCAGCAAAAAGCAGTTCAGGGCTACATACACAGCCTTTAGGTTTAAACTATTGTAGTGCCCAGCTGAGGATTATTGCCTACTGACAGAGTGTAAAGCTGGAGAAGCCAGGGGCTGCTGTTACTTAAAGAAAGAGAGTGCAGCAGAAAGAGCCCAAGGCAGCTGAACAGAGGTAGCTGCAGGAGGGAAGGGAACAGCTGCAGCCTGGGTGCAATAAGCTGCCCATTAAGATGAGGGGTGGCACCTGCAGCTGGCCAGGAGAATACCTGACCGGAAGGGGAGGAGCTCAGGAGATATAAGCCTGAGTCCCTGGGGCAAAGGGGGCAGTGCAGCTCTGAACTGTACAGAGAGAGGCTCCTGTCTGTTCAGGCTGGTGGGGAGTGGGAGCTGCAGGCCATGGCAGGTACTCCCAGGGCTGGGAGAGCCAGAGCATGGGAAGGTACTCTTGCAGTGGTATGATGAGCCAGAGTTTAAAGTGAGTGCTTGAATTTTTGCTCTAGCCTATACCAGAGGACTGGGTGTGGCTGTAAGGGTGGAAAAGGAGACCACAGGGATTCCTGAAGAGCTTGCGAAGGCTTGAGCTCTGTCAGGGGTAGGGACTTGAGACTGGCCAAGAGGGCCAAAGCCAGAGCCCAGAGAGAGCAATAGGGGTAGCCTGAGGCTGAGAGGGCCAGAGCTGGAGCTGAGAGTGGATAATAGCGGTGGCCAGGGGTTGATGAGAGGCTAAGACCGAAGTGTCAAGCCAGAGCCAGTGGACCTAGGCTACCAGTCTAGTCAGAGTAACCTGTAGGATAAGGCTAAAAAGGCCAAAGCTGACACAAGAGAGTAACTGTTGAGAGGGACATTTGCGAGCCATGGGTATGGCTATGGGAGTGGAGGAGGCCATAACTAAGAGCTCTAAGGCTTAAATGAGGGCCATTTAGGATGCAGGTGGTGGACACTGGCTCATGGTGCCATCCAGGCACCAGTAGTTTCATAGTTTCATAGTTTCTAGGGTTGGAAGG
>NW_017729025.1:91637233-91637543 GCF_001723915.1 Gavialis gangeticus | reverse complement strand
CCACGCCTGTTTGCGCGCTCTGTTCGCGCGGCTCCCTACCAGCTCGGCAAAGAGGGATCCAGGGGGCTTCAGTGGGGCCACTGGGGTGTGAGAGGCACCTGTGGAGAACTGTGTAACTTCAGTTTGGAGGCAGAATCACAGGAGATCAGTCAGGTTAGGCAAAACGCTGGCGAGGGCAGCCTCCCAATTAATATCAAGGAAACATCAAGGTGTGGCAGGAGAAATAAACAGAGGAAGTTTATATATAACAGCGGTTCTCCACCAACCATTTTGTCAAAAAACCCTGGTCCCACCATAATAAAAACAAAAC
>NW_017729025.1:91624837-91632233 GCF_001723915.1 Gavialis gangeticus | reverse complement strand
GAATCACAGGAGATCAGTCAGGTTAGGCAAAACGCTGGCGAGGGCAGCCTCCCAATTAATATCAAGGAAACATCAAGGTGTGGCAGGAGAAATAAACAGAGGAAGTTTATATATAACAGCGGTTCTCCACCAACCATTTTGTCAAAAAACCCTGGTCCCACCATAATAAAAACAAAACCCCACTGTTCAAGAGATCTGTTGATTCATCTATTTCAAGTGCAAACAACTTTGCTTTTTTTTCAATCAGGCAATGAGTTGAAGTCCCACCTACACGACCTTCAAGTCCCACCAGTGGGACACGTCCCACTGGTTGAGAAACACTGATATGGGTGACCCTGAGTGCAGGCAGGATTAGCATGGCCCTAGCTATCACAGCTGCCCCAGGGCCCATCCTGTCACATATCCACACATTTGAAGATTCTGGGCTTGTTATGAATACCCAATGAGAAGGATCTTAGCATGTTGTTGATTGTTGGGGTGGGGGTTGGGGGGGAATCTGGTAAAATTAGAAGGCATTAATATGGATAACGGAGGGAATGAAAAATAAACAGGATTCTAAGAAGGATATTCATTTTTAATTATGTTTATCTTTCCCCAAAGGGAAAGAGGTAGTATGTGTCATCTATTTATTTTGCTTGCTAACTGTATAATTAATAGAGCCAGGTTAACCTTGGCTACATTTTACATTTCCTTAGGGAACTGGATGCCAAGGATATCTTTATAAGTGCCAACAGCACACATTGGTGGAAGTCTGAGTGGGCCATCAGGGCTGGGGACCCAGGCCAAGCGTATTTCTTTGGCCTAGATTACTTCCTCCTGTTGCATGGAAGAGACCAGCCAAGCCAGGTGCTCTTGTGAGATTTCTGGAAAGTTGAGATTTTTCAAAAAAGGAAAAATAAAAAAATTTTCTCTGGGCCAGGTGGCAAATCATTGTTGTAAATAGCCCTGTAGAATTTGGGAAATCAATTGCTGATCTCTCTTTGGTACGCGCTAACCTGCCTGTAACAGAGCAGTCTGGCCCTTTTAAGTGAGGCTGCTAGCCTTGGAGTAGGAGCCCAGCTATGAGGAGTTAGCTGGGAGTTAAAAGCCCAAGTGTGGGAGACAGCAAGCAGCTTAATTTCTGCATCAGGCTGCTGGGGATACACTTATTAAAAAAGGTTGAAAACTAGGGCTGTGTGAAACTTTGGTCCCTGATTCAATTGGGCAGAGATTCGGCCCAATTCCATGGCTGAATCACCGAATCTGAATTGATTCAGAGACATTAAAGGGTCTTCTGATTCGAATTGGAACCCTCTGAATTGATTCAGACATGAACACAACTTTAAATGTTTTTTCTATATACCTCAAGGTACCAGCGTGGCTCGTGATCGTGGCGATGCTGGGGTGCATGGAGCGTCCCATGGGGTACTGGGGGGGCTCCCCAGTGTGCTCGGCAGCAGACCTGAAAGTGGACCAGAAGCACTTCCGGTCCACTTCCGGGTCTGCCGGGGAGCGTACGGGGGGCCCCTGTGCACCCCTGGCTCAGTGACTGGTGCCTCCTGGATCTGGGGGGCGCCCAGGGTCCCCCCATGGCTGATTGCCAAGCTGGGGGTGTATGGGAGTAGGGGCCCCTGCACACTTGGTGGTGGACCCAGAAGTGGCGTGGGGAGGGGTGGTGAGTGCCAAATGGTGATCGGTGACTGCCCGCAGACACCGCCAGCAGCGGCTGTGGTGGCCTATCTCAGGGGGTGTTCATGCACCCCCTATATGTCGCCAGTGCTCAGCAGAACTTGCCTTTAGGGAGAGCCAGAAATAAAGGGAATGGGCTACTGTGTGGACTGGCTAAGAGGTTCCTGAGAGCACAACGCCCATCTGCCTGGGAGTTGGGACACCAACCTGCTTACACTGTCCTTATTCTTTTGCCTTCTCACTATTCATCTGTACGTGCATTTTTTTGCAACTATCTAGTTGGTCTAATAAAAGATATCACTTCTACCACAAGACTTCTGACTGTTTTTTGCCTTTAGACCAACACAGCTACAACCTATATCTCTAGAGCTACCCTAGTCTCTTGCCTGACTGTCCAATATGCTTGAAAAGAGCAAATTCAGTTTAGGTTGAGGCAAGCCTACCTGAATCATATCAAGATGATTGAGCCCTTTTCTGGGCACCCAACCCCCAAAAGGGTATTATTATACATGCCCTACTAGTTGTGGGGGGGAAGCTGGAACCTGGGCTGGGCTTCCCCATTTGGAAGTCCCCATAAACTCTGTGAATCTCCCTACCTATCCCCTACCATGGGGATGCAAAGGGTAGTGGGGCTGGGACGAGCGGTGCTAAGGCGCAGTTTAATGTCATCAGAGAGGACAGTCATGCTTCTCTGCTGAAGCTTGTCAGCCCGTGAGTATGAACAGACCCCAGGTCCACTGGAATGTTTTTCTTGGAATCGGGGTCTCAAAGATGGCTGTGCTGCCAGTGAACTGAAGTTATGAGGAGAAAGAGGTAGCCTCAAGTGAACAGGTGTGTCAACACTGCAGGCACTCCAACCTGCCAACAGCAACTGCAGAAGCCAGTGACTGCATCCTGTGTCTGGGGAAGGGCAAAGATCAAAATTCAGCCAGGGATCAATTCCTTTTTCCTGCCCTTGTGCTCTCCAGCTGGCGCTCTCTGCTGGTAAAATTACAGAGATGTGAAGAAAAGAGACTTAAGGGAAAAGATGAGACAAAATGGTGGGCTTGCCCCGCACAGTGTAGAGAACTGACCGCCCCCATGGTCATGGTTGACCCATTCTGATGCTTCCAATGCCTCTGCTCTGCAGCCTCCACGGGGTCTCTCGCTGTAGTGTGATCACATACCTTTCAGCCATAAAACTGGCACCTTGCCTTCCTTTTTAAGTTTAAAATATAGCAAGAAAGGCAATGCAGCAATTCAAGCTCCAGTCTTTGGCTAGGGCTCTTGATCCCTTTTCTGTACCATAGCCAGAAGATCATCACCCTAAGTTCCCTTCTCTCTCAGATTTTTCAGCTCCTGAGGGTTTTTTTTAATGATGAGCTACTTTAACAACATAGCTCACAGAAATGGTGGTAATGGCCTGAGGCTTTGTATTGTGGGGGAGGTGTTTGGTGAACAGGGGGAATAAGATCTCAATGTCTGTTTGGTTGTGGGATGAGATACAGATACAGGGGCACTGAGATTGATCAAGGTCCACACTTCCATTTTTCCAGTTTCTCTGGGACAGCCACTGTTTCCAAGCTGATATCCTCTGTCATCCCTTGGGGTCAATGACCTTGTCCTACAAGCCTTTAATTTCCCTCTTCTGATCTTCTAGGGATGTGTTTGGGGTACTCATTGTTTTTTCTTCTGTTTTCAGTTTCTCCTGCTTGGAATACCAAACCTTGCCAGTTAGCTGGATGTGCATGAGTAATGCTTTGGATCTCTACCATGTCCTCAGATAGTTTTCTTAAAAGAATCACCTCTTCTGGTATTTTGTTCTGGCCAGGCTGTGATTTCCTCTAATCCAGAGGGGTGCACTCTCCCTCCTTGGCTGGAGGAGGGGTGACCAACAGCTTCATTTTTTTATGCTTTTACAAAGACTGCAGGGAAAGAAGAGCTGCCACAAGAATATCTGGACAAAAGCAAAGAATATATGAATTCTCTGTTGTGGGTGACAACTGAAGATAATGCTGTGCAAATGCTGCAGATTTTAGTAGGTGGAAACTGCTTCTGTGAAGGTTGGCAGCTGCCATCTCCTTCTAGTGGCTCCTGAAAGTTGTGATTTCATTTTTTAAAGTGCACACAGGTCAGAAAATGTGTCCTGCTTGTAGAGAAGGAGGCAGTAGGATTTGTGAGTGGCTGGGAGAGGGGATCTGAAGTCTTGGACTGGGCCCCTTCTCTCCCTCAGCCCATTTTATTTCCTAAACAGATTAGTCTGGCCTGTATACACCAATGGGTTAGACTACAGCTAGATTCTGTGGGAGAAATGTGGGGATTTTCTAATATTGTGTTATAGGGATGCAGGTTTGTGTGCACCCCTTCCCTCTACTAAATTAAGGCCGAACTACCCAACTGTGGGCATGCCTTTTACACTGCAGATGTACTATGCCAGGCAGTGGTGCATTCAGACTCGCCCCATAACTTTTACATGGGCTGCCTCCATGCACAGTAACTGTATCTGTATTTGGGTGTGCTAATCTGGTCCTGCTCAGTGATGGTTCCAATTTCCATGCTTGCAGAACTGTAGAAGCTCAACTATGCTACTGGTTTAGGAAGCAGCTGGCCCTAACTCTAAGTGGTGGGACTTCTTATCCCTCTTGGAGGGTGATGAGCCCCAGGAGGTCAGTCTCTATTCCACATTAGGCTCATGCTTTGTTTGGGGTCTAAGTTTGCAGTTCTTCCATGGAGCCATGAGCACAGACATGTTAATAGTGTTGGATTCTGCCAACACGTGCCCCTTTTTGGCAAGAAGGAGACCCTGATGCCCATCTGTGTAGAGGTTCTGAGGTTCTGGCCGTGTCTTCCTCCTCACGTTCTCATCTCTTCACTCCCTAACTGAAGCTCTGCAAACTTGTGAGACCTCCTCACCATCCTTCTGGTTCTTGCCATCTGTGATACCAGAAAAGGAAAGCTCAGTGGGTGGGAGAGTACAGTGGGACTACCAGGCCAACTGCTGATCCCCTGTTTCGTCATTGACAGAGTTCCTCTTGGCCATATACTTGCACAACTTTGAGGACTACTGGGTGCTGTTGGGGATCCTTCTGGGTGTCTTATTTTGACCCTCTCATCCCATTCCTGTTGTTTTTTCATTCATCATCCTCTGTACTCCACTGGGATCCTGAATCAATATCCTCTCACCCAATGGGTCAGTCTGTTAGTTCTGGGTAGACTTATGCCAGCCCGTATCAGAATATCCAACAGGCTATCCTCACAGTCTTTGTGGCAAAGGGGTAGAGAACTATGTCTGCTTGACTAGATCATGACCGTTCTCTGAGGAAGTATGCTGCCCGTTGTTCACACATTCAGAACGATATGCACCATACAGCAACATCACTTACTGAAGACATTCAGTCCAGTTATCAGTGAATAGGAAGGTACCACCCTATGCCGAGGACTCACACCCCTTGTCCCTTTGGCTAGTACATTACAGTTTTCATTTATTCATTTTAATGGACCTGCTGCATTCTTTCTGGACACATATGCATCATATACTAAAAATAATACAAAACTAGTCGCCTGTCAAACTAAATCTGAAGAGACAACCTCAAAATTGGCTAAGGAGGGATATACTTTTTGGGCAAAGCTGTCCATAAATGGAAAGACTTTACTTCATGCCTGGTAGGGCCAATCCAATGGAGGAAGTGAACAGAGAGCCTCCACTTAACGTATTCTCCCAGCAGCCCCTAGTCAGATCAGTGGACTGTTAGTGAAAGTACATCAGCTTACAAAGAGGTACTGGAAGAGAAGTGGTTTTCACAGGTAGCCAGGTTCAGAACTATGTGTTATCAATAGCTGCCTTTTGAATTGCACCCAGATGCAGCTCAGGAGCCAGCAGTCTTTGGAACAATGTGGCTAATAGAGGTATGCATCAACCTCATTCTATGAGAGCTTTCCTCTGAGTTTCTCCAGAGCAAAAGTCACAAAGACCTGAATAACTATGACAAGGGCCAAAGTGCAGATGAGCAGTAATCCTCAGCATATGGCAAGCAAATGCGAAAAAGTGTTTCTAAAGGAAAGGTACGTGGGGATCCAGAAATGCCTCTCAAGCTCCACAATAAATTGATCCAGCACTGTTCCTGCCATTATCCTCTGCTTCCTCTAGCTGACGGTTATCACCTCTCTCATAAATACTTCTGTTTCAGCCAGTTGTCTTGCATCCAAATGCCTGTCTTGACTAGATGCTGGAGAACCAAAGAGACTGCACCCTCTCAGTTGGTTAAAATTGAACAATATATCACTTGCAAAAGGATGGCACTGCTACCCAGACAGTCTCTTTCCCTTCCTCTGCTTGTTCAAGTAAGCATTGGACAGGGGAAGGGGAAACAGAATTCTGTAGGGATCTATGTGAAGGAGTTTGCAGAGCAAGCAAGCACCTGACAGCTGGGATTTCTCTGAGAGGCAGGAATGCACCCCCTCAGGTGGTATATTCAGGCCAGTCTCATTTGTGCAGCTTAGGGCCTGAAGCAGGTCATCTCAGTGGAAGAACAGCACCAAAACCTTCCAGGTTCTATTCCCCTGTTTGCCAATAGCTTGGCAGGCAAGTGATTTAACCTATCTGTATCTCTGTAAAATCAGGCTAATACTTCCTAGCCTGACATGCGTTGAAGTTTTCTTGCTTTCTGTGAGGCTTAAGATTCATTGAGCACTTAAAGAATCACTGCAAAAGGACTAAGTACTAGCACAATCAAAGGAGACACGTTATTAACCTGTGGAAACTGGGTGCAGTTTCCATTCACTGCTGCCTAAGAGAGGAAACAGACATTGGCCAAAAGAAGAAAAAAAGTGGGGCAAGATATTGCAGAGTGGATTTTTTTTCAGGAGAGATTTTAATTTTCTGAGCAATTACACTTAATGAGAGCTTCACTAGATGGCAGCAGTGAACTTCTGGCTGGAAGATTACCTACCTCCCACTGTCCTTTAAAGAAAACACATGAGCTGCTGTAATTAAGTAATGAGTATGGGCTGCAGGTCCTAGCCTGTGCCAGTGCATAGAGCATACCTGTTGTTGCAGCTTCCACCTATGGCTCTTCAGCTCAGTCAGTAGCAACTCATGGTCTTAGCTCTGGAGGTCACGGGCTTTATTGCTACTTTATTGGTTACGATGGCAGCTGTTACACCAGCATGCAAGTCTACTGGGTTTTTTGACATTTTGGAATTTATTGAAAATTCCCCCCTGCCTTTTTTGCACCTGTAATAAATAGCAAGACCCAAATTGAAACTGGAGGGGAAGCATGACCCAGGTCTTCTCCTTGTCAGGATTCCTGGACTCAGTCTCTTGCTGTTCCATGAACTCCCCGTGTAAACAGGAGCAAGGGCATTTTGCCTCCATTTACCATCTTTAAAATAGAGATAATGGTGCTTCCTTACTTCCTAGTGTTACCAGGACAAGTAAAGGTACTGAGGTACTCAGCTCTAAAGTCATGAGAGGAGCTATTAAAATACCTCAGATGGGAAGTCTGGATACGGATCCAGAACTTTCCAGTTTGAGCCCATATAACAGTAAGATAACAAAAGTATGAGAGCACATTGATCAGTAGTTCTAGATAGGGGTGCACCAATAGAGATTTTTGGGGCCGATTCTGATAGCCAGTTTTTAAAGAGGCATATCAGCCGATACCGATACGATTTCCAATATGCAACTTGAAGAGTTGTGTCCAGCTCATAAGTTTGTTGGGATGGAAGTGGGGGGGGGGGCGGGGAAGGG
>NW_017729025.1:91622016-91624653 GCF_001723915.1 Gavialis gangeticus | reverse complement strand
ATGGAAGTGGGGGGGGGGGCGGGGAAGGGAGGGAGCGTGGGGGGCAGATTGAGGTCCCTGCCACCACTGGAGCCAGGGCTGCACTGAGCTCTTCCCAGTGGGGGCTGGGCTGGGCTGCGCTTGGGATGGGAGGCGGCAGTGCTAGGAGGGGGATTATGCGGGGGGCTGCAACCACCCCAAAATTAGCTATAGTCCCCCCAAGCCCCCCAGCGCCACTGCCTGTCCTGCCCCAAGTGCAGCTTAGCTCAGGCCCCACTGGGAAGAACCCAGCATAGCCCCGGCCCCAGCCCGCAGTGGCAGCCTGGCCTGGTCCATGAAGATCTGGGGGCACATGCACCCCCATGCCCTCCCAGGGTGCTCATAGCTGTGGGAGCCACCCTGCACCCCTGGACAAGCTGCAGCTCTACCCCACAGCCTGCCCCATCTGGGCAATGCCTGCCTCAACCCCTGCCCCAGCCCCACTGTCTCCCTCACCGCAGGGCCTTGAGCTGCCCCCCCACACCCCTTCCCTCCCCCTTCCCTTCCACCACAACAGACTTACCAGCTGGATGCAGACCTCCAAGCTGCTGTGCTGTGCCCCTCGCCACCTACATGCTGTGCTGAGGCTGCACACATGCACCTGGCATTTATCAGCCACATTATTGGCCACATCAGGTTAAAAAAAAGCCGATTTCCAGTACAGTCAATTTTCTTTATATCGGTGCCAGTCCGATATCAGACTGATGTATCGTGCACGTCTAGTTCTAGATAGTTCCTTTCATCTGAGGGTAAGCCAGGACTGTCAGTGGCTTATGAGCTGGGATGAATTATCTGGACACAGGTCCAGTGAAACTGCCTTGCCCACTTGTGTCCTGCTTTAAGTGAATTATTGGCAACTACATTTAATGGGGAGGAACCATGACAGCTTCAGATGTTTAGCTGAATTTCCTAGTCTTTTGAATCCTCATTTGTCCAGAACTCCTAACTAATTTGCCAAGACTTTTGGTTCCCTTAAACACGGTGAGTGCACCCCCACGAACACACACATGCAGTGGCATGCATTTTCTGTGGGACAAACAGCAGTGGCACATATTTGTACTGCTGCTATGTGTTCCTGGGCATGCCCATGTATGCACGCTCCAATGCATGACAAAGGGACCCAGATGGAGTAGAGGAGGCTGGCCCTGTGCTGGCCCCAGCAGCCTTACCTGGGGTCTGGGGGCCTCCCAGGGCAGCAGTGGTATATGCACTGAGCCAGCCTCTCAGAGCCTGCCCAGCAGCCAGACTGTGGTTCTGGCCCACCAGGCTCTGGTTTCTGGTGGTGCGTGCTGCTGGCACATATCCTGCACCACTTTTTTTAGGGGTATTTTTTTTACACCAGGATGTCCCTGTGTCAAAATAAAATTTCTGCACTACAAATTAGCAGTGCGACACATGGGTGCACTTTTGCTGCGTGTGGGTTGAGGTGCCTCAAACTGCACATGCACGCTTGTGGGGATGTGCCCCATATAAGTAATGGGAGGGTGTTTCTATTCTATACCACAACCCATCAGCTGTGGCCCTCATAGAAGGGGTTTGTGTATCACTTCCCTCAGCAAACAACAAACTTTGGTATTTTCCCTACAGTGCCCTTCTGCTTTAAATAGGTATTTCCTGGCCTTGCCTTTTAGACATGGCCTACAGTACATATAACTAATTCCTGAAGTCTTGCCTGCACTGCTTCTGTGAGTGCTGCCAGGATGCCTGCTTGCCCAAGGACCTCCCTCCTGCAACTCCTGATCAACATGTGCCAGGGTTGCATCAGGGTTGACAGTAGTTTTATCAAAAGGTTAGATTATAGATTTGTATAGGGTGGTTTAGATAGCAACTGATGATCCTGCCTTAGGCAGGGGGCTTGACCAGGTGACCTATGAAGAGGTTCCTTCCAGCCCTACTTCTCTGTGGTTTTACGATTCTAAGTGGGCACCTACAAACCATCACAAACCCTGACACCACAGCCACATTGTTGTAGCAATACCCTCCTTCCTTATAACACATTGCCCCAGCAACATAGCAACTAAAAATAACTGAGCATGATGTGCATGGTGCAGTACGGGCTGTTACTATGCCGTCATCTAGTACTTCCAAAATAATTAATTAAATGATGGTGCAGTAACAAAGGCACCATAGAGACATGTGTAGATGCACCCCAGCAAGGCAATATAGCCCTGTTGGAGTGGCAGTGAGTATGCATGCCAGTAGGGAAACCAGAGGCAAACAACCCAAGACAAGTGCTGGGTGCTTACTGAGGGCTGCTTTCTGGCAGCTACAGTGTCTCAGTTCTGGGATTTGGTGCATGCCAGTGGGAGTGAGTGGGCAGGGAGAGTTTCAGAGTGGCACTCCCAGGGGAAGTACAGAGGTAATGTAGACATAGAATCATAGAAAATGAGGGTTGGAAAGGACCACAGGAGGTCATATAATCCAACCCATTGCTCAAAGCAGGATCATCCCCAACTAGATCATCCCAGCCAAGGCTTTGTCTAAGCCTGGTCTTAAAAACCTCCAAGGATGGAGATTCCACAACCTTTCTGGGTAACCTGTTCCAGTGCTTCATGCCCTAAGGGTATGAGATTTAGCTGGCTTCCCGTGTGCTGTGAGACATGCAGGAGTTGCATGCAG
>NW_017729025.1:91616787-91617016 GCF_001723915.1 Gavialis gangeticus | reverse complement strand
CATGCCCTAAGGGTATGAGATTTAGCTGGCTTCCCGTGTGCTGTGAGACATGCAGGAGTTGCATGCAGAGGAGAGCTGGAGCCAGTGGCACAGTGCCCTGACTGGTAAGTTAGTTTTACCACTTTTTCTGAAGAATTCAAAAGCATCATTTGTTGCGGGTAGGTCTTGCTTGACCAATCTCATCTCCTCTTATGACCAGGTGACTTATCACCTGGACAAAGGGGAAGAG
>NW_017729025.1:91615711-91616776 GCF_001723915.1 Gavialis gangeticus | reverse complement strand
ATGATGAGAAGCTGAGAGCAATGGGGCTATTCAGCCTGGAGAAGCACAGTCTATGGGGTGATCTTGTGGCCACCTATAAGCTTTTCAGGGATGCTCATCAGTATCTGGGGGAACAACTGTTCACTGGAGCACCCCAAGGGATGACAAGATCGAACGGTCACAAACTCCACTGTGACCGGTTCAGGCTGGACATAAGAAAAAACTTCTTCACTGTCTGAGCCCCCCCGGTTTGGAGCAGACTGCCACCTGAGGCGGTTCCAACGCCCACTTTGAGCCCCTTCAAAACACATTTGGATGCTTATCTTGCTGGGATCCTATGATCCCTGCTGACTTCCTGCCTCTGGGGCAGGGGGCTGGACTCGATGATCCTCCGGGGTCCCTTCCAGCCCAAATGTCTATGAAAGTCTATGAAATCATGGAATCAGTAAAGCTGGGTCTGTATTTGCCTCTGACCACACTTTAGCAATGTAGGAATTGTTATACAATACTAGATTTCATAGACATTAGGGCTGGAAGGGATCTTGGGAGATCATCCAATCCAGCCCCCTGCCCCAAGGGGAAGAAGTCAGCTAGGGTCAAAGGATCTCAGTAAGATAAGCGTCCAAACACTTCTTAAAGGAGTCCAGAGTAGGTGCTTGCACCACCTCTGGAGGGAGCCTATTCCAGGTCCTGGGTGCTCAGACAGTAAAGAAGTTTTGCCTTATGTCCAGCCTAAAATGGTCTTGGAGGAGTTTGTGACCATTGGTCCTTGTCAACCCTTGGGGTGCTCTGGTGAACAAGCTTTCCCCCAGATCCTAATGTACACCCCTGATGTACTTATAGGCTGCCACCAGTTCACCCCTGAGCTTGTGCTTTTCCAGGCTGAAGAGTCCCATGGATCTCAGCCTTTCTTCAAAAGGCCTGTTCTCTTGTCCTCTGATCATGCGTGTGGCTCTCCTAGATAACACCAGTAGGGGCCATCTAGCCATGACCCTAACTTTGATCCTGGCCATTGTCAGGTGCTTTGGAGACTGGGGCAAAAGATATCTGAGCAGTTCTTCATGGAGTAGCTTGCCCTGAGTGGAA
>NW_017729025.1:91604690-91610711 GCF_001723915.1 Gavialis gangeticus | reverse complement strand
CAACCCTTGGGGTGCTCTGGTGAACAAGCTTTCCCCCAGATCCTAATGTACACCCCTGATGTACTTATAGGCTGCCACCAGTTCACCCCTGAGCTTGTGCTTTTCCAGGCTGAAGAGTCCCATGGATCTCAGCCTTTCTTCAAAAGGCCTGTTCTCTTGTCCTCTGATCATGCGTGTGGCTCTCCTAGATAACACCAGTAGGGGCCATCTAGCCATGACCCTAACTTTGATCCTGGCCATTGTCAGGTGCTTTGGAGACTGGGGCAAAAGATATCTGAGCAGTTCTTCATGGAGTAGCTTGCCCTGAGTGGAAGTTAGTTAGTGGTTGGTCTAAATTTTTAGTTTTAAATCCTGTCTAATGTGACTTTTTATTTTTTTCACTCTCTTCATCCATTTCTAATCCTTTACAAAATCCCACTAGGTGCTTGGGCTGAATGACACCTTGAGATAATGACTTCCATGGCTGACTACATTTGTATTCATGTAGCACACCCAGTGTGCTGGGTCCTGTCCAAGTGCCCTCAAGACACAGACCTAGTCCCAAAGAACAGAAGTATCGTGTTTTTGTATTATTTTAATTATACTGGATTAGAAAAGCATAGTTGTTTTCTAACATGCTTTAATTTCCATCTGTTCATTTTGACAGCGAACAAAGGAAGTCATTATCTTTACAAAACAATGCTTCAGAAAGTTTTACTGAAAACAAACCTAACGAGAACAGTGCAAAAGAGACTAGCACATTCTGTTACAAGCAGTAATCAATAATAGGAATGTAAACTTAATAGCGCCTTCCAAGGACAATAATAGTGAGTGAACACTTACAGTGGCCCTTAATCATGGAGGATGCAAACTGATATACTTATAGGCAAGAAATCACTTCATCCACCCTGTAAGGCAGAAGTCTCTAAACTAAACAGAGGACTATTTCAAGTTTAGAATAGTAAGTGAAGAAAGTATTAGGGATGTCACCTTAGTGTCCCAGTGGCATGTATGCAGTAGGTTTCTATCCTAAACATCCACAAAGGCTGCAAGGAGCAGGTTGAAGATATAGGTAGGTGAAGTCCCAGACCAAAGAGATTTTTGGGGTGCAAATGTCAAGTCATGTGACTTTAGCAGGGGTTCACACCACTCCACCTAATGAGCTCTCTTTAAAGTTGCCTATGTCCTATAAAGCTTTTAACCCCCAAATAGCTTGGGGAAAAGGTATGAGAGACACTGAAATGCACATCTCTGAACTCACCTAATTGAGACCTACATTGTTTCCAACTCTACTGATTTATTATGAGTCTCATGAAAGTTGATGGGTTTCTTTTCCCCACTTAAAGCTTCAGCTCTTTGAGTTAAGTGGAGAATCTTACCTAATAATTTCAATTTAAAAATAAAAAATAAGTTTCCATGCTTCATGGCTGTACAGAAAATCTAGCAAACATGACCTAAATGCACTCCCACATTTGAGAAAGCAGAAAACAACTAAGAAACATTTATTTTTGAAAACTTGTGATTTTTTTAATCCAATCTCATGATTTGTGGAGCCTGCCTTGTGATTTGTTTTGCGTGAAACAAGGTTGTAACCCTTCTGCCAGACTCAGGATGGCAGTAATAAGGGCCAAGCTCAATTCAGGAGTTTTACACAAATCTGTTATCTAGAAAAGGGTAGGAATTGTGGAGGATATGCTGTGAAGTGTGTGGGGAACCTGATGGGGACGCTGTCCTCTAGTTTGGGTAAAGGATTCAGACTCACCCACAAAGGGTTGAACTCTATGTTAGGCAGGACAGCCCATGGCTCCTAGCCTAAGTTTGCTGCTTCTTGGGATTCTACTGCTCTGCTTCACCAGAGGCGTTCGGATCCTTACGTGGGACTCATCTGTATTGGACCAGACTGATCTGGTAGGGGTGCTACTACTGCAGCTGCGGTACCAGGTTTGTAGCTAGGACTGAGTAGACTGAGGCAGCAGCCTGGAGCTCATTTTGTAGCACCTGGATACATGGTGGCAGCATGGAGCTGCTTTTGCAGTAAGACCCACAACAGCAGAGATGATGGTACAGAACCAAACCAGGGAACTGTACACCTGTGCGCCATCTGGTGACTTGGTTTTCTCTGAACTGGGAAAGACAGGTAGAGGAGAATGATCCTGATTTCCAGTCTAACTGTGAATGGGCTTTTTGATGAAGGATTCTGGATTTCATCAAGACAGGTCATCAATTCTTGGTAATCTGGAATTACCACTGTTACTAATGGTTTTGCTTATATTATTGCATGTAAATGCATAGTTTCTCTGGGGTTTTTTTTTCCCTTTTTCCCCAGATAAAAGATATTTTGGCTGTCTAGTCCCAAAAACTCCTGAGCACTCTCACGTGGAGAAGAACCACATAGAAAGCACCTTTTAGAAATATGACCAGAGAGGTTAGGTTTTCATTTCCCAGAGGGAGAAGTAGCAATACTGCTGGGAGGTGGGGATTGACTTATCTTTTTATTTATGTTAGAGAAACACTCTGAGACAGATCAAACCTGGAACTACTTGCTGCCATTGGCACCTTACAGAAGGGTTGAATTTATAAAGCCCAGAATCACAAGGGAACAAGCTCAGAAGAGGCCCTTGGGATAGATAATCTTCCCTGGTGGCAAAATTGTGCTTAATATTGTTGACTGACCCCCAGGTACCTTCTCAAGAGGAGAGGTTTGGTTTTTGCGGGACGGGGTTGGTTGTTTTTTGTTTGTTTGGGTTTTTTTGAGCATCCACAGGTCTAGAAATCTCTTTCAATTGTGTACATCCATGGGTCCTTCTGGGTATACATCTGTGTGCATAAATCTGGATATATTGTGTTTATTTAGGAGAGGCATGGTCATTGTTTTTTTATTACTCTGTGATCAGTGTAGAACCAGGCAGAACAGCATACTGTTAAAGACGGAGAGAGATTGGAAAAGACCTTCAGTATTAGGTAATTTGGCCTTCACCTGGTGGTTGCATGATGATTGTTGTCTAGTGTTTTATTTCATCTAACTTTAAATGTAAATGAGGTAGGATTTGGGCCCTGATTGAGCAGGATACTTAGGAACATGCCTGACTTCAAACCTAGGAATTCAGTGTGCTAATCACAGGCTTAAATCTAATTTAAGAGTTTTGGAAATGAGGCTTGTTGAACAATTTAGCAGATGGATGCGCTTGCTACAGCATTTTATTAACCGTGTCCGTGCAGCACAGAACAGACTTATTTCTTCCCTCCCAGCAAGGGCTGCAGAACCCTATAGAAGCTCCTGCTTCTGGAAAGTGCAGTTTCCTAAGCCTTTTAACACAGTCAAATCAAAACCAGAGCACTCAGATGTGCTTCTCCTCAATGGAAGCAATTTCCCTGGCAAATTACAGCTTTTGACCTCGATCACTCATAATATGAGAGCCATATATATAATAACAAAACTAAATGACACTTCATGGTATCACTTTTATAACAAAGAAAGAGTGCTTTTAGCCACTTTCTTCTCATTTAAAAATGTTTGCTTCTCATTTAAAAATCTTTGCTTAAACCCAAAACATTTTTGCTTAAACTTTCCAGAAAAAGTCACTTTGGGGCAGGGGCTAGATTTGGGAAATAGTCAGTTTGCAGGGGGGAAGGGAGTTCTGATCAACTAGAAATGGGAACCTGATAAAATGGAGATCTTAACAAAATCTTAACTGTAGCTAGTGCTTTAGCTCTAATACTTTGTCTACTTACAATACCTTCATATACACAGGGAATTGCCTGCCTCTGTTAGTGTTCATTCAGTGCCCTCACTCTCAAAGAAATCTTTCAGTCTAATTTATTCCATTACTGTTTCTGGCTAGAATGACTACTCCCCATATATGTGTTTGTTCTGCTTTGTGCTGATTTCTATTGTATTTGTTCATACTTTTAGAAAGAGAGCTTTCTGAGCCAAAATACTGCTGCTGTTTATCCAGGGTCAACAGTGTGCTTGGTGCTTTATGTACAAAATGGCACGATTCCTACGCAGTTCTTAGTAGCTTGCAATTCACTTCAGATGCAGAGAAAGCAGCTTGTGCTTGCCATTCTTTTTCCAATGTGTGACACTGTGTCCACCTGAAGTGATATATACCTAGCAATGATAATATTGCACAGTAGGTTTCAGTCAGAAAGGGCCAAGCAATAAGTAAAATGTATTATTAGCTGTGAGGAGTGTGAGTGCATCGCTAGCTTGGATTTTTTACTAAATAAAAACCCTCCAGGTTTTCAGACACCAGAAAGATTAGAATTAATATAGAGAATGCTGGAAAAGAGCTAAGCAACAGCAAATGCAGGTAACTCAGTGTGCCAATATTGGAAAGGGACCATGGGTCAACCTATAGCCATTTCCTGTGCCTCTTGGAATTTCAGCAGAAAATGGAGATAATAGGACCCAATCTTGTGCAGATTGCACTTGATAGCAAATTTCCCACTGGGGTGGATGAGAGCAGGGCAAGATGCATGGACCATCTCTATAGGGGATTAATCGGTGTTCCTTTTCTGGCACAACAGAAAGTGATTGAGTAGTTAAACATGAAACTTGCCAGGTGTCTTCCAGCACCTGGACACCATGGGGTACCAACTTAATGATATTTTTAATGGTGTGTGTGTGTTGGACACATGCACACTGTGTTTAATGTTGTGGTAACCGGGGTAAGGCTGGAAGAAGCAGCTGATGATTTAAAACCCACCTTTTCCCTTCATGTACTATCCTGTAGGTATGTAGCACAGGAAATGAGGCTCTATACACATCACTAGGTTCCAGTGAGAAGTTCCTGGCCTTGTGCAGCTGGAGATTATGAAGGGGTAGTGGAGGCTAAGAGCCAAATGCTGGGGACCGGTGGAAGAATTGAGGTGGACCTTTCTTCCTGTCCTTTCTAACATCAGTTCAGGAGTACACTAAACAGAAGTAAAATGTTGCAACTCCCAACCCCCCTAAAAACAAATGAACCAAAGAGCAAAACCTGGCAGAAGTGGCAGTAAGGCCCAGGTACACTGGGCAGAAAGGCGGTGATTGCTTTTGTATCAGAATTCACTGATGCATGTGGCTCCTCTCTTCTGCCCCATGAGTGTTTCTATCTCTCTTGCCAGCCTAGTGAATAGAACCCTACAATTCAAACAGAGGTTTCCTGCTGCATTTACTAATGTGATACAATTGGGTCTGAGAAAAGTGTTCATTTGGGGTTAGCTTACTTACACTGCTTCTGTGCCTGGGAGTGTGCCTGGGAAGCATGCCCTTCCTACTCAGCCCTGCTCCTCATGCTGACTCCTGAAATGAGGCACTGTATCTGCTACAGAGCCGGGCTGAGTGTATGTCCTTAGGCTTATTGTCTCAAGAGTATGTACTGAGGTTGCCAATCCAAGACTTCTATTTTTTTTAATGACAATCTGAAAACTTTTTACTGAGACATATTTTTATTGATATATTTTTTTACATAATGTAAATGTAATTCCTCTGCCAGGCCCTGCCCTGCTTCCAGGCCCCAGTTAGAAGGGTTGGGTTCAAACTTAAGGGTTTAAAACCAGCCATAGCAAAAAAAAAAGGGAAAAATATTTGGTTGTCAGTAAAAAAATTTCTTTGGTTGGAACCCCTGCTTGTCTGCAGCAATGGTTTTACACCATGCTGCCCCCACTCCAGGGTTCCCCTATTAAATTTCATACTCTCATGCCCCCCATCTGTGCCCCATATCCAGCCTAGACCCCCAACCTTATCACTGCCAGCCCCAATACTCCCTGCTCTGGTACAGACTTTCTAGGAAGCCTACCTGCCTACCTCAGCAGTGTTATAGGCAGCTGATGGGTCTCAGCAGTAGCACACGGCTGAGGGGAAGGGATCTACAAAGCCCTGAGAGAAGGCTTCTTGCAGGATGCAGTGCTCCTATTCAGGTACCAGGTGGCATCACTGTGCTTTCTATGTCCATCAGGTTTCATAGATTTCATAGATATTAGGGCTGGAAGGGACTTTAGAAGATCATCGAGTCCAGTCCCCTGCCTGAAGGCAGGAAGTCAGCTGGGGTCATAGGA
>NW_017729025.1:91602834-91604679 GCF_001723915.1 Gavialis gangeticus | reverse complement strand
GCTCTTGACTTTGGGTGGGAGTTCTGTAGTAGACTCCCAGTGTTGTGTCCCCTCTGCTGTGTTCTCCATGGATTTTAAACCCTCAAGCTTCTTACTTATCAGGGAGCTTCAATCAAGCTCTGGTTGCTTAGTGTTTTTCCGGATGGCTTAGATTTTTTATGGATTTTACAGACAGGTGTTTTTAGCCTGATCTGTTGCTGACTGTCTGTAAATTTATGGACAGTTGGCAACTCTGGTATGTACTGATGTGTGCTCAGGACTGCTCTAAGGTAGCCATAGTCTCTTATTTCTAGGATTGTTTGTGCATGGAGAGCAAATGAGGGCAGCACTCCTAGACACAACACAGTTAGTATTAAACAAGATAGTTTGGGGTGAAGCCTCCAAATTAGGACTTCCTAGGCTTATGAATGCTGGAGCTGTAAGGGGAGATGGGCAGGAGGCAGACCATTTTGGATAGGTCCTATGTAAATACTCTTTCTCTTAGCATCTGCTGGAGACACACTTTATTGGCCTAGGTAACCCTTTGATCTGATCCAGTGTGGTATCTCTCATGTTCTTTGGAGATCACCCAACTCTACGCTCTCCATCAGGGTCTTCTGGGATCTATAAATGACGGATCACAATCTTTTTTCTTTGGCAGCATGCCAGCAGGCCTGTTTGGTGTGCCTATGTCAGGAAGCATCTAATAATAGTAGGATTGGAGAAAGAGTTCTTTTTGCTGTGATATTTGAGAGCACAGGCTACTATTGAGGGAGTGGCACTGGCACAGGTTCCCATGGGGGCTGCCATTCTGGCAACCCCTTTGAATCAGTGCCTGGTACTGGTGCTCTGCTCACCTACCTGTACTTAGACTCTTGGCTACTGTGATCTTCTGTGCTAAGCATTAAGGCAGTAGACTTCCATAAAATATGGCCTGCTGTTTCTAGAGGTAGGAGCCAATCTGCACAAGGATGCAACTGGCGGGTATATCAGATTACTTTTTTTCTAGCTCAGGGCAACCCTGCTAGGGATAGGGACCTAGGGCTTGGAGGGCTGCTGTGGGTTCTAGGCAGGTACCTTGTGAAGATACTGCTTAGAGATTTGCGTCAAATCCAGACCTCCAGGTGAATCTGTAAGAATTGATCTTTTGTCAGCCGCTATGAATGAAACCTACAAAATACAGTTCACATAACCAACAGCAACTGGACCCAAGAGAGTATACTTATCCCTAAGCATATGATTTTTTCCCAGTGAATTTTTTTCTTTCACAATCAGAGAATGACTTATATTAGAAAAGCTAGACTGAATTGAGGAATGTACTACTTAACTACTAGTAGATATTAATATGGAACTGGTAAGGAGTCACAGGACCAGTTTCAGGTCAGAACAAGAGAACGGTGTGTTTCAAATCATCCAGGCTTGATACAAGTTTCAGACTGGGCAATGAAGTAAGCTATAAGGGATGTAAAAGATCTTCCTTTTGTTCAGTAAGGCAGAGACCAGGATTTGCAGGGTTCCTGCAGGGTAAGGAACTAAGGAAGAAACAAGTAGGAGTAGAGACCCCCAAAAGATGCCTCTGAAAAGAGGAATGAGAAGAAAGGAAGGGTAAGGAATACCATGGAAGGAGAAGGCTGGGTTATGTTAGCAGAGGACAGAGCTGGATTATGTTACCACTAAGGTGGACAGAGCTGGAGGTCCAGAAACAGCAGTCAGGGAGGCAAGTGATCCCAGATCCCAAGGAAGGTGGGAGAATGTAGCAAGTAGCATTAGGGAAGCTGGTGTGTGAGGATACAGCTGACAGCCAGTTCATTGTCCAGGTCTCCCAGGGCTAGCACTTGTGGGTAGAGGGATATACAAATGCAGGCG
>NW_017729025.1:91591448-91597834 GCF_001723915.1 Gavialis gangeticus | reverse complement strand
GCTGACAGCCAGTTCATTGTCCAGGTCTCCCAGGGCTAGCACTTGTGGGTAGAGGGATATACAAATGCAGGCGGCTCGTGAATGCTGCGATGCTGAGGCACATGGAGTGTCCCACAGAAGCACAGGGGGCTCCCCAGTGCGTTCGGCAGCAGACCTGGAAGTGGACCAGAAGTACTTCTGGTCCACTTCTGGGTCTGCCAGGGAGTGCAGTGGGCACCCCTGGCTCAGCAACTAGTGCCTCCTGGGTCTGTATGGGGCTGATTGCTGAGCTCCGGTCCACTTCTGGGTTTGCTGCCAAACACATGGAAGGCCCCCCCCTCCCCACACTCCTGTGGGATGCTGTATGTGCCCCAGCACCGCAGCGTTCACAAGCCGTGTTAGTAGTTTGATATATGTAGAAAAAGCTTTTAAAGCTGTGTCTATGTCTGAATCGCTGATTTTCTAAACCATCATCAAATCTTCAGATTCGGATTCGGCCAAATCAAATCAGGGACAGTGATTCGAATCAACGAATCAAATCACTGTCCCCCGATTCAGGCCGAATCCGAATCCAAATGAAATAGGGCCTGCTTCGCACACCCTGAGTGAGCACCACTGTTTTAGTGTATTGACTGGGGAGTCCGTTGCTATTTCTTATCTTGTGAGTTGCTTGTTTGTTACAGTAAGCTGCTCTGAGCCTTTCTGGATAGGATGGGCTATAAATCTAAATAACACCAACAATAAGATATCCATGAGTTCCTTTGGTTTATCCCAAACAACTCTCAAAAGGGGCAGGCAGGGGATCTTGTTTTATATTTACTATGAGCAATTATTAAAACATCTTACCATTGATTCCCTCCTTTGGAGCAGTTTCAAAGGAACACTTAGGTTTCATTCAGCCAGGCAGACAATTTCATTTGTGAAGCAACTGTAAAGGCTTCTGGCCTGAATTATTTCCTATGCTGCGGCTGAGGGATCAATTCTCTGTTACGACATGGCTCCTTTTTGCCTCAGTGGAACTTGGCTGTGTGTAAGAGGGTCTCCTAGATGGCAAAAATGTTTACAGTTTACAGTTTCAGACCCAGGTTCAGAAGCCATGAAAAGATGAGGTCAAAGAGAAGAGGGTAGGAACAGATTGCTGCTAAGCTCCAGCTATTTTTGGCTACAAAAGTAACTCTTAGGTTTGAAGTCTTAGCTGGGCTTTATTTTTTCCCATCTGTTCTATTTTCTCTTTCCACTCATATACCTATTTGCACAGACATTGTAATAGCCTCCATTGCATTTTAAAGCCTCCTAGACATCATCCTTCTCAGTCCCTTGTTGCACACTTTGGGTGAGCTTGAAAGGGCTGAAGGACCAAAGGTCCCCGTGAGTAGCATTCACTTTCTGAGCAATGCATTTCTGCCCTGGCCAGCTATGCTCCTTGGTTCCTGTAGTAACATCCATCAACTTAGGAATGCTGGAGAGGAATAGCAGAGAAATTATTTCCGTTAAGTGTAGCACTCAACCAAGTGATGACACAACCACCCAATAGCTCTTTGGATCAAGGACAGTCTCCTTCTTACTGTTTGCATAGTATGCAAGACAATGGTTCCCTGATTGTGCCTGGGGGCTTTGAGCACCACTATGTTCTTGGGACCCTGTAACAGACACAAGGCCAACTTCACCCTACAAGCCTCCCTTAGGATCCTACAAACTTGCTGGTATAGCTCTGGGAATCAGTGGTAAGATGTGATTTTTGGTGAGCATTATCAGTGCTGGCAAAAATCCCTAATGTAGATGCAGAGATACTGTCAAATTTTCATGTACTAGACTGTTGTCATCCCTACCCTGTTGCATGGGTGTGAAACTTGAATGACAAACTAGAAATATCTGAGAGCTTTAGAACATTGCCATCAGTGATATCTTTGGAAAATCCTCCATATTGGAAGGACAGAAGAATGCTCAAGCAAACACCATCAGCATCAAAGCCATGTTTGTCTAGCATGAGCTCTGTTGGACAGGACATATCATCTGGTTCCCAAAACAAGTTCTAGACTCCCAACTCACCAATGGCCAGAACTCTAGAGGTGAGCAAAATAAGAGATTCAAGGACATCTTGAACTCTAATCTGAAAAAAATTGCAATATTAACATTAATACTTGGGAGACTCAAGCACAGAATAGTCCCCAATGGCACTGTGATGTATGACAAGACATCAATCATTTTGAGTAAACTTGCCTCATTATGGAGAAAGATAGATGAGAGAGACAAAGAGAAAGAGCTGTGACCTGATATCACTAGGATCTATTCCTTCCTCCCTTCCTCCTGGAACATTTGCCATGTCTGCCATTGAACATGTGGGTCCTAGATTGGCCTCCTCAGTCATCTTCGGAGTCATCAACTTCCCAATTTACTGGAAGACTGTCCTCCTCACATTAAGGGAGTGCTGCCATCAATGACTGTGAAATTTGCACTAATCTGATAGATTATTTCACTTGAAGGCTTTTGCTGGCATAAATTGCATAGAACAGCATTGCTATGCTGGCAAATTGAGTCCGTTCTCAACTTGACATAAGGCAGTAATGCTCTTTGCTGAAGAAAACTCAGATCCAGGCTGATGCACTAATTTAGGTTTTCATCTTGATGCTTCACCCAGCCCTACCGGAAAGTTTTCTTCAGTGCTTTCCACATACATGACACTGACCCTCCTTGAAAGTGGATGGCACCGTTGCCCCTTCTTATGTTTATAGCAACATTAGCAATCCAGAAAAAGGGTTTCCTTTGCTGTCCTGCTTTCTACTTCTAAATATAAACCGTCCTTCCCCCCACACTTTGTGCCTGTAATTACCTTTTTGCTCCAGTGCCAGCCGTCCTCAATCAGGCATCGTTATTAACAGAGAGAAAAGAGAAGGGGGGGGGGGGAGTGGAGGGGAAAGAGAACCACAAAACTTAATTTAATCACAGCGCCCCATGCTCAATTTAACAGACACAACAGCTCAGAATGGGGTCCCTGTGCAATGGGAGGGCAATCAGTGGAGCGTCCCTGGAAAGAATTAATTGTGGATGACAATGTGTAAACAGTGCAGATGAATAGGGCATGCAGGTGTGAGCCACCGGGGCCATCCCGGGGACTTTTTCACACGAATTTCAGCTCCTTCACTGCTGACCTGCTCCCTAAAACATGATTAGTGGCGGCGTTGGGAAACCATTTAGGGTGTCAGGACTTGGCACATATTAACTAGCCCTGGGGGAGAAGGGAGGGAGGGCATGGGGAATATGAAAGGGAAATCTGAAGCACAAGGGGATTGTTAAAGGGCCAGAGCATCCTTGTTGCTCTGAGATATGCTCTCTGAAGAAAATGGCAGTGAATGGAAGTGGAGTAGCGCTTTGTGTTTCACAGCAATACCCAGGCGAGCCAGAAAACAAGACAATGCATAGACTATTTGGGGGAGTTGGGGGGGGCAGGGAATATGTGTCTGAAATAAATCTTTATGCTACTGATTCTTTTCTTTACTGTGGCTGTATAGCTCTGGATGCTTCATCTTGTAAGAGAGTCCATCAAAATAAGCAGGAAAAGGAATGACTCAGCAGTCCTGAAACAAGAAGCATCTCCTCAGGAACATGCCTACTACTCCGTGTGCAAAAATCCCTCCCTCCACCTCCGCCAGCAATATGCTGACTCATATGTCAGGCAATAAGTGGCTGTATAGTGGGCCCAGTTTAGGGAAGATGGGAGAGGGAGATCTAAATGATAAATCCCCCATGCCAGCCTAGGTCTTTGAACTCAAACAGGACAAGTTTTGGTAGGAATGACAGGCACTATTGCTTATAAGGTTCCCACCCCCCCACACTTTCCATTAATGGGGACAGCACTGAATGATGGATGGGCTTCACAGGGCATTGCCTTTGGAGACTCCCCTGGGGATGGACAGTATCCCCAGAACCCGCCAGCACTCTCCCCCCGTAAAGCAGGGGTGGGCAAAATGCAGCCTGGGGGCCGGATGCAGCCTGCCAGGCCATTCTATCCGGGCCGTGGGGCCCCTAAAAAAAAACCTCAGTAAGGGGCCCTCTGCCCAAAATAATTGCCCACCCCTGCCCTAAAAGGTACTTTCCATAGCCCCCCTGCTACTTCAAGGTACACATGGCTAGAGTTTACACTGGTGAATCTGACCTTTCAGCACTGCTCTACTGACCTTTCAGGACCATGGTCCTCTCCCTGGGATCTGTTGTGCATATTTTTAACACCCGTTGCAGCAGCACAACGTTGGCCACCGCGGTTCCTCTGCTTTACCTGTGATAGGTTAGGGCAGTGTTTCCCAACCAGCGTGCCGCGGAAATGAACGTGTACGCCGCGGAATTTTGCCATGGCAACGAGCTACAATCGGTATGATGATGGGGAATGCCCTAACAGGTGGGCTGCAGAAAAAACGTATTAATGCAAGTGTGCCTTGGGCTGGAAAAGGTTCGGAAACACTGGGTTAGGTTGTTATCGCTTGTGTTGTGTCAAGTTTCATTGCGTAGTTTTGCTAAGAGGTTAGACAATGGATTCGTATGCGAAGGTTTGGATAGGGATGATCCTGCCTCAGGCAGGGGGTCGGCTTTACTTCTCTATGACAGACGACTCCACAAAATGTGCTGTAGGATTCCAGTGTCTCTCAGGAGTCTCTCAGATATAACTGATTTCCACTTTCTGACTCCCAGCACCACAGACGCACCTTAGAATCCAATGGCTGAGTTCTTTCGATATTACAGATCGGAAATGGTAGGAAAGTTCCTGCAACTGGAACATGATTACTACTGCCAAGAAGACAAGATAAGAGTCCAGCTCAGTTGCCTATGGCAGTTTTGTCTCTGCAAGGTTAATGGGAAGAAAATGTCAGCACTAAAAATATACACATCAGTTTCATGTGCAGAAACTGAGCTCAGAATTTAAACTGACCTTTTGTTGAGCAATTTGGCATATCAGGCTTTTTTTTTATTTATTTAGATGCTGCCTATCTGTGGGCTTGGAAGCCTAGTTTTCTGTACCCATACATGAAAATCTTAGTTAGGGATAATATTTTATCCCTAACTAAGAGGTGTTTTGAGACTTAATTTCTTTCTTTCTGGTAAGTCAGTGAAGTTTTGCCACAGAGTTCATCAATGGCAGTATTAGGTTGCGGTATTTGTATCATAAACCACATCAACATTTCAGTATGAACAGTGCTAAATGTTACTTGGCAAAGTTCCATGGCAAAAATATGTGATTAAAGTCCATTCTAGTTTTTGCTCATTTGTTAAGCACAAGAAATAAATGCAAATAAATGCCTCTCATTACAGCTTACTGACTCTGATCAAGGTGACTACGCCACTTTCTATGTGGGAGGTGATGCATTCAAAGTGCAGCATGTCTCAAGATGCCAGTGTCTGGCAGGACAATTCAGCAGTAAGAAGATATCATTATTGTATAGTCTAATCTATCTATTTTGAGCAGGGGGGTGGACTACATGACCTCCTGAGGTCCCGTCTAGAATGCTTATCATAACCATAGTACCTAATGGAAAAATATAACACATTAGATATGAATAGCATTGTGGCAGGGCACTTTTGGGTGCCTGTTTGCAGCAGGATACTGTGGTGCCTGCCACTCAAAGGGCCTGAGTAGGCAGCAGAGGCAGCCTGCAGGTGGCTGCACTCCTCAGTCAGGAGTCACATGGCCAGCAGAAGACTGCCTGATTAGGGAAGAGGGCTCAAATGCTAGCAGTAAGAGCAGGCTTGAGCAAGAAAGCCAGTAGGAGTTGCTGCAAGCAGCTGGAGGCAGAACATTGCCCAGTTGAAGATGCTGCTCAGGAACACCCAGAGGACAGGGAAGGAACTATGGGGATGCAGGAGGTTCCTGGTCCTGGGGCATGACCTAAAACTATACCCTGTTGGGTTTGGATGGTGTGGTGGGGCTGTTTCTGGCAAGGCAGCTTCTGGAAATGCCATACCAGTGCCTCTCCAGTGAAGGGCAAGTATGGGTGCCAGAAGCCTCAGCCCCTGCTGCCTTGTGGGTTAGCCACATGGAGGGGAAAGGCTAGGGGAGCACACCCCAACAGAAAAGTGTAGGGGCCCAGGTCCATTGTGTGGAGCCTGAGGCAGGGTCCAGGTAAGCTGGCAGATGCCTGAGGCCCAAGGGGGCATAATGTCCCAAAGTATGTCAACAGATGCCTGAGGCCTGAACAGCCGTAGGCTGAGCTAGCAGGGCCCAAGTAAGTCGTCAGATGCCTGAGGCCTGGAGGCCACAGTGAGGTGGCAGAGTAGTAGGGACCCAGCAGCCGTGTATTGTAGGGCCTTAAGATGGTCTGAAGGGCTGCACGTGGGCTGACTGGACTAGCTGCAGCTGACAGCCATGTAGAGTATGGTCTTAAGATGGCCTGAAGGACTGCACACAAGCTGACTGGAGT
>NW_017729025.1:91586123-91586448 GCF_001723915.1 Gavialis gangeticus | reverse complement strand
CATTTGAGGCTTCCTGTGAATGTGTGCACTGGCCCCCTAATCACAGCATTGCCCTGGCCCCTGTTGCTTACCTGTGTATATGTTCCATTCATTGGTCTAGGCTGGGCTGTACTTGTGAGTGCTGCTTGGTTTAGTGGTCCAAGGCTTCCTCCTCCCTCGTCTTCCCCTTCCGTAGCTGGAGTGGAGACCCCAGTAAAGACCCCAGTAAGGGGACGTGATTTGAGGCCCAGGGATGTCCAAGGACACCTGAGGCCTAGTTGGGCCATAGGCCAGAGTGGCCCAGTAAGGGGCTGGGGGAGTGGTAGTGGAATTTGGATGCCATTTG
>NW_017729025.1:91564441-91581123 GCF_001723915.1 Gavialis gangeticus | reverse complement strand
CCAGTAAGGGGCTGGGGGAGTGGTAGTGGAATTTGGATGCCATTTGCAAGGCTTGGATCACAGGATAAGGGGAGGTTTGGAGCTGTGTAATACACCATTGGCATCCAGCTGTAAAATGGGCAGCCTCCTGCCTTAATTTATTGTTTACATCGAGGCATGGCAAGAGAGCGTAGGTGGGCAGACTGCTCAGACTGGCATGGTGACCAGCCCCGATAGTTACCCTGTTACAAGCATTATTGCAGATGTCACAGAGGGCTTGTCTGTTGCCTCTTCTAGGCTCTAGGATGCTTTCTTCATATTGTTGAACTCTTAATAATTCTTCACTTCCTTTTGGCAAGTAGGCTGTGGCCATCAGGTCTCTGACACCTGCTCTTAACACAAGGCCTTGACTCAGTCTTCTCTCTTTTAATAATTTTGTTCATAATTTGTCTCTAGGAGTCATGGTTAATGTCTCTTAGTTAGGAAACAGCCTAGTTTAGTTCAATTTAAAGATGTTCCCAGGACAGCTGAAAATGGGTTTGGCAGGTTCTAAAAGATTGATGACGATTAGATTAATATACGATGAGAAACCTGGGGATTGGGATAGCTTGGAAGATAAATGGGATAGGGCTGAACTGGGTGAGATTTTTTTCAGTTAGCTCTGCCATGTAATTAGATATTTTATGTAGTTATATGCATCAAGGGCTACAGGTTTTTCTAGGATTCCCTTATACCTCTGACAAACTGGAGAAAGCCTCCTAGATGTCATCCTTCTCAGTCCCCTGTTGCACACTTTGGGTGAGCTTGAAAGGGCTGAAGGACCAAAGGTCCCCATGAGTAGCATTCACTTTCTGAGCAATGCATTTCTGCCATGGCCAGCTATGCTCCTTGGTTCCTGTAGTAACCAGGCAGTTTGCTGGTATGGGGAGGCATGCCTTTCTCTAGACTGCAGGGCACAGATCCATTATTCCATGTGCAGATTCCAGAGGTGGTAGTAAAAGCCAGGTTGGATCTACCCATCCCTAGATCCTTCACCCTCTCTGTGTCAAGTAGCTTCACGGGAGCCATGGTTATCTGCAGCAGTGGTGACCATGTGAAAAGTGGGAAGGCTCCTTTTGCTCAGCCTATAGAACCACTTATTTAGGGGTCTGTTATTTCAGCAGTAGGTTGTGAGGAAGGACGTGCTTCGAAAGAAGCTTAAGTTGGTTTTAGAAATGTAGACCATGAAGAGATGAGTTGGGTCACTGAGTTCAATCCCTTCTAAATGCAGGCAACCTTATCAGACACGAGCATCTGCTCCAGCCCCCACCTATGTACACTACAAAACACAAAGCCCCTCCACAACATACTTGCATCAAACTAATATTTATACTACAAAAAAACAGAGGGCTCAAAAACTACTGGACAAGACCCCAAAGGTGCTGCCAATATTAATGACAATACTATAGAATTAATGGCACAATAATTTTGAAAAACCTGACCTCTTACAGATTTTTAGTGCATCAGTATTCTTTTAAGTGGTCATCCATGTCTTTCACAACCCTCCCTGAGATTCTTTCCCCTAGGTCTACACTGGAAGCTTCTAGGGAACACCTCCCCCCCGCCCCCCGTGGTTTTAGTATACTGGGAAGCACTACTGGAAATATGGACCTAATAGTTTCTTCCACCTGGAACACAGTGTTTGCTGGTTGAGTTTGCTGATGGTCATGAGAGTTCTCTCCTCAGCATTCCTTGATACAGGCGTAGCTTGTGATGACGTTAGGCATGAGACAGCAAGTGGGAATATGTCCCTTGTTCTCAGAATATGACATTAACTTCTGAACTGCTAACTTCTAAACTTCATAATTCTGATGTCGATGTCAATTATACATAGCAGTAACTGCCTTTAGAAATTATTCAGGCTAATAACTCTGGAAATATCAGGGCTTTACACTTTTGCAAATTCTGATAGATCCATAGAATTATAGAAAATTAGGGTTGGAAGGGACCTCAGCAGTTCGTCTAGTCCAAACTGCTGTTCAAACCAGGACAATCCCAACCTATATCATCTTAGCCAAGGTTTTGTCTAGCCAAGTCTTAAAAATGTCCAAAGACGGAGACTCCACAACCTCTCTGGGTAATTCACAATACTCAGATGCACTCGTCACACAAAGTCAGGAGAGAGGAAAGGAGAGGACAGAAGGTGGATAACAAGAAGCATATTACATTAGATCTCAAATCAAAGTAACTTAAATGCTTGGGCTAAGTTTTGGGCTGCTGTATCTTCATTGCCTGCAGTGTGATTGCCAAGAGAGTAAGCCAATGAAGAATTTCACTTGGCGAGTTTCCTTAATTAGATCAGATTGAGAAAATGATGTAGTGAGGTATAAATTATGGCAGAGGCTGCTAACATGCTGTACTCATTCAGTCTATCCCTTTGTTCTAACCACTCTCACCATAATGTCTCCCTGGCAAAGGCCTGCCTTCTGATGGAGGAAAGGTTACAGCAAGTTTCTACCACTGGCTCCTTTCCTAGGACATTCCCTCTACTTCATGGACTCTTTCTTGGGTCTGTGCCTATTTATGCTGTTATGGACAGTGGAATTGATTTAGTCCACTAAATTTATCTGGATTAATTAATTAATATTACTGAAAAACTAAAACCAACTATCCATCTTTGTTACATATTATCTGTATGAAGACCATTAATACTTTGCATTAACAGCTTAGGTCAAATCTGGGTCTTCACAGAAAAAACTCTGAGAACCTGCCTTTCTCCTGACACAGAGGAAGGAAGTCAACTCTTAGTAGTCAAGATGGATCTCACATCTGAGCATTCACACATTCAGAATCTGAGTTGAAAATAATGATCCCAGCTGTTTAATAACAAGGAAAACACAAAGAAAGTGGCAATTAAATGTTAGTGGGTAGTTTCACATGTTTCTTGGCAGGTGGAGAATGTCACCTCTGTTGCCCTGGAGGGGGGTAAAGCTACTCATCTTGTTAGTTTCTTTCACACCTTAAAGAATGTGTGAGGTGTCATCTTGAATCTGCCAAAAGATGCTGGATTTTTGCCTAAATCTAAATGCTGGCCTGACTTGTAAGCAGTTCAGATCTTTATGAAAGGGATTATGGTGAGATGGAAATGGTTGAGGGATGTGTGGGGCGGAAAGCATAACAGCAGAAGCAAAGCCAGACACAGCCGTGGGCGAACCAGGCGGCCGCCCAGGGCCTGGACAGAAATGGGGCCTGAAAATGGTAATTTTTTTATTATTGTTATTATCGCTGGCAAAGGGGGCCCCGATACTAAAAGTTTGCTCAGGGCCGCGAGGAGTTCTCCCCTCTGCCCCTTTTCTCCCTTCCATTAATACTTTGCTTGTCTTCTGGGCCTCTGTCTGTACAGTTTTGTTACTGCTTGGCCTGGAATGGTAGGCTGCATTTTCCAATTTGGTATTCAAGCTCAGGTTAAGCCCAGTTGCAGCCTCCTTGCTAGCTGTAAGAGTGTGGGAGGCTGCTGCTAGCTGGACCTGGAGTTCCATGTTATCTAGAACTTTACTACAATCATTTCTCATCCTCCTAAACACTTTCAGCTTTGTTTTTTGTGTGTTTGTTGTTTCCCCCATCTCTAAATCACCTATTTGAAGTCCAGTCCATGATAGGAAGGACCAAGAGTTATCTGACAACTGTTTTGTGCTCTCAGTCCTTTATCCAGTTATAGCCCATCTGAAGTGATCAGTAATTGGCCTGTTCATTGGCCATCTCAGTAGAGACTCAGGGCTGCCTATAACATACCAGCACATGCATTTTAACATGCAATCACCTATTTTTTACTGTGCATTAGAGCATCATGGCAAAAATCGTGTTAATACACTAATGTGCAGTAAAATTAGGCAACTGCATTATTAAGCGTCACTAAAAAAGCATGTGTGTTTTGCTACTGTGTATTAAGGCAGCCTAATGCACATTTAGTTAGTACCTCACGTTAGAGGTAGGTACTAAATTTAATGGGCACTAGCAAAAGTGCATTAATGAACTTGTAGATGCACCCAGTGACTATTTTCTTTTAATTCTTCCTGGAAGATGTCCTTCCAGGTCAGAACTGAGGCATATAACCTGTCTACTGTGCATGTTACTGCACAGTAAATATGGATACTTATGCCAACTTGAGCATAAAGTTGATACCTGTATCGTGCAGGTATCAAATTTATGCCCAATTAATTACAGTGCAGTAATGCACATGTAGACGGGTTACTGTGCAGTAGCCCAGGAGGCCTCTCTTCTGGGTCTTCCCAGCCACTGGGGAGCCAGCCTGAACCCAGCCCCAGGGCTCCTGGCTGGCCATCTCTCCTGGCTTCAGTTTGGGACTAAAGTTAGTCCCAAGATCTGGCAGCCATGTGGCCAGAAGCTGGAGCTCTCCCGGGGTACATGGCAGGCTGCTCTGACCTAAATTTAACCCAGCATAAATGCACATGTAGACATGCCCCTTGTGTCCTTGTCATAAACTAGAAGTTCTTCCACTATCGTGCACATCTAAGATTGTTGATGACAAGTTATTTACTAGATCCATTGGAATCTGACATGGGCCATGACTTGAACACTTCTGCTATGGCTGTTATGGCAATTGAACATTCATTGAATAAGGTAAAAAGCTTCAGAAAGCTGAAGATCACTGATAGAAACTGGTAACTTAATTACAGCTATCTCCTGTCATCTCACATCATTATATATACATCAGTATGTATGTCCTGTTGCCACTTGCTATGACTATAGGACTACTGTGGTCTCTATATTGCTTTTACACTAGAAGGTAGGATCCCATACATATCTTACAGCTCAGAGGTTTGTTTTGGGTAAGCAGGAAGCTTCACTTTTATTGCCCAGTGTGCAGAGTTCAGTTTTGTTAATACACATGATTTAAGGTATGCACCAATTTAAGTGGCTACTGGAAAGAGCGCATAAAATCATTTCAGACATTGAAGAAATTCTGGCTAGTTCTGCCAGCTGTGTTTTTATTACTACATTTTTCAAAGGAAAGGATTTTAGAGCATGGAGGCAAATTTGTCCAAATTGCTTTGGTAAGGGCAAGAAAGTGGATAATTGTGAATTGTGAAGACAGGTCCACCCCTACAACAGAGTAATGATTTTCACAACTATGGAGCATTAATGCCACTGAAAAAATACCATAGAAACAAGGTAAGGGACTTGCAGCAAAGCTGGAATTGCAAGAAATTAATTCTTGAACCAAATATGAGATGTTTGCTATAAAGCCTAGAACAAACTGTGTCCTTCTATAGCTTCAGTTAAATGACAATCTATGACTATGGACCAAAGTAACTTTCAATCACTTAAAAAAAGAAGATGGGGTTGGCACTGGCGAGTGTGCAATAATTGCATGTCGGGTGTGTCTAAACAAGATGTTCACTGCAGAGTTGCCTAATTGGCTCCACAGTAAACATCTCAGTGTCTACACATGTGGCCCTGTTGGACTGCAGGAAACTAATAAACTCTGCAGCAACACACATGTAGATGCTGACTTAGCTGGCTGGGGCATGAGGGTGCTTCAGTGTGGGGGCTTGAATCTATCTGCAGCATGGTGAGCCAGGTTGGAGTAGCCCCAGGCTGGCAGGCTGCCCCCCACCCCTGGGCCTACTGACAGTTGGGGCTGCTCCAACCTGACTCAAAGTGCTGCAGTCCTGGGCAAACATTTAAACAGAGCGTCTGTGAGCAATAAACTCCCATACAATATGCATGGGAGTTTATTGCTGCACATTAATTTTTACATGTAGATTTGCCCTATAATTACTATATGAGTATATTGCTGAGCTAAATGAAATAGGCTTAAAATGAGAATGGCATTGCTCCTATCCTATAGGAGTCTGCAGACAGAACAGTTCTATCATCACGACTTATCTCCATCATTTGACACCACTATCTGTCTATACCAGTGGTTCTCAACCCTTTTAGATTCAAGGCACCCCTCAATAGAACTCTGGCACCTCTCAGAAAATGCCAGATCTTAGTTTTCACTCTTTTTTTTTTTTACTACAGAAAAATAATAGAGCAATTCTTCTGTTGCAAAGAACTCAGACCACAACAGTTCAGAGTCACTTTAACTATGAATTCCTATTTAAAATCTCTGGGTTTATCTTATGAATTATGTTTACATACATAACAATGCTAACTTTGTAAGACACTCTTCACCACCCTTGAAAGGATCTCAAGGCACCCAGGGTGCTGTACCTACCACCCTGGTTGAGAATCACTGGTCTATACCTTCTTGCTCTCAGCAGCAGTTGGACTTTTACCCTTTCTGTAGGCTGCAGCTCGCCACTGGAGGGCACTAGTCTCATTCATGAATCCTTACATTATAGATGGAAAGTTCAGTTACTACTACAGATTGAAGCTCTTTGGGACACAGACCATATCTTTTCTAGTGTTCAGACCAGCGGGGCTCTAATTAGGGGCCCTGAGAAGCACTACTAGACCCTTCAGTCATGCAAATAAATACCAACAGGTATAGAAGTTATACAGTGTCTATAAAATAGGCAAGAGGAGGAGGGATGTTTTAAAGAAGTGTTCACAAGAGAGAGGTTGAAATACTTACCCAAAACATTTAGTAACAGAAATACATAGTAAACCCATGTCTAGCCACGTAAATAATCCTTTCTCTTCAGTCCCTTAAGCATCTTTTATTTTCTTGCCTTTTTTTTCTCCTTTCCTATGCAACCATGGGAAAATACTTGCCTTATTCCCAGTTCAACTGCACACCTTTTGTTAGCACCCTGGGTATTTTACCTATTACCTGATTCAGATTTTGCCGGATTTACAAGCATAAATTCTATTGGTGTCTGCTGCTCTTGCATTTCTGGCTGTACAAATGTCAACCTTTAAGCATGGGGCATGAAGTTCTGGGCAGGCAAACAGAGATGGCTTAGGGAAATTTGACCTACAATGTATCAGGGAAAATCAATATGAAAAAAGGCTCCTCCCAGTAAGTATCTGTAAAGTAAGTGCTACTGGTTTTGCTTTAATATACCGACTTAGGTATGCTTTTTTCATTACATGTCTATTAAGTCCACTGGGTGTTATTCTTGCAAGCAACTACTGGAAGATACTATTGTGTGTACAGCATGAGTGTGCATTCCAAAATGTGCAGTAACTTTCTCTTGGAGGCAAGTGGGGCTGACTTGCCATTCAAGGAAAGGAATAGAGGAGCCATCATGTGGGGGAACCAGCACTTGAACAACCCCCTTTCCCCTTTTCAAAGTTAGAAAGAGGTATATGGCCTTATTGTGATGCCTTAACTGAAGCCCATTGTAGTTAATGGACTGGGTTCATAGTACAGTGCTTTCCCCTTGACCTGCAAAGAAGGCACTTCCTTAAAGGATAAATACTTGCTCCATATGCTCTATAGGCTTGGGAAGGAACTCCCAGAACTGTAGTATGCCTACTTCAGGCTCCAGATCCTCCAAGATCTGCACTTACAGAGCTTCCAAAACATGCTTTGAGAAGGCTTTTCCCCTGAATTACAGCTGCAGGTGCTATATCACCTGCTATTTTCTCTGGAGTCACTATATACACTGTACTCCTGCATCTAACTTCCATACTGAGGGGCAGCTTGCACATAGCAATTATATGTTGGGGAGAAAGCATTGCTTACATGCAAACACTTGATATGTGAATCTGATCCCACAAGGGCTTTATTCTTCTAGTCTAGGCAATCCCACAGGAGTGAACGGGAGTAATACTGTGACTAAGATGAAGAAAGGATTCATGTGATCAGGCCCTTTTATTTTTAAGCCTGCTTCCGTTGGGTCCCTTCCTCTGGCATCTTCTGCTTTTCTAATATTTTATAAATAAAACCATGTCATGTATTTTGCTAATACTAGAACTTCCCCTATTCGGCACTACCTATCTCTTTAAAGGGATGACTATCCTTCCTTCCCAAGAAAGTAAATGGGAGCTTGTGGGAGCTAGAGGTGCTTAGCACTTCATTAGAAGTACTTAGGACCTGGTCCACAAATTGTGTTCTCTTTCTTGCTTCATCCCCAGTATGCATTACACTTGCCCCTGCTTTGCGGAGATAATTTGCTCTCTCCTAGTTCATTAGCTGCTACCCCCTCCTGTCATTGGACAAAAAAAAGGCCTTCCTGTTCAAAAGAACACATGCAGCAATCATTAATGCTGACCCTAATTGTGCCAATTTGAACCACTCAATAGCTCTAATTAAAACTTCTGTTGTGCAGGGCACTGAACAATAACAAAACTGTCATCCCAAACAATCAAATCAAGGAGTTAAGAATTTTTTTTTTAAGTTGTGTGCAAATTCTGTTGCTGCTGTTGAAAGGGTCATCAGAAGAGGATTAAATGGGAGGCTATTGTGGTCTGCAAAAGGGATATCTAAAAACAACCCATACCATTTGGTCACAGTTTGAAGCCAGAAGGTCCTTAATTCTTTCCCACCCTCACTGTCCTTTTTCCTACCAACCCCAGTGCAACAAATAACACCTGCAAACAAAGTAGACAGACTCCTGGTTATGACACACGTGGACACCACAAGTTGACTTAAACATCTGCAAAGGGGGAGAAAAAACCCTTCCTATTCCCCACAACCTTGTTTCTCAGGGTCCCTGACTACACTTTCCTGTGCACCATAAATAACTCTGCAATTACATTAATTGGTTGCATATTTGTTGACATCGAGTGGATAGGGGGTAGGTTATGGTAGGAGGATTTTTGCTTTCAGTGCCATTTTATACTGCTTTCTTCAGATGTCCCTTAATCCCCAAACTCCCCTCCCCCCATTATTTTGGATTCACACGTCTTTTAGAATAGCTTTATAAGTGCATGTGCGTGTGGGGGGGGAGAAACAGCATTAAAATTCCTTTGATGGCACCCGTGCGTGCACATCTGTTCTGTTAAGTTTCCCCAGTAATGTCTATCAATCAAAAGAAAAAGGTTTATATGCACCTCAGTGGGGCATTCCAAAAAGCTGGTTGCAGGCAATTGTTGTGCACTGAATGGTTTCTTTCAGTATATAGGTTTTGGCAGAAGGAGAGGACAATTTTTTTAATGCATTAAAAAAAATGCAGAAGTAGTAAAATTCCAGTCTTTCTCTCTCTCTGCCTCCCCGCCCCCAATTTTCCCTCTATTTATTTACATGATGCGCTTATGCTCTGAAGTTTAGATCTGCATCCATTGCAAAAATTTCCTAAGACCTCTAAAGTATTACAAGCACAGGTGCCAGTCACAGTGTTTGGCTCTGGGTCCAAACTGTTGCAGTGTTTGGTCTGAGTCTTTGGTTGGAGGTATGTTGAGCTATTTTTTTGCTTCTATTTTTTTTGCTTCTCAGTTGCTGACTGAATTTCACAGCTGTGGCTGGGAGATTAGTGAATCAGGACATGTAGCTCATCTCTGGATCTGTTCTGAACCAATGCTCCAACATGAGAGGTAGGTTGTGTTGTCTTCTTGCAACTGGGCCATAAACCAAGACTGCAAGGACCTGTGGTGATGTTGACTGAAGATTCCATGACTAGTCCTACACTCAAATCCAACTCTGATTTCAGACGGGTGAACTAGATTCGTAAGTGATATTTTAGGCCAGTTATATGGCAGGAAGATGCATAACTCCATTTAGGTTGTAAAAAAACAATAGCAATGGTGCCTTCCTGCCTTGAAGCCCAGTAGTCTACTGGCTAGGGCACTTTCACAGAGGGTTGGAGACAGATTCTAAGCCCTTTTCACTCCTACATCTTCCACATCCTAGCAAAGGGGACTAACTGCCAGGCCATGCAGTATGTAGGGCCAGAAGCAGTCTCCAGTGGCTGCCCACTCTTGGCCAAAGGAGATGGCAAGCAAGAGGAATGTGGCAGGGATCCTGTTTTCTTACTCAACCCAATGGGACAGAAGTTATCTTTCCATTTTAGTTGTCCACAGTGGGCTGTGAAATGCAAAATGCAGAAGCACCCTGGGGAATGGGGGGGAAGGGAGGGGGGCTTATAAGGTGGACTTGCCTGAAGCTCTAGAGTCAGTGAGAGTTTCCAATCCTCAGTTGTCCTCCCCGACCAAGACACTGCTTTGTGATATGGAAAGTTGAATATGTGAGTGACCCGACATCATGTTGCTCATTTTTTTGTATCCTCACAAAGACGCATCTTAATGCCACCATTTGGTCAAGCTGCAGGAAGAATAGGAAGAGGGAGGAATCTTTTTACCTTTCTTCCAATCAACATGCCCAACTGTAGTGATGGAAAAAGTGGGGGAGGGGGCAGAGAAAGGATTGGATTGTCTTTTCACTGTAACTCCTTTTGTAAATCAGAGAATCCAGGTGGATTGTGTTGACCATGATCAATACTGTTGATCTGCTGCTCTCAGACAGGTGCAGCATTTTTTGTGAGGATCTCAAACCACTTTATAAGTGCTCATTAATTGTGTTTTAGAAGAGATCGGGCAACAGAGAGATGATGTGATCTGTTCCTACTTGCTTGGTGAGTGTAGGTCTGAGTCCCAAGAATTTTGACAATCCTGCTCCCTAGAAGAAACCATTGCCGCCTTTTCTGGACTCCTTTTCCTATGCATTTACCCTAAGAAACCTGTTGTCACTGTTCCTTTATGGGTGTGAAAAGGACTATTTCTGTAAAATGGGCTCTGGTATGGATTCCTACGTACTGCCTGCTTTCAGCCTGGATTTCCCACTGGCTCAACCTGCCCCTGTGTCCTCATCTCTTGTCCTCATTTTCCGTGTGGTATTGTTTGAGCTGAGTTTCTTTGTTGAGCTCTGTTGTTTTAATATTCAGCTGGCCCCTGTTGCTGCTTGCACCTTGTGTGTGGTCTTTGAATGTGAGGTGGCTCTGCAGCTGGGAATAGTGAGTGGGTGAGAAACTGTATTTTTTAAAACAAAAAGACTCTGTATTATTCAGTGCAAGAGTTCCTGCTTTGCTCAGCTCCTTGTGCATGTAGGTGGCTCTCTAGGCTGCAATTCTATCACTGGTTCTGCAGGTATCAGTGTAATGAGTAACGTGGTCTTAAGATGCAATGTCCTTCCCACTGTTAAAGAAGGGAAAATAAATAGTTCTTTCTTCCCAACTTCAGTAATCATTGGAGGAAAAAGCTGCTATATTTTTAGACCATAGCAGTCCAGCTTCTGAGTAGCTGCAGGCTGCACAGGACTCTTGTCCTGTGCAACCTTCTCCCCCAGCCATGCAAGTGGCATGAGTCCCCCTACTGCCACCACCACACGGGCAATCCCTTCCCTACTCCCACTGAGTGAACCCCATCACTGCCATCACCATATGGGTGATCTTCACTCCACCACCATTGCTATACAAGCCTCCTCCCCTCCACTATTATGCATGTCCCTCTGCTGCTGCCAGCACTTGGACAGTCTTCACCCTGGCCATTGCTGCCTTGTGACCAGTGTGGGCCTTTGACCTGTGCCCACCCCATCAGCATGTGGGAAGCAAGCTCCCTGGGCTTCCCACACACTATCCTGCCTGAGAGACCCCAGCTGCTGCCACTGGAGCAGCCAGAGCAATGGAGAAAGCGGCAGTTGTTTTAGGACTTTGGGGATCCATACTGTGAAGCTGAGTTCCTCAGCTTTGGAATGGGGGCGAATCTTGGTTAGACAGAACCATAAGGAAGGCAGTTTAACCTTATTACTCTTTTAATACTGTGCAGCTTTCTGTCTGAGACTGAGTTAAAGTTGTAAAAAGCACTTCAAAGATGTAAAATCTTAGAAGAGCCCCAAGGAAAACTATAAGTAACAATAAGCTTGGGTAAATATTTAAGACACCTTATATTTACAGGGTTCCTGTTTTATTTGGACATATAGATAATCAGCTTTTCCCAAAAAGTAATTTTAAACCCCTCTCTACTGATGCAATTGACTTACGTACATACCATTATTGATGCTAGCAGTGCTTCATATCTAGGGATTCTTACAACTATCAGCATCCAACCAGTGCATAAACTGTGACTGTAGACCTTTCAGATAACAGTGATTTTTATGCATTAGCTTAATAATAAAAGAAGGTAGCAAGTGATGCAGGCATATGAACAATTGCACTTTTTTTCCCACAGCAAGTGTGATCAAGGCAAGTAGTAAGTACTTTATGCAACAACCTTAAAATGCTGTCCACATTGTATAAAGCATGACTTAACCATAATAAGGTATTAGTTATCAACACAAATATAGCTATTTTGGAATAACCCTTTGCCGATGGAAGTTGCACGGAATATACCAAAATAGTCCAAACTGTATCAGTTTGGGATCTCACCTATGATAGCACTGCATAATTTATTAGGTGCACTTTGATGAGATTTATGTCTTCCTGGTGAGGTATTGGGAATCTATTTGATAGAAAAATGATTGGGTCACCTCTGGCAAATTCTGTTTCAGAGCTTTTTACCTCCCTTTTCTTGCAGAGTATAGTCAAATGACCTTCTCCCTGGCTGTGACACTGATGATAGAAGTGGAGGTACGCTAACAGAAAGTTTGCCCCCACCCTGCATGTCCTTAAAGTGATGGCTCTGATTTTCAGAAGAGTCTGAAGAAGGAAGTTAGAAGCCTAAATTCCATTGAATTTGGACAGTTAACTCCTCTAGGATTGCTCATGTATATGTAGTGTCAGTGGTGTCCAAATCAGCCACTGTCTGTTAGGATTCCCTAGAAAATTCATGGTTGGCTTGGCAGGATTCAGTCCAGTGGGCTAACTTGTCATAGTTTCTTGGACTATTTTTTTAAGATGAATATGCAGTATAATATATACTTATCAATTTCAGCATTGAATAAAGCTGATTTAGAAATTAGGTACAGATTTTTACTGGAGAGGTCTATTTCCCACTAGAATAAATGACTGAGGGATGTAATGGATTCTCCATCTCCTGATTATCTCCAAATCAAGGCTGGGATACCTTTTAGGAAGCTATGCTTTGGTGATAGTACTGGGTTCAGTAAACAAAAATCAAAAGGTCTATAAGAGCTAAATAGCTCACCTGTAGTTAAGACAGACCAGCTTTTATGGTCAACACCACACAAGAGTGAGGTGACAGCATCATGTAGAGCCACCTTTGATTCCTTAGCCTGAATGACAAAGTACCCATTTACAGCTGAGTTGACTGGTGGGAAGTAATGTACTGAAGGACATGGAAAAGTTAGAGAATCCAGAGATGGGTGACAAAATGATAAATGGTTTGGAAGGCAAGTCATGTGAGGAGAGGTTGAAGGAGCTACGCTTGTGCAAAAGGTTCATAAGAGGAGACGCACTGGCAGTCTCAAATACTTAAAGGACTGCCATAAAGAAGAGGGAGAACACCTTGTCTCTCTTGCTACATAGTGGGATGCAGACCAATGGCTTGAAGTTATAGTGAAGTAGGTTTAGACTGAACATCAGGAAAAAGTTCTTCAGTTAGAACAGTGAGGCAGTGGAACAGACTGCCTAGGGAAGCTGTGGAGTCTGCATTACTGGAGGTGGTCAAGAAGTGGTTGGACAGTCACTGGTTGGGGATGATCTAGGCATAGCTATACCTATGTTTTGCTATGGGTATTTCCCATGCTTCTGGGTTTCCTGGTTGTCACATGGAGCTAGGAGGGATTCCTGCTCTCTGCCTCTTCCCACCTGCTGCTACATGCGTCAGGGTTATTTTAAGCCTTCCGCAGAGTCACTGGGGGTTGGCTGCAGCCAAGGCTAGGAATGGTGACTGGGGTGTGCCGGTGCTCCATCTGGGACTTAAACCTGGAGGTTCCTGGCTACAGTATCTTACCCCTCCACTCAGGGTCAGACCAATTGTCACATTTGGGGTCAGTAAGGAATTTTACGTTATGGTCAGGTTGGTATGGACTATGGTGTTTTTGCTGTCCTCTGTAGTGAGGGGTGTGGCTCTCTTCCTGGAATCCCTGGAGTGTATATTAGCAACCTTTACAGCAGAAGAATATTGGCCACCCTGCTTTGCTGGTGGCAGGCAAAGGTGTTATGTCTTGTACTGTTATGCGTTGACTGTAGTTTTGCTAAAAGTTTGGACAGTGGATTTGTATGGGGTGGTTTGGGTAGAAATGATCTGGACTCATGAAGGGGGTTGGTCTAGGTGACCTTACGAAATTTCTCCCAACCTTACTGCTCTGTGTTTCTGTGATTGTAAGTGCAAACTAGATAGTTCCTTCTCGGCCTTGAACCCTGGGAATCTCTGATGTCCCATTGTGCAGTGCCGTCTGCAGCACCTGCTTAGGAGGTGTACATCATTAGGGAGACCTGGCAGACTGTTGTTAGTAACAGAGTATATTGCTGCTGGAGAGAGTTAGAGAGGTTACATGCAACATGTCACTCTGATCATAACAATGTTAAAACTTTTTGAGATTAAGGTTCAGAGATTTTGACCAGGTAACTTTTACTTATGAGCCAGGGTACTGCAGCCCTCAGTGTCATGGTGGGAAGGTCTGATTCTGTGCTGAAGATTAACAAAGCAACCATTTTATTTCAGGGAGTGGTGCAAGCCAAAAAAAATAAGTACTGGCAGAGGTCTTTGAGTGCAGCACTCCTTATCCATCCTAGGCTTATGGAAAAAAAAAAAATCTGTTAGTATTTTTTTTTAAATAAGTGGGGTTTTATTAAGATTAAAGCAACCATGTACCTTTTGTAACCATGTGTTACTTTTGCTCAGATGCCACAATGACATGACCTCTCCCATGCTGTGATTGTGCGGTTGCTATCTTCCTCTTCTCATGTGTCTCTGGTGAATCTTTCGTGTGGTTCTTGTAAGATCAATGAGCAAGCAGAGCTCAAAGTGTCTCATAAAGATATCATGCTTGTCTTGTACATTCCCACAAGATCCCAGGGAAATATCTGATGCAAGGTACTTCCTAATTGTAATTTTGAGAAGAGTGATTATTGTCGTTATTATTTGTCTTGCACTAGCAGCGTCTTGGGCGTCATCTACTTCACCTTGTAAGACATCATGTCTCTGTCCTGAGGTGTTTTCAGTCACTGACACCCTTGCCCCTCTCCCACCGGTTCTCTCCGGCTTCCTGCCTGGTCAAGTGTTCACGATACTGTGGTCTGGTAGTCATGCTGCTTTGTTAAATAGGTCTATAGGGAGTGAGTGCTGGAGAGTGGTGCAGTTCATACTCCTGATTTTTCTCTGGTCTCTCTCAAAGCAACAGATTACACTACTGCTTCAGTAGAGTTGGCCACTACCAATCCCTGGAGACCCAGAGGCTCCTAAGCTTTTCTTGATATGGCAGTGGCATAGGTTGACACCTGCCCTTCTAATTCAGTAAAAGATCATTAGAAACACAGTAATCTCTAACCTATTCCATTTTGGGCTAGATGTGCACAGAGTTTTACCAATTCCCACACCCGCACTTGGAGCTTATTTGTCCTTTATACTTTTCTCCTGTATCAAGCGCACCAGAAGTACTCAACCAGTACATAATAATATGCTGGCTCTGAGCATAACTTTGTATGCCAGATTTGCCTGTCTGCTGACAGGTGTCTCGCACCACAACTGAATGGAACCAGATGGGAAGAGGCTATCAGTCTTGAAGCTATTGGCTCATTCACTGCACAAAAAACTCTGCAGGGATTCTGCTTCTCTGAGAGCAACTTTCTCTTCCCTTATGAGGACAGGACACAAGAGAGATCCTGATAATCTCTAAGCATTGGGGAAGGCCCTAGCTAGCATTAGGGAAGGTCCTAGCTCTAATTTGACCTGAGCCATGAGTTTTGTAAAACCCTGCTTTTACTAAACTATTGGCTGTGGCCAAATGTAACTTTAAATTGCTTTAAAAAGGGAGAGACTTGTTATTCAGGAGCATTTATCAGCTGTTCAGATTTAACTGTTATATCTGCATGCTCCTGTAGCAGTGAGGTAAACCAGCGGTATCAAACTCATGTGGCCCCATGAACCAGGTGAGTGGTGTGGAACAGGTCCATAGGCTGGGTGAATGGCGAGGGGCTGGCCCCATGAGCCAGATCCCTGCCCCGCACCTGCTGGATCTTGTGCTCATGGCACTTGCTCAGGTTGGTCTGGGACTGCACTGCACTTGGTGCCTACTCCAGCCAGATGGGGACCTGAGCCACACATGGTGTTTGCTTCAGCTGGTTCAGGGCAGGTGCCACATGTGGTGCAGGTCCCAAACAGGCTGGGGTAGATGCTGCATGTGGTGCAGTTCTGGCCCAGCCACACCACGTGCCAGATCTGGCATGTGGGGGCCCACAGTCTCCCCCTCACCCTGCAGGCTGGATCCAACTCTGGTCCGTCTGGGACTGCATCACACATGGTGCCCGCTGTGGTGCCCATGCTGCACGCAGTGCTCACCCCAGCCTAGTGGGACCAGACACTGCATGTGGCTCGTGTCCTGGATCAGCCAAAGCCGGTGCTAGGTGCAGCAGTCCGGCCAGTGGAGGTGGTGGCAGGAAGGTCCAGGACGGCTCCGTGTGCTAACCCATCGGGATGAAACCGGATCAAAACAGCGGTCCTCCTGGCAGCAGACAGGCCTGAGGATGATACCAGGCGTGGCGGCCTCAGGCTCCCGCGGGGGAAGCCGGGTTGCAGACGAGGAGGGTTTCGGGGACGCTGAAGCCGGTCCAGCCTCGCACCAGGAACGAGAGACGCTGGTCCGGCTTGGCGGCGGTGCGGACCGCCCCCCCGGACCTGGGGCCCGCACAACTCCCCGGGCTGCCCCGGAGGAGCGGGGCCGTGAGGCGGGGCAGGCGGGAGGGCGCGCACCC
>NW_017729025.1:91562086-91563247 GCF_001723915.1 Gavialis gangeticus | reverse complement strand
CCGACCATGCCCGCGGCCGGGGCGCGGCGCGGCGCGGGGGCTCCCCAGCTGCTCGTGGCGCTGCTGCTGGTGCATCTCCCGCAGGTCCGTCCCCACCGAGCCACGGGGCCCCGGGTAAGTGCGAGCGGCTCCCTGCCCTGCCCTGCCCTGCCTGCCCCGAGGGGGCTCCTGCCCGGGCCCCCCTGCCCCGGCTGGGACGCGCCCCGGATGGTGGCGGGGCAAGGAGCTGCCCCAGGGAAGCCAACCAGGCCCCTCCCGCCCCTGTCTCCGTTGGTCAGGGGCTCTGGCAAGCGGTGGGGAAAAGTTAGCTGACAGCCTTTCTCTCTTCCTCTTTTTTTTTTTAAAATAATGATAGTCCTCGTCTCGCATTTAGGAGCCAGCCCTGAAGACGGATGGCTGTCGGGCTCCCCTTTTGCAAATCCCTGCAAAGATGCCCTTAGCCTAGACTTCCCCTATAAGAAGCTCCTTTCTTTTCTTAATTTTTTTGTTTTGAAACCCGAGCATGTTTCGACTCTTCTTCGGACCGTTCATTTCACTTGCCAAACTGTTAAGTAGCTCTGGGAGGTAGGGAGGGGGGTGGGAAAACCCAGCATCTCTTCTAAATATGGTGCTCTTGGGGAGCCACCGGGTTCCAGCGGCCGCAGGACTCCTGGGCTAAAACCAGAGCTTTGAATCTCAAGGCTGCAAAAAACGGTAGCTGTTTTCAAGGCTGCGCTGCTGTAAAAAAAAAACCGCATAGTTTTGGTGAAGCCGAGAAACGTAGCTGTGCACGAAGGTGTTGGGTGCCGCTGTCCATAGGCGTTTTTGACAGGGCAGCGTGAATTATGATGCCACTTAGTGTTTCATTTACTTCCTCCCGCTTAGTACGACTCAGAAAACTTGACTCAGCATTGCCACCCAACCAGAACGTAGCAATGGGATAATTGAAAAGGATGGAATTGGGGGTTGCCTGCTAGACCAGGGGATTGTCTGAATAACAAACCCATTGAAAACCTCATGACACAGTGGGAAAAACTGGAGCTGCTCCACAAAAAAGGGTATCGTTGTATTCAACTGTACCTTGTAGCCCTTTTTATGACCAGATGTGTAACAGCAGCAGTTAGAATGTGGCAGATTAGATCCAGTGCACGTCATAAATCTTTGAAGCAGCAGTCTGAAGCT
>NW_017729025.1:91555407-91557086 GCF_001723915.1 Gavialis gangeticus | reverse complement strand
GCATCTCCCGCAGGTCCGTCCCCACCGAGCCACGGGGCCCCGGGTAAGTGCAAGCGGCTCCCTGCCCTGCCCTGCCTGCCCCGAGGGGGCTCCTGCCCGGGCCCCCCTGCCCCGGCTGGGACGCGCCCCGGATGGTGGCGGGGCAAGGAGCTGCCCCAGGGAAGCCAACCAGGCCCCTCCCGCCCCTGTCTCCGTTGGTCAGGGGCTCTGGCAAGCGGTGGGGAAAAGTTAGCTGACAGCCTTTCTCTCTTCCTCTTTTTTTTTTTAAAATAATGATAGTCCTCGTCTCGCATTTAGGAGCCAGCCCTGAAGACGGATGGCTGTCGGGCTCCCCTTTTGCAAATCCCTGCAAAGATGCCCTTAGCCTAGACTTCCCCTATAAGAAGCTCCTTTCTTTTCTTAATTTTTTTGTTTTGAAACCCGAGCATGTTTCGACTCTTCTTCGGACCGTTCATTTCACTTGCCAAACTGTTAAGTAGCTCTGGGAGGTAGGGAGGGGGGTGGGAAAACCCAGCATCTCTTCTAAATATGGTGCTCTTGGGGAGCCACCGGGTTCCAGCGGCCGCAGGACTCCTGGGCTAAAACCAGAGCTTTGAATCTCAAGGCTGCAAAAAACGGTAGCTGTTTTCAAGGCTGCGCTGCTGTAAAAAAAAAACCGCATAGTTTTGGTGAAGCCGAGAAACGTAGCTGTGCACGAAGGTGTTGGGTGCCGCTGTCCATAGGCGTTTTTGACAGGGCAGCGTGAATTATGATGCCACTTAGTGTTTCATTTACTTCCTCCCGCTTAGTACGACTCAGAAAACTTGACTCAGCATTGCCACCCAACCAGAACGTAGCAATGGGATAATTGAAAAGGATGGAATTGGGGGTTGCCTGCTAGACCAGGGGATTGTCTGAATAACAAACCCATTGAAAACCTCATGACACAGTGGGAAAAACTGGAGCTGCTCCACAAAAAAGGGTATCGTTGTATTCAACTGTACCTTGTAGCCCTTTTTATGACCAGATGTGTAACAGCAGCAGTTAGAATGTGGCAGATTAGATCCAGTGCACGTCATAAATCTTTGAAGCAGCAGTCTGAAGCTTGGAGAAGTATATAAGCATGCTTTCCAAATGAAGCTGGATGTTAAATTGCTGTGCTCAGAATCTGAGAGGTATGACATGACAGTTGGCTTTAGAGAGAAGCTTTGGGGCATTCAGAACTTGGGCATTTCTCTGGTCCCTTGTCAGCGTGGTATTTAAACACTGGTATTGGGAATAGTTGAGATGAAGCCTGAAACCAAAGTCTTGCATGCCGCATGGTTAATTGCCCGCCAACCCTGTCTATCAAATAGATTCCATGTACCATTTTTATATACTGCACTTTACGAGCTAGTTTGACTGCTCTCTGCACTCTTTAGGAAGAGTTGCTTTAAGTGAATCAAATCCCTGATGCTGAGAACTGCTGATTCAGTCCTACCTTGCCTCAAATTCAATGAACAGTTTAATTTTTCTTACGTTTCTTTCCCACAATTGTTGGGAGAGGGAGTGGGAGAGGATTCTGCTAATCTGACATAATAGATCTTTACTGGAAAGACCTGTACCTTTAAAAAGTCTAGCTTGTAGGCTCATCAATATAAAATTATGGATTTCTTAAAACCATTAAAACCTTTCCCCACCCCCTTAAAGTGGCTTGTTGG
>NW_017729025.1:91548967-91550407 GCF_001723915.1 Gavialis gangeticus | reverse complement strand
AATAGATTCCATGTACCATTTTTATATACTGCACTTTACGAGCTAGTTTGACTGCTCTCTGCACTCTTTAGGAAGAGTTGCTTTAAGTGAATCAAATCCCTGATGCTGAGAACTGCTGATTCAGTCCTACCTTGCCTCAAATTCAATGAACAGTTTAATTTTTCTTACGTTTCTTTCCCACAATTGTTGGGAGAGGGAGTGGGAGAGGATTCTGCTAATCTGACATAATAGATCTTTACTGGAAAGACCTGTACCTTTAAAAAGTCTAGCTTGTAGGCTCATCAATATAAAATTATGGATTTCTTAAAACCATTAAAACCTTTCCCCACCCCCTTAAAGTGGCTTGCTGGGGGGGAGGGGGGAGTAAGGGGTTTCTTTGCCCACTTGTTCACTAGCATGCTGAAATTCAAAGAGGTTTATCCTATCTGTTACACTCTCTCCTAATGATTAGGCACTGCCAATAAAGCTGTCGCTACTATAAAGGTGCTACGCTTTAGATTCCTATCTACATTACAAAAAATTCTTTGAATTATTCATTGTGGGTTTTTGTTTTGGTTTTTTGTTTTATGGTGGCCACTAAGCTTTACCACTCACTGTTTCTCTGATCCTGAGAAAACATCACTGATAAGAGGGAAGAGAAACATCTGGTTTGTTGAACCAAGTCCCCTTCAGGAACCCCTGCCCATTCTGAGAAGGCTGGGGGGCAGAGTGGCAATTCTAGGGGTCGATCCCGCAGAGTCAGCTGTGCAGGCACTTAACCACTTTGTAGGGTGAAATGAGGTTACTTGGGCTAAGAAGCATTCTAGCCAGTGCTTGCAAACTTGAAAGCACACTACCAACTTGTTGAAAACTGTAAATGAATTTAAAGTGTTACTCCTGCCTGGGTCCCCATCCAACTTCTGTGGTTATCAGCCATTCCTGTTTGGGGGCAGGCAGGTGGAGTTCTACAGAGCTGGACTGAACAATGGCACTAAAGATATAAAGTGTGTGTGGGGGGGGCAGCCATTAATTGCAGAAATGATTGATGCATGGATGAAGTTAAAATTTTAGTGTTGTAACAGTATCGTGTAAATTTTTCAGATGCAATCACTGCCAAGCCCTAGAGAGTCACTTTAGGGACATTTATTGCAGGTGCCTACCTTTCTAGTGGAACTCAGATATAAAGAAAGGGCTTATTGCTTCAGTTGGTTTGTGGCTTTTCCAGAGCAGTTTTTTATGTTCATACCTGTTGCCTTTTTTCTTAAATTTAAAAAAAAAAAAAAATTCTGAAGAATGACTTCACTGTATCAGAAGCCTTGACACTGTGTCATCAAAGGGACTGGTATGTAGGAAATACCTGGATTTCGTATGTGTGCTCTGACCAACTGTCAGGCTGATAATAAATATCCCCAGTGAGACTTTCCTATAGGAAGCTGTACTCTGGGTACCCTAGAAACAACC
>NW_017729025.1:91542509-91543967 GCF_001723915.1 Gavialis gangeticus | reverse complement strand
GAAATTACACATAAACCTGTAAAAGCAATCAGAAACCAGCTTAACCCTGAAATTGCTGGTCTAATGCTTCATTTATGATGTAGTCCACATCCCCTTAGAGACTTTTCTCTGAAATCAGTTTTGTTCCCTTTGTTTTCTCCCTTTCTTTCAAGTATCAGACTGATTCCTGGGCCACTACAGTAGCTGATCAAATGAAAGATTCATAGGACAAATATCTAGAGAGTGTTGCCTCATGGAAGGGGGGAATTGTCCACTCATGTTGTTTCTCTTTGCTGGCATGGGAAGAACCAGTGCCATAGGAATAACTGGATCTACACCAGCAAGTGTGCCACAGAATACCAGAAATGCACATAGCCTTGGGTCCTAAGAGGGCACATGGCTTGTGCTCTCACATTTCAGGATACTTTTAATGTCTTATTTAAACTACTCTATATGCATGACTCTAAGTATGTAAGGGGTGAATATTGGAAGGTGGGAGAAAAATTGTTCATTAGGGTGCCCCAGGGGAGGACAAGGGGTGATGGCCATAAACTGTTAGAAGATGGTTTCTGGTTGGATGTAAAAAAGAACTTCTTTATGGTAAGTGTGATCAGACTCTGGAATAGACTTCCCAGTGAGGTAGTGTAGTCCCCAACCTTGGAAGTCTTCAAGAGGAGACTGGACAGACACCTTGCTAGGATCATGTGATCTCAGCAGCATTCCTGCCCAGAGCAAGGGATGGGTCTCGATCTTCTGAGGTCCCTTCCAGCCCTTAGTTTTTATGCGTCGATTATTTAAGATGTAGCAGAGCTTGGTGGCATAATCCACCTGGGATGGTCTTCCTGGAGATCAGCTTCCTCCTCTCTGGGGCCAGTACCTAGGTGGGAGATTTCCTAGATTTCTAGGGTTGGAAGGGACCTGGCAGATCATCAGGTCCAACCCCCTGCTCCAGGCAGGAAAGAGTGCTGGGGTTAAGTAACCCCAGCCAGGTGCCTGTCTAATCTCTTCTTGAACACCTCCAAGATAGGGGAAAGCACCACCTTCTTTGGAAGCCCATTCCATATTTTGGCAACCCTTACCATAAAGAATTTCTTCATTTATGTCCAACCTAAATCTATTCTCCTTCAGTTTGTGGCCATTATTTCTGGTAACCCCAAGGGGCGCCCTGGTAAACAGTGTCCCCTATTCACTGCTGACCCCCACCCCTGATGAGTTTGTAGGCATCCACAGGATCGCCTCTCAGCCTTCTCTTGCAGGTCCCTCAGTCTGTCTTCATAGGGTCTTACCTGCAGGCTCTCAACCATACGAGTAGTTTCATAGTTTGTAGGGTTGGAAGGGACCTGAGCAGATCGTCAAGTCTGACCCCCTGCCTTGGCAGGAAAAAGTACTGGGATCAAACAGCCCCAGCAAGGTGTTTGTCTAGCCTTGTCTTAAAGACCCCCAGGGTAGGAGCCAGCACCACTTCGCTTGGAAGTTGGT
>NW_017729025.1:91536390-91537509 GCF_001723915.1 Gavialis gangeticus | reverse complement strand
ACCCCCTGCCATGGCAGGAAAGAGTACTGGGGTCAAACGACCCCAGGAAAGTGATTGTCTAGCCTCCTCTTAAAGACCCCTAGGGTAGGAGCCAGCACCACTTCTCTTGGAAGTTGGTTCCAGATCCTAACCGCGCTGACAGTGAAGTAGCGCCTCCTGATGTCTAGTCAGAATCTACCCTCTGCCAGCTTGTGACTGCTATTTCTAGTCACTCCTGGTAGTGCTCAGGGGAACAGGGACTCTCCCAATGCCTGCTGGTCCCCTCTGACTAGCTTGTAACAGGCCACTAGATCCCCCCTCAGCCTTCTCTTGTGGAGGCTGAACAGGTTCAGGTCCTGTAGCCTCTCCTCGTAGGGTCTGCCCTGCTGCCCCCTGATCATGCGGGTGGCCCTCCTCTGGACACTCTCCATGCTGTCCACATCCCTCTTGAAGTGTGGCGCCCAGAACTGGTCAGCTGCAGCCTGACCAGTGCTGCACAGAGGGGCAGGATCACCTCCCTGGACCTACTTGAGATGCATCTGTGGATGCATGACAAGGTATGGTTGGCCTTCCTAACTGCATCCCCACACTGCTGGCCCATATTCATCTTGGCATCAGTAATGACTCCAAGATCCTTTTCTGCCTCTGCACTGACGAGAAGGGAGTTCCGCAGCCTGTAGACCTGCTCCACCGGGCTTTAAACTAAGACTGGTGGGACTCTACCCATGACTGGACCTCGGGTATAGATGGCAATACCTTGTACAGGAGGGATTGTGTAGACAAAAGGGAGGGGGGTGTAGCTCTCTCTGTTAAGGAAAGCTACGTGTCCCTGCAACCTGATATTGGTGACCAGGGTGGACGACTGGAGACCCTCTGGGTTAAAATCCGTGGGGAACACGGCACAGGGGACACAATGGTGGGAGTCTACTACAGACCTCCCACCCAAAGTCCTGAGCTTGACCAGGAGTTCACCTGGGAACTGGCTGAGGCTGCATGCTCCAGGACCATGGTTGTCACGGGTGACTTCAATTACCCGGACATTTCATGGGAGGATCACTCCACAAAATCCAAGCGGTCACAAAGCTTCCTCTCATGCATGAATGACCTCTGCCTGACTCAAGAAGTCTATGGGCCAACAAG
>NW_017729025.1:91536142-91536379 GCF_001723915.1 Gavialis gangeticus | reverse complement strand
CGGATGCTTTTGGTGAGCCATGGGGGCTTTTGCGCCCTCCAGCCCCCTTTTTGATCCGTGTTGGGATTACCTCCCTTTGGGCTTTGAGGGTCTTGGAGGGGCGACCACTCTTCTTGGGCACCTGACTCCCCTCCCCTCCGGGACCTCAGTGCCTCCCCAACTATGCTCCTTAGCTCATTGAAATCTGCCCTCCTGAAATCTAGGGCTGCTGCCTTGCTGCAGGCCTTTGCCACCTTG
>NW_017729025.1:91529867-91531142 GCF_001723915.1 Gavialis gangeticus | reverse complement strand
TCCCCAACTATGCTCCTTAGCTCATTGAAATCTGCCCTCCTGAAATCTAGGGCTGCTGCCTTGCTGCAGGCCTTTGCCACCTTGCTCTGGATGGTGAACTCCAGCAGGCGATGATCACTGTCGCCCAGGTGGTTGAGCACCCGCAGCCCCCTCACCAGGTCGTCACCCATGGCCAGCACCAGGTCCAACAGGGCATCTCCCCTGGTGGGGCTGTGCACCTCCTGTGTTAGATGGATGTCCTGCATTTTGGCTAGGAACCTATGCGAGCAGTAGTCCTCCTCTGAACCCTTTTAGGGTTGTCCACATTCCTCTTGAAATGCGGCGCCCAAAACTAGGTGCAGTACTCCATTTGAAGCCTCATCAATGTTGTGTACAGGAGCAGTATCACTTCCTTGGATCTGCTTGTGATGCACCTGCTGATGCAAGAAAGAGTGCAGTTAGCCTTGCTTATTAGCTTGTCACGCAGGTGACTCGTTCGTTTTTGCATCAACCAGGACTCTGGGATCTCTTTCCACTGTTGTGGTACTCAGAATGGTCTATAGATGTGTTGGAGATTCTTTCTCCGCAGGTGCAGCACCTTGCATTTATCCTTGTTAAATTGCATCCTATTCTGATCTACCTACGTTCCCAGTCTATCCAAATCCTCCTGAATTCGCTCCCTGCCCTCCAGTGGGTTTACTATACCCCATAGCAATCCACATATACTCCATAGGATTACTCCATTTTTCTATGACTAGGCAGACAGCAGTGATGCTTATGCAGTGTGCTGTAATGGGAAGTGATAGGACTAAGTAAGAGGAACAAATTGTGGGCTGTTGCACTCTTTTAATGCCCCGCCCTGCCATATGAGCATGTTACAAAATGGCTGTACAACCCTACGGAGTCATTTGTCTTGAAAAGTTTTGGATTTATGGTGGCTTAGGTAGTCACCGTTCAATTAGCTATTAGATAAAAGTGCCAAAAGGCCCCACTAAAGCACGTGAGCTATACAGATGCTGGGTGAGCTAGCTCAAACTGCCTCTCTTGAGCATGCACTGCACTCGGCACGGGAGAACCAAGTTGAATTTAAAGTGCTTTTTTTTTTTTTTTTCTCTCTCCACATCTGTAAGCAGCCAGAGGAAACAGGCATGAGCTGGGGATGGATTGTTGGGCATCTTTTCCTTGCAGTGCAGCAAACAAAACAGATGCTGTAGTATTGCTGTCCACAAGGGATACGTGCATCGCTGTGGGATGGAGAGAGGCTTCCCCCTCCACCCCTGCCCCCCCCCCCCCCCA
>NW_017729025.1:91524286-91529581 GCF_001723915.1 Gavialis gangeticus | reverse complement strand
GCCCCCCCCCCCCAATGCCTGGGTGAGTACCCAGACAATGATAGTGAAAGGGCACATGACAAGAGAACCAATTCCCCCCTCAATCTCCAAAAAGTTAACATACCTGGTGGTGGGGGGGGTGTTCTTAATAGAATAAGAAGAGGATGAAGTCAGTCTGAAAGCCAAAACCAGTGTAATATGGAATAATAAATCGTGATGCTGTTATTGCTCTCAGAGGGATATGGTACCTCTCTCCCCTGGAGCTGTGTGCAAATATGAGTCCAAAATTGGAGCCAACTAATGAGGTATTGAAGATATGCCCAACCAATCTTTTCTCTCAAATAATGGGCCCAGGCTAGAGCTGAAGGAACCTGAGAAACCAAAACCTGTGTGGGGAAGCTTGTTATTTGGATTTTCACTAGGGTGTTACAGAATGCATTGTCTCACAAGATGGATACCCTTACATTTATTTTAGAAGAACTCTGATTTTTCTTATGTTTTATGTTTTGCAGGGGTATCATGAAGAGGTCGGTTTGCGTTAATGAGGATTTGTTTCACATTTCATGTTAAGATGATCTTGGACTGAATGTAAAAATCAGAGTAGGACAAATGCCACCAGGAACTTTATCTGGTTTAAGTTTGCTCTATAACTTTTCAATTTTGTTTACATTTAATTTGTTCCTTAATAGAAAACGATTGAAAAATTTAATGGCTTTGGTCTTTTTCCTTTTGAAAAGCCTATTATTTTCTTGGGCAGTGAAAGGAACACTTTGAATCAGAGTCCTCTTTCTGAGCACACTACCTGTGCTGTTGTAGTGCCTATGGGATTCTGGTCACAAAGGCTGAATTAGGATTGAGTACAATTCTCATTTAAGAGACTCTAATTTTACATAGAACAGTTCTACTCTTCTTTCTCATGTGGGTGTCTGTCTGTGTTATGTTGGAGGAGGAGAGGGGGTGGGAGACTAGCAGGTTGACTGCTATGGGGGCCCCGTGCTATTGGGATTATGTAGAGGTTAATGTTAAACAGCCGGCAATTTTTTGCCGTGTACTCAAGAGGCTCAGTATGCCGATCTGATTTGTATTGTTGGTTATGCAGCTGTGTAGCAAGGGCTTTTACATGAGAGCAATCTCATGTAAAAGTCCTTGCTATACAGCTGCAAAACCATCAATATATAACCACTATGTGTATGTGTATGTCAGTTTCTAACAAGAAGTAACGTTGTTAGTAGCAACATAAAATAGTTATTTGGCATTCTTCATTCTGTATAGTTTAACTAAACATTCTTGTAATGGATTTTTTTGGTCATTCCTTGTTTTCCTCAACACCTTTCCTACTGTTCTGTATCACTGGTCCCCACTTAAAATCCCTGTGTGGGAGCAGGGGATTTTGGCTGAATGTGTGTGTGCATGTGCAGTATTGATAGATTTGGCCTGTTATTTCTGCGAAGCTCATGATATATAACAATGGGGAGATGAAGATGCTCTGAAGTGTATAGACAGTATTCTCAATGCTGCACCTTGGATACAGTGTCTGACTGTGTAGTCAGGATCTTTACAGGCTACAGTAGTGTGTATTACACATTTTGGCCGACAGTTTCTATCACTCAAACCTACGTTTGAGTGAAATAAAATAATTTGCAAGCTTGTGTTGAATTGTATTGCCTGAGAAATCTTAATTTTAAAAAGGGCAAAACAGATCAACTTGATATTCTTCCAATTCCGTTTGAAACGGATTTGGAAAGTTGTGTTGTTTTGTTTGGGAGGGGAAGTGTCTTTAAACAATAAAATATCTTTTAGTTTGAGTTGAAACAACATTTTGGTTTTGACCAATAAACTGAAAGGAGTTATTGCTTAGTTCAGCTTCTGAATCTACATGTTCTGTAGCTACAACTATGGAATTCACCCTTTGCCCCATCTTCCATCTTAAAATTTCTAGGACTAATTGTTGTGAAGATAACATTAGGAGTGTGAAGGTAGTTCAACGCTGACACTGGCTTCCTGTATTTGTAGACTGCCTGAAGCAATAGCTAAGAGGGCTGTGAATTTCCCCAAGTCACTTAATTAATTGTCAATCTGAAGATGACAATTCAGACCTCAAGTGTTAATTAACACCCTGCTAATGTGCTCACCCTGCTGTCTCAAATTCCAAGCCAGGACCACAGCTGTCATCCCTCTCCCCGCCTGCCCCGCCATTCCTAACTATTATGACGCAGTTAGAATTTGAGGCTGGCAGTGCCTATTGCCTATTGAAAACTGAAGATGCTGGAGAAACACAGGTCAAACTAGAGATAATAAAAACTAACATGGAGATTGCTGCAGTGATGACAATATTCAGTCTTTACGTTTGTATTTATGTAAAGTATAATGGCTTCCATTGTAGAAACTTCTGGTACAGTTTCTAAAAGCAATCCAGTACAATGCAGCAGAAATCGCAGATCTTGCAGCAGAATGGATCTTAAGTATCCTTGTTACAGAGTCCACTTGGAGATGGTAGCATGAGGATGTTGTGCTTAGGACCTCAGTTTATCTGGAGAAGGAAACTTAGGCATTTGAGATCAAATTATTCCTCAGCCTAGCTGAGACTGGCTTGCATCCTGCCCTACACAAATATTACCACTTAGTTTTTATTTTGACTACAATACCATTTTATTTTGATTACAATAAAAAGTTAAGATTGAATTCCACATCACTTAACTCTTCCTATTCCTATTTATCTTTGTACTGTATTGTTCATTAGCCATTATGTGCTACTGATTCTTTAAATGCTGTTACTTTGTGTGCATTCCTCCCATGTTTGTTTTAAGTTTTGGTCCCTATTAGGCACAATAAAGTTACTATCCATGTTAGCTGATGCCTCCATCCCCTGGAATAATTTAACCTCCCCAACACTGTGGAGCCACAAAGATGTAACAATCTTGGATCTCCTTCCCTTATTGGGGTCTAGACAAGTCACATGGCAAAGGCTGTAATCTCTTTTTGTACTAATGTATGACCTCTGCACCAGATAGATAAACTATTCATGAAGTTGGAGGCCATCTGGAACTTCAAGCTGCTCAAGTACACATTCATCTAGATAAGAAAATTAGGAAAAGGTTGTGATAATTATATTGTGTGCGACCATGTCTCCCTCTACAGGCTCACTCGCACAGCAAAAGAAGTTCCAACGGCTGTTCATGTCTTTTTTAGCTTAAGTGGTAGAAGCTCCGTTAGGCTTGTGGCTTGCTCTTCCTTGTGTGAGGGGGAGGAAGGGCAGGCAAAGGAAAATCTAATTTCATCTTTGAAGTCATGCATGCTATCTAGTGGAAAAACCACTGCTGGTCCTTGTGTAGCATGCGAAAGGCCAGGACTTGAGCTACACAACATAGCTTAGTTTAAGGTTTCCCAAACATGGCCTCTCTTCCTCCAAACATACCCATGTACAACTTGGGGGAGCATTAGGGAAATGCTGTGGTGGGTGGGGAGAGGTTCATAATCCAGGATTTGTCCTTTCTTCCATTTATGAACACCTGCCTGAAAGTTGCTTCATTATACTTCCTGCTTCCATGAAAGCCCTTATCTAAAACTACTTGTGACCATTTTTTTTAATGTACTAGGGGTTCTCCTATGTTCTCCAGAGCTTGAACTTGTGACTTAACTGAGTGATGTCCATGTCTTTACTAGCATGTAACTTTCTCATAAATGAGGAAACAGAGGAACTACATAATGAGTGAAAATTAAAGAAACCATAAGAAGAGGGTGTAGAGATGAAAAATGGGAAAGTTGCAGCTTGCTGTGATACGCTGACTTAAGTTGTTTGCAATAGCAATGGAGGTTACAGCAGGGTGGGTTACTCTCCATGGAAAACTCTTTGCTCTCCAGAGACCTCTCTGGCTAAGGGAGTATTACTTAACAGGACCCTGGGAACAGTGCGTGTCTGGTCTTTCTCTCCCAGAGGAACTGGAGGATGAGGGGAGGGTGGATAAGAAATGAGGGCATTCTGGGAAAGTGCCCAAATGAAAGTATAAGTAAGGATTATAGAACAAAACGAAAGTGCAAAGAAACAAGAAAGGTAGGGAAGGGGAGGGGGCAGAGAAAATAATTCACTTTTGAGGCTTTTCTTGGCTCCCAGTCCAATTAATGATTAGAATAGCAGCCAAAGGTAACTCTGATATTCGAAGGGGGAGGAGAGGTTCCAAAACACTTAGTGAGCAGATTCCGTTTGAGTTTCTCTTGGCTTCCAGGCCAGTAACCCTTAACTGGCTTAGTAACAAAAAGCAACTTGGAAATATAATGTGCCTCAAAATGTTTGGGATCCATCCTTCTCTCACTTGAATGCTTAGGGAAGAGGCATCCCAAAGCTTCCTGCTGATCTTTGGGAGGGCAGGGGGAGGAAAAAAATAAGTTTTGGCCTGGCTGGTACTTAAATTAACTCTGTGCATTGTGGAATAAGAGAAAGTACTGCTTGGATTTAAGGGTAGCTGAAGGAGAAAGACCTAACAGTATTGCACCTGTTTTCATGTACAGCTTGGGGAATCTAGCTTGTGTATAATTTTGTACATATAACCCATAGCCTACAGGCCTTTGGTGTACATAGTGGTTCATTTTGTTCTGAGAAGGTATCTTGGCAAATATGGTTCTTTGAAACAAGCTTCTCTTGGTCATACTTGATTCCCTCGAAATAATTTCCCCTGAATGCCCTGTGTCCTCTGCAGGGTAAGCCTTATCAGAAACGAATGAGGATCATCCAGGAGGGCCGCACCCAGAGAGTGGTGGTGGATGGGTCCTTTTCAACCTGGAAGGATGTGGGCAGTGGGGTTCTGCAGGGCTCGGTCCTGGGGCCCGCACTGTTCAACATCTTAATCAGTGACTTGGACGAGGGGGTAAAAAGCACCCTGTTCAAATTTGCTGATGACACTAAGATGTGGGGGGATGTGGGCGCACTAGAAGGAAGCAACAGGCTACAATTGGACCTAGATAGGTTACAAGGGTGGGCAGATGAGAGTAGGATGGGATTCAACACAGACAAGTGCAAAGTGATGCACCTGGGGAGGAACAACCAGCACCATACCTACAGGTTGGGGAACTCCCCTCCTGTCAGCACAGAGGCGGAAAAGGATCTTGGAGTCGTCATTGACTCCAAGATGAACATGGGCCGGCAGTGTGGGGAGGCAGTCAGGAAGGCCAACCGTACCTTGTCATGCATCCACAGATGCATCTCAAGCATGTCCAAAGAGGTGATTCTCCCCCTCTATGCGGCACTGGTCAGGCCGCAGCTGGAGTACTGCATCCAGTTCTGGGCATCGCACTTCAAGAGGGATGTGGACAACATGGAGA
>NW_017729025.1:91501820-91519286 GCF_001723915.1 Gavialis gangeticus | reverse complement strand
TGGCATTGCTTTAAATGGGTCCTTGCTCTTCAACCAGAAAAGAAAATGCCTGTTTGTTTTTTTTTGTTTAGTTGTTTGGAGCCTGCCTGTGTATACTTAGGAGTCTCAAGGAGAAATGGGATCAGCTAAGCCTGAGACATCAGAATTACAGTCTCCAGGCTGGGTCTGGCCCATGGCGCAATGTTGCGTAGCCTTCGGGGCTGGGTATTCAGGGATGGAGCCTGCTGCAGAAATCTGGGGCACAACTGTTAGGTACATGTTTTTGTGGCAAGGAGTGAGCAACGGCTGCATTAACCCCTGTTGTTACCATATCCTGATCTGGATCATTAGGAGCCTTGCGGTCCTGATCTGGCTCAGGGGTTGAGGTAAGCTTGACACCCTGGAGTTAAGCCATCAGTCTCCATATGACTATGCTGAGAGAGACCTAAGCAGTAGTTTTCTGTAGTTTAAAACGAAACAAATTTGTAACAGTGAGGTGGCTAATTGCAGTTACAAACTACTAAGAGAAATGCTTTGCCTTGACTCTTGCTATCAGTTTAAGACTGAAAATCCTAATTGGCTTTTAGATGTAATTTACATTGAAGGAAAAGTTCTGTACCTTGAGTGGACAATTTCCCATTCTGCTACAGAGCAGTGAGAATCCCTTTTCAGGGCATGTACTTTTGCCAACAATTGATCTCTTTAGTTTGAAATGTGGAAAGATAACCTAGCCCAAACTTAAGGGTGAAGGGCAGCCTCTACCAATGGGTATGTTTGTAAGTCTTGGCTTGTAAAAGTAAAATGGTTCTGCAGAAATATCCTCCAAAAGAAAAGCCTAACTTTGGTGTTTACTGCTTTTCAAGCCATTTGATTTTATAAAAATGTACTAACTGTTAGCCTTTGATGTTATGTATGCACTTAAAGACTTCAACTCTGCTCCTTTTTGCAGTTTTGCTGAAACTTTGATAAATTGCCTCCTTTATACTTCCAAAAAGTTTTCTTCATCCTGTTTTTCCCTCCCCCTCTTTAATTATATACAGCTTCAACCTAGTAGAGCTTTTAAAATGTATAGGCCAGTGGTTTCCAATCTGTAGTCTGTGGACTCCTGAGGGTCTTCAGACTGTGTCTATGGGGTCTCTGAGATATGACTGTGATCAAACAAAACACAATTTCAAAGGGGTCCACCTTTCCATTCAAAACTTTTTGGGGGTCTGCAAATGAGAAAAGGTTGAAAACCACTGGTATAGGCCAAATCTTTAGTGTGTACCTGTTATTAGCTGGTGTATGCATTGCAGAGCAGCAGTTTGGTGTAGCGTTCACCGTCATGTCCATGGAAATGATTAATTGCAGCACGCTGGGCTAACTTAAGCTGATGGGTGGCTTTTTTGTAACATCCAAATCCAGGACTGACAGTAGCTCAGCCTGAAATGCTTCCATGGAATAAGTGGTACAGTTACCTTGCTAACTGAAAATGAATGAGATTTATTAACATGGATTCTATTCAGCTGGTTAGGCACAGGAGAGTCCCTTGTGTATTTTAGGATGAGATACCCAAGGTAGATGCTGGATGCAATGTTTAAACTCATTAGACTTGTCTGAAGTGGACCTTTAGCTCTTGCACTTATGTTCTGTCAGTGCTTTTTCTCTGACACTTTATTCAGTATCTCCTAAGGTTAGGGTGGCAGGGAGGAGGAGGATATGGTCCCCATTTTTAAAAAAGGCAAGAGGGAGGACCTGGGCAACTATAGGCCCATTAGTCTTACTTCAATCCTGAGAAGATTATCAAGGAGCACATCTGTGATGGGCCAGCAGCAGGGATGATGCTCAAGGGCAACCAGCACGGTTTCATTAGGGGCAGGTCCTGTCAGACCAACCTGGTTGCCTTCTACAATCAGGTCACAAAAGCGTTGGATGCAAGTGTCGTGGTGGCTGTAGTCTTTCTGGACTTCAGCAAGACCTTTGACACTATCTCCCACCCCATTCTCATTAAAAAAAAACTAGGTGACTGTGGCATTGATGCCTACACAGTCAGATTGCAAATTGGCTGAAGGGTTGTGCTTAGAGGGGAAGTGGTGGACGGGTCTTTTTCAACCTGGAGGGAAGTGGGCAGTGGAGTCTGCCAGGGCTCGGTCCTTGGGCCCTCACTGTTCAATTTCTTTATTAGTGACTTGGACGACGGTGAAAAGCAGCCTGTTTAAATTTGCTGATGATACCAAGATTTGGGGTGAGGTGGGCACACTAGTAGGGAAGGACAGATTACAGCAGGACCTGGACAGGTTACAGGGTTGGGCTAATGAAAATAGGATGGGTTTCAATACTGCACTTCGGCAGTAGGAATCGGCAGCACACTTATAAGCTGGGAAGCTCCCCTCGCGAGAGCATGGTGGCAGAAAGAGATCTTGGAATCATTATTGACTCCAAGATGAACATAGGCCGACAATGCGAGGTCACGGTCAGTAAGGCTAACCGTACCTTGTCATGCATCCACAGATGCATCACAAGCAGGTCCAAGGAGGTGATCCTTCCCTTCTATGCGACACTGGTCAGGCCACAGCTGGAGTACTGTGTCCAGTTCTGGGTGCCACACTTCAGGAGGGATGTGGGCAACATGGAGAGGGTCCAGAGGAGGGCCACCCACGTGATCCGGGGACAGCAGGGCAGACCCTACGAGGACAGGCTATGGGACCTTAACCTGTTTGGCCTTCGTAAGAGAAGGCTGAGGGGGGACCTGGTGACAGTCTATAAACTCACTAGGGGGGACCAGCAGGAAATGGGAGAAACCTTTATTCCCCCTAGCGCAACAAGGAATAACGGCCATAAGTTGTTAGAGAGTAGGTTTAGACTAGACATCAGGAGGCACTACCTCACAGTCAGGGCAGCTAGGATCTGGAACCAACTTCCAGGGGAAGTGGTGATGGCTGCTACCCTGGGGGTCTTTAAGAGGAGGATAGACATCTACCTGGCTGGGGTCACTTGAGCCCGGTTCTCTCCTGCCCAGGGCAGGGGGTCGGACTTGAAGAGCTACAAGGTCCCTTCCGACCCTACATCTATGAATATATGAGGAACTCTCTCTGTCAGAAAGGTGGCTTGAACAATTTAGTATTAAATCCTAATGCTATGACTGTTTGTTTTGTTTGCCTAGGGTAAGGTATTCTACATCTTGAGGGTCACCTGCTGTGTGTGTCCAACCTGGGTATTGTCCATTTCATTACTTCTAAACATTGCTGTTCTGGGTTACGGAGGCTCTAAAACAGTGGTGCTCAACCTTTTTCATCAGCAGACTGGATGGGTAGTGCCTGGTCCCTCCATGGGCCAGATCCACCTGGTGAATCCTATCTGGTGCCCAGGGTGTATGCTGTAGGACCCCATCTGGCCATGGGGAGAAGGGAGGGGGGGGAAGCAACCTTGTCTGATCCGATCTAGCCATGTGAGGGAAGGGGGCATGGCCCGATGCTGAAGGAATGTGGCCCGCCCCAACCAGCTGTGCAGGGGAAGGGGGCATGGCCTGGCCCTAATCTGAAGGAGAACGGAGCATGGTCCAGCCCCATGGGATGAGGAAAAGGGGCTGTAGTCCAGTACAATGCGGGGAAAAAGGAGCTCAGCCTTGGCCTGAACTCAGCCATGTGGAATGAAGGGGGCATAGCTTAGCTCTGATCTGACCATGTGTGGGGAGGGAGGGTCATGCCCCAGCTCTGACCTGCTGCTTGGGGCTTGGGATTTTGGTGGTGGGGTGGGGTGGCAGCATTAACTGCCATTGCTTCCTCGCTGCCAAATTTCTCAGCTGTTGGGGAGCTCCATGGGCCAGACTTCAAGGCTCTGGAAGGCCACATGTGTTCCACAGGCTGGAGGTTGAGCATCCCTACTCCAAAACATTAAGCTGTCAGTCTGTAGAGATACTTAAGGGTTAGTCTGATGTGAAGAGTTTGGTTCTAAGGAATGAACGTTCTCTTAGCTTCCTCCCCTCCCTTCCTTCCCACCCCTTTGCAGCTCCAGAGATTTGAGAAATGGAGAGAATAGAATAGTGGATGCCTTCCCTGCTCTTGTTTTGATATATGCTGCATAAGCTGGAGCTTCCTGGAGGTGCTGTCCTTCTACCTCAGATAGTGACCTGGAGTAGTTTAAGCTAGAAATGGTGACCTTGTGGCTACCGCACAATGTCTATACTTAGTGCAGTGGGTATAGTTTCTTAGCAAGCCAATGACGAAAGAAGGTACTTCTGAATATCAGTGCCCTAAAGAGGTCTAAGACCTTGGGATTTCTCTTGTCTTGCTAACAGAGGGCTACTGGGTGGCCAGGAGGTCAGCTAACTTAGCATGTCATTTCTGCCTGCTGAGAGAATTTTAGCTCAGTGCTCTCATCCACAAGTACTTCAGGAGATCCAGGTATACCTGAAGTACCTGTGTAGTGTCTAAAAAAGTATAGCTGTCAATGGGTACATCGACGCATGCAATTAATGTGACTGAATATACTCCTAATCCTGATGCCACCATCTACACGTACATTTAAAGTGCAGTAATTTATTGTGCTGCTGGATACCACTTGTATCTGATGGGACTATCCAGCAGAGATTAGTCTACTGTTTCTTAACTGCCACGCACCTGTAGATGCTGTCGCTTTACGGTGCAGCAAATTAATCTGCTGGGCAGTAAAGCATCTCGTGTATATGTGCCCAGAGGTGCCTAGAGTATCTGAACTGTTCCAGCAGGGCATGTGACAAGAAGAGGTGCTAGGATTGGCTTCTGCAAGACTGTCACTGTAAGGTGTTCTGGAAGTGAACCTATTGCTACTGTTTGAGACTAGTTTGAGATGTTCACTCATTGAAGGACTCTGTCACTTTGATAACAGGGTGGGAGATGCTCTCAATAGTAGGAGTAACTGTGGTTTCTGCCACTTTCCTTTTCTGTTGATCACCTACATCTGTTTTAAGCTTAAATATTAGGTACCTGCTTTTCATCCTAGAGCCTGTCTATAAGCAACCTGTCTGTCTCCTTAAGGAGAAGATGACAAAACATTTGGGTAGCAAATGATCGTAGGTGCTGACTTTGTTTTTTGCTGGTGGGTGCTTGCAGACAAAAAAACCCCCTAAAACCTGGCTCTTTACTTTTAATTCAGCAGGTTCATGTGCTGAGCCTTGAATATGCCTAGGAGAGGCAACATGTTACTTCAGCCTGGCTCTGCAGCATCTGTAAAGATTGGGTGCTTGGTGCTTTTATATAATAGCTGGTTGAATCAGCTAAAGTATCAAAAAGTCCCACTGAAACTCCCAATTTTTACAGACCCTGCAGAGCCCGGTTGAAGTAACATGCTGCTGCTTCTGGTAAAGTATGAGTTGTTCTTTTAATGTCTGCAAGCACCCACTTTATTTTTTTTTTTTTTCAGTGGGTGTTTGAGCCCCAGAGCATCCATGGAGTTGGCACCTGTGATAATGATGACATAGGGGTCACTGGCTGGAATTATCAAGAGTAGCTGAAATGCATAAGATGAATGTTTGCTTGGCTTGCAATTCCTTAAAGTGGGGCCAAACTTTCATAGAGCTGAGCACTAGAGATGGCTGAAAAAACAGTTCTATTTCATGGCACATTCTGATATTTCAACTTGGTTTCAGATCTTTGTCCCCGTTTCTGGTGGGCTGCATCTGACACCTCTCGTGGGACCTCGCAGTGCTAGGGAACTGGGCCTCCTGAGGCTGTTAGATCCCTGGCTCTACCTGCCAACTAGAGAGACTGCTGAGGCAGGTAACTAGGTGGAGTTCTGTCAGTGTCATCAAAAACAGGCTAGCTAGCAAACATTTTACTTCTGATGAATTTGAAAATGCTCGCTCTTATGAACTTTTCTGAGAGACTCCACTGAGCATTCACCCTACAATCACTTGTTACTTGTCCATGGGGTTTCAGTGTCTGCTACTGACATAACAGTGCAATGCTACTCTTGAGGAAGTGTTGAACAGAAGGTAATGGAGGTGTGACCTTTGAGACTTGGCATGTGACCTGCATTCTGTAGTAGAGCCAACTCCTGGGTTTACTTTTGTAAGCGACAAACACAAGGACAATTTCACCTACCTGTTTGCTGCCTGTCTTCAGTCATTGGATTTTTTTTTAAGCATCTAAAATAAGCGCTTGTACTTTTAATTGTATCAGGTCTACTATGCTCACAAGACCAGAACCTACTGAGGGTTCTATGTTAGAAACATTTATTAACAATTTTACTTCTGGGTTGGCTTCTGCCAATGGGCTTGGTCTTCAGAATTGTTCATCTTACAGTATGAGCTCTCCAGGGAGACAAAAACACATCTGTCCAGTTTGGTGGTTAAATGAGAGCTGTGGGGTTATGGGCCGTCAGCTTTCAGAAGGGACTTATGGGTTCATGCCATGAAAACATTCTGAAACTGTCTGCATTCTGGTATAGGCTGACTTATTACAAAGATACACTACAGATGTGTCTTTGAGCCCCAAAATAAGTGATCTCTTGGAGAGGAGAGGATGATCTCGTTAGGAGCCGAGTTAGAACTCTAACAAGGGCTTCCACTTCTAGCACACCATTGCTGGTGTCTGGACATACTACAGTGAAACAGTTGCAGACTCCTCATACTCCAGGACTTCCTTAAAATCCTACAAAAATAGTAAAGGAAAGAGTTCAGTACACCAATCCCTTATGTCTTGTAAAGAAGGACATGGTTCTGACCCTTTTATTAAACAAACAAAACCTTTTTGCTGTGGTGTGAACAAGGGTCTCTAAAGGAAAATCTAGCTTGAGCTATGAAACTTGTGGTTTGCTGGTGCTTGTTACTGTGTTTTGGAGGACCCAAGTTTTTTATACCTTTTGAAAAACGCCTTTTTTCCCTTTCAACCATGTTAGTCATGTTCCTGGGAAATTCAGCATGGTCTCACCTGTCCCATTCTTGGCCCCTTTTTGCTTTGTCTTGAGAACAGAAAAGAAACTAATACTAGGGAAGGAAGGTGCCTGGGATTCTTAACTCTGACACTGAGTCTTCGTCACCCCTCTTTGGGGGTGTATAGATCCATGGAATTTACACTACACTAGACGAAAAGGTTCTTGCAGAAAGTACAGGGCTTCTTCTTAATCTTTTTGCAACTTAAAGAATTGGCTTCTTTATAGACAATGAAACTGCAGCAGGAGAATAGAAGCCCTTGGGACTTCTGGCACTTTCTTCATTGTTTGCTTCAATACCACAGTGACAAGCATCTAAGAAATAGGATACTAACGTTAGTTCTGTTTTTGGGCCAAGCATAGGTTTACCACATTATTCTGGTGAGATCTGTGGCAGCCAAAGATACCTTGTTTTCCCAGGTTATCAACTTTGCTGCTGCATGGTAAAGACTGGAAAAAGGGATCTAAAAGGTTAGTTGGTCCTAATTCATCTGAAGTATAGAAAGTACATCAGTGTGTCTTATCGAAGTTTCTTTGCTAAAGGTGTGTAGGTTGTAGCTGTGCTGGTCTAAGGACATAGGCAGACAGGGTTCTTTGGGTAAATCTGATATCTTTTATTAGACCAACTTAAATAGCTGGAAAACAATTATTAAGCAAGCTTTCAGGTTCAAAAACCTTTCGTCAGGCTAAGGAAGTTTCAGCAGTTGGTCTGGCTTCCCTTAATTTTGTGTGTAGGAGAGTCTCTTAAGAAGTCTCTCTCCATGATTTTTTGGAATATCAGAATTTGGTTAACTATAGTTTCTTTGTAGTAAACCAAATGCAAAGCAATCACTTTGCATTAACTTGGCATCCTGCCACCACCAATGATCATTGACTTGAGAGCTGTTACTTTGACTGATATCTAAGGATAGAATTCCCCCTCTTTTTTTTAATTGTGACTTGTGACTTGTGTTTCTTCCATGAATGTAAAACACAAAACCCAGGGATCTTATTTGCAATTCAGTCTTGCAGTGAAGTGACCAAAGTCAGGGTTATTCAATCAGGTGCTTTGTGTTAAAAGCATCAGGAGGATTTTGAAATCCCTGTAGGACTCAACAGTAGGGGACAGTTTAGTGGTCAAGAGGACAGTCATTGAAGCAGATCTTTGAGATGTGGGGAAATAACTACTTAAGTGATTTTTCTGAGCCAAACTGTTCATCTAAGGGATATCCTAGAAAGAAAATACCTGCACTTTTTCTGATTGCTCAGAATTCCATAGGAGCTGACCTCAAAAGGTGTTGCATGCCACCAGTTCTGGCTCTAGGGATTTCCTCCCACTCCACTCTACTCCATGCCACTTTTAGTGGAGCAGCACTACAATTGCCAGTAGTTGTAAAAAGATCCCTTCTCTCAAACAATGGAAGTCTTGCACACCTCTGTAAGGAAGAGCTAGGACTGCAGAATGATTTGGTAGAGCCACGGGCTCAAAATACCTTTCGTTAAAGCTTTTGCTGGCTGCCTTATGGGAGGGCATGGCAGGATCATGCAAGTTTTAAACTTCCCCTGGTACTCTTATTCCAGACCTGCTAAGGAAGCTGCTAATTTTCTTTTTGCAGGACAATATTTCTAGAGGCATTTTCTAGGATAGTAATTCTCAACCAGGGTCCCATGGTACCCTGGGGTGCCTTGAGATCCTTTTACAGGTGTCTTGGGGTGCCACACAATGTTAGCCCTGTTAGGTGTGCAAACAGGATTTACAATATAAACCTGGAGATTTCAAATAGGAATTCATAGTGTAAAAAACTATTTTGAGCTGTTAAGATCTTTCTGAGGTCTTTACAATAGAATTGCACTATGATTTATTCTGTGTAGTCAAAAATGAATGAGAACCTAAAAGCTGGCATTTTCAAGGAGTGTCTTGAGTATAAGAAAGTTGAGAACCACTATTCGGGGGGTGAAGAAGCAACGTTGCCTTTAAGGTTATATAGAAGTCAAGACAGTCTAATGGCTAAAATGCATGTCTGGACTTCTGGGATACCAATTTCTTACTCTTGCTCATCAACAGCAACTTTTTGTGACCATGGCCAACTCTAGTCCTATAAAATAGAGGGCATCTTTATATCTTTATAGGGCAGAAGACATTGTTTGCTGTCTGCAAAACATTTTTTCTCCTGGGAAGTAGAAACGGCGTTAATTTGGCTAAGTGTTTGTGTTTTTAAACCAGGGAGTCTTCCCTGTTAAGTGTGTTGCCTTTGGTGATTTCCCCCCCGCCCCCCCCCTTGGCTTCATAAAATCGATGGCAGCTTTTTATAATCATTCCTCCCTGGCTTGCCCCCCAGTTCCTCCCCCCCCCCTTGCTTTTACTTTGGCAATGTTTCAAACTGCTTAAAGAGGCTATCAGAGAGGGCTAAATAAATAACTCGCAAGTGTCCCTTCTAGCTAAAGGTTGGAATCCAGTCTGGTAATTGCAATATAAGCTGTTAAAGTAGAAAAGAAAAACAAACAAAAAAACAGATGTTTCTTTATCAGTCTGAAGGGTCAGCAGTTCCCCTAGAAAGAAGGGAGAGCAAAGAACCTCTGACTTTGTGTCAATCAGCATGACAAGATTAAAATGCAGTGCAATTAATCACTTACATTCATTTTAATTCCCCCCTCCTCCTCCTTGCTTAATTTACTTGCTGGGCTATTCACTTAAACCTGGGAAGGAAACTTTCTCCCTGCTTTGCATCAGACTATCCTTTGTTTGTGTTTTAACTGCAGTACAGTAAAAGCTTTTAAAGGTAATTTGAGTGTAAGATGGTAGCACAAGATAGGAGAAGCCAGTTGGTGGTGGCTGACTGGAACTGGTGCCCCTGTAGAACACCTCTCCATAGTGGCTGAAAATGGAGGCTCAATGTTTGAGGGGAAGGAATGGAAGTAAGGGGAACAGTGAAGGACTGATTTCCCCCCCCCCCCATTGTTTGTGAAAACCATTGTCCCATTCCTGTGTGTGCTGTAAAAATCCCTAAGTATTTCCACTTGGAGGCAGAATCTATAGCAGTGCTACTGAGACTGGGACTCCAGACCCTCCAGTGGTTCTTTCACTTCTGGTTCATGAACCTCTTTTCCAGGGTCCTATCTCTTATTGTATGCTTGAGGTACATCTCTTTTTGTAATCACTAAGCTATAAGGAGGCTTATTAATCTTTTAAAAAAATTGCTTGCTAGACTGTCCAAATGATACTGTACAATAGTCTTTCTCTGTGAATTGGCATGTTTGTCACTGTTCATTTGGTGGAGTGGTTAACTTTGCTTTTTCCATGTGGCTCCAAGTCCAGCAGGACCAAGTATGCTGATCTTCAGCCTAATCGGCAATAGGATGTCCCAGGAGCATGCACACATTTATGTTGGCTGCTACTACATTTCTTTGCTGCAAGCTACCAAGGGAGTTCACATTCTAGCAAGAGCCAGGTTTGGCTCTAAAGACTTAAGCTGCTTGAACCACCACTGCGCTGCCTCTATGTTGGTTCTACACAGAGTCCCCTTAACACTGTGGCACAGGGAAGCTACTGTGGTTTAAAGGAGTGGGATGTGATTTTCCCAGAGCTGGCATCTGCTCAGGACCAGCTGGGTAAAACCCTGGCAGTATTATTACTTGCCCCAGATTATTCCAAGATCATGAGCTGGGGCCTCAGAATTGTGACTTGGGCAAATTGTGGCTTCTGGTTTCTGAGCCTTTAGAGTTCATGCAAGTTACCTTCCTGGTTTGTGCAACTGTCACAGCTAGGAACACTGGAGGAAAGATGAGATTCTTCTGTAACCCACCGACTCCAGGAAAGAGGGGCTCTAAAATGCCAACCCTTGCAAGGACTGATGGTACCAATACAGTTCTGTGGGTCACTGGATGATGCCAGGATACCAGTGTGCTTGTTTGGACTTTTGTGACAGGCTTCCTTTGTAATCTTGAGCAGATTAACTTGATGTCTCTCACTTGGTTCACTTCCTGCAAATGAGGATAATTTACTCCTCTGTGTCATGAAGCTTTGAGATCCATAGAGGAAAAGTAACTACTGTGTTCAACTTTTTGGCTTGGGCAGAATCTGCTATGATACTGCTTTAGACTTTTACCTGTGTTCTGGTACCATCAGGCCTTTATTGAACTATGCAAATACAGTATTTCTTGTCATGAATGACTGGTGCCTCCCACGACGGGGGCATCATGGTGGCGAGCGGGGACAGCTTGCAGCTGTCGGCGGCAGTGTCAGCAGCGGCCGAATCCGCAGCAAGTGGCCGCATCGGCAGGGGGTGACGACCACCCGCAGAAGCCAGTGGCAGCCAGTCTTGGGGGGGAGGGATGGGAGTGATCATTATCAGTAATCTGGTGACCATTCACAAGGGAGCATGTGCTCCCCTATGCCTCGCCTACATGTCTCCTGTGTTTCTTGTGGTTCATTTTAGTATTGCAGTTATTTCATGCTAATCCCTACATTTTCAATGTCTTGTACTTCTGTACTGTTTTGAATAACTGCCTCCGTTTAATGTTTGTGGGTGGAGGGAAGCTAGAGACTGACAGCTGGGTGACAGAAAGCTCATGAGTGTATGGCACTTGAGGAGGCATGAAGAGAGCAAACAGGGTGCCTGCTCCAATGCACTGTAATTACAGCGCATCAGAGCAGACTTGATTAATTGAGTCTGCTGGAGCATGCCAATTAGTGTGCTCCAGCCAGCCTCCTGTCTCTAACCTCAAAATGGGGGTGAGGGCACTTTAACTATACCTTGTTTGACTAGCTTTAGTTAAAAGTGCCCCCACCACCATTTTGAAGTGCAAGGATGCTGATGCACAAGGGCCTGCAGGGCCACACCCCACATCTAGAGCATGCTTAAAAATGCCCGTAATGACTGGCTCCCTGGAAGCTGTTTAGATGTCAGCTAATAGGGTAGTCATGCAGGTTCTGTGGTAGCAGCAGTTTGGAGACTTTGTATTGGGGGCTGGCACTCTCGAAACTTACAGAAGCATAAGCACCCAACTGCAAATGTAAATCGGTGGGACCTGGGGGGTTAATGCCTCTGGGTTCTTCTGCTTCAAGTAATCTCCATGCTCTTTGGTTGCCTCTAGCTTGGATGAAGTGAAGGAATACTTTCATATGCTACAGGAGCAAATGCTGTGGGTTAGAAGTGGCACTTCAGAGCATCTATGACAAAAACCCTCTAAAATAATCTCAGTCTGGATTTTTTTTCCCTGTCTTTACAGCTGTTTGGGTATGACTATTGGCACAGACCTGAATCTAGGCTTAGGGGCTAATGCATTGCCAGTGTCACAAGACTTTGACCCAGCTGTGAGGGAAGCAGAGCTGTCAAGTCATTGCTGTAGACTTAAAGCCACATGATTACGATCAAACTTTTGTCATCCCTCAACAAAGGGGGACTTAAAAAAAAAAATTGCAGCCTATTGGAAGTGTTAAATGAATTCACACGAGGTGCCAAGGTGGTACCATTACAACTCATTGCTGGGCTGCAGAGCAAGCTTTCTGAGCAGGAAACTAAATATCTTTCAACAGAATTCAGGCTTTCCAGCCAGTGAAATTTAAGTGTTAGGAAAATCACTGCCTCAGTACAGAGTGGTTCTCTCTAAGTGTGCAGTATGGCAAAGGCTAACACTAGTGTTCTTGTTATCTCTGGTGATCAGTTATCTGCAGAGAGTTTATTTTTTCTCCTCCATTCTGAGGTTAGAAGCCTTCCTGTTGCTTCAATATTTGTTTTGATTTTGGACCTTTTGTTGGGACAATAAAGAGGCTAATGATTTCACAGCCACAAGTGATCTCCCAGGAGGAGTGGAATTGACCAGTTTGGTGAGAGAGCAGAGGTTTTGAACACCCCAGGACCTGCTTCTGCAACAAAAGAATCTCTAGTTGGTTTGGGCCTTTATAGCTTCTTTTTATCCCAGTACTTGTGAAGGATTCATTTTCCACCTCAGCAGTCCCCAAATGTTAACCTGGCCTTGCATTTATTATTGCACTTCAAAACAAAGCAAAATAAACTCCCATCCTCTTGCCCTGCAGTTCTTCCATTGCTGGCTGTGCCTTCCTGCAGGGTTCTACTTTAAGTACAAGTTTTGTGAGACGCGAGCTACCAAAAAAAGCAGGTTGACTATCAAGAAGAGTGAATTATATTGGCCTTTAGGAATACCATTGTGGGAGGCACTAATATATTGTTGTGGGCATTTTACAACATCTTCCGATGTTGGGCTGGGCACTTTCTAACTCCAGTGAATAAGAAGACAAGGCATCTTCCTGGGAAAGTTTACAATGTGGACATGCCTCAGTGACTCCTAAGAACAGCAGGATGAAGAAGCGGTAAGATTACTTGGTTTGGGCATGCACTGCATATATTAGAGATTCAGTTAATTGCTGTGGTTTTTAACCTCTTCTTTGAGGCATAACATCTGAAGTTTTAGATGTAGCGTATGTTTCAATAAAGGTAGGCATGTGCTAGAGAATGTCTTCAATGGCTGAGGGAACTAGCAAGATGATTTAATAGGTTTTGTGACGACCCCAACTAACAGTATTTGGAAGTGGTTTACCTGTAGGCAGATCTAAATACCTTTAGTAGTTTTTATATGGACAGGGGCAGATACGGGGAGGCGTGGTAGCACAACTGCACCCCCTCTTTTGGCTGTGTGCTGCTTGCACAGTGAGCTCAGAACTCACTGCTATGTCAGTGAGCTGCTGCCAGGAGCTCCATGTATGCTGTGAACTCACCAGCTGGTTGGGCAGGGTCTGGCCAGAGTCCCTACTTTTAGGCAGCTCTGGAGCCTAGGGGGTGGCAACCAGGATCACAGCAATGGAAGTGTAGCCACATCCTCTTTGACTGTGTGCTGCATGTGCAGTGAGCTGTCTTCACTGCATGCCCCATACTCCTAGAGCAGGGTGGCTGCACGCGCCCTCACCACAGCCCTTGAGCTGCCCATGTGCAACATGGGCTGTGTGGTGATGTGACCTGAACTTGACCTATCCAGCAATGATGCAAGTTGAGCATGAGTTGTAGATGATGATAAGGTGCAGTAATACACTATAAGAAAATGAAAAAGGATTGGTGTAGTGCCAAAGCATAACCAGATATGGAAAACTGTATGTTGGGTTTATAATCATGGTTAAACACATGACTCTGGACTTTCCTGAAGCTCAATCGAAAAAGAGGAACCAAGTCAACAAGAGTCCCCAAGGGAACAGAGGAACCTGGCCAGTGGACATGTTTTCCCCCTTGAATCCAAGGATATGCAAGCACTGTCTTTTATTAATACAAATAAGTATATGCTATTGTGTATCCTAATACGGTTTCAAATTGATTAGAATGGTTTCATTGGCTGTCAGTCTTGCTTCCAACCCCAGTTAAAAACTTAGAGTAACTCATGTATATGGAAGAAATGCTGTGGAGACCTTTGGAAAATCCATTGCTGCTTGGGTCTAAAGTTGTCACTGCTTCAAGAGATGGCCATTTAGAACATCTAAGGATCAGTCTTCTTTCTGCTTTAGCCAGGACTCTTCCTGCTTCAGCTAAAGGACAATCTTTTACTAGCTAGGACCAGTATAGGTTCTACAACTCAGCTGAGATGTTTGCCCCCTTCTGGATTGGAACCACTGAAATACATACTCTTGCAAGGTGCAGTATTTTGCCTAGCATTATCTTTTACCTAAGGTGCTCAGGGCATCTTAACAGGCATTAATTTTAAGGGTATGAAAACAACCTTAAATCCCAAAGGTATATTTTAAGAGTAAAAGAACTTGTACTCAGGTTTTAAACCTTCACAGAAGAGGAGAATATAGAACACTAATGCTCTCTTGTGCTCACCCAGTTCCTAAGAGGGGAGGCATGGTATGGTTTGGTGTTAGCTCTTTGAAGTTACAATATTGTAAGTGTTTTTTGCAAAATGATAAACCTAGGCTTTCTGATATTTTGCAAATATGCTGTACTGCAGTGAGAAACCAAGCTTTCCCAGGCAAAGCTGGTATATCTCCTCCTTTCCATTACATTACTCCTAGTATAGCCTTCTGTACCATCCAGAACAATTCCTTTCCTCTCTTGGTATTGTTGTGCCATTTTGCTCATAATTAAATACCTTCTTGCAGTCTAAGCTGTATATACTTGGTTCTGTCTTTCCTTGCAATTTTGTCTGATCCACTCTTTAGATATTTAACTGTAATGACCAACTTTCCATGATGCTTGTTCAAGTCATAAACCACTGACCAGCTGTGGCTTAAAAATTGTTTTAAGGAGAATTTTTTCCAAACTAAACTGTGCATGTGGTAGAACTAGTAGGTCACACGCACAACAGACATACAGGGACAAATTTATCCTATTGCAACTCCTCCAAAGTCAGCAGAAGTTTTCTGCCATAAAGTTTGTGCAGTCTCCTAAATTTTCATAGTTTCATAGTTTCTAGGGTCGGAAGGGACCTGAGCCGATCATCTAGTCCGACCCCCTGCCATGGCAGGAAGAGCACTGGGGTCAAATGACCCCAGTAAGGTGGTCATCCAACCTCCTCTTAAAAACCCCCAGGGTGGGAGCCTGCACCACCTCACTTGGAAGCTGGTTCCAGACCCTAGCCGCCCTGACCGTGAAGTAGCGCCTCCTGATGTCCAACTTAAACCTTCCCTCCGCCAGCTTGTGACCATTGTTCCTGGTCACTCCTTGCGGCGCTCGGGGGAACAGGGACTCCCCCAGCGCCTGCTGATCCCCCCTAACCAGTTTATAACAGGCCACAAGATCCCCCCTCAGCCTTCTCTTTTGAAGGCTGAACAGGTTCAGGTCCCGCAACCTTTCCTCATAGGACCTACCCTGCTGTCCCTTGATCATACGAGTGGCCCTCCTCTGGACCCTCTCGATGCTGTCCACATCCCTCTTAAAGTGCGGCGCCCAGAACTGGACGCAGTACTCCAGCTGCAGCCTGACCAGTGCCGCATAGAGGGGGAGGATCACCTCCTTGGACCTGCTCGAGATGCATCTGTGGATGCACGACAAGGTGCAGTTGGCCTTCCTAGCCGCCTCCCCACATTGCCGACTCATGTTCATCTTGGAGTCAATAATGACTCCCAGATCCTTTTCCACCTCCGTGCTGACAAGAGGGGAGTTCCCCAGCCTGTATGTATGGTGCCAATTGTTCCTCCCCGGGTGCATCACCTTACACTTGTCCGTGTTAAACCCCATCCTGTTCTCCTCCGCCCATCCTTGTAACCTGTCTAGGTCCTTAACAGAGGGCAGAAATTAACTAATACATTAGATGATGGTGGGTAGCTAAGAAGGGTTCAAATAGCAAAGAGAATGCTACTCTTATTTCAGATCCATTTTGCCACCCAGTTGTTTCCTTAACATCTACACTCTGGGTGTAGTAATAGGCATGGTGCATGTACTAGGAATGTCCAGAAAGAACACCTGGTTGTAAACTTGTTGCAGCTCCACTAGGGAATAAGCTACTAAATTCATATTGAGATGGAACTCCTGAGCAATGGCTTAACTATGCTTCTTATAGTCTTGGTTGCTTAGCTCTTAAACAGATTTGGTGACCATTTCGTGACTTGAACCGTACAGAAGTATTAGTTTAAATTGCAAGAAGGGCTACAAATGAAGAGCATCTCTTGCAGCTAAAAGTACTTTCTTCCTATACACCTTTCTGTTCAGTATTTTGGCTTACTTATAAGCCAGTTTGGAGCACAGCTGTAGCTTTAGAAGGCAGCAGTACTCTGGCTTGCATGGCTTTAGCTGCCAGCTGAATTCAGATTCTGGATCTAAATAGCTTTTGTATGAAACGGAAGGGGCTACTTGACTTTCAGATAAGAGTCTGAACTTGGAGTGCAGATGGCCCAAAAAACTAAACCTGTTTGACTTGTAAATGAACAACTTGATCTGGAAGGAGGATGCAAATGGAATCCAAAGGTCAAACAGTAATCAAAAGAGCAGCTCTTTAAAATTAAAATTTAAAGTATTTTTCCGCCCCTGATGCAGAGAGCAAATCGGGTCCTAGCTTTCCATTTAAAATGTGAATCTGCACCTCTCATAGGCCCCCAAAATTGGTTTGTATTAGTTTGCTAAATGTTATCTCAACGGTTTCCAAGACCTACACTAAGATATAGGCTACCCTTATTGCACTACACAAGTTAAGATCACATCCTGCCAGTATGGCAAATTGTCTGCCATGATGGTGGTGACTTATGGCTGCCACCTATTGATTACTAATCGCCCACTGCAGGCATAAATCATAGATTTGTGTAATTTGTGCATGTAGGGTGTTCCCATGCAAAGTTCCTTATTTTGCCTCCTGCATATTCTAACCATTAAATTATAAATTGGAGTACTTACTGTGGCAGAAAGCCACCTTGGTTTCTCCCCAAAATCTCTGTCCTGTGACAATGTGATTAAAATCTCTGAACTGTGACTGTTTGATTAGGATGGGCCCAGCAGAGGAGATGCACCTCAGCCTATCTTTTTAGGTAACCTGAGCTGGCTACATTCCTGAGGGAGGGGGGAAACCTGCTTCTTCTGCCTACGTGACTGGTATCGGCTACCTGGGTGAGGGGCATCTACCTGGTGGGCTGGAATCTGCCTGGCAATGAGTGATGTATTTCAAATTGGTTGGCCAACAGCCAAC
>NW_017729025.1:91499999-91501722 GCF_001723915.1 Gavialis gangeticus | reverse complement strand
TAGCTGGCAGTAACTCAGAAGCGTGATCAAAAGGCTACCTCAGCCAGACTGTTTGCTCTTTAGGATTTCTAGGATATTGCTCAATCTTGTACCCTATTTTCACCCTCCACCTGTAATCAATAAAGTCCTCCTTTGTGACTGGTGTGGGACACTTACTGAGGGGTGGGTCTAAATTATGCCTAAGAGACCCCTTAGGTCTGTGGACTAAAGGAGACTTTACCTTTTACCCCCGGACTTGGGGAAGTGCCCCAAGTGCCTGTACTGGGTTGAGTACCTGTAGGACTTGAGGCCTGTGTTTTCCCTGAGGACACAGGGCCGAGAGTGAGTCCATTCTTGGGGTGGTGGCAGCTACGTTACCCCCAGGCTAGCGAGTGTGCTTCAGGAAGGAGGTCAGCCAGACGTGAGGCACCCCCAGGGAGGCATTTGGAGCCTGGAAGGTGGGCGGGTGAGGGAGGTGGGCGGCTCAATGCAGGAGCGCCCCCTACTGGCCCGCCACACTTACAAGGGTGAAAACTCTGGAAGTAGTGTTTTAAAATGATGGGGAACTGGTGGGAGGTTGGTTCTGACCTCTAGCTTGTGGGGAGTTTCATATCCCAAGCAAGAAAACCAGTCGGGAAGTTGGGCACAATCCTGTGGTGCCAGCAGGTTGGGAGTAGTCTGTCTGGATGCAGTTCAGACCCAGTAGGTTTAGAAGCACAAGAGCTTGCATCATTATCAGTAATCTGGTGACCATTCACAAGGGTGGACTTATCAGCTTTCTGTACTAGGTGTAGCATTCCATCTAACTCCAGTTCTGACTAAAAGCAGGCAGAATTGTAGCAACTGGGCACTGTCTTTGGGGCATGTTCTGGTGCACAGTCAGTTGCTGCTCTGTTGCCTGAAAGAACTCTGAATGTTCTGCAGCTGCACTTTTGGTTGTGATCCTTTTCTTGGCTCTTAGCTGCAGTACTGGATGTGGTCAGTACTTGGAAGGGAGACCTGTGGTAAAAACCTAGATACTCGAAGAAGTCTTGTTGGTGGTGACTGGATAACATTTGCACATCTAAATGTACAAAACCAGTAGCTGGCTGAGATGGCACAGGCAGCTATGCTACTGGATAAATTTATTTTCTGAATCAGACTTAACTGCTGTGTTGGTCACTTGTGGTCACTGGAAGTACTAGGACACTTTAGCATGATAGCCCTGTATCCTGGTCAACCACCAAAATAATGTGATCATTCATTTGCCTTATACAAACAGTGAGCTAGATAATTCTTGACTAAGTTCCACTTGCCATTTCATTTAGAGTAAATTATTCCCCTCCTCTCCCAAAAGCTACATTATTGTTGTAGTATCTGAGTAATTTTAGCTTAGCCTCAGAGATGCTTGAGCGCTCCACTCCTCCAAAACTGGCTGCATGTTATGAAAAGGATTAAAAACTGTATTCCTTTTTGTGGAAGCCCATTTAAAGTGGATGGTGGGGGAAGAACTATGCCATGTACTTGTATTACAGTATTAGGAAGGTGATGTTGTACGCAAAACAACTCTGGGCCTGAATAATTAGATGAATGTTCCAATATTCTTAAACATGGACATTGACTTCTGAATCTGATTAATGGAAACCATCCCACAAAGGAATCCATGGGTATTAATCTATGAAGCTGTATCTAATTCTATTCCATGTTGGAGGAAAGGCAGCAAGAAGGCACAGCAGCCCCCCTGGATCTCCAGGGATCTAGCAGA
>NW_017729025.1:91497115-91499609 GCF_001723915.1 Gavialis gangeticus | reverse complement strand
CCAAGGTCCCTTCCAGCCCTAATGTCTATGAAATCTACACTGAGGTTTCTGATGACATAGCTGTCCTGGCAGAAATCTCTCTAGCTTTATGGCTTAGTTCCCCTTTGGGAGGAGCAGTATGTTTACTATAGTAGTACAAAGGGCACCATTGTCTGCTCAATTGTATGTGTACTAGGAGTACTTTGCTAGTGTTGCTGCACCAGTAAATATGTCCTTGTGATGACATAGCTGGAACTTGGCTGTTTCAAACAAGGCATCCAAAATTACTGTGAAATAATTTGTGCCACTAAAAGGGAAAGCTGCTCACATGTATGGGATAAGTTTTCAGGCTACTTCTTGTTTCTTCCCACCTCCAAGCTAAATAAAATAATCCTTAGTCCCTGGTTTCTGTGATGGGGAGCATTTGGGTAGAAAGTGGTTTATTCCCATTTATTCTTTTCAAATATTGATGAAATGTATCCATTTTATTACGATGGATGGGAATGGACAGTCATGGGTATAATTGGGAAGGCTGCAGCTCAAGCTTTGAACTTTAAGGATATCCATGACTGGCACAGGTACAGTATTCACAAGAAAATGACATTATGCATCAGAAAGAAACAGATGCACTAGATGCCATTACAGAGTAAAAGCATAAAGGTGGGTATTTGTACAGATCGCTGGAAGTTGTCTCATTCCTAGTTCTGTAAAAGCTTGAGTTTGTGAGGCTTCAAGACTTGCCTTTTCTTTCTTGTCTATGAGAAGGTGATAGCATTGTATTTGATATTAAGCTGACCCAACAGTGCGTAGAATACCATAACAGTAGAGTTAATTTGGGGTGTGTTTTGCAGCACCCATAAAATCATAGCTTTTTTCATATGTTAGGAAACAATCAAGGATATTGTGTATAAAGGATATTTGCATGTATAAAGAAACAAATGAAGCACAGAGCTGGCTAGCATGGACTGCCTGTGGTCTTTGGATCTCAGTGGCAACTCACATGAAGATCAGAGGTTTGCTGAAGAGGAACATTCCAAATGCCATATGTATGCCTCACCCACACACTTCCCCCCCAGATGTACCACAAGACCTTCGTTGTATAGTATATTCTCTTGCTTGCATCAGGTGAAGGTGCGGAAGAGGTAGACTCAAAACAGCAATTGTGCCATTAGCAAATGATGCCTTTTGCAGAAAGATGAGGAAGAGGAGGGAGGATCAATATGGCTTGCCCTTCAACATCTAAGGCAGGCTGAAACTAGGTTAGACTGGAACAGGTCTGGGTGATGGTGCATATCTGAAGCTTAAAGTCAATAAATGTGTAATGCATTGCTGCTGCAGTGCGTCAAGAGGCTCTGAGGGGAGCAGTGTGTCAGGAAGGGAGGTAGAGTGAATAAATAGCATCTGGGAACTTTGGGAGACCACTTGCCTTCTGCAGGAAGACTAGATAAGTTAGTGCCTCCCCCACCTCCCTTTTTTTTTGGTGGAGGATTCCATAGCAAAGAGGAGCTTGTAAATTAAAACAAACCCCAGTGTCGGGCCTGCTTAGCTCTTGACAGCTGCTTCTTATTCTCCATTGTCAAATTTAAAGTGCTCTCTTGAAATTGAACAGTGAGATGCTCCAGCTGAGAGCTGGGCTTTTCTTAAACTCATCTGTTGCTTGTTATACCTAAAAGCCAGGGTTGTCAGTCTGCCTTCAGTTCGCCTTGTTTAGGTTTGTAGTCCATGAAAGTGAAAATTTGTCACGGGTGTGTATATACCGTATGTCAAGGCATTCCGTTTGCAGCTGAGATCAAGGCACTCACTGGGATGCTGGAAGTGGATCTGGAACAAATAGAATGTAGTATTTATCCCAGAGGGGAACCGAACAATGTTGCTGTCTTCCAGTGGAGCAGGGAGTGCACAGGGTTCCCTTATGCTTCACAAATCCATCAGAATGGGCCCATGGGGTATTGTGTCAAGTCATAGCAATGAACAGGTACTGGGAAGAAGGCTGACGTTAGTAAGGCGTGTGTTTCTTTGGATACAAAGTGCTGGCTTTTGCTGCAAAAGGCTCATAAATAATGCTATTTATGCAGCAATAGAAGGCAAATCTTGGAGACCAAAGATTTTAGTATGATTTGCGGTCAGCCAGTGGGTCCCCAGACTTAAGCATCTAGGACAGGAGTGGGCAAAATATTGCCTGCAGGCCAGATCCAGCCCACCACTTGATTTTGTATCTAATATGGAGCACTGCAGACAGGGCTGAGCTCTGGGTGGGGGAGCCTGTGCTATGCTCTGGCCCACACTTGCCCCCCATGCCCACTAGTAGCCTTGACCAGCACGCACAGATTCCTGGCAGGGCTGCTTCTGCTGCAGCTACCCAAGTGTTGCTCAGCTCCCCACTGCCTGCAGCAGCATCTCCTTCTCCGCCAACCCAGCTCTGCCACTCCAGGCAGCAGGTAGCGTGGGAAAGTGGTGATGGCCATGGGTCTATGTGCTGGGCACCATGGATGCATGTGGGGCAGTGGGGGGGGGG
>NW_017729025.1:91494598-91496986 GCF_001723915.1 Gavialis gangeticus | reverse complement strand
CTCACTGTGAAGGGGTCAGGGTGGTGCTGTTGGTGGCTATGGGTGGGAGTGGACAGGTTTCGGCCCCACGCACAGCACTGCAGGGGCATTCACGAGCCAGATGGGAGGGGAAGGGGGTGGACTATATCTGCATCTCACAGCCCAAGCCAGCTCTGCTGCACGCACTCCCCCCTACACACACATGCCCCTGGCCAGCTTCCAGGACCTAGTACATGGGCAGGCAGCCCTCCCCACACATGTGCATCCTCCCTCTCAGCCTCCCACACAATATACAAGAGTAAGACTATTTTAAGCTATTATGCAATTGCTTCTATATACACTACTCCAACATAAATTGGGGCAAAATATATTTTTTGAAATAAAGTATGTTATAGTAGATGTTTGATTTAATATATGATTTGTTTTTATCTATAACTTGTCAAAATGATACCTGCTGAAAGATTGTGGGCAGCCCTTGACGGCTCACCAAAACTCATTAAGTGGCCTACCAGCTGAAACAGTTACTCACCTCTTTAGGAGCATCTGTCTTGTCTGGGAGCATGGGACCTTGACTCTGAAGCTTGTTTTCTTTGCTAGTCATAGCCCATATCTTTTGTTATGGGCTTACCTTTTGCTCTTCTGTAACATTTAGGCTGAGTTGTATTTTCAGAGGGCAAGTTTGAATGCCCTCTAGTGGGTTAGCTGTATGAGAAATACTTGTTAAACTACTATCTAAAACTATTAACAAGCAAAACATTTTCAGCCTTTTAGCAAGGTATATATTATATCATGGTTATCACTGTAATCAGAGCAGGGGTAAAGAGTAGACCAGTGAAGAAGCCTTTCTAAAGCCTCACCAAATTTTCTGGGTATTGCATAATTCTAAGCATTCATCATGGCTTTTCATCATTATTTTCTAGGAATCATGTTTTCAATCTTTTTCCCCATAACCAGGAGGGCAGGAAATGTGCTGTCTTGGAGGGAGGGGAAGTTGGAATTTTGGCATTCACTTTTATGTAAAGTGATGACATGAAGTCATGCTGTTTATAAAATACAGCTTTTGCATTTGCATTTTGCTACCCAGGGTTTACCCCTAAAATCTGTATCAAGGGACAGGATTTCTGTCCCATCAAGCAAGCTTCTGTAGGTATTTAAATTATTTTATTTTTTCTCAAAGTGCTAGCTTGGCATCTTGATAAATATCTTTTGAAGAATGTTGTATTCCATAGTCGTTGCTCTGTAGCAGCTTTTATAGTTCTTACAGTGGGTTTGGGAGCAGGATCAATCTATTAAACAAGCTGTCAGTGTAAAGGCTTATGTGTCTATTTTTTCTTTCCCCATTAGAACTGCAGAAAGTTTTTTAAACTTTTAAAATGCTTTAAATACCAAGGTGCAGAAATATTGTGGTAATGTAATCCCTCAATCTCATATTAGAAATCCTATACTGGTTTACCATCTGACTTTGAGTACTGTGGATTTCCACAAATCAGAAATATGCAGAGCCACCAACTTTCCTGGCTTTTACTCGAGACCAGAAGTTGAGTCATGTTTGTCTGACAGGTTAGTAAACATTGACAAATATTTCAGCTAATACTTCTATGGATCTGGTGTGAATTGATAATTAAACACCAAATCAGGGGTGTGTGGGTGAAGGTTTTACTGTGAAGATTTACTGAATTGTAGTTGTGTTGCTGAATTGCCTGTGTTGTCTCCCAGAAAGTTCAGCGTTAAAGAGCAAACTTCCAAAGTTTTTTTTTTTTTTAAATGAATTTAAATGAGAATTGAAGTAGCTAGAACTCCATGCCATCGCGCAACTTTTCACAGCTTTTGCGCCCAAATCATCTGATGGTTGAATCTGTCCTGGTAGCAGCAGCTTTGATTTGATGATTTACCAGGAGGCAGGTAGACTTGGGAGCTCTTAACATTTCCATCATCTAATGTTAAAGTTCTTTTCTTTGGGAAGGGAATTAACCTGTTGGACCACTCTGTCTTTAATCTCAGACAGTCATACCACTGAGTCATAATTCTGTATCTTATTTCACCAGAAATTACCTGGGAAAAGAACTCTGTCAAACCTTATTGTAGTTCTTTGTGGTCTCTTCCTTTTCCCAAAGGCTTCAAGTCTGTCAGAGGATGAAAATGACACACTGGTTTTCTTACCTCCTTTCTCCCTAGTTTGTCTGTCCAGGTTAAACTTGGGGTGGGCAAAAAAACCTGCTATCTCTTTCTTTCCCATGTGCTGCTTTAATGACCACTGCTTGGAAGGCCACTGGAGAGGACAGACAGACGGATAGACAAATGGGTTCTTTTTTGCCATAGTAGCTTTGCGTTTCCAGCGAGAAGAGAGAAGACTTCCTCTGGATCTTGCTGGTGTCTCATGACCCACTCTTAAAACTTCCAACATCATTG
>NW_017729025.1:91487161-91489598 GCF_001723915.1 Gavialis gangeticus | reverse complement strand
CTGGATCTTGCTGGTGTCTCATGACCCACTCTTAAAACTTCCAACATCGTTGTCCAGGCAGGTAAATGGGGAGTGGAGAGAGCCCCTGGAACCTCATTCTTTTCTCTGATGCTGCAACATCTCCTCTGGCACCCTAGATATGTCAGTTCTCAATCACTACTTGGGCCTCCTGAAATGGGGTTGATGCTGTATTTATCTCCATGCTTGACTACTTCCATTTAGCCCAGCAAGTGGTGGTGGTGGGGGGCAGTAAAGAGTCCTACATAGGACATGATTAAGCATCTTTTAAGGAGTCTCAAGTTCCCTTCAGACAAATATTTAAACAAATTTGGGGGGATAATCTTTTAGGCGGGTATGTTTCCCCTTCCCCTGCCCAATTTGCTGCTCTGCTGTCCGCTCCCTTATCTATCTACTGCTGTGCTGCCTGTGCTCTAGCCAACCTGCTATGTACCACACACAGCCTGCCTTTTGGGGCATACATGCTGCAGGTTGGCTACCCCAGTTTTAAATGCTTCAATTAGGTTGTTCTGAGCCTGGAGACTCAAATGCTGGGAAATGTACAGAACTCAGGCTCTGTGCATTTTGATTTTTGGTATAATTGCTGCAGAAGTTAAGTGCCCCATCTTTTCCAATGTCCTTTACTTAATACTGTAGTAATAAGTTCAAGAAGACTATGGCAGGCTAGTTGTGCAGCAAGCTATAGGGAATGTTCTTACTCACTCCTGTCAGTTGTCAGCCCAGGAGCATGAAGTTTTCTAGCTCTTACATAAAGTTAGGTGTAAAAGTGGAACGACCTGTTTTGTGGGCCTTCATCTCTTTAGAATCCCAGGTAACTCTTGGCTCCAGGTTAACTACATGTGGTTTCTTTAAAAAACCTAAACCAGAAACTTTAATTACATTTCAGTTTTATTGGGTATTTTCTTGTACTTCTATAAGAGGACAAACAGGACTAACTGCTTTATTGTAGCTATCCAATTCATAGTGCCTTTGTGTCCCTTTTTACCCATCTTTCTAAGTATCCCCAATCATGTTGGTCTTTTCTCATACACCTGCTTTGGTTCTAATATCTGGAGTTGGATCTCCAGACCCTTACGGTTCTTCCTCTTTCTTGGATTGGCGTATTAGATAATGAATGTGGGTAGGGGAGGGACACTGGTAAGAACACCAGTGATTTAACCCAGTTTTTGCATGCTGGCTCTGTTAGCCAGTGTAGATCAGAAGCATCTGCTTGTGCAATCTGCAGTGGTGTTTGATACCCAAACTGTTACATCTTTCAGGATGTACTGCCCCAAAGGAGTGTAGGCAAATATGGCTCTAAAGTAAACCTTGTGTTTTCTGTGGCTCTGAGATAAGTTAGAAAGGCACCTTTAGAGATACTAAGAAATAGGCTGCGGGTGATACTGGATCTTGAGATTAGTTTAAACCACAGGACTAAAGAATTTGTTTCAAGAGGATGATACTATAGGCATTGATTGGCCTACTCAGAGGTTAAAACAACTATTTTTGTTTGTGGAATGGTTTTTGCCTGAATCATCCAGCGTATGCTATCATTTAGCTGTTACAGCGTTGACTTGCCTCAGTACATCTACAGAAGAAACAAGCTGGAGCTTGCTTCCCAATGGTACAGAACCCTCTCTGAGGACTCTGACCTACTTGGTCCGACTTGTCATTTTTAAAATAGGGTTTCTAGGCAACTAATTCCAAGACGCTAACCTAGTCAACAGCTGGGAACAATTCCATGAACAACTGATCAAAAAGGCTGAAGCAGCTTTGAATCACCATGGTAATGTGATCTGGACTGTTCAGCTAAAGATGGCCTTTCAAATGAACAAAGTCCTGTGTCTCATCAAGAAGACATGCTATTGTACCCCTTACTTCTCACTGCAGATGTCTCCAGGCACTGCCGAATGTACACTGGTGAATGAAGATGGATAGAGGAAGAATAGGTTTGAGCCTAAAGCCCATGCCTGGGGTATAATTAAAACCAGCGTTCTGTTTTCTTCTCTTCTACAGCCTTGCTGTGGGAGCCTGGGTGAGTCACTTAACTTCTGTGTTTCTGCCTTCTGAAGCTTCTTCCTAGCAAAACTAGGATAATGCCCACTTGACAGATACAAAGCTTCAGAATAAAGGTAGTTTTATTATGAAGTTGGGGGAGGGAGGGAACGAGCTCTCAAGCTGCACAGGAGTTTGTTAAATGCTTATTTAACAGGGAGAGTCTTAACTCAGTTGCTGGTTAATTAGGGAAGGCTCTATCACCTGCCAACAAGGTATTTTAAGTAGGGGTGCACTGATAAAGATTTTCTTGGCTGATACCGATAGCTGATGATTATTTTAACCAACCATATCATCCAGTGCTGATCCGATAACTGATATTTAGTAATAGTGCAAGGCATTTTAAACTACTTTTTTGTTTGTTTTTTGCATTTTTTTTTTTTTT
>NW_017729025.1:91479286-91487000 GCF_001723915.1 Gavialis gangeticus | reverse complement strand
TTTGCATTTTTTTTTTTTTTTCTCTTTTGCACGCACTTCCTGCCTGCTCTGGCCTTGGATGAGGATGGCGGTGACTGCCTTATTCCTATACAAGTCACCCCCTTGCCTCTGGCTCCTATCCACAGCCTGTGCTGTGCTCCCCTCACAGCCTGTGCTGCCATGTGGGGTGGGTCCTTCTGTAGACAGTGGTGCTGGGTGCGTTTGGAGCCCCAGAGCACACCACTGCATCAGCACCAGCGTGCTTCACGCAGCTGAGCTCTTGCAGCCACTGGGGAGAAGCCACTTTTGCAAAGGTGCCCAGTGGCTGGCAGATTGGCATGTCCCTTGTGCAGCACCTTACCCTGCCCACGTGCAGCTCAATATCTTTGTGGCAGCCCCCGTGCTCAGGCCCCTGCTGCATGTGGCGTTGCCGGGGCAGCAGGAGCTGGTAACAGTCCTTTTGTTGCTGAGAGCAACACCCTGTGACTGCTCCCCAGCAGGGGCCCCTTCCCTTCCCCTCTGCTCGCCAAGACCTGTAGTCTGCCATGCACTCAGGCTGATGGCGGAGCGTGGGGGCCAGACTACACTCGCTAGGGTGCTTTGGGCATGCGGCTGTAATCATCAGCTACAACCACCAAATAAAGCCAATACCCAATTAATGTCATTTCTCCTTTTATTGGTGCCAATCCAATAGCCAGCTGATATATCGGTGCACCCCTAATTTTAAGTTTTGAGTTTTGAATAATGAAGTTGAAACGTACGTCCTATTACTGTCCCACTTTTGTACTTGGAGGAACTGGGTGTGAAGGAGGCTGTGGTTTAGAGAAACAAGACAAGTGGCTGGGGATTATACTGCTGTTCCCATCTTTCAAATTTGGGTCTGTAGCATGTACGTAGTGACCGGCCCAAGGTTTTTGGTTTGGGAGTAGGGTGCAGTCCAAAAATTGGAACCAGGGCCGCAGTTCATCACTTACTGAAAGCCAGTTGTTGACTACCTTGGATTTTAGGTTTGACCCAGAAAACGAAAATGCAGTCAGTCAATTCATAACTCCCTTTTGGTATACACCCCTTTTTTTTATCTTGGCCAGTCTACACCATTTTATAGCATGATTAATAAGGATACAAAAAAGCCATTCAATTGAGTCATATATGCAAACAAGTCTGAAACTTTAGTAACTGGGGTACAGGCATTGGGTAATTGTGGTCTTTGATTGCTTTACTAAAGAGGATTCTATTGCGTAAGTTTGCTGCTTTCCAAGTGTAAGCTATCTTTCTTTCTTGCTCTGTTTTCTGATCTCCAGACTAAGAAAGCTAAGCTGGATCACCATGACTTATGGGCCTTGACTACGACAAAACAAAATTTCACTTTAATTACTCTCTTTCTTTATAGCAAAAGTTGGTCTTCTTGTGTCAATCAGCTCTTTTAAATGAAGAAAGATACACATCAAAATAAATAACTATGAACTGCCCAGTGTTGTCATTGTACATGCTGTCCTCAGTTGTGCTTTTAAACAATTTCCTGCACTATTTCTATCAGATATTTTGCTTGGCAATATGCAAAGTGTTAGACTGTTTTGTGTGTGGGTTTTTTTGTTTTTTGTTTTTTAAGTTCTGTGCAGCCTGTCTTTCATGTACATTTTACCCTACAGTAAGCCTAGATTTGTGTAGGGAACTGGCTAGCACTAACTCAGGTTTTGGCTGCTTGAAGTTCTTTTAACTGTTATTTCTGCTGTGCTAAGAAAGGTGTGACCAGCTCAGTTGTTCAGCTGTACCTTTCTATGCTTCAGTCTGAACCTCAAGACCCTCCTTTTCCCCCACCTCTGCCTGCTGCCCTTCTACAGGTCTTCCCTACCCCTATTCTAGATATACAAGGCCTTGATTTTTGCTTTCCAGACATGTACAAACATTTGTTTTTATTAAAGTTTAATCTGCCTTTATAGTAGGCCAGTATCATCCCCTTTTTACCAATGGGGGCAACTGTGCGCAAAAGCAGACTTGCTGAACAGGCTTGTGCCTTGCTCAAAGAGGTCTCTGGAATCCCAGATCCCACCATGAGGTGCCCTTTGGCTGGGCTGTAAGAGGAGAGATGCGTGGCCAAGAGTCCAAGCTTCAATATATTTGGAAAACTCCATGCTTTTGGGAAACTTCAAGCTCTTGAGCTATTGTTTGTATTTTAGAGTTTCGATGGGGTGGGGGAATGACAACTTATTTCTTATTCTGTTTGTTTTTGTGTTTTTAAATCATTTTGTGGCAGATTTCTGTTGGCTCTTACAAGGCTGAACAGTGACATCCATCTTATGGCAGTGGTTTTCAACCTTATTTCATTTGCAGACTTCTAAAAAATTTTGAATGGAGCTGCGGACCCCTTTGGACACTTCGAATGGAGCTGCCAGAACCCTTTGAATTGTGTGATATATTCACATACCTTTGATCAGTCATCTTTCACAGACCTCAGATGTGACTGATTGCAGGGTGAAAACCACTGTTTTATGGTGTTGTGTCTGTATCTCATCCTAATGTTTTCTGTGGATTTTAGTCCATAGCCACCTCCAACTCTCCCAAAACACCAGACTGTTGATTTGTATTTGTACTAATAACTTAAGTGTAAACATAAATTGTGAAGAGCAACATATTAAACAGTTTAATAGTCTGTTTTTATTAAGTGCATGGAATACCTCACTTGAAAGCAGGCAAGTAGTGATCCATCAGCCTGCCTCGTGACAGAATTACATAATGTGCTGTCACTGCAGAAAGTCATCGAACCTTTATTTAAAATACATGAAACAAAGTGACTCAGAGTTGTTAGAGGGCTCCGGCAAAGCACTTTTTTGGCAGATTTACTAGGTGGTGTTCAGCCTGTTTGAATTTCCCTTAAACAATGCATCATAACTGCTTTCAGTGGTTTGGCTTTGATGGAAAGATTGCAGTGTTCTTGATGCTGGGGGGAATCGGTCCCAGGCCTGAATGATGTACTTGGATCTAGTGAAAGTATGATACCGATGCCTGAAAACACAATTGCACGCTGGAGTAAGGACTGCAGAATAGGAAATGCGTGGGGTGTCCTGGGTCTAGGAGTAGTCTTTGACACTAGTGTTTTTGGGCTCTTTGAGGAGATGGCTGGGCCCAGAGGTCTGCTAGGTTGTGATACCCCTGAAAGTTTGGAGTCAACCAGGTCTCCCAGTCTGCGCTGGTGCAGGGGTGGCATCATTAATTTGTAGAAGAGTGGCTGGTATGGGACAGAACAGGTCCTTCTCCCCACATGTGCCAGTACTGGCAGCCTGACTCCCCCATAACTGAGCTAAGACTGTAAAGTTCATAGAAGAACTTCCCCAAACTTGGGACATAATTTTGAGTAGAAGAGCATTTAACTTGCTATGAAGTAGTGCATCCTAGTGAATGGGCCACTGGACTGTCCTAATGTCTATGACTATTGGGCAAACATGAGGAAAATCTGTTGGTGTTGGGAGGGAAAACAGTTAATGTCTAATTAGGGTCACTCATTAAGTGGCTGACCCCTCAGTCCGACTCACAATAGGGGGTGGTCTTTTGGCTCCGAACCCGTTAACGAATGGGACACGACATCTGTCAGCACCAGCCTACCCAGCAATTAGTCTGTGAGTTGATTAATTAGGACCCACACAGGGATAGTCAATGAAACGAATGATAATGGTTTATTAAATACACAAATAGCAAACAGGTAAGTAATATCAACACTAAACACAGTACTCACACACTTATCAATAATACCCTTTACACGTAACTATACTATTCTATCTACATGTAAGTATAATATTTGTCTATTCCTTACACTATTCTTATCAAGGTACAGAGTGGCATAAACTTTATTAAGAAAGGGAAGGGAGATCTTTATTAAACTCCAACTGCTGCAGGCTCTGAGATCCTGAGGGCTGTCCACCTCACAAGTCCACTCTGAGCTGGCAGTGGCTTACCGTCCATTTATTAAACGGGGTCGCTTATACTAATACAGAACAGATGGAGAGGAGGGAGGTGGAGCAGGGTGGTACTTACAACAGTGGGGCAAAGGGCTGCTACAAGTGTAAAACCCAGAGGGAGAAGGGTTGGTTCCCTGGAACCTCAATTGTCTCTGCTGTGGAGTCTGCTGAAGGGGAGCAAGACACTGGATACCCTCGGGTCACCGGAGTGTTAGATGGCACACTTCTACCAAGCACTGCACACTCCTTCCCGCTCTTCACCTTCGACCAGTTTAGGCACTGAGGCCTACGCTGACTCCAGTCATATCCTCACGCTGTCAGTATCTCTGTCGGACGCCATCAGTTAATCTCCACCACACTCAGTCACGCACACATCAAACCCACACCAGGCAGTCCTACGCACGTGCCTCAAGTATTCTCAACTCTGCTCCCCCCACCCCGGGCTCCACCCACACATACCCTTTTATAGGGAATGTGTGCACGGCACTCCTGTTGTGCGCTCAATACTAAAATGTGCACTTGACACTCCTTGCAGGTGGCTGACATCATCTTAACGGGTAAAGTCAACTGCAATTCACATTGTGACCTATTTGGAGAGTTGGGCTGGGTCTCTCTTTCTCTCCCCCGAAATCCTACAGCAACAGGGGCCTCAGTTTCCTCATTTGTAAAACAGGGAGGATAATTACCTTCCTTGTAAAATGCTTTGGGGTCTATGAACAGAAAATCATCTCAGAACTAGGAATTATGTGATGGGAACCAGCTGCTGAGGTCAGATGCGTCTGGGCTCATCTTTTGTTCTGGAAGCATTCATTTGAGTTGGAACAGCTCTACTTGTTGCTGTCAGCACTTCCTACGAGAAGTATTGTGCCTTGTCTGAAATATGGGATGTTGTTTATACAGCTTCTGCAGATCTTATGAAAGCCATATTCAGCTACAGCTTTTGTCTCTTCAATGTTGTACATTTCACCCAGACAGACGCACGGTAAGATGGAGAGTAGAGAGAGAATTTGTTAGCAGAAGCCAGTCAACCCTGATTTTTTTTAAGTCTGAATTATAGAACCACTTCCCTTCCTTATCTAGCAGTCCACATAGCATATCTTATGATGGGAATAGGAAAGATTTGGATAAATTTTTGCAATCCCAAATATATCCTTTCCATAGTTAGTTAATCCATGGTAGGTTTGTGGTATATGGCACTCTAACCATGGGAGGCCATTCCATAGCTAAGCAGACCAGAAGGTTAGGTTGTGCTGCCTGGTATGTTGCCTGCCAGAAAATTAAATTTCTGAAATTTTATTTAGCAGATAAGCTTGATCCAGACTCCTAGATCTGAACCCTGCTAAACAATGGAATTTAATATGGAGCATAAACCTGCATCAGCCTTCAGTGTGTGGTTCCTAACTTCTGGCTCTCAAATCCTATAGCCCACCCATATCATTGAAACTTGGTAGTAGATATTCATACTACAGAAACAATAGACTTATTGGTGCATTTTAAGTGTTTCCCTCTATAGTTTCCGTGAACTAAAGATAATGAATCTAACCTGTGAGGAAGTTATTATCCCCTTAATGTTACTGAGGGGGAGCTGAAGCAAAAGAAGGTCCTTGCCTGAGCTTTCCAGAGGAGAGACTAGGCAAAGAAAGCAGTTGCAGTTCCTACATATACACCATTAGACATCCTTTCTTTCAGGAGCTTCTATCTGAAAAGCTGAAACCAATGTGGTCTGCAGGACCATTCCTAAAATGGGACACAGAACAGATGTGCTTGTGATTATCAGTTGGGGAAAACTGAACTGGGAGAGATCTGGCAATGCCACTTATAGTTTTAGAGAGGAGAGCAGGAATGGTGAGCATGCTTGCTCCTCTCCCTCCTCTGTTGTCCCGTCCCCCTGTGGATTCACTTTACAGTAAGGTGTGTACATTTTTCTTTTTTTTCATTCACTGGTTCTGTTTTAGCTTGGATAATTTTAGCTTTTAAAGTTTTATTTTGGCACCTTTTTTGCTGCACTGTCTTTGAAACATGTAACAACATTGCTTGGCATTCCTAGCAGTCCTCTTCAAGAAATTGCTTTTGACAAGGAGATTATATAGTTCAGTCTACAATTGGGTGAAATCCAGAATTTCATCAGCAAGAAGGAAATAAAAGTACATGCTTCCTAATCATGGAGCAATAAGTAACAGAATAATAATGTCTACTTTTAAAGTAGTAATCCTACATTTGGCTTGATTGAGCAAAGCCAGTGCAGTTTTGGGAGACTGTTTGTTTGATTCTCTCCTCCCCCTCCTCTGATTTAGACTAGACTACTACTTACCTTTCTGGGAAACAAAAGGATGTGCTGGTGCTAGAGAGCTGTATTGTGAAAGGAGGCTTGATTGAATTAATACCCTTTCACAATGGGGTTTGCAATTACTGGGGTGCAATTATATGGCTGGTGAATGTCTGTCTGCTCAGCACCTTTTAACTGCACCTGGGGTTGGGAATGAGCATTGGATTGATCCAGCTTTATGCATTTGTACTTCACAGCAACATGAGAGAACAGAGGTCTGGAAAGTTGGCCAGATCATGATGAAATGGGACATAGAACAGATGTTTTTGTGATATGGCTTAGAAGGGGGAAAATGAACTGGGAGAGATCTGGCAATGCAATTTATAGGTTTTGGAGAGGAGAGCAGGAGTAGTGATCTGGTGTTTGCTGTTTATAGGGTGCTAATAGGATACCTTATTGTAAAATATCCTTTGGATGAGAATGATAGCTCATCTGCTTGAGAACTGGTCAAATTGTTCAGCCAGGGGAGAGGAAGGCTCTCTTCTGAAACATAATTCCTTTGACTATTTTTAAACGCTTCACTTTTATAATGTGTCCTTCAAAATCACCACTAGAACTTGTTTCTCTCATTAAACTACAGTGGGGTTGGAGCTGAAAGGGAGGGAGCAAGCTTGCAGAAATTGGGAGGTTTGGGTTGTAAAGTATTCAAAGAATTTGGTTAGGGCAAGAATCCAAGAGACAAGGAATGACCAGGATGAGTGAAATGATTCAGGCAAAATAAGAAATTGCTTGAATTGTCACCTGTAACCACATCTTTATTTCTTTCAAACTTAGCTGAACTCTCCTTTCAAGGTTTTCAGGCTCTGCAAACGAACCACAAAACCCTCTGTTTTGTGTATGGGTGGATACAGAAACCATGTAACGAAACACAAGAGGCTGTTTATGGCAGTTTTTCATTCATTTGGAAATGCAAAGGCTCTCTGGTCAGATTTTCAGCTTGGCTTCTCAAATTAGAAGTCAGTACAGTTCAGCATTTAAGCTTTTTCCAGAGTTGTTTAGGTTCCTTAAGTATGATGGTTTCCTGTAAAGGCAAATTCTGTCCCCACCTATACCAATAGAACATAGCACAAAGCTAATGGAGTTGCACCAGGGTGAAACTGATGCAAATATTGGTCCTTGAAAACCTTACTTTGGGTATCTTGAGATCATCAGATCTCACAAGTAACACAACACTTAAGGTTATGAGCTCCCTCTTCCAGCAAATCATTAAGCACTTGATCACACCTAAACATTCCAGGTCAAACAGACTTGTTCAGCACAATGCGTCAGGTACCACCTGTACCTCCCCTGAACTCCAGCAGAATGTTAGTGATCCACAGCACAGCAGGGTAGGTAAAAAAAAAAAAAAGAAAAAAAGAAAAAAAAAAGAAAAAAGAAAAAAAAAAGCATTGAAGAGGTTACACAAACTTTGCCTAGACCCAGTGTTGTATTCGTAAGTAACCAGAAGCCTCAGTAA
>NW_017729025.1:91472304-91474286 GCF_001723915.1 Gavialis gangeticus | reverse complement strand
CACAACCCAAGCGGGGAAGTAAAAAAAAAAAAAAGAAAAAAAGAAAAAAAAAAGAAAAAGAAAAAAAAAAAGCATTGAAGAGGTTACACAAACTTTGCCTAGACCCAGTGTTGTATTCGTAAGTAACCAGAAGCCTCAGTAATGCTCCTTATTCACATGCAGTGCAGTGGATTTGCTACCATCACCCTCTTTAATGAAGAGCTGTGGCCCACAGAGACTGGATATTTTTAGAATAGAATAGTCTATTGTGCTCTAAGGAGTACGAGAGATCTACTGCTGGTTTTGCATGACTTGTCAAGTCTAGATCAGTTTTTAAGACTCCCTTTGCTGTGTGTTAGCTCATTTTGGAGTAAACGTCAATAGTTTTCCTACCATCATTGGTAATCCCTTGAAGTCAAGGATGATTGTCTTCCATGACTGCATTATCTCTGGGTCTGAATATGGCTCACAAGGCCAATCTAGGATTGACCAATTCTGTTTTAACTTGGGCATGTAAAGTTTCTGTTGGGGGTGGATGGCTCTGGCCATACTGTGGAAGCAGGGAGTAGCTACCAAGGCAGAGTACACCTACTTCGCCTGCACTTGCAGGGAGATGGTTAGAAAGGCCAAAGCAGAAATGAAACTTAAGCTGGCAATAAAAATTAAAGAAAACAAAGTCCTTCTTCAAGTATATAGGGAGTAAAAAGAAGGTGCAGGGTAGCATAGGACCCCTACAGGACCAACTAGAGCAATTAGTGACAGGTAGGGGGGACAAGGCTGAACTCTTCAATGAGTTTTTTTGCTTCTGTACTCCTGAAAATGGATCAAGACAAATCTCCTAGTTGGATTATAGGCGGGCACAAAAGGGACACCAGCCCACTAACTGTTAGTGTCAACTTGGTGAAGAGGGACTTGGAAGGACTGGATGTGTGTAAGTCAGCAGGCCTGGATGATCTTCATCCAAGTATGCTGAAGGAATTGGCCAGTGTCATCAAGCCACTGGCACAGCTGTTTGAGCACTTGTAGTGCTCAGATCAAGTCCCAGAGGACTTGAAAAGGGCCAGTGTGGTCCCTATTTTCAAGAAGGGGAGGAAGGAGGATCCAGGTAACTTTAAACCAGTCTCACCTCTATCCTTGCGGAAACCTTTGAAAAAAAATTAAGGATCACCTTTGTGGGAGTCCAGCGGGAAAAATAATGCTTGAAGGGCAACCAGCACAGATTCATAGCAGGTAGGTCCTGCCTGACTAACCTTGTTTCTCTTTATGACCAGGTCACAAAATGCTTAGATGCAGGAGTCGAGGTAGATATAATTTACCTGGATTTTTAAGAAGCCCTTTGATATGGTATCTTATCCTATTCTCATAAATAAACTGAGTGGCTGTGACTTAGATGGTTACATAGTCAAGTGGGTGGCAAATTGGCTTAGGGGTCGCACCTAGAGTGGTGGTGGTGGATGGGTGGGTATCAACCTGGAAAGATGTGGGCGGTGGAGTCCCACAAGGCTTGGTCCTTGGACCGGTGCTGTTCAGTGTCTTCATCAGTGACTTGGATGAGGGCGTGGAGAGCACTCTGTCCAAATTAGCAGATGATACCAAATTATGGGGTAAAGTTAACACACTAGAGGGTAGGGAATGAATCCAGGCATATTTGGACAGGTTAGGAAAGTGGGCAGAATGGGTAGGATGCAGTTCAACAAAGACAAGTGCAAAGTGCTGCACCTAGGGAGAAGGAATCACCAACATACTTACAGGCTGGGGGAGGACCTTCTCAGCAGCACAACAGTGGAAAGGGATCTCGGAGTCATTGTTGACACCAAGATGAACATGAGTCGTCAATGTGACTAAGTGATCATAAAGCTAACCACACTTTATCACACATTAGCGGGTGCATGATGAACAGGTCCAGGGAGGTGATACTTCCCCTCTGTGCAGCACTGGTCATGCCACAGTTGGAGTATTGCATCCAGTCTTGGGTGCTGTATTTCAAGAGGGATGTGGAAAAC
>NW_017729025.1:91466962-91467304 GCF_001723915.1 Gavialis gangeticus | reverse complement strand
TAAAAAGAAGGTGCAGGGTAGCATAGGACCCCTACAGGACCAACTAGAGCAATTAGTGACAGGTAGGGGGGACAAGGCTGAACTCTTCAATGAGTTTTTTTGCTTCTGTACTCCTGAAAATGGATCAAGACAAATCTCCTAGTTGGATTATAGGCGGGCACAAAAGGGACACCAGCCCACTAACTGTTAGTGTCAACTTGGTGAAGAGGGACTTGGAAGGACTGGATGTGTTTAAGTCAGCAGGCCTGGATGATCTTCATCCAAGTATGCTGAAGGAATTGGCCAGTGTCATCAAGCCACTGGCACAGCTGTTTGAGCACTTGTAGTGCTCAGATCAAGTCC
>NW_017729025.1:91461751-91461962 GCF_001723915.1 Gavialis gangeticus | reverse complement strand
TTCAGCCTCTGCAAGGGAAGGCTGAGAGGTGATCTTGTGGCCACCTACAAATTTATCAGGGTGGTGGGGGGCAGCAAGGAATAGGAGGTGCTCTATTTAGCAAGGCACCCCTTGGAGTAACTAGGAACAATGGCCACCAATTGATGGAGAGCAGATTTAAGTTAGACATCAGGAAGAACTTCTTTATGGTAGGGGTTGCCAAAATCTGGAA
>NW_017729025.1:91442652-91461679 GCF_001723915.1 Gavialis gangeticus | reverse complement strand
ATAGCAGGTAGGTCCTGCCTGACTAACCTTGTTTCTCTTTATGACCAGGTCACAAAATGCTTAGATGCAGGAGTCGAGGTAGATATAATTTACCTGGATTTTTAAGAAGCCCTTTGATATGGTATCTTATCCTATTCTCATAAATAAACTGAGTGGCTGTGACTTAGATGGTTACATAGTCAAGTGGGTGGCAAATTGGCTTAGGGGTCGCACCTAGAGTGGTGGTGGTGGATGGGTGGGTATCAACCTGGAAAGATGTGGGCGGTGGAGTCCCACAAGGCTTGGTCCTTGGACCGGTGCTGTTCAGTGTCTTCATCAGTGACTTGGATGAGGGCGTGGAGAGCACTCTGTCCAAATTAGCAGATGATACCAAATTATGGGGTAAAGTTAACACACTAGAGGGTAGGGAATGAATCCAGGCATATTTGGACAGGTTAGGAAAGTGGGCAGAATGGGTAGGATGCAGTTCAACAAAGACAAGTGCAAAGTGCTGCACCTAGGGAGAAGGAATCACCAACATACTTACAGGCTGGGGGAGGACCTTCTCAGCAGCACAACAGTGGAAAGGGATCTCGGAGTCATTGTTGACACCAAGATGAACATGAGTCGTCAATGTGACTAAGTGATCATAAAGCTAACCACACTTTATCACACATTAGCGGGTGCATGATGAACAGGTCCAGGGAGGTGATACTTCCCCTCTGTGCAGCACTGGTCATGCCACAGTTGGAGTATTGCATCCAGTCTTGGGTGCTGTATTTCAAGAGGGATGTGGAAAACCTTGAGAGGGTTCAGAGGAGGGCTACTCATATGGTTAGGGGCCTGCAGGTAAAGCCCTACAAGGAGAGATTGAAGGACCTGGATCTCTTCAGCCTCTGCAAGGGAAGGCTGAGAGGTGATCTTGTGGCCACCTACAAATTTATCAGGGTGGTGGGGGGCAGCAAGGAATAGGAGGTGCTCTATTTAGCAAGGCACCCCTTGGAGTAACTAGGAACAATGGCCACCAATTGATGGAGAGCAGATTTAAGTTAGACATCAGGAAGAACTTCTTTATGGTAGGGGTTGCCAAAATCTGGAATGGGCTTCCAAGGGAGGTGGTGCTGTCCCCTACCTTGGGGGTCTTTAAGAGAAGGTTAGACCTGCACCTGACTGGGGTCATGTAACCCCAGCACTCTTTTCTGCCCAAGGACTTGATTATGTACTGGGGTCCCTTCTGACCCAAACATCTATGAATATATGCTGTTTCTGCCATTTCTGCTTTTTTATGTTTCCTGCTGTTGTTATGAAACTTCAAAGTACTGAGATCCTTGCAGTGGACTCTTCCTCCATGTGGGGGGGTCCTGGGTAATAGTTTCCTGCAAGTTGATTCTGATGTTGAATTTTTTTCAACTTGGTTTTGAGGATGTCCTTGTAGTGCTTTCTCTACCTTCCTCTTGAGCATATACCTTGACTGTGCTGGGAGAATAACAATTGCTTTGGGAGCCTGGAGTTGGACATCTGGATGATGTGGCTGGCCCAGTGAAGTTGATGTCAGATGATCATTGCCTCTTGTGGTATTTGCTTGCGAGAGGACACTAATGTTGGTGCATCTGTCTTCTCACTGAATTTGAAGGATCTTCTGCAGGCAGCATTGATAGTACAGGAGACACCTTAAGTCACTGGAGAAGTATCTTGTCCATGTCTCGACTCCATACAGTAAGGTAGGGATCACGATTGCATGATAAGCCATGAGCTTGGTTTCGAATGTGGTGTTGCAATCTTTGAACGCCCATTTCCTCGGGTGTCTGCCAGTGGCACTTCAACATTTGAGACAATGTTGGGTTTCTTCATCAATGTCAGCTTTCTGCAAGAGATGGCTTCCAAGGTATGGGAAATACTCGGTGTTCTCCAGAGTCTCACTGTAAATCCTAATTGTTGGACTTGGGGACTGCTCATTAAGAGCTTGTTGATGGGGAGGACCTTAGTCTCCTGAATGTTAAGCATCAGTCCTATTTTCTTGTATGCCTGAATAGAGATGTTAATGATTTGTCCGAAGATCTGCTTTGGAATGAGCATGCACTACATAAAGCATCATGCACCATAAGAGGAAGTCCAGTATACTGGAGCTTAATGATTCAGGTCAAGATGGTCTTGGGTTTGGCTCGGAGTTAGCTGAGATTTAAACAGTCTCCCACCCATTTGGTAGTTTAGCTCCACTCCGACTGGAAGCTTATGGTAGTCAGATGTAGCACTGCAGTAAAGAATATCAAGAAGAGTGCTGGAGTGACAATTCAGCCTTGCTAATCTCCAGTCTTATCCTTAAAGGATCTGTATTACATCTGTTAACTGAGAACCACTGCTTGCATACCATCATGGAGCAGGCAAAGAATGGTGACGAATATTGGTGAGCATCTGTACCTCAGAAGGATCTTCCACAGTGCTTCTCAGTTGACAGTCAAAGGCTTTCATGAGGTCAAAGAAGGCCAAATAGAGAGGTTTATTTTGTTCCTGGCATTTTTCCTGCATCTGGTGAGCATTGAAGATCATGTCAATTGTGCCTCTTGATGCCCTAACCCACTGAGAGATTCCAGGAGGAGCATTCAGTAAGTGGAAGAAGGGTTCTCGCAATGATCTTTCCTGTGCTGGACAGCAAGGTGATCCTCTCTAAATTTCAGTCGGACCTATCTCTGTTCTTAAAGATTGTCATGATCATGAGGTCCCTGAGGTCATCTGGGACTTCCTCGTCATTCCAGAACCTTAAGGATGAGGGCACGGAGCTGTGATGTAAGCTTCCCCCCGCACCGCTTGGAGATGTCAGCAGGGATTCCATATGCTGCAGATGACTTGTCATTCTTCATCTGCTTAATGGCTTTCCTCCACCTCATCAAGGGTTGGAGAGACTGAGATCATCTCTGACTGGGCGTTGCAGGATGGAGTTGAGAACGCTCTCATTAACATTTTGAAAGAACCAGCAGCATACCTACAGGCTGAGGAACTCCCTTCTTGTCAGCGCAGAGGTAGAAAAGGATCTTGGAGTCATTGATTCCAAGATGAACATGGGCTGCCAATGTGCGGACGTGGTCAGGAAGGCTAACTGCACCTTGTCATGCATCCACAGATGCATCACGAGCAGGTTCAAGGAAGTGATCCTCCCTCTCTGTGACACTGGTCAGGCCACAGCTCGAGTACTGTGTCCAGTTCTGGGCACCGCGCTTCAGGAGGGATGTGGACAGCATGGAGAGGGTCCAGAGGAGGGCCACTCGCATGGTCAGGGCAGCAGGGCAGGCCCTACAAGGACAGGCTACAGGACCTGAACCTGTTCAGCCTCCACAAGAGAAGGCTGAGAGGGGATCTGGTAGCCATTTATAAACTAACCAGGGGGGACTTGTGGGGAATGGGAGAGACCCAGTTTCCCTGAGCACTACCAGGATTAACAAGGAACAACGGCCACAAGTTGATTGAGAGTAGGTTCAGGCTAGACATCAGGAAGCACTACCTCACAGTTAGGGCGGCTAGGATCTGGAACCAACTTCCAAGGGAAGTGGTGCTCACTCCTACTCTGGGGGTATTCAAAAGGAGGCTGGATGAACACCTTGCTGAGGTTGTATGACCCCAGTACTCTTTCCTGCCCAGGGGGTCGGACTTGATGATCTGCTCAGATCCCTTCCAACCCTACTAACCATGAAACTGTTTCTTTCTACACAGTCTTGTTAAGTCTGGATTGTCTGCACAGGGACTTCTTCCCTAAAACCTCCTGTTTCTATCAGTGGTTAAGCTTTGTAGATAGGAGTAAGAATGCAGCTGCTACTGTGGACAGAATGCTTGGCATTCTGAGCACAGTTTTGTCTATATCAGGGTTCCCAGAGTCTTTATGCCGCAGCACAGCAAACAGCCCAGAAGTGGCCACAGCCCGGCAAACCAAGGCCCAACAGTCACAGCCGACAGTGGTCAGAATTTCTGGCCATAAGTCAGGTAAGGATATCCCCACAGTTCGGACGGTGGGGATGGGCCAAACCCTGCACTGCTGCGAGCCCTACAGAAGGAGCCGTGGCCTCTCCACCCGGTTCTGGGGGGCTGCAGTTTGCTGGTCTGTGGCCACTTGTCCAGCAGCCGACCATGCTGCGGACCAGCAGCTAACCCGCTGTGTCCTAGCACTGGGCCACATCCCAGGGATTGAGAATATGGTTGTGCAAAGCGGGCCCTACTTGATTCAGATTCGACCCGAGTCAGGGGCAGCGATTAAATTAGTTAATTCAGATCACTGTCCCTGATTTGATGCTGATTCAGAGAATCGCTGATTCGGACATAGACACAGTTTTAAATGTTTTATCTACGTACCTTGAGGTACCAGTGTGGTTTGTGATAGCTGCGATGCTGAGGCAGATAGTGTCCCACAGGAGTGCGGGCCCCCCACATGCTTAGCAGTGAACCCAGAAGTGGACTGGAAATACTTCCAGTCCACTTCTGGGTCTGCTGGGCCCCCTCCCCCAATGGTCCCTGGCTCGGCAGTTGTCTGTGGGGCAACCCTGGGTGCCCCCCCGGACCCAGGAGACACCAGTCGCTGAGCCGGGGTGTTGTGGGGTGTCCCCCAGCACGCTCCCCGGCAGACCTGGAAGTGGACCAGAAGTGCTTCCGGGTCTGCTGCAGAGCACACTGGCCCCCTGCAATGCTGTGGGATGCTCCATGTGCCCCAGCATCACAGCATTCACAAGCTGCCTGCTACCTAGAGGTATGTAGAAAAAACATTTAAAGCTGTATCTATGCCTGAATTGCCGAATCTCTCTGAATTGATTTGGAGGGTTCCGATTTCAATTTGGAGAGATTAAAGGGTCCTCCGAATCCAAATCGAATCAGAGCTTTGGCTGCTGAATCTCTGCCAAATCAAATCAGGGACCGAAGCTTCGCACAGCCTTAATTGAGAAACCCTGGTCTAGATCTTCTCTGTGTTATCTATTCTACCTTGTTACATAAAGTAGTGCCATGATGTGTGAAGCAAAACAAAGGGCGGTATCAGCAGGAAAATTGAGGAAAAAGCCTTAACGTGGAGAATGGAAAGTGGAAGCTGGCTATTTCAAGACCTTAAATTTTTGTATTTAATGCAAAACTGTAGAGTTCATACTGTGCCCTATCCATTTTAAAGGTTCTTAACGGGGGGGGAAAAATCAGATCATTCCTACCTAATTAGCATTGCTGAGAAACAGGATGTTAGCTCAGAACACTGCAATAACATTGCTTTCCTGATTCCAGTACAGAAGCCAACTCCTTCATGTGACTCTATACAGCACTGCTTTGTTAGACTGAACGTTTGCAACGGAATTTTTGGGCTGTTGGTCCTTGAGGTAAGATGGATTGAGTAGGCTAAGGGTTCCTTTAAATCTGGAAGGTGCAAGTACCTCGGAACAGCAGTGAGAACTCTAAACCACAGCGCAACGCATGGTCCGTCAGCATCAATGTAGTATATAACATGATGGGGGTAACTGAGAAAGCTAACGAAGAGCATAAAACGGGCCACACTCCCTGCAAGAAGCACCTCTATTTGGGTGGCTTAGTGCATTCTGTGCTACTTGCAGTTGCCAAATAGTAATTGACTGTAGCACCGTCTCTGTAGACATTCACAGGCATGGATATCAGAAGGTTGTATGAGTCTGCTCCACTATAGACGAGAGACAGCAGCTGCTACTACTCCTTTTGCTGCTTCATCTTCCTCCTCTAGAAGCAACTGTGCATCTAACAAAACCACTTTTGACCTTTCTACCTCTCGTTCCTCACTCATGCCCTAAAGATAGTAGACACTGTTGTTTCCTCTGGATTCTGTCTGCTAGTACCATCAATATGCTCTCTGGATTGCGCCTGGTCCGGGTTTTAATAGCAGACATTGAAAGTGCAGAATACTTAAAAAGGAAAAGTATAATGTCATGGTTGTCATCTGACCCAAGTGCCACTGGCCCAGCAATTCTTCTTACACATAGTAGGATACAGTTAGAATTATTGAACAATATATGAGTATGAAAGTGCTCAACATGGCATTTTCCTTCCCGTGTGTGTGGTGTGCATGTGAAAGCTGTTCCTGTATTCCATAGTGTGAAAATACCTCCATATACCAGCTTTGAATACAAAGCTGTTAGATAACTAACAGATATTTTTAAATGTATGTTTGGTTGTTGTCCATTGCTGGGAGAAGTTGACCAGTAAGACTAGGGATGGTTCTGTACCACAGCCAGGTTTTAAACCAGACTGAGAGAGGTCCAGAAAATCTGAGAAATCCTGATTAAGCCACAGCTGTTTTGCCACAGCTTTCTCAATAACATGCCTCAAAAAGGAAGATGAGAATGCAGTAATCTTGCCAATTATCTGTGTCAAAGATTGATTGTGTAAAGGTCTCACATTTGCTTATTTTTACAAAAAACTGGTACTCCCCTTCTGGGAGCCAGACTACAAAAATAGACCCAATATGTGTTGCTAGATATTTTTCTAATGGCATGCAGGATACGAGTCCTAATCGTAACATGAAGTCTGCCAAGCCCTTCCAAAACCACCTGTGAGCACAACTGGAGAAAAGTTGATGTGGAGTTTTGCATTCCATGAGAAGATGGTATTTGAACCAGAAATAGCCAGCAATGTGAAGAGGTGTAAGCCTCCCTTCTGCAATACTGTTACTGGAGTGGTGGGGTACAAACAGTGAAAATCATTCCACGTTTGGGGGTGGAAGGTGGCTCTTAAACAGTGAGCTAAGGGGGATGGGTACAGCTGGTATTTTGCTGCAGTGCACAGAGACTGTAGAGCTGGAAATTTTATCTCTGCAGGAGTAGAAATGTAAATTGCAGTGTCTCTCTAGCAACAGGTAATAGGGCTGAATTGCCTGCAGATTTAGCCAGGACTGTGAAAGTAGTTCAGTGTAACTATGTGGCCAGCCTCTCTTGCAACTTTAAAGTAAATAGGCACTAAAATAAACAGTTCTACAGTACACAATATTGTGAAAAATCTGTTGACCTTTGCCTAAATCCAATCCATAACTTTTCTACCCTAAAAGAAATACACAGAAGTACACAAGTGAACTCTTAATTTTGGTATTTTAAGATGCATTTACTTTTCTAAATCTTTGCTGGGACACAGGGATGAATAGAAGAGGGTTGCGGGGGAGTGGAAATAAATATCAGAGGTGTAACTAGGAATTTGGTGCCCTGGGTAGCAGTGGGGAGAGGGCAGTCAGTACTGTAGAGTGAGGAGGTGGGGATTGGTACTAAGCACTGGGGAGTCTTCCTCCCCATACACAAGCCACTGCTACATAAGGGCCTTTGCTGCTGGGGTGCGGTTTCCCCAGGGGTGCCACTCTGGTGCTCCCTCTTGGCACCTGGGCTGGTGTCCTGGTTGCCCAGGCCTAGTTACACTACACTGCTGCTAAATAGTAAGTAATATTAGTACTTAATGTCTCTGTAAATAGCATTGGGTCTTGTTGTAGGGTAGTTCTCCCAGTGTGAATCATTACAGACATCTGATGAAGGACCACAGTAATAAGCCTGTCCTATAGTTTGGCATATCATATAGTACTTCTGCTTGCACACTTGTAGGAATCTCATCTACATGTAAGTTAATTTCATTTGGATATTAAATTGAAGAAATCTTAATGCTCCTTTTGCCAGGTATCCAGGCTTATTCCTCTAGGCTAAATGTTTAACCAGTTGTCTTTTTGTTTCTTTCCTCCAGCACTTTTAAAGGAGAGAGTACTGTAACAGGAATTGTCCCTTAACTGAAATGGAAGTAGCATGTTGTCTCTGGCAGTGTTGCTACATCTGTCTATAACAGAAGTAACCCTTTTCCTTACCTTTTATTTTTTCTCTTTATTCTTGAACACAGACCAACTCCAAGATTTTGCTTTCAGGCTATAAACGGCTGGGGTAATGCTGTGTGAATGAGCTAGACTGTCTGCATGCTCTGATCTCCTACTATGTTGGGGAAAGGTGTGCCTTGGCTTTGCACTTGTGCCATAAGCATAGCACCATGGAATTGGGAGTAAGATTGGGTGCCTCTCCATCTCAAATTTGTGGAGGTAATCTAATTAGTAACTGTGGTAGGATGCTTAGTATTCCTGCCACTAAGAGGAGAGGCAGCCGGAAAAACAGCTTGCAGATGGTGGGGGGGGCTAATAACAGCCCCACCTGACTAGGAAAGGGCTTGGTTTAGACAGGATATAAGCCCAAGCCCTGAGTTGAGCAGGTGGTAAAACGCTGGCGGCTGCTGAGGTAGCATCTCCAAAGCAGGATGGCATTCCAGAGCTGCAGCCAATGTGGAGAGTACAGATAGCAGCAGTTTGGGGCTAGGTACAGACAGTCAAAAAGCCCGAGGTTCAATCAATTCAGTCTTTGCAGGTTAGTCTATGCTGCACAGATTACATTGAAACAGAAGTGAACATTTACCTTTTATTCAGGAAATGCAGCCATATGCCTGCAATGGCCAGAAGCCGAGGGGTGCTAAAGCATGGCTTTCTGGCTGTGTGTTCGCTTCATCTTCTTGCTGACCCCGAGGCCTCTGGGATTTGCAGTCCAGAATTGAAGCAGCAGGACTCTGCAGGGTTGAGAAATTATCCAGAAGCATATCTGCAAGGGACCAGCAGGGGAGATTATGCTTAGGGGCAATCAACATGGGTTCATTGGAGGTAGGTCCTGTCAGACCAACCTGGTTGCCTTCTATGACCAGGTCACAAAAGCCTTGGATGCAGGTGTTGTGGTGGACATAGTCTTTCTGGACTTTAGGAAGGCCTTTGACATTGTCTCTCACCCCATCCTCATTAAAAGATTAGGCAACTGTGGTGTTGATGCCTACACAGTCAGATGGGTTGCAAATTGGCTGGAGGGCTGCACCCAGAGAGTGGTGGTAGATGGGTTATTTTCAACTTGGAGAGATTTGGGCAGTGGGGTTCCCCAGGGCTTGGTCCTTGGGCCCGCAGTGTTCAATATCTTCATCGACAACTTGGACGAGGGGGTGAAAAGCACCTTGTTCAAATTTGTGGATGACACTAAGATGTAGGGAGAAGTGGGCATGCTAGAAGAGAGGGACAGGCTACAACTAGATCTGAACAGGTTAGAGGTGGGTGGAGGAGAATAGGATGGGTTTCGATACTGACAAGTGCAAGGTACTGCACCTAGGGAGGAAGAACCAGCAGCATACCTACAGGCTGGGGAACTCCCTTTTTGTCAGCACAGAGGCAGCAAAGGATCTTGGAGTCACTATTGATTCCAAGATAAATGTAGGCCGACAATGTGGGGATGCGGTCAGGAAGGCTAACCACAGCTTGTCATGCATCTACAGATGTATCATGAGCAGGTCCAAGGAGGTGATCCTCCCCCTCTATGCAACATTGATCAGGCTGCAGTTGGAGTACTGCGTCCAGTTCTGGGCGCCACACTTCAAGAGGGATGTGGACAGCATCGAGAGGGTCCAGAGGAGGGCCACTCGCATGATCAGGGGGCAGCAGGGTAGGCCCTACGAGGGGAGGCTACAGGTCCTGAACCTGTTCAGCCTCCACAAGAGAAGGCTGAGAGGGGATCTTGTGGCCACCTATAAACTTGCCAAGGGGGACCAGCAGGCAATGGGAGAGTCCCTATTCCCCCAAGCACTATTGGGAGTAACAAGGAATAACAGCCATAAGTTGATGGAGAGTAGATTCAGGCTAGATATCAGGAGGCACTACTTCACAGTCAGGGTGGGCAGGAGCTGGAACCAACTTCCAAGGGAAGTGGTGCTTGCTCCTACTCTGGGGGTCTTCAAAAGGAGGCTGGATAATCACCTAGCCGGGGTTGTTTGACCCCAGCATCCTTTCCTGCCCATGGCAGGGGGTCGGACTCAATGATCTGCTCGGGTCCCTTCTGACCCTACCAACTATGAATTATTTTCCTGCTGCCACCCCTGTGCTGTGCTTCGGAGATAGAGAAGGTTTCATTCTCTTGGGCTGTTTGTTCTGATTCCATTCACCAGCATTAAATTCATGCAGAGGGACAGAATGTTGTATGGTTACACCCATGAAATTGAGATGCATTTGGCTAAAACCTGGGTGGAGGGAAGATAAAATACTGTAAACATCATAAAGCATACAAAACAAACAAAATAACAGCCAAACAATATAGCATTAAAACAAGGAGCCCCAAGGAACTTGCAAAACAATACTGCTTTCTAATGCTTGAGACATGGGAATCAGTTCTGTTTCACATGAGCTTCCTGGTTCTCTCTCCCTTTTGCTCTACATTCCTGGCTTTTTCCTTTCCCCTGTTAACAGGATTATTTTTGTTCTGTATTTAAGCTTTTTTTAGACTTTTAAAAAAATAAAAAGGTAATTTTTCTGGATCTTATATAGTCAACCCTACTATGGAGCAAGGTTGGATTTTTGGACTCTGGAGCAATTAGTGTAACATCTGGTACCTGGCTGTTTTGTAGCAATCAGGGAAGAATTGATGTAGTAGAGTCAGCTTCTGAAGAATCTGTCTGTGTTCTTGGGGGTGGGGGTGTGTATGTGTGTCTATAAAGGAATAATATATATCTTTTGCTTACTATATAATTTTGATTTTTTTTTTTTCTTTAAACTGTGCATCCTTATTTTAAGGTTAAGTTGTCAATATGTGGCAATTATATTCTTCCCATATTAAGGAGTTTAGGCTTATTAAAAATTCACCTCTCATGCAGGTCAGGTGTTAAAAACTGATGTGAAGTCATTGTTCTTGCAGTGTATGATTCGGCTGGGGATTTTGCTGCCACTTTCATGGAGGCCAAGAGCTGCTGCATATAAGCATGAATATCTAATTCCCTTCTTGGTAGTGCTGGAGTGAAGTTGTAGCCATGATCCCCTTCTTGAATTCTGCTAATAAAAACATCCAGTTACAATAACAAGGGTTTAAAAATGGGTCAAATTCTAAGATGATCTCAGAGGACAGGAAGTGCCTCCATGCAAAAACTCCTTCAGCAAGTGCCCATCCTCCCTAGAATCCAGCTCTGGATATTCTGTGGGATCCAGAGTACTGGACTGGATGGGCTAGTAGTCTGATTTGGTACAGTGATCTTGTATTTCCTCCAAGTGGCAAGGCATTGCAAATTTTTAATTCTGTTAGTCTTTCAAGGCATTTAGTTTCCAGAAAGAGATGTGGTATCAAAAAGAAAAATCTTTTCAACCTGCAAGACACCAAAGACAGGTTTACATAAATACACCTCTGCTGAAATGTGGCCAACACTGTAGCCACCCTGCAGCTTACAAAAAATCATTGGTCAAGGACACTGAGGAGGCAAACTTATGAAAGGTGGGATCTTTTTAGGTTAGGGACAAATATTCAAAAAGCCTGATCCTGAATTGATTCAGTATTTGCAGATTAGTTTAACCTGGCTAGGCTAAATCACATTGTAACTGTACAGACATCCTAGACATGCAGGGACATTCCTGCAGTGGCTCAGGCTAGAAGCTAGGGGGCACTACAGCCGCCCTCCCTTCCCTTCCACAGTACTAAGCTGAGGTGGGCGTGGCCAGGCCCTGGCAGGACACACTGATTAGCCCAGCAGGGAATTGATAACTATTTATCATGCCTAACTGTGTTTATCCTGTGTTAAACTGTGTTTATCCCGTTATGAAGACAACAGAGGGACAGATATTGTATAAACCAGTTTGACCCAAATCAGTTAAGTCTGATACTACATTCAACCGGGTTTACCTTAAACCAGTTTCAGTCATTTTCTAATCGGTTTATGTGCACTGAACATCTGTTTTGTTACAGGTTTAAACCAATTTCTGACCACTTAAACCGGTTTATGTGTAATGTCTGTCCCTAGCCTTATTAATGTTTACAGAGAGCCTTGGTTTTCAGTGTCTTCTCTGAAAAGGAATCCTTGCACAATTTATTCTCAGTTTGTGCCTTGGAAGGCTGACAAACAGGTTCAACTCTGCTAGGTTTTCTACCACTGATCTCTGCTATCTCAGTCCTCTTGTACTTAGTGATAACCATTATGCTGAAAGCTGCGTTGTAATCTGTTTGCCTTTTTTCTTCCATAATACCTGAACCTCATTGCATTTACAGACTATTCCCTTTGGTAGGTTTGAACCTGCAGGACTGTGGAGCATGAGGGCTTGCTATCTAATCATTTTAAAAGATCTGGAAAAAACCCCAAACCAACCTTTCCGAGAGATGCAAAGGCATCTTGGGAGATAACTGTCCCCACAACTTGTTCTACCTTGTTCCTTACACATAGCTCTTGCAGGAACAGTGGTGCAAGTGTTCCCTGGGTTCCCAGTGGTGCTATGCAGGTGCAGTTGCATAGAACACCATTGTATGTAATTCTGTTTCAGTTGTCTCAGCTGTTGCTGTTGAGTTAATGCACATCATCAAGTATTTGTATACCTGTTTAGTGGGTTTGCTCCTATTCTTGGCATTTCTAGTGGTGCTGTAATCAGTTGTGCTGTTGACAGTAACTTGTAGGTATGAGTTTGAGTTCAACCTTGCTCCAAACTACAGTGTTTCCAAGATGATGTGCTTGGCCCTCCTGTGGGAGACTTTATAGATTTGTAGAGCATTTTTGGCAGAGAGGTTGAACTGTTTTGCTTGAACTTGTCAAAGAAAATCCAAGACACTCTAGGAGCTGTCCTCTAATTCTACCAGGCACAGCTGACCCAAGCAAGGTGCGAGGCCCCACCCCTGCCCTGATCCTGCATGCCCTGGATGTGAAGAAGCTGCCGTTGCCATCGGTGGTGGGGGGGTAGCAAGCACCTGGACATGAAGCTGGCGACAGCAGCACAGAGTTGCCATGGCCACTCTGCCCGGCTTTGTGGGGCCCCCAAAGTACTTTTGTGGGGATTAACCTGGAGGTTTCTGGCTAGAGGGGCTTGCCCTTCTGCTTAGGGTCAGACCTATCACCACGTTTAGGGTCAGGAAGGAATTTTATTCTATGATCAGATTAATATGGATGGCAGGATTTTTTTTGGTGTTGTTTTCCTCTGTAGTGGTGGGTGAGGCCCTTTTCCTGGGATCTCCCAACTGTATTTTAATGACCCTGGCAGCCGCAGGATATTGGCTGCCATTGCCCCCCTGCTTTACCTCTGATAGATTAGGGTATAGTACCTTGTGCTTATTTACAGTCAACCCTATCTGTTTTGAGCCCCATCTTCTGTTTAGATGCAGAGCATGTTTGATTGCTCCCTTTATGCACATCTAACAATCACGCTAAAGTCCCTAATCTAATCTAGATTGGGTAAGAGTTAATGCAGCTAACACATAGTTCCTAAAGTAGTGGTAATACTGTTACACAGTAGGGGTGTGTGAAGCAGGCAGTATTCTATTTGGATTCAGAATTGGCCCGATTCAGGGGACAGCGATTTGATTCGCTGATTTGGATTACTGTCCCGATTCGATTAGGCTGAATCTGAAGATTCAGTTCTGACTTGGAGAATCAGTGATTTGGCCATAGATGCAGCTTTATATGTTTTTTTTTGTTTTGTTTTTTTCCTACGTACCCCGAGGTACCAGGCATGGTGAATGCTGAGGTGGTGGGGTGGATGGAGTGTCCCATGGGAGCGTGGGGGGGGTCCCCCACATGCTCAGTGGTGGACCTGGAAGTGAACTGGAAGTACTTCTGGTCCACTTCTGGGTCCATTGCCGTGGGTGTGGGGGGATATCCCTGTGGGATTCTCCATCTGCCCCAACATCTCAGCGTTCATGAGCTGCGCCTGGTACCTCAAGGTACATAGAAAAACATAAAGCTGTGTCTATGACTGAATCGTCGAATCTCTCTGAACTCGAATTGGAAGCCTCCAATTCAATTTGGAGAGATAAATGGGTCACCTGGGTTCTGCATTGGAGACCCTACAGTGGGAAGGCACAAAGTGTTTTTCCCTAGATGTACAGCTCTTCCACATCTGTGATGGAGGTCTTAAGTGTTGTGGTGGTGATGGATAATGTCAGGCTGTGGAGTTGATTATTTGTGATTTTTGTGTTTGATAGCAATCAGAAATTTCTTTTAGAAATCCATAGAGCAGTGGTTCTCAAACTTTTTTTTCACAGACCACTTGAAAATTGCTGACGGTCTTGACGGACCACTTAAACTTTTTTTTGTTCTACAAAACAAAGCACACAACTCATATTTTAATATCAGTAGTCTTACATTACAAGTACAGATATTCTTGATAGTTCTGCAAACTTTCTGTGGACCACCTGAATGAAGCTCATGGACCACGGTTTGAGAACCTCTGCAATAAAGCATTTTTTAAAAATTGAACTTGAGAATGTGCATCTTTTTGAGTGTGTCGTAAGTAAACTCATAAGGGATATCTTAAATTTCATTATGAATTCATAAGACTGTATATGTATGCGCAGCCTTGCACATGCTATGTGAGAGAGTGTGTATTGATGTAATATGCTCCCACAGTTTCAGGACTACAAGGACTAGTTAATAATTTTTATATGGAATTAAGTGATTCCTAGAATTGTAAATCATTAATGGAAAGAAGCAAGGAATAGATCTTGCTGTTCAGAGCAGCCCAATTAAAAGCATTAGTAGAACACTGGCAAATGACATCAATATATTATGGAAAAAGTTGAGAGAATAAATGCTAGCAGGGGTATTAATTGCTTTCCTCACTCCAGCAATGCCAATAATTCTTCTACAATTTTCATGGGACTTGGAGAGTAATTAAAAAAAATGCAGGGGTGGGAGGACGGGTGAAATAGATGGATTATACAACTGAAGTCAATTATGTTGACTTGTATCTTCTAATGCTTCAGGAACTTAAAATGAAAAGCACTTCAGTATGTTCAACTAGTTCATTCTGTCAAAAATACTTAATCTTTATTTTACAAATGTGAAGAAACATTTATGTTTGACATGAACTTCCAACTTCAGTCTGACTCTAGAAAAATAGGTGAATAAAGCTATTTTGGGATGTTGTTGAGGGCTTACCTGTTTGCCATCTGTTCTCTATACTCGGTATATAGAATGTTGCAAAGTTGGAATATTGAATTTATAGCAGAAGTCAGGAAAATATGTATCAATGGTAATGTGACTTCAAGATTGCCGGGGTGGGGGCGCTACATGGAAAAGCCTACAGATCAAATACTGTCATGAACCTGAGCACAAAGACTTGGGATGCTATTGTCCAAAATTCCTGTTTAGAGGTATCTTCTCCTGTTTAAAAAAGTTTGCTTTATTTCTTTTAATTTTCTGAAACTGCTTTGTTCTCATCAGCTCCACTTTAGGAAACACATCCCCTTTTAGTATGACAGCTGACTTTTCGCTTTCTAGTGACAACAAGAAGTGGGATTGCTTTACTTCTTGCTAAGGGAAATCAACAGCACAAGGTATTGTTACAGTTCAGTAAAACATGGAATACAGCTACAGTAGGGAGGCTGCCTAAATTGGATGATATTTTACATGCATGGCTTTGTTCTTGAATTCTGTTGATCAAGCAGGCGACTCCCTAAACCAGTTTATTAAAAAGCAGCAAAAATTCTAGGGTGAATTTCTGGCCCTATTGTAGTAAATAAATCCTCTGCCTTGGCCTCTAGCAGGGCCAGGAATTTTTGCCTTTATCTCTAGGTGAACATGGAGTTGCTGTGTTGGTTCAGATGTCTAACAAAGCGAGTAAGGGGAAAAAAAGTTTGGGGTAAACTCTCTCTCACTAGTGTAAATTGATCCATTAATGAGTTAACTTTAGGTCTGTATTTCTTATTTCTATGTGTGGAGCAAGATTTTGGTTTGAACATTGTCACAGTTTCACTTTACAGTAAAGCTGCATTAAAGTTGAAATGCTTTGCTGGTGGGCTTTTTCCCACTCCCCAAACCAGTCTCAATCTTAACTACAGCATGTGCTGCCAAAATTTCCCTTTCAGGAGTGTGTCTTAGTTCAGGTTTTTCCCTTCTTCATGAGTGAGCATTCAGTTACCCTTTCCTAGCCACACTAACTTTCTAATAACATCCCAACTGTATCTGGGAAGCCAATTTTTCCCTTAATGTTACAAATCCTCATGAGGAAAGCATGTATTAGTACTCTGTTTAGTTTACTTCTCAGCAGATTCTTTTTGATATTTTAAAGTTTACTTTCTCCATTTCTTATTTCAGTTGAACAATGCAAGCCTTCTTTGACCTGATGATTAAGATGTCCTTAAAAAATTTGGTTCTACAAACCTGAAGTGATTTTGTAAAATGAAGCAAATTGCAATACCTGTGACCCGCCATATATTGAGGGATTTTAAAAACTGCCTATTAGTAAATTTTATAACTTCAGATTTTGATTAGAAGACTTCACCTCTTTGAACTTCTTCTCATATTGATTATGGAGCTGTCGTTTCTAGTAACTAACTCTGTTTAGTTTTGGAATTTAGAAGCTAATTTTGTAAGCACTGACTTGGTACTTCCAGCTAGTTACAGGGCATACAATCAGGGTCTGAGAATTTCTTGTGATCCATTTGTCGCCGTTTGTGAAGAAAGCCTTGGAGATGACTCTTTTAAACAGACTCTTACAAAAGACAAAGTGCCATATCTAGAGAGGTTATTCAGGGGACTGACATTGGTATGAAACCTCTTGCTTCTAGTTAACTAGTGTTAAATACTGCTCAAGTGAGTAGTGATTGAAAGTGGCTACCAGCTGGACTTAGAAGGAAATATACATAGATTGTGTTTATCACTGAAGTTTCACCATCAGTAGCAATTAGATGGGTAGCCAGTAAGCTGCAAGTATAGGGAAGGCATATTTCGATCAAAGGTGCAAAGGTAAAATTCTGTGAGTCTGTCTAGCATTTGAGGTTTGTGTGCATCTTTTCTTTTTTCTTTTTTAAACAGATGGTATTTGAATGCTAAGGTTCAAATTAAATCATGCTGCCCAATCCTGTACTTGAAGGATAGAGAGCTGATGTGAGTCTGTTTCTCAGAATATGATATTTTTGAACGTAAAGATCTAGAGAAACTGGATTGGAGTCTATATCGTCCATGTACAAGCCTCAACCATGGTCTTAAATAGCACCGGTGTGGCAACGTTAGCAGATTGGCTTGAACTGAAGAAAGCTATGGGCTAGGTACAGATGGTCAAAAAGGCCGAGTCTGAATCAATTCAGTCTTTGCAGGTTAGTCTAAACTGCACAGATTAAATTGAAACAAAAGTGAATAGTTGTTTAGCTTTGATTCAGGAAATGCAGCCACATGCCTGCAGTTGCTCAGGCCGAGGGGCAGTAGAGCACAGCTGTCTGGCTGTGCGTTCACTTTCTCTTCCTGCTGCCCCTGAGGTCTCTGGGATTTGCAGTCCAGAATTACAGCAGCAGGACTCTGCAGGGTTGCTCATCACTTCTTCTTCCTGCTTCCAGATGCCTGCGGGATTTTGTAGTCCACTGTTGCAGCCAACAATAAGTTTGAGTGGGGAAAGGGGTGTTTAGCCCCTCCTCCCCCCCGGCCCCAGACCACAGCCAGGGTTTGCCGGGGGGGGGGGCAGTCCCCCCCCCTCCCCCAAAGACTGGGCTGCATCCCCAGCTGGGCTTGCACCCTACACTTCTCTGCCAGCCAAACCTTACCACTCCACCTAGAGAGAAGAGGGGCAGGACCAGCCCTGTTCTCTGGAGCAGATATCCCAGTGCAGCTCAGGGCTGGAAAGCATGTTGGGATGCTGGGGGGGACTGTGATTTAACTTGAACCAGGAAGGGGTCTGGGACAGAAGTTCCACAAACCAGTTTGACCCAAATTTTTTAAGTCTGATACTACATTTAACCAGGGTTATCTTCAACCAGTTTCAGCCATTTTGAAACTGGTTTATGTGCACTCTGCTTCTGTTCTGTTACTGGTTTAAACCAGTTTCTGATCACTTAAACTGGTTTATGTTTAACTTCTGTCCCTAGCCATGGAGACTGGACCTACTTGCTTGCTATGACAGGTGGCTCCTTCTGGGAAGGGGCTACATTACTGTAGTCTGTACTGTCGCAGTTTAGACCATGCTAACTGTGGATAAAGAGACTTCATTTGTTTTCAGTGACAAAAGGTGCACCATTACTGTAACTTTTCTAAGTTGGTTTGTTATGTGAACAAAATTAACTGCCATGACATAGTTATTCAAACTCTTTGACTTGGAACTCAGATAACAGATACCCTTCTGCTCCACCCCCTGATCCCTATCTCCCCAGTACAGTGGTCTAATGCCTGTGTTTAGCAGGGATCCTGGTTTTCTCAAATTTATAAAAAACAAAAAACAAAACAACCCCCCCCCCCAATTTTCGAGTTAAAAAAAGAAACTCAAAATCCACATTTTTCCATGATCAAAATGAAACCTCACTATATATACAGATCTATGTATTAGAAGTGTTTAATTTTAATCATAGAAAAATGTGGAGTTGGGGTTACTTTTTCTAACCCAAAAATTGGGGATTTTTTTAAATCTGAGAAAACCAGGATCCCTGGTCATTACAGAATTAACTTGAATCCCCTCCCTCCTCCACCCCTACCTTCCTCTAGGAAAATGCTATTTAATTGGAAAGTTTCCAACCATTTCTGATGGGCAGTATAGACTTGATTTTCATAGATTTCATAGACATTAGGGATGGAAGCGACCTTGGAAGATCATCAAATCCAGCCCCCCACCCAAAGGTCAGGAAGTCAGCTGGGGTCATAGGATACCAGCAAGATAAGCATCCAATTTGCTCTTGAAGGTGTTCATTGTATGTGCTTGAACCACCTCCGATGGCAGGCTGTTCCAGACGTTGGGGGCTCGGACAGTAAAGAAATTCTTCCTTAAGTCCAGCCTGAAACGGTCTTGCAGTAGTTTATAACTGTTCGACCTCGTCATCCTTTGGGGCGCTCTGGTGAACAAACATTCCCCCGGATACTGGTGGTCACCCCTGATAAACTTATAGGTGGCCATCAGATCACCCCTGAGCTTGCGCTTTTCCAGGCTAAAGAGCCCCATGGCTTTCAGCCTGTCATCATAAGGTCTGTTTTCCTGACCTCTGATCATGCGTGTGGCTCTTCTCTGGATGCTCTCAAGCTCCTCCACATCCTTTTTGAATTGTGGAGCCTTGTCTTCTGCTGTGGATGCTTTGTCCCAAAGTTT